>NC_139022.1:55477222-56679669 GCF_964662115.1 Mustela nivalis
GGTCTGTGAATCACCAGGTTTACACACTTCACAGCACTCATCAAAGCATATACCCTCCCCAATGTCCATAATCCCACCCCCTTCTCCCAACCCCCCTCCCCTCAGCAACCCTCAGTTTGTTTTGTGAGATTAAGAGTCACTTATGGTTTGTCTCCCTCCCAATCCCATCTTGTTTCATTTATTCTTCTCGTACCCACTTAAGCACCCATGTTGCATCACCACTTCCTCATATCAGGGAGATCATATGATAGTTGTCTTTCTCTGCTACTATATTTTGATTTTAAAAACAGAATGTTTCAAAGTATAAGATTCAAAAAGTTCCAGTTTTAACAAATGGTTTTGGAATAATTTCTAATAAGTAAATCAGATCTAAAATCCTGCTGGGGGCAGGGGGGTTCTTTGTGGTTCAGGTGATTAAGTGCCTCAGTCTTGATTTTGGCTCAGGTCAAGATCTCAGGAGTCCTGAGACTGAACTCCCCATAGGGCCAAGAGTGGAACTGACTTAAGATTCTCTCCCTCGCCCTCTGCCTCTGCCTTCCCAGGCCTGCTTGCACGTGCACACATACATACACTCTCTCTCTCCCTTAAGAAAATAAAAATAAAATATATACTTATATATACATGTGTGTGTGTGTGTATAGTGTGTGTGTGTGTGTGTGTGTGTGTATATATATATATATATATATATATATATATATATATATATATATAAAGGCCTCAGACCCCTTGAAAACCACAATGAACTTGATCCAAAGGCTTAAGAGGCCACTCATTCATAGGGGGATGATTACTTATGGCTACCATCTGCCTGCATGTATTCATTTCAACATAGTTTAAAGATCTAGTGGGGACTTTACTTTCTATTAAAAGATCTTTCCAGAAGTGCTTTACTTGATGATCTAGTAACATGGGTCTAGTAATGAGCTGATTAACCACCAGAATGGTGGGAAAAAAATCTGAAGAAAGGGAGAATGGAGAAGGAAGAGAGAAAATTCATTTCCACTGTGTCCATATTTTATAACTGGTAATAAATGTGAGGCAAGTAGCCTTTGTATTTATAGATAAGGAGATTAAAGCTCCTAAAAATCTCAGAATGGCAGTCTGTTTTTCCATCAAAATTCACATGGCAGGAGTCCAGGAACAATCAAATTTCAAAACTGCATGATTATGAACTAGATCTTTTAAGTAAAACAAAGAACTCTTTTGTAGAATATTGCAGATTTTTCTACAATAAATGCTAAACCTGCAACCCCTACATGTGCCACCCGGCATAATGCTCTCATTGACACTCATTTCTAATCTCCAAAAGAGAGCAATGACTAAAATCAGCATGAAATAACAGTATTAAAACTCTTTTTTCTAAAGCGTATTGATCACCACCCCACCCGCCGGTGTCTCTCCTCACACTTTTAACCTAATAATTTAACTGAAAAAGGCCATGTCCTCACCTTCAGCTTTTTGAACAATATGTTAAGAAGTACAGTATGTTCACAAGATTTATTCTCTTGCGAAAATTTCTATTATGTTGCTCTATCGAGTAAATAAGCATATTAGTTTTTTAAAAACAAGAAGGTAAGTCATCTCAGTTATAATAAAAGCTGTGGCAGCTTTTCTTAATTTATTCTATAAACATTGTTGATTATGATTGTTTATGGGCATGTGACATCACCTTGCCCAATCATACTGCAACAGAGAGAATTAGGTAGTCCTTCAAGTACTCTTGTCCTTTTGTTTTGTTATGTGGAGAATAAATCTTTGACAATACTTTTTCACAGCAGCCAAGTGAAAAATGCCCTTTGCTTACCATACTCTGGGGAAATAATAAAAACTTTCTATTGAACCTAATTAAATCTGCACTAATATGCTACTCATATTCAGAAAGGGGATACAAATCCCCTTCAATTTGTTTGATTTTTCATTTTAATATATAAATAGCTTGGGGAAAATTATTTTTTAAAATAGGCATTTAAAAATTGTGTGGCAATTTAGTTTAGCATTTAGCTTTCACATGTCAGGCAAATTTGAAAACTTGAGATAAAAAATTATGCCATAGTTAGCTTCTTTATACTTCCATATTCTCAACTACTAGGAAAATTAAGATATTATTCCACTATTTTCCTCAGTGTTCAGACGTCAGCAGCACTTTGACAAGAGAGGTAAAATAAAAACAAATATGAGCCAGTATGGAGAAGAGGTATACATTTCCAAGGGCAACATAAGATACCCTGTGGATATAAACAATTTTATTTATGCAGAAAATACTCTTTATGAAACCCATGGGCAAAACTAGAAAAAAATTAACACCGTATTCAAAACGCATTGAAGTATGACATTTAGCCCATGTTTCATCACACATCCAAGAAATTATAAAAGTATGCATAGACTATTTGCAGCTATGAAAGTTGTAAGGGTCTTAAAATCACTAGTAAATTAATTTAACCATTAATATTGTGATATACTCTGTTGTTTCCTTCTATGCCCAGTATTTGTTAAGAATTTAAACAAATTGGTTTAAGTTATACATATATTGTTTCTAGTTACATTATCCCAAATTATTCTTCAAAATCACCATTTTAATGACTATATAAGATTCTGTCATACAGATATGTCATAATATATTTACCTATTCTCTTTCTTTTTGGCCATTTGTGCTTTTTATAAGTAAAGCATAATTGTAACTTACCTAGCAAGAAACATACAGATAGGTGAAACTTTACCTGTGTTTCTCCTTTGTTCACTTACAGATTGATATTTATGTTTTATTTCATCGTAGAAATTAGTAAATTGTTCATGGGAACTGCAAGGTTATCAGGCTTTATTCCAAGTTTTCAGTGGCACTGCACTTTGAAAGTATCTCTTATATAATTTCATGAATATTTCAACAGGAACATGAAAGAGTACAAATTAGGGGCAGCTAGCCAATATCTTCATTTGAAGTCAATCTTTGTAATATAAAATCTATACTTCTCAAATTTGTTCTAGTCAAAATACTTTAACCACCTTCTTCTTAAAATATATATTAGAAATTCCTACACAGAGAAAGATACATACAACTTACAAGAACACTCTCCTGCAGTTTCTAACAGTTGGATGTCTTTTGATTACAATAACTTTGACAAATGCTGCCTTGACAATATTAATGCATTAATGTCATCCATATCAATCATATCTAGCTTGAAGGGTCATTTTCAAAGTTAACAGCTTATGGCAAAGTCACCAAGTCTTAATGCTCCTAACTGGTAACTGTTCAGGAAACCGTAGACTTATGCCACATTTAATCATATTTCAAATAGTTTTCAATTAGTTTTGAAAAGCAGTTAATAAGATTATTCCAAAAATGCATAAATACATTTGCATATGTGCTTTACTACTATTAAATATATTTATTCTAATTCTGAATGTTAATGTGATATTCTATCTTTTAAAATAATTTATTACCAGGGTGCCTGGGTGGCTCAGTGGGTTAAAGCCTCTGCCTTCAGCTCAGGTCAGGATCCCAGGGTCCTGGGATCAAACCCCGCATGGGCTCTCTGCTCAGCAGGGAGCCTGCTTCTCTCTCTCTCTCTGCCTGCCTCTCTGCCTACTTGTGATCTTTGTTTGTCAAATAAATAAATAAAATGTTAAAAAAATAAAATAACTTATTACCATACTAAATTTCAAAAAACCACCACCAACTTTGTATATATATAATGTACTTCAATTTCTAAATCATTTTCAATTTTTAAATAGTAAGTACTTAGCAACTGAGAGAAGAATTTGATATAACATATAACCTGGCTGTAGGGGCGCCTGGGTGGCTCAGTGGGTTAAGCCACTGCCTTCGGCTCAGGTCATGGTCTCAGGGTCCTGGGATCAAGTCCCGCATCGGGCTCTCTGCTCAGCGGGGAGCCTGCTTCCTCCTCTCTCTCTGCCTGCCTCTCTGCCTACTTGTGATCTCTGTCTGTCAAATAAATAAATAAAAAATCTTTAAAAAAAAAATATAACCTGGCTGTGCAATGAACAACTTATATGAAAGATACATTTTTTAAGATACTCTTTTTTTTTTTTTTTTTTTTTTTTTTTTTTTAAGATTTAGCCACTTATTTTAGAGAGGGAGAGTAAGAGAGAAGAGCACACAGAGGAGCCGAGGGAAAGGCAGAAGTAGAGGAGAAGACTCCTTGCTGAGCGCAGAGCCGGATATGGGGCTAGATCCCAAAACCCATGAGATCATGACCTGAGCCAAATTCAAAATTTGGATGCTTAACCCACTGAGGCATCCAGGAACCCTTGAAAGATGCATTCTATTTATTTTTTTGTTGTTGTTGAAAGGTGCATTTTAAAAGAAGAATATAAGACACCAAAATAAAATGCTTTGCAGATATGATCTATCATTACAATTTATAATTTGTGGAAATAAACTAGTTTTATGTACTATTGATAGAATTTTACAAAGCAGTTTTTACTAAAACTTTTGGAGGAGAATTTACAAGTTCAAAATCTGAATGTCAGTTTTAAAAAGAAAGCATGAAAATGTGGAAACCAAATTAAATCTTGGAAAAATTTTGAAATCCAAGTAATTTGGATCCCCGAAATTAATCAGTGGTTCATACTCCATTACAAATGAGAAATTCTCCTTTGAGCCAATTGCTGTGGTAATATTCAACAAGCTCAATGTCAGACCAGCACTGTGTATTCCTGCTACAACTTAAATAGGTATAGCTTTCAAGCACAGAGTGAGAGAAAAATTACATAGGAAAAAATACTTAAGAACAATTTAAAAGCATTACAACTCTTATTTTATAGTATAATGATAAAAACTGCCTGAGGTGAAATCCTGCACTGCTACCTACTAGCTCTGGGACCCTGTGAGAATTACTTAAATCCTCTGTGCCTCAGGTTTTTCATATGCAAAATGATGATAATAATAATCATCCAGGGTTGTTAGGCTAATTAAGTGTCATAACTACACAGGAAGCATTTAGAGCAGTTTGTGGCACAGACTGCTATATTAATATTAGATATAATTATTATTGTGAGGCTGGTATTCCACCTACAGTCGACTGCCATGCACCTATGATATCCAAGAGGACAGGAGAAGAAATATGGGTACCTGAAGCTTATATATGTATATATTATTTACAATGTCTACAATTGATGTCAACAGGAAATAAAACAAGTGTGAAAAACTCATCAAGTTCCCTAGGATGGAGAAGTTTACATTTTTTATTCATAATCCCTGTTTTACTCATCTATTCCTCACACCACTCTTAATCTTCTGCACCAAGTCATCCAGATCACTGCTCATGGTGGTGGTTTTGGAAACTGATGTGGCATGATGCTTTTTTCCTCTGTACTATTCACTTTGGTTTTTATTTGCTCTGCTTCTAGTTTCTTATAGTGGAGGTTTCCATCACTGGTT
Source organism: Mustela nivalis (assembly GCF_964662115.1). Classification (NCBI taxonomy): domain Eukaryota; kingdom Metazoa; phylum Chordata; class Mammalia; order Carnivora; family Mustelidae; genus Mustela; species Mustela nivalis. The sequence continues at coordinate 55,482,621 of NC_139022.1, forward strand.
TGAGATCTTTCGTAACTTCGAACATAAGCATTTAATGCCATACATTTCACTCTCAGCCCTCCTTTAGCTGCCCTCTACAAAATCTGAAATGATTTCTTTTTTTAATCCAGTTTGAAACATTTTTTAAATTTCCTTGAGACTTTTTATTTGATCTGGGGTTATTTGTAGTCATGTTGTTTAATTTCCAAATACTTTGGACTCTTCTAAATATGATTCTGTTATTAATCTCTACTTTAATTCTTTTATAATCTGTGAACATATTTTCAATGATTTCTATTAATTTAATACTGAAGTTTGTTTTGCGGCCTGGAATATGATATCTATATATAGGTAGATAGATAGATTGATAGCTATAGATTAATGTTTTATATGCATTTTTAAATAACATGTATTTGGCTGTTCTTGAACGGACTGTTCTATGAAAATCAGTTTGGCCTACTTGGTAGATAACATTGGCCAATTCTTCTACGAGATTGTTGATTTACTAACCACTTTATGAGAGAGGAATAGTCAAGCTTCCAACTATCACTTTAGTTTCTCTGTTTTTCCTTTCAATTCTATCAGATTTTTCCTCATGCATTTTGAAACTCTGTTGTTAGGTGTATATACATTTAGTACTAATAATATGACTTCTTGGTGAACTGACCCCTTTATAATTATGAAATGATCCTTTCTATCACTAGTATTATTTTATATTCTGAAATGAAGCTTGTCTTACATTAATATAGACATGCCATGTGTCTCTGAATTTTGTAGATGATCCAGTTTCTAATTGCTAATTTTGGAATACACTATAGTGACTTTTTTACAGCCTATGTGGAAACAGAACCTCTGACATTAGCTGTTTTTATTAAAGCATCATATTTGAGGTTCCATTCTCTGGAAGTCCTTCTAGATTTTGATAATTACTTGCCTATCAATCTTAGTTGCTCTCAATGCTATGAACAGTTATCTTTTTTCTTGACTACATTTAGGTCCCTTAGCAGATAATGACAGTTTGATTTAGGAGCTTATCCATTTTATACCATTTATACCATTTTAACTTAATTCTCACTAGAACCTGGTTTTGATTATGTCTTTATTGTATAAAACATACTGCCATTTTACATAAGGAAAAAATGTGAACCACAAAAAAAAAACACAAAAACAAACAAACAAAAAACACAAAAAACATTAGAATGGCCTTTCACACTCAGTTGCAAATGAGTACAGCCTTAAAAAAAATAAAGGTTATCAAATATGTCTGTATTTAGATGCTTATGAAAACATTTAAGAGACCACTAAAGTTGCAACACAGTGTAAAGGAAAAAGCACAGAACTGGAAATCAGAAGAGTTATGTTAGAAACTTCCTTTCGCAACCTACTGATAACCTTACAGAAGACAGTAGGTAGCTAAAAGACCCAGCTTCTTAGCAATTAATAAATGGATACATGGAAGCAACCTAAGTGTCCACTGACAGATGAATGGATAAAGAAGATGTGAGATATATATCTATCTATATAATGGAATATTATTTAATCATAGAGAATAAAATCTTGCCATTGTGACAACATGAACAGACCTAGAGGATGTTATGCTAAATGAAATAAGTTAGACCAGTACTGTATGATTTCACTTATATGTGGAACCTAAAAACAACAACAACAGCAATAACAAATGAACAAACAAAACAGAACAGAAGCAGTCTCATAGATATAGGAAACCCTAGTTATCAGAGGGAAGAAAGGGTGGATGGGAAGGAAGGTAGGTGAAATAGAAAGGGGATTTAAGATATACAAACTTGGAGTTATAAAAAATAAATCATGGGGATCTAATGTACTGCAATGTGCATCCAGACAACAATACTGTAACAACTGTGTGCAATATAAAAATATCAAGTCACTATCAAACACACCTGAAACTACTAGGATACTGTATGTCAATAATACTTTTTTTAAAAAAGAAGAAAGAAATGGATAAAATAAGAGGATCTGACTCAACTACCAAGAGATGAAGACTTATTTTAAGATGAAGACTTATTTTAAGAGATGAAGACTATATAAATTAGATACCTATGAGAGCACTATAAAGTGATACAATTATTTGCTTTTATTATTAAGTTGGCTTTGTTTTAGGTTCTTCAACAAATGCTATGAAATGCCAGTTTCACCCAGTTAGACACTAGAGTTTTGATACTCGGATGACATATTGAGGTACATGATAATATCTAAGTTACAATAATGAGAAGTGTTGGCAAGCTCTACTTCTACAACCCATGGATTTAGAGAGGTATTACTTATTTTTTCCTTTATCAGGATAGTATCAAGATCAAGTGTTAATAGAGATTTTTTCCCAATATCTTCATTTTAATATTTTGTAATCCCCTCATCTCCCTCCCTTAGGATGTTATAACTTGTAATTTGACATTGACGAGTAGTACTAGTATCAGGAAATAGCATGGTTAGCTTTCTGGCAGTTTCAAGCTGTCAGTCCCTTCAGTTAATCTCTTTTCTCACATGCCAGCTTAACGCTGCACAGTCATTTGAAAGCTCTATGTAAGAGTCTCCCACCTTCTTTTCTTGTTATAAGGAAGTTCCCTGAGTTTCTCTGTCATTATACATTCTTTAATCTCTTTGAAAGTAACATGACCCACTGTATGGTTTCCCCTTTATTAATGCAAATGTTCCAGACAGTATCTTTCAATGTCTAGAATTAAATATTTTCTGTCAATTTCAGAAGATGGAGTTCTGTTCAGATAATGAGAATGCTACTACAAACCTTGCTTTAATTGCTGTATTATAATCTCTAGACCTGAAAAGCCCTGGAGACCCTGATACATAAAATGCCTTTCAGCTATGCAGGTGCGGAATTCATTACAAGTGTGTTTTAAGTTAGGAATAGATCTTGAACTCATTGAAAGACTATCAATGCTCTTGGGGTATTTGATAACATGAGCTATTATTTAAAGTGTAACAATGGTGACATATTAAAAGAGAGCAAAATGTAAGCTAGCATGTAATTATGAGGACACACATATATGCACATGCCTTTAAGAGAAATAGGTCATACTATTAGATCTTTTTTTGTAAAAAGCAGAAGGAAAAAGTGAAATGTTTCTAAGATAAAAATCATCAGTAAAATGACACTATTTTAACATGCTTGATTAATAACCAGGGTAAAAGTGGAAGTTTCTATCTAGTATAGCATTTGTGGTCCACTTTATTATACATGTTTTAAATAAAATGTCCAAAAAATGTGAACTATAAATGTCTAATAGTATAGGCCTGTAATATAAGTGAAACATTTATACATTGAAACTTAAGAAAACGTTCTATTCGAAATACACCCTTATCATGAACATAAAAACATAACCTTTGTTTTGCAGTCTCTATGTATTATATTCAGAGCTCCATCACTGGCAAATGCACAACCTGCATCAATGAACAGATTAAAGATTCAAGTTCACACATTTCAACAATAACAACAACACAACATGTGGTATGGTTTTCTCATTCCATTGAATAATGGTGAAAATAAATTCTGGGGCAGACTGCAAGGGCAATCTCTCTCTATTGCTTTTTTTTCCCCCCCCTTAGTCACATATTTAATACTTGTCCTTCAAATTAACTGCATGGGTCAGGATAAAAGAAAGAAGAGGGAGCACAAGCCATGTCAGTGAATATATTAATCGGCTTCTGTGTATTATTTTTTCTTGGATGACTTAATTTAAAACCACTTTTGCTGAGAAATCTTTTGAAAGGGAACATGCAATTTTCAAAGAAAAGTTGTGAGACAAGTTGATCAAAGTGTCCATCAGCTGGAATAACATTTAACTGTGCGTGACCTGAAAATCCTCATAATGGAGCTTAATCACATAAAACAGAAAAAACAAAATGAACAGTATGTACGTGGTGAGATAGGCCTATTTTGCCAATCAAGCAAACAGTGTCACAATGCTTCAGAGAAAAGACACCAATCAGTCGGCTGATGTGAAATCCAACTTGGGCCTCCTGTTGACCTCTTTATCTCCCGCCGAGAAGAGGTTTGAGAAAAAGCATGGATACCAAAATAAAATTACAGTAGATAAAGTATCACCAAGATTCCCTCAATGCTTTTATGTATGCTCACATAGAAAAGGGCACAAAAGATTAAAAAAAAAAAAAAGTACACTGAGGATAATTTACAAGTAGAAAGTGGCAAAGCACAAACCACTACTTGGAATATACAAAAATGGTATCAATCAAACTTGTTTGTTTTTACATTAGAGTATGTCTAAAAGTTATATTCATGATTGTGAGAATTTATCATGTACTTCTATGGAGAAAATAAAAGTCATTCTTTATAGAAAATCATGTTGCTTTCTCCTAAATAATACATTCCAGTGGAATTCCCATCATAATCACAGGAAAACATCCACCCACCACTTGAAGCCCCTAAACTCAGCAAGAGAATAAGTTTCCTAAGGTGTCTCCCCCATTATGTCCTCTGCAATTGGAAGGCATTAAATGGCTTCTTAAAGAATAATGTATTGGTAGTTCCATGTCTCAAGGACAGAATATTGATGGAAAACATAGACACAATATATTTGACTCAATCTGCTGTACATAATGGATTTTGCAGAAACTGCATGGATGCTGTCCATATGTCCTCACTTCTCTGCTCAATCAGAACATCTCAAATGTTTTTTTTTTTTTTCTTAAACTACATGTATCTGATTATACTGTTCAATTTCTATGCAAACAATATTATGTGGCCAAGCTGGTTCCTGTCTAAAAGTTAGATTTTCTTTTCTTTACCCTCCTATTCCTTCCTTCCTTCCGTCCTTCCTTCCTTTCTTCCTAATAAAGAGAAAGTTGTAACATTTTCCATAGACTTGGATATACAGGAATCAAATGATGTGCTCAGAATCTCCCAAGCAGGTACAGGTTTCCTGCCAGTTCATTGCCAAGTTACCACACTGACCCGCTTGGCATAGTCTAGGAGACAATCGATACCATCAGAGCCATGTAGACTTTACTGGGTATAGATTCTGACTAAATTTTTGTAATGTATAACAGAACCATAATAAAGTTAGAAAAGAAAATTACTATTTCTAGTAGTTCCGATATGACTAGTGATTGAGAGTTTTCAAATTAAATTGGATTTAGGTTAACTGAGTTATTAATGTAGGCCAAATAATCATCTCAATATTTATTAATAAATCTTATTAAATCAAAGAAATTTTATGGGACCAGACTTGTTTTAAGTAAATTTAAGTAAGAATTTCAGAACTGAGATGCCTGGGTGGTTCAGTAGGTTCAACTCTGCCTTTGGTTCAGGTCATGATCCCAGAGTCCCAAAATTGAGCCCCACATGCTTCCTCCTCAGTGGGGAGCCTGCTTCTCCCTCTCCCTGCTTTTACTCTCTCTGACAAATAAATAAATAAAATCTTAAAAAAAATTTCAGAACTCCATGCATTTTCAAAATGGATTAAGTTTTTAATATAATCCAAGAAAATATGATCAATAGGAGTAATGTTTAAATGCCCATTCATCGCAAGGAAATTTTAGTCCTATCCTTTAAGGTAAAGAGAATAAAATGACAGAAACAAGCATTGATTTGAGACATCCTCTGGGAGAAAAAAGTGACCTTCTTGTATGGAGTTGTGGGATAGGAAAAGTGAAGTTTCCAAGCCACAGTAACTTTTTTTTTTTTAAACTGGTTTCCTCCTTTATGAAAAGAGCCTGTTTCATATTTATGCTCACAGACTAGAGAAAGCATGCTTGTGGTAAAGCCAGAGCAATGGGAAGTAGTGTATGTTCTGTGCTTATGTGGGAATAACAAATCAAAACCAGACATATTTTGGTTTCAAAAGTATGGTTTTGTTATAGAAGATTTACTTAACATTTGAAATATTGAAGTGCTATTAGCCTGGGGTTTGGATAGGAACAGAGAAAAGTTAACAGGTTATATTTTTGCCAAAGTATTGATTTACAGTTCACTGAAAGCCACTTTCTTGTTTTATATTTTTTCTATATTCATGGAAACAGAAATCTGTGCTAAGTATAAATATCAAGTTATAGTACAAATGATTAATACAGGGTATCCAAAGTCTGAATTTCCAAGTAAACTTTCACTTATTTCAGTTCTGAGACCAAGATACTTCTAAAAATATGCCATATAGGGCCATTCCGGGCATAATTAAAATTAGCAACATCTAGCTTAAAAGTTCACTCACATCCTTTAGACCAAAACCCATTTTACTGGTTACCAAGTAAAGCCAAACTCCAGAAGAAACCAGTTACTTCCTTTTGTAAAGAGCAAATAAGGCAAATACAAAGAAAACGTTTTATTCTATCCTCTTGATGTTAATACTTGCATTATAGAATTAAAATTAGTTAAGCTGCCTCTCCTTTTTGTTTGCTAATTAAACTTTAACAAAATAATTTCCTAAATATTAAGAATTGCAGTATTTTTAAGTTGTTGAGAAAAATTCAATATTTGGTTTTCTTTTTGGTATAAATCTTGCACTACATCCTTCATTTTTCATTTATGAAAAACATGTGAGAATTACTTCTTTCTAGGCCAGTTGCAGGATTGTGCAAGGTGAAAAGCACTGAGTATAACAATTGTATTATTTTGATTCAATGAGAAATATCATAATCGCATTTTTCCCCTTGTGTGGACCATTTCCCGATACAGCACCAGCTTGGTCTCATATGGTTGAACTGAAAAATACAATTTGAAAATGGATCTTGTTGATCTCACATTTACTGTGCTTTTCCAATGCCCTCACCCATCAGTCTGACTCCTTATGGTATAACTATTTCCTTCTATATGAATTTTAATGTAGGAGATACGAGAGCTGTTCCTTAAATGTTTTATTTTTCAGACTTCGAATACTGATGTTAGTTAATATCACCTGATTTGCAATTCATCTTTTATTGTCATTAGGTAATACCAGTAAGTCTGACCTAAAGATAATCTTGAAACTTACTGAACTTTCATTCAACAAATGCTATTTTTAAAATAAAAATATTTTATTTATTTATTTGAGAGAGACAGAGATAATGAGAGTGCACAAGTAGGAAGGAGGGGGAGAAGCAGACTCCCCGTTGAGAAGGGAGCTCAATGCAGGGCTCAATTCCAGGACCCTGGGATCATGACCTGAGCCGAAGGCCAGACACTTAATCCACTGAGCCACCCAGGTGCCCCTCATTCAACAAAGCTTAAAATGAGCAACAATTAAGTTGTTTTAATAAGTTATTGAGCAAGGAAAAGGTAATTAGATATTTAAATTGCATATAAAATACAAGAAACTGAAACCATCAATAATACTTAAAATATTTGGAAATATAAAGTCTTTTCTGTTTATTAAATGTAGTGTAGTAGAAATAAAGGTAATTCTTACAGGCTTTCCATATAAAAACCATGCAGATTCAATCACATCAGATAAGAGAAAAATTATGTGGGATTTGTTGTGCCAACTTAAAAGAATGCTGCTAATTTTTATTAGTTTCTAAGTAAGATATTGGCAGCAAAATGGATTGACAATTTATTAATTCTAAACAGGCTAATCTTAATTCAGATATTTAATTAAAATAAGTTATTTGCTTAACAGATTTAAATTATACCTATTAACTTAAATCCTAAACTGCCCTAAAATGATCTATTATTGGGATATAATGTAAAGAATCTATTATAATATTTAAAAATTTTTCATTCTTCACATTTTCTTACTACTTTATGGTGGGATTTATAACCTGGGTGAACCATCACTGAACTGAAAAAAATTAAATAAAACGTTTTGATGTGTTGCATAATATAGCTATTGCTCTTAGTTTTCTTTAGAATTCCTATGAAATTTCTATAAAACGTGATTTGAGCACACTGTCATCTTTAAACACTTAATTTAGTTTAAAAAATGGGTGCTAAGGTCTAAATGTTTGTTACCCCCAAAATGGATACGATCAAAACCTAATGCCTAATATGATGATATTAAGAGGTGGGGCCTATGAGGTGGTGATTAGGTCATCACGGTGGAGTCCTTATGAAGAAGATTAGTACCCTTATAAAAGAGGCACAAGCAAGCTCTCTCACCCTTTTAACAATCAACACAAAGTCAGCAGCCTGCAACCCTAAGAGTTCTTTAAACAGAACCCCATCATGCTGGCCCTCTAATCTTGGATTTCCAGCCTCCAGAACTGTAAGGAATAAGTTTTTGTGGTTTATAAGCTACCCAATCTTTGTTACTTTGTTACACCAGCCTAAGTACATAAAATGATGGACCAGACAAAAACGATTTAAAGGAAAAAAAATTTCAGGGGTGCCTGGATAGCTCAGTTGGTTAAGCACCTGACTCTTGTTATTGACCCAGGTCACAATCTCAGGGTCGTAAGATCTAGCCCTATGCCAGTCTCTCTGCTGGGTGTGACGCCTGCTTAGGATATTCTCTCCCTCTTCCTCTTCCCTTCCTGTCTACCACTCACATGTGTATACTTTCTTTCTCTTTTAAAAATAAATAATAAATTAATAAAAATAAAAAGTTTCATGTAATTGAAGATTGACAAGTTGATTCAACAAAATGAATTTTAACTTCATAAAATATTTAAATGTTTTATATTATATACATCTAAAATAGTTACATAGCTTTTTGAATGGTTTAAACACATTTGATGTATGTCTCAAATTACTTAAGTATTAATTAATATTAATTATTAAGTATTAATACTTAAGTATTACTCAAATACTTAACAAAATCTACCATTTTGAAATTCACGTATTTGTAGAGTTAACCTAAACTTAAACCTACAAACAACCTGTTGAATATTCTAGTTTTCCAAAGATACATGGTTGTTTCATAAGTTGGTCAATTTATGACTGTTAGATATCTAGGTTTCCGTGAAGGTGTGGATTTACAGTATGCTTTTTCAGATTTCATAGGGGAGTTCATATATGATTGTTTGGAAAATTTAGGCAACTATCTTAAAATACTTGGTTAATTTTCCTTTGGATACTTTTTATTATCATGAATACTTTTTAAAAATCTTGTTGCTTTTTACATGTCCACACAGTACTGTACTTCTTTGTAGTCTTTAATGAGTAAATGGCAGTTTGGAGTTTTGCTTTTTTTGGTTTTGTTTTACAAGAAAGAGTACAAAAGCAGAGGTAGCGGAAGCTTATTTTAGGATAGAAAATTAAGCACATTTGTATGTAAATGCTCAGGACATTTTATGTATTACAGAGGTTGGTACTGTGCATATAATCAGGTTTACCTCTGTCTGGGGTGGGGGACATCATTCAGATTTTAACGCTTCCTTTGTTTTTGTTTTTGCTAAAATATGAATACTAATCAGTGCCAGGAAATAGAAAACATGAACACGTAGTAAGGTGTATTATTATTTTAATGTATTTTAAGAAGAAAAAATTTAAGGGTAAATATGTTTGAGAAATTATCAGGAGAGGAGAAAATTTACTAAGCTATAACCTAAGTTGTAATTAAAGCCATGATTGATGACAAATGCCATCTTGCAATGTGACCTCTAGCAAGATCTACAGCTGTTAAATCAATTGAGAAGATGGTCTCCACTGTTTTGAAAGTAAAGCACAAAGATAAATCATATTTAGAATTATTAATCACGTGAACATTGCATTAATTACTGGAAAATCTGAGGACAGGTAAAAATGTAGTTCGAAAAAATGAAGTAAAAAAGCTCTGGAGATGCCTTATTTGGGAAGTCATAATTTCCAGATTATTAACCTAATCACTTAAAAAAGAATTTTCAGTGCATTAATCCCATTTAATTTAAGATAGAAAAATTGAATAGACATGACTCCCTGTTAGCTACACAATGTGAACCAAAAACTACTGTCAGGGCTAGAGATTTAAAAGAAAAAAAGAAAACACATAACAGTAAGCAGAATTTCAAAATAATCATTAACCAATAAATACCTAGGGTAGGAAGGGTTTGCACTGGAGAATTTACTTACCCACAAAGTGTGGCTATAACAACACTCACATTTGATTAAGTTTTTTTAAAAGAAAGCAAGTGGCCTTGGGGTGACTGGATGGCTCAGTGGGTTAAGTCATGCCTGGGAACCAGCCCTGCCTGGCTCTCTGCTCAGCAGGGAGCCTGTTTCCTCCTCTCCGCTGGCCTCCCTGCCTACTTGTGATCTCTGTCTGTCAAATAAATAAATAAAATCTTTAAAAGAAAAAGCAAGTAGCCAGACAAAAATCACAACAAGGAAAAAAAAGAAAAAAAACTCAAGATGTTCACAGTGGTTTGACATTGTTGATGAACTCTACAGGGCAGGTGTGGATTTTTTTTTTTTAAGATTTTATTTATTTGACAGAGAGAGCAAGAGAGCACGAGCAGAGTGAACAGCAGAGGAAGGGGGAGAAGGAGACTCTTCACTGACCAAGCTGCTGGATGTGGGGGGCTCAATCCCAGGACCCCAGGATCATGATCTGAGCCAAAGGCAGACACAACTGATTGAGCTGCCCAGGTGCCCCTTTTTGGAGGAATTTAAACAAAGGTCTCCTAGGAAAGCCAGCAAAATCAAGGTCAAAACCCTTCTAGGATTCCCTGATGTGAATAATCCATTAATACTTTAAAATAAATTAACTCTAATGGCAAGAAGAAAAATAAAAGATAAAACAGTGAAAAATAAGTGTTTCTAATAAAGGTTAAAAGGACATGCATTATTTTGAAGAAGAGACATTTTTAGTATCCATCTCTAAATATAGTAAATACTGTTATTTAGACATCACTGTGTATTCTCAAGAAGCAGAGCAAAAGGCAACAAGCTTAAAAAGCATTGAGTGGGATTTATATTATTTAAAAAAAAAAAAGAAAAGAAAAGAAAAAGAAAAAAAATGAGATTTCCTGCACTAGAAGTTGTTAAATCCAGAAATAAGGGACAGAAGGAAGCTGTACTTTCTTTTGAAGGGGTAGTGAATAAGGTAGCTCTTCATCTGTCATGAAAGTTTAAGGCAGGGTGAATGGATTAGGTGACCTTTCAAAATTACTTCCATCCCAGGATTTATGATGTCAATATAAAGCAGCAGCCCCGAATGGAAACCTGGGCAGGTACCAAGGACTCTTGCACTTGTTTCTGCTGTTCTTTGAACACAGGCATAGTCAGGTAACTTTCTAGAAAAACTTACAGTCGACAGGGCAAGCTTTGGGGTCAGAAAGCTTAGGTTCCGAAACTCTTGAGTTTTAGCTTCTTCAGCCATAAAAGGTGAGTAACAGTTTATTTGTATCATTGGATTATTGAGATTAAGTGAGATGATAGAGATACAACAGAGAGTATGAAGTAGGTATACAATAAAAGTCTTCTCATTAAATTCTATTCTGCCACTACATCAACCATTATGGTATTAAATGATAGTACTCTAGTGATAGCCTCATCTTTCTTTTAGTCCACTATCACTTTTATTTTATGTTCCTCCAACTTCTATTCTTAAAAAAAAAAAAAACCCCAAAACTTAAAACTAACGAAATTTCATCTCTAGATAATGAAAATACAGACTCTGTTGACACACAAGGGATAGATGAATTGGCCAAATAGAAAAATCATTGAAACAATGGAAAATATGTCAAATATCAGTAAATTAAGGATCCCTTTGATGGAAAACAGTTGGAGATTCCTTAAGAAATTAAAAATAGAGCTACCCTATGACCCTGCAATTACACTACTGGGTATTTACCCCAAAGATACAGATGTAATGAAAAGAAGGGCCATCTGTACCCCAATGTTCATAGCAGCAATGGCCATAAACCGTGGAAAGAGCCAAGATGCCCTTCAACAAACAAGTGGATAAAGAAGGTATGGTCCATATATGGAATATTATGCCTCCATCAGAAAGGATGAATACCCAACTTTTGTATCAACATGGATGGGACTAGAGGAGATTATGCTGAGTGAAATAAGTCAAGCAGAGAGAGTCAATTATCATATGGTTTCACTTATTTGTGGAGCATAAGGAATAACACGGAGGACACTGGGAGATGGAGCAGAGAAGTGAGTTGGGGGAAATTGGAGGGGGAGACAAACCATGAGAGACTGTGGACTCTGAAAAACAAAAGTTTGGGAGGGGAAAAGGGTGGGGGCTTGGGTGAGCCTGGTGATGGGTATTAAGGAGGGCATGCACTGGGTGTGGTACATAAACAATGAAACTTGGAGCACTGAAAAAATAAAATAAAATTTAAAAATGAAGGATCCTTTTGAATGAAATTTTATGCATACAGTAAGATTTTTGTGGAAACATTTAATGACATGGTAAATTGTTGTACTGAAGGCAGATAAAATTTGATAGAAAAACACATACATCCAAATACAATAGATTTTAGAAGATAAAGTACTCCAAAATATTATAATATATAATTTTATATCTCTTTTTTATATGGCGACAATTTGAATTTCCTCCTAAAGTTTATTTTTCCTACACTGCAGATTTTATTAATAAAAGTAATAGTTCTTTGTTTTGCTTTATGACTTTTTTATCCCTCCTCTTGTTTTTATAGTTTTCTCAAAAAGTTATGAGCTATTCTTCTTATTGTTCTTTTAAGAAATTAGCCCTTGCATTTCATTTTTGACATGTTATTTACATATGCCTAAAATCATGCAGATGTAATAAATGTTTTTCATGTTGACAAAGATATCTATGTATACCTTGTACATACAAGTATCACCTGCCGACCCTATGACAAGATGTTAGTAGTGAAATGACCATAAATCTGATCTTGATTCTTCCTTATCAGATTCCTATTATAGCTCAAAAAACAAATCTTTATTTTCTTCATTTTTGTTCCACATAAAACCTAGAATTCAGAGTTTTGCTAATCAGTAATATTTTACCAAAAAGATTGATAACTACACAGATAGAGAAATCAAAACCGTAAAATGTTGTTTTTAAAGTGCATAGATATCTGGGCAGTTATTCTGAATAAACTCACTCACTCATTTCTTACTTACATGTGCATTTCTCCTCAAGTCGATTTTTTTTTTCCAGGACATCATTTTATCAAGAACATTTTCTTCTCTGTGTCCACTGGCTATTTTAAAAGTGAGTCATGAAAGTTTCTCTATCTTCATTTTCTACTTATCATGCCTCATTCCCAGATGTTTCAGAAAATATAATATTGACAAAATATGAGTGATGATTAAAAAAAGAAAGCAGCTAACAATAACAAGAGCCTCTTTATCTTTTCTTTTACCTTGAATACAATATTTAAAGAGTTTATTCACTGCTTCCCCATTCCAGGCATCATGGTAAGGAAGCAGGGCCAAATATAACATCTGTATTTCCACAGCACACTGCACTTTTAGAAAAAGTATTTCCATATTTTATTATAAGTAATTATATTTCTTCCAGCTAGAATGTAAGATACTAGAGGGTGAAAGCTTCATCTTTTTATTTCTAGTGCCTGACAAACATTCAGCTTTTATGAGAGACTGAGTCAATGAATGGGCAGTGAACTAAAGGAGTCTGTCTTCTAAGAAAATTGTTCTCTATTCTCATACTAGACATGAAAAGCCTTGGACAAGAATGTTCAATTTCCTGTTCCCTATAGGAGAACCTCATTTCCTTTTAGTTCTTGCCTCTGACCTTAAAATTTTAGGTAAACATCAATGAGAGAAGCACCGTTACTACTTATTTAAATTCAGTGTGAAAATTAATTTTATCTTTTTGGTATAAAGCAATTTTGGAACAATCATCACATCGTTTAAGTTGTCCCCAAGTCACTTTGCCCTTTCTGGGTTGTTTGTTGTTACTTTTTATTAAATGAACTCCAAGTGAATACTGGTCAACCGTGTACCCACATCTCTATCAGTTGGTAATTTGTGAGAACATGTCCTTCAAGCAAAACAGAGACAATTCACCAAGCAATTCTTATGTTGCCTCTGTTTTTGTTAATAAGTTGTGCCAGATAATCATACGGCTATTGCTGTTTTCACAGTGAGACTTGACATAGTGGAGGAAGCTGCATGAATACAACTAACTAATAAAAAAAAAAAAAAAAAAACCTGATGAAAAAACAAAACAATTCTGTCAGTCACCTTAAGAAATGTCACCCCCAGGAAAATAAAACTGAGCATGTAGAGCGTACTGCATATATCTGCTTACATCCCTTGGGCCAAGAAAAAAAAAAAAAAGTCTTATTTATGTCTTTCACGGCTCTGGCTTACTGATCTTCTCTGGACCTCTTGACTGTCAATATTTTTGTTTGGGGGGGAATACTTTCTCTCTTTCCAAGCTGAAAGAAAAATACAAGCTTGTTTTCTCCTTGCCTCCAGGATATAAAAGAAGAAAAACTGCAGTTAAAAAGAAACTCTTTTAAAAAGCAACTGCCATAAAAATAGGAAGCAGACCCATGGCATGGGAAGAATTCAAATGTTTGCTTATTTCATGAAATAATAAATGATTGCCTTCACCAAAGTACTCTTTCTGTATTTATCATAAAGATGAATCCTCCCCAATTAAAAAGGTAAAGAAAACTCGAACATTTTAATAGGCTGTACTAAACAGAACCATCTCATATATTCATAAGGACGTGAATCTGTTTTTCAAAAAGAGACAAGGAACTTTGATGAGGACTGCCCTTAGGATGCTTGTTGATTGGCTACTAGGTATTATCTTTGCCCTTTCCTCTCCAACTCAAACCAATTAAGAATGCGGAATTGCCAGTATGACATCTTTAGCAAATTGTAAACGCTTCACTATATTGTGAATTCACAGATTCCACACCAATTTACTTCTTCACACACACGCACATTTTAAAATCTCTATCCATTCTACATTAATATTTTATTTACCTACTGTTTGTATTTTTTATAAGGTATAACGGATCCTATATAATCAAGAGAATTCTGCCTGTTTATGCTGTTGCCTAGAGTCAAAGTAGCCATGTCATACAAATATAATTTCTGATCATGTTTTTACTTGATTCTAAAGATCTGCAATCTGCAAATAAATACACATGAATCTGCCATGCAAAACAATAGGTGAATCCACACTTTCCTTGCTTAAAACTGGCATGTTCTGCTCATCAAAGAGAATTTCCTGTGTTAAACATTCATACACAATATACTTTAACCACCACCAGATTCAAAATGTCTTTTTTCCCACTAATCTCAAAAGTCCATAAAGCAAGAGAGAAATTCTGTGATTTAAGACAGAAAACCTTTATGTGTGTCCCTTTTCCTTTGATCCTGTGCAATAAATATGTAGATGCTTACACATTTCTCACAATTACCTAAGATGCAGATAAAGCTGGTACATTTGAGTACATTTTCACCCTAGGTGTACCACTCTGAATTAAAAACAAATTACATACTCTAAATTTAAAAACCTGCTACCCCAGCAAAGAATTTTAAAATCTCTATATTTTTTAATCCCATGACATACTTGCTAACAAAGGCATCCCAATGTCCATGATAATATGTGAATAAGCACTCAAAAAGAGTACAGTAGCATTTTTACTCTATACAAAGCAAACACAAATATCCTAGGCTCTCCACATCTATTCAAATATTGATTTGGAAATTTTCAGAGTAAGTTCAAATCACAGAGGAACAATTACAGCTGAATAAAGTGAGCTATAGCTGGAGCTCTGTACCTGTTGAAATTATTGTTAGGGTTTAATGGCCTGGCAAGATGAATAGTTTTCTTGGTAAAAACTGAACATTTTGGTCAGGAGTTTAATGAGCTCACTGAGATTCTTTGCGTGCCCAAAAAAGCACATAGAACATCTGGCGCTGGTTGTTACAATGATAATTCAAGGGTTGTTCTGAATGTTATGTAAAAAAAAGCCAGCAACCTAATAACATCATCTTAAACAGATAATTATAGGAGGTATTAGAGGTGTGAAGAAAAATTTGTCCCCAATTTACAGTTCAGATAATACTCATACTTTCATTTTTTGAAAAACATATATAGGCTATCTTCCCCTAAATTCTCCAGTTCAGAAGCTCTCTTATAAAGACAAATGGGGGGAAAAAAAAGTAAACAAAGCAATATGACATTTCTCAGCCTCTAGTACCTTACATTTTTAAACACAGACAGAGGTCTCTGAAATAATCATTTAAATATCATTAAGCACAGAATTATGAAACATACAATAAAGGTGAAAAACATACATCATTAGCAAAATTAGTAACCATGTACTGAAAATTAGAAAAAACATTTTTAGCAAATTGTAAAATATGTTTAGAGAAACAATTTATATTTAGAATACTCAGAAAATTGAATAAGATAAGGAAAAATAATGTTTTCTCTTGCCATCAGTGCTACCATTTTTGCTTCTCAGAATTGGCTGTGAGGTTTACATCTCATTAACCAACCCACACAGAATCATTAGGGCTGGAGGGCTAATAGATGCTTTTCTGTCTCACAATGCCTATTAAAGCAGTAGACATATCTTTAATGTGATGTAACTTCCAATTAATTTTAAGGTCAGCCTGTCGCACTGAAGTCAACAGTCGTATTATCAAGGCTACTGGCTTGTGAGTGTCTGTCCAGCAGACCTGTGCTCTGGCACTCTCAAGTTTGGCAATGGGTTACAAAAGCCATGCCAAACTTGCCTTCATTCTTTCAGAAAAATTATTTGGAAATATTTTACAATAATATATCATATACAGCACTAATATAAATACATATCAAAGTAATGGATTTTACTATCAAGGGCCTCTATTTTTTTAGCCTAGAAGATTTAACAGCAATTCAGTATATACTGATTTGACATAGTAAATTATTTCTTTAATTTAAAAATAGGTAGAAGAAAAAATGACTACTGTATTAGAAAATTTTCTTCATAGAATGGTGTTTGTTTTATAGTTCATAAGATGCATTGATGTGTCTCTCTATAAAAGTATGTAATTTAAAAAGGTAATATAATGAGGCTGATACACATACATTTGACTATTCAAGTTGAGTAACTTAATAGACAAACTTAATTGCCAATTTTTGCAAATAGTATCAGAATAACTGTCTCATTTCTTTAAAAATAATTACTACAAGAGGATATTTAGAAACTAATCACAAAGAATGCATGATGTAAACTATAAAGAATAATATCTATAGCTTAAGATGGCTTCAAAAAGCTTCTGGTTGTGACAACCTACACAAAGAGCATTATCAAACCAAAATGTATAATGAAGCTCTAAAATGCAATTGATAACTTTATGGTGAACAATTATTTATGTTATATTATTCACAGCAAAATACTAAAATCTTCTCATTAAAACATGTATTCTGCTAAATGACAATACAACTGATAATTAACCACAACAAAGGCATTACCTTACGGATATATGTTTTTTCCCTACAGCAATAGTCAAACTGATTAACAAAATAGCTTTTACATATTTGTGTTCATCACTTATATACTAATTTCTTCCTGTAAAAGTTAAGATTCTCCTTATGGAAGTTTAACTTTTTTGATTCTTTGGGGTTCTTACTGTGTTGTTTTTAAAAATCTCAGCTAATTCAATTTTTTTTTCAATAGATAATGTAAAAAATTAAAGTGACCAAAATTCTATAGAAAACTTGAAAGATTTTAGTCCTAAATTTGCAAAAAGTGAAAGTGGTACACAGTACATTATTAATCATATGTTCTTTGCTAATACACATTTGTAAACCTCAAGATTGTGTCATGAGGATTTAAACAGATTATTTTAACATATCCCTAAATCACTTATCAATGCTTATAACTAACTAAATACTCCAGATAGACCTATCTACCCAATGTAAACAAATCCACTTTGTATTTCACAAATACAGAATAACAAATTCTTCTTTTCAATGTGTGAAAATAACTTCATGTTTAAAAGGGGTCCCCTCTTAGGTCAAAAATGTAATTTATGGGTGCCTGGGTGTTTCAGTTCAGCTCAGGTCATGAACCTAGAGTCCTGGGATTGAGTTCCGCATCGGGCCAAGCAGGGAGCCTACTTCTCCCTCTGGCCCTCCCTCTTCTCATGTTCTGTTTTTCTCTTTCATTCTCTCTCTCAAATAAATAAATAAAATCTTTTTTTAAAAAAAAGTCTTAAAAAATGTAACTTATATGTAACACAGTGACTAAAATATTTTTAATTTTACAGATTTCTAGGCTTTGACTAAACGGTGACTTAAAATACAACACAAACAAAAATCTGCTTTAAATACTGAGAATGTCTGGTTCATGATGACTATAAGTTACAGGCACCCCTCAAACCAGGGCAAAAAACAAACAAACAAACTATACTTATAATAATTCTATGGTTTGTCTGCAAAACAGGAAGTACTCTCAGTAAACTAGAAAACATGAAGAACGCCTGAAATATCAAGAGCAGATAGAATTGGATTATAAAAGGAAAACTCAGTTCAAACATAAGCAAGAGAACACTTTTGAAATAAGGCAGAGATTGCAAAGGAAGTGCTCTCTATCTTGATTCCATTGGCCCAAACCTACCATGTTTGTGAGTAATATATAAGTGTTTATATATATCTAAAAATTTATATATAAATATATAAATATAAAAACATATATAATATAAAATATATGTATCTTGATCATCAAAATCCTTCATATGTAATAGCAGGGAAAAGGGAGAGGAAAACTGAAGTAAAATGCTTTATAAGGGCAACTCAAGATCTAAACTGATAACTAGCCAGTGACTGAAAAATTAAATATTCAAATTATTTAATAATAATATTGAAAAATGAAGTTTTTCAAGTGTGTTAAAATAAAATAATGACAATCCACTTTCTGTAAAATTGGAGTAGTGGTCTATTGGTTTAGAATAATCATTCCTTAAAAACAAACAGAATATCCTTATATCATATACATATCTAAGTGTGTATGTGTGTACATACACATATATATGCATGTGCACATACCTATCTGGACATATGTGAAGGCAATGAACATCTTAAAAGTAAGTAAGGAATTGTCAGGCAAAGATCTCAGAGAGTAGGGATGAATACCTGTGTACTTTGGCACTGCTTATCCCCAGCAGATATTTGGATCTGCCTAGCAGGTAACTGCTACGTAAATAAGCAAAAAATAATTTTGAAATGAACACATGATATTAAGTAGAGTGAGAGAACGGGACAAAGTCTTATTCATTCCACAGGCTTTGGCTGAGAAGATAAGTGTTAAATCTTAGGAATAAGGTTAAATCAGAAAGCATTCTTCCCAAACATAAAAATGCATCATCAATTTACTTCAGTCTTCTTTTTGGATTTAAGTGATCTAGTATTTCTAGTATCTAATCTCAGTGATAGTCAAAGGAAGATAATTGAGAATCTCAAATAACTCATTTTTTATTTAAAATTTCCAACACATAAGGAAATTAAACTACGTGATTATAAATTATGAAAAAAATGAGAACATTTAAGCATATGGATTTGGATAGGGAATATTTCAGCCATAAACTTTAAAATAACTAACAAGTGTGTAAAGAGCATCACAGGAGATAAAGAGAATGAGGGAAAAGCATTGCTTGAGATAATGGCAGAGAAAAGTAGCAAAACTAATGGAAGACATCAACCAAATAGTTCTAAAAATCAAGTGAAGAAACCATACAAAGAAAACCATACTGAGGCACTTCTAAAACAACTGAAAACCCAGAACAAAAAGAGTATCATAAAAGTAGTGGAGAAAATTAAAAAAAAAAAAAAAAAAGGTAGACGCTTAGGAAGATGGTGGAGAAAGAGGACTCTAAGCTTACCTCATCATCTGTTTATAATGAGGTATCACTCACATCCCAGTAATAAATTGAACAGTGACCAATGACTGGCAGAACAAACTCCACAACTAAATATAGAAAAGAACCCCAGCTGAAGAGATTAGGAAGGGCAGAATGGGTGGCCAGGAGTGTTAAGGTTAATGTAATGCATGAAATCAGCCATAATAGCTGGCATGCTAAAATGTAACAGAGAAACCTTTGGAGGTGAAGGTTTTGGAGCAGGGTGCAGGCCTTTGGAAAGCCAAGGCCTGCCTGACCACTCCGCCCTTGTAATGCCACTGGGAGTTGCCTTCCCTGAGGCTTTCTTAGCCCAAATAACTGCTCTGTGATTGGAAAGATGTATGCATTGTCCCTTAGGCTATGTTTAGCAGAACATGCAGATTAGCATATTTTATCTTTCCCATAAACAGATGCTCCAGTTTCAGTAAGACCCCTTGTCACACCTCAGGTGCTTGAGAAACACTGATAAGGATTTCTGATTATTACGGAATTACAATTAAAGCAGGAGTAAAGAAGAACAAAGGTTTTTGTGTCTTAGCATTGACTCCCTTGCCTTCTTCTCTCTTTAACAGGAAAGTTTAGAGTAATCTTTCATCCCTCAGTATAGGGATTGCTGGCCATTCCTGGCACAAGAGCTGTCTGCAGGAGGGAGGGAGCTGTGGTCAAGGAGAGGGGAAAGCACCAGAGAGCACAGGAGAAATGGATGATCCCCTTACATCTGGCCTTGAAAACTAGGTGGGATAAATTCCATAAATTTGTATAACCAGCAGGATTTGGATCTGGAGATGTTGAGCTTTAAAACTCAGCTGACTCAGCACTGGACAAGCAGAGAGGGCAAGTGACACCAGTCCCATCCCTAAAGAGACAACAGCTCAGGAAGAAGACACCTAACCTGCTAGCAGTGCATCCTACCTCCAAGTTCTGAGGATTTGTCCACCCCAAATCTACAGGCCTCAGCCCTAGGCTCAGTACAAATTTTGTTAACCCCACCGACTCCTCCACCCATATGCCCTGTACAAAGACTCCTTAGCCCCTGCCCAATTTGGCTACTGCATGCCTAGCTGCTGCTGTGCTTTCAGGGATCTGACCTAGGACTAGGTGCTCAGTGCAAATTTTGCTAACATACTGCCCTACCCTCAAGTCCTTTTGCAAACATACTGCCACAGAGCCAGACTACCTGGGTCTCATTAACACCACAGAGCATGCATACACCCTATAACAGGCAAAGAGTCAGTGCAGACATATGGACTGAAAGGAAAAGCAACTCAAACACAATAATAGGACACAAGAAACACATATAGTAGACTCCCCTTAAGTGCCAGGTTCTATGAAAAGGGGACATTGCATTTCAGGTCACTACAGGACTTCTTCCTCATAAAGTCACTACTTTGGAGATCAGAAAACAAAGCTGAATTTCATAACACACAGAAACAGACGCAGAAAGATAGACAAAATGAGGAGACAGAGAAATATGTCCCAAAGAAAAGAACAGGACAAAATCACAGCTAAAGATCTAAGCATAATAGAAATGAGTAATATGCCTATTGTAGAATTTAAAGTGTTGATCATAAAAATACTCACTGGACTTCAGAAAAGGGTATAGGACATCAGAGAGATCGACAAAGAGATAAAAAATAGCACATCAGAGATGAAGAACTCAACAAATAAAATTAAAAATACAACAGATAGAATAAATAATAGGCTACAGGAAGCAGAAGAATATATCAGTGGCCTGGAAGAATGAGTAAGGCAAAGCAATCAAGGTGACCAAGTAAGAGACAAACAAAGACGGTTTCATAAGGTATACTTAGAGAACTCACTGATTCCATCAAGTATAATAACATCACTTTATGGGGTTCCCAAAAGAAGACAGAAGGAGAGGAGAGGAAAAGGTGGGCAGAAAATTTATTTGGAGAAATAATCACTAAAACCTTCCTCAATCTGGAGAGGGAAACAGAGATTCTGATTCAGGAGGCACAGAGATCTCCCAACAAATTCAACCCAAAGAGGTACACACCATGACACAAAAACAGCAAAAAAAAAAAAAAAAAAAAAAAAAAAAAAATAGTGATAAAGAAAGAATTTTAAAGGCTGCAAGAAAAAAGAAGACAGTTACATACAAAAGAAACCCCATAAGTCTATCAGCACATTTTTCAGCAGAAACTTTGTAGGCCGGAAGGTAGTGACATGATGTATTCAAAGCACTGAAAGAGAAAAATCTGCAGCCAAGAATACTTTATCCAACAAGGCTATCAGTCAGAATAAAGAGATAGAAAGTTTTCCAGGAAATTAAAATTTAAAGAATTCATGACCAGTAAACCAGCCCTATAAACACCTGAAATGTAGACAGGAGAGCAGTAAAAATTGAATTCAAAGTTAAGCAACCATCAGCTTAATATACACTGCTATATGCAGAAGATGTTACGTATAAACTGAATGGTAACCACAAATTCAAAAAAAGTAAAAGATAATAAAAAAATATGGAGTAAGGAATCCAGGTATTTGATATGATATTTTACAACCTTTTATTTTGTGTTTCTCTTGACAGATTTTTATAGCTATACTTGATTTTTTTTTCCTTTTGTCCTTTTTCTTTTTCTTACTTTTACTTATGGTTTTGCACTCACAGAGTTGCTTTTAACCTTTCCTGTAAGGCTGGTTTACTGGACAGCAACATGCAAAAAGAATGAAACTGGACCACTTTCTTATACCATACCTGATAATAAACTCTAAATAAATTAAAGACCTAAATTTGAGATCTGAAAACACACAAATCCTACAGTAGAGCACAGGCAGTGATGTCTCTGACATCTACTATAGCAACATTTTTCTATGTTTCCTGAGGCAAGGGAAACAAAAACAAAAATAAACCATAAAAAAACAAAAATTGATCCAAATACATCAAAATAGAAAGTTTTTTCACAGTGAAGGAAACAATCAACAAAACTGAAAGACATCCCATGGAATGGGAAAAGAGACTTCCAAATGACATATCTCATAAAGGGTTAGTATCCAAAATGCACAAAAGAATTTATATACCTCACCATCCCCCCCCCCCAAAAAAAAAAAAACCAATTAAAAAATGGGCAGAAGACATGAATAGACATATCTTCAAAGAAGACAGAGATGGCCAACAGACACATAAGAAGATGCTCAACATCACTCCTCCGTGGACAAATGCAAATCAAAACTACAATGTGATATCACCGCATACTTGCCAGAATGGCTAAAATCCACAATACAAGAAACAACAAATGTTGATCAAGATGTAGAGAAGAACCCTGGCGTCCTTTTGGTAGGAATGAAAACTGGTGCAGCCACCATGGAAAACAGTACGGAGTTTCCTCAAAAAGTTAAAAATAGAAATGCCCTAGGATCCAGTAATTGTAGTACTGGGTATTTAACCCCAAAATACAAAAACACTAATTTAATGGAATACATGCATCTTTATGTTTATTGTAGCATTATATAGAACTACCAGACTATAGAAGAAGCCCATGTTTCCATCCACAGATGAATGGATAAAGAAGAGTGGTATGTATACACACACACACACACACACACACACACACAATGGAATAGTGTTCAGTTATGAAAAAGAACAAAATCTTGTCACTTGCAAAGACATAGATAGAGCTAGAATATATATGTCAGCCAGAGAAAGTAGGTTAGTCAGAGGAAGACGAATAACACACTATTTCACTCATATATGGAATTTAAGAAATGAAACAAATGAGCAAAGGGGAAAAAAAGAGAAAAGAGTCAAATCAAGAAACAGTAACTATAAAGAACAAACTGAGGATTACCAGAGGGGTGGTAGGTGGGGTGATGGGTGAAATAGGTGATGGGAATTAAGGAGTGCACTTGTGATGATCACTGGGTGATATATGGAGTTGTTGAATTGCTATACTGTATATCTAAAACTGCAACACTGTATATTAACTATACTGAAATTAAAATAAAATAAATTTCAGGTCAAAAGAGCAACAATAAGACTGAAGGCTGAATTTTCAACACAAACAACAGAGGGCAAAGGACAAGAGGATAAATGTTATAGTTACTATACCAAAATGAAAACTAATTTCCATTTTGAGATGCTCTATCCAACAAATTTCAAACACAGAATTTATATGCAGCAAAAATGCCATCTAAAAAAGAAGCTGAAAGAAATTCCGAAGAACAAAAATTGAGATAATTTATCATAAGCATAGCAACAATCCAGCATTAAAGTGTTTTTTCTCAAGTAGAACATAAATGATTTTGGATAAAGTCTTGTAGATACAGGAAGAAATAAAGAACAATATAAGAAGGGCATGCATAAGGAAAACTATAAATAAATATTAAGCATCTGAAAACAATTGTTGACTGAAAGAGAATGAAAGAAATTGAAAGAATGAAAAAATATATACTATGATTTTATTAATAAAAGAAATTCACTTTTCCTAATGTTCACTATATGAATAAAAGTAAACATTGTGATCCAATGAATTGTTAGAGAAAAAGGGCAACAGGCTATTGAAAAATAATTGAATCAAATAATCAGAAATCAAAGAAGAAAAGACAAAAAGACAAATCTGTATGTATATGGTAGATATTAGCCTTTCAAATGCATACAAAATCACCATAATCACCTATATCCTGAGACATAAAAGATACCTCTCCAAATTCCAAAGGCTTGACTCATTAAATAACAGAAAAATTCAGCTACAATAAAAGATTATACTAAATCATTTTATTCTTGGAAATCAGGAAATCATGCCTAATTATTCATTGCCCAAAATAAAAACCCAAATGAAAATGGAAAATAATTAACCAAAAGTAACTGCAATTTTGTAAGTTAGTATAATTCAAAAAACTACAGAAAAAGGTTAATATTGTAATATAACAAAACTTAAGAGCTAAAACTAGAGCTGTAATAAGGCAGAAATTTGATTCTAAATGTTTTCAATTAGATGAAAAGTTTCCAATTATATAATTATCTGTCTCTAAAATAGAAAGATGAGAGTGAATATAACTCAAGGATATTAGAAGACCTAACATATAGAGAAGCAAAGTTAATGTTAAAAAAAACTCAGCACTGACAAAAATTACTTTTTATCTTTGTGTCTTTATAAAGATCAATTAAATTGTTAAGATTTTTGTATGTCTATCTTTTAAAAAAAAGAATTTGCAACATCAATTTCAAAAGGAAACAATGAAAGGAACATTATGAATTTATGAATATTAGAAAGAATCTAAGATATTATTAACAATTATAAAGTACTAATATATTTGAAAGAGATGAAGTGAAGAAAAAAATGCATGAGTTTGATTTGCAAATTGTACAGGAAAGAAAAGAAAATCTAACTAGTGTTTTAAAGAGCTTAGTTTATAATTAAAATCTTTCCCACATAGAAACATGTAGGCCATAGAGCTCTAGTAGTAGACTGTATCAGATGTTGAAGGAAAAGATGAAATAGATTTGACACAAACTCTTCCAGAGGAAGAAAGAAATGCAGATAGATCTAATTGTGATATGAGGGATATCAACATCTGACAAAGACATTAAAAGAAAGGAAAATTATAAAATCCGTTCACCTTTGTGTAAACTCCTAAACCAAAATTAGCACGAGAAATCCAACAAGACTTAAAACATGTATTCCATCATGTTGCAATTTGGCTGATTCCAAAGTTAATTTAATTTTATAAATTGAATACAGTTCAAAACAAAACTAGATAAAAAGGAGAAAAACACAAATTAATAATTTTTAAGGAAGACAATTCACTATCTATGATTAAATGTTTTTGTACACTAACCTATGTTGCATTTCTTAATTTTAAACAGAGTATCTACCAAAATTTTTTAAACAAAGAAAATATTAGCTGTTTTTTATTTTTAATTTTTTTGAAGATTTAACTTACTTAAATAAATAAATAAATAAAGAGAGAGAGAGACAGAGAGAGAGGGAATACAGAAAGAGAGAGAGAGAGAGAGAGAGAGAGGGAGAAGGAGCAGGCTTCCCGCTGAGCAGGGAGCCCAATGTGGGGGCTCAATCCCAGGACCCCAGGATCATGACCTGAGCCAAAGGCAGACGCTTTAAGGACTGAGCCACCAGGAGCCCCTAGCTTTAATTTTTAAATCTTGAAATTGTTTCCTCTTTTCTAAAGGACATCCATCATCTGCACATGTATTCAATATTAAAATAATTTTTAAATTTTTTCATTTAAACTCAGTTAACACATAGTATATTGTTAATTTCAGTGGTAGAATTTAGTGACTCATCCCACTGCATGTAACACCTAATGCTCATTAAATCAAGTGCCCTCCTTAATGCTCATCACCCGGTTACCCCATCCTCCCCACCTATCTCCCCTCCAGCAACCCTCAGTTTGTTTCCTAGAGTTAACAGTCTTTTATGGATTGCCTCTTTCTTTCTTTTTATCTTACACTCCCAGCTATCTACAATTAGACAAGAAAAAGAAGTACACATACAATGCTGGAAAGCAAAAAACAATAAGAGCATCAAAATTTATGAAAATGTGGTTATTCTCAGATGATGAGATTGTGTTGCAGAAAATAGAAAAGTTTACATATTACCTATAAAAATCAATATGTGAATTCATCAAGACTCCTAAGTAGAAAAATTCAATGTATAAAAATTAACTTTATACTATATTTTAGCAGCAGGAGTATATACACTACATACACATACCATACTTATGTGTGTGTGTGTGTGTGTGTGTGTGTGTGTGCAGACACACAGACATATAAAGTTTTACACATAAATAGCATATGTACAAATTTAGATAAATAATATATATATACACACACACATACACATACACAGATTACATACTTCTTTCATATACATACATATGCAGTCCTGAGAGATATTAAGAAAATTTAAAAAAAAAAAAAAAACTCTCTTGATGGGATGTTGATTTTGCAGTTAAGAATGTTGAGATACCCAGGTTGTAATTCAGGCTGCCACCTCTCAAGATGGCAGTGACCTGAGTGATGGATATCAACATGTTCTTTAGATGTATAATAAATTGAAATAAGTTAAATTCTGGTTCTGTATTTGCTGCATTTTTTTTTCAATTAAAAAAAAAAACTCTTACTAGGAACAAGAATCTTCTAAACCACTGAAAATTATACCTTACTTTATTTGTTTCTTATCAGTAAAGGAAAAAAAAAATCACTGAATCAAAGCCTAAGAAGTTTCTACCTGATTTCTTTACAATTATGCCTATTCACTGTACACAAATTCTGTTGAAGAATCTGGATTTCTCCACTGATTGTATTTTGAAATTATGACTTGTTGGTTGAAATGTCTGTGGTGCTGCATAAGAAAAATGTAGTATAATAAACCATATATTCAAGCAAAGATTAAGTACTGATATTACAAAAATTGAGGTTAAATATTTGGCATTTCTAGGGAAACAGACTGACTATGGAAAAGAAAATTTTCTTTAAAATGAGCAATATGAGTAATTCTGACTCTTATTACTAACAATTGCTAAGATCTGTTCTGTTTCCTTACTTTTATCTGGACTTTTGCTTTCCTTCTCTCTGTTGGATTTGGTTTGCTTAATTTGGATTCTATTCCAGTTTCTCCTTAATGTGAAGATTGTTCTAGAAGCTAACCTTGATTTATTAGTTTTGAGGTTTGTTGGGCCTAGATTGCTTCATCTCATTTATATATTACTGGAACCTGTTGCATTCTTCTATTATTGGAGTGGACAAAATCTTCTTGCTTTTGTTGTCCTTAGATTCTTTTTCCATATTTTCCTTTCAGTAACTGTTGGCTGTTTTGAAGTTCTCAAGTCCATTTGTTGATCCACTGATTTCTTGTGCATTTTCATGTTCCACTGTTGATATTACACCAGTCTAGAGGCTGCCAGTAGTTTGTTCCTATTTGATGACATATTGAATTCTTTGTCACCTAGAGTCTTTGTCACCTAGTTGTTTTGTTTTGTAAATTTTGTCTTTGCAATTGTTTTCCTACCCTATTTGAGCTCATTGTTCCTATGAGGTGTGCAGAAATATTCAAAATCCTGACCACTATGTCTTCTTCTCAGAATCTCCCACAATGAGGAATATATATATTTTTAAAAAGTTGAAACTGCAACATCCAATAAAATAGTCTCTAGACGCATATGATTAAGTAGGTTTAAATTTAAATGAAATGAAATTAAAGTAATAATTTATCAGTCACACTAGCCATGTTTCAAGTTCTCAATAGTCACCAGGAGCTAGTAAGTGTCCTAATGTTGTTGTTGTCATTACTATTATTGTTGTTGTTGTTTTACAAATAAAGATACTGAGGACAAATCCACAAACCCGTGGATAGTAACCTGGCCTAGATTGTAAGTGGCACATTTGATATGATAAGCTTGTTTTGTTCTACTTTGCAGTCTTTTCATCCAATAAAGAAATTCAGCTATCAAAACCTTATACTTACATTTGAAAATAAAGTTCAATTCCTTTGTGCTAATTCTGTTGTCAATTTATCATCTGCAATGACCAATTTATAATTTAAAATAATATTCTAATAATATTCTGATGTGTCCTTTGGAAAAGGACTATTCTATGGAGATACTTAGTGGTCTTACTCAGGATAAATATTGCTTTTACCACCCTCCTTATTCCTACCCCTACCACCAGTTTAAAATTTGTAACTTAGTTTGCTAGTATAAATTTCTCTAGAGCAAGAAGCTTCCCTAGAATCTGATAGTCTTAAGTAAATGGCGGGGAGAAGGAGTTCAGAAACATGAAAATAGAAGGGCTTCATCACAGATGTTGGCAACTCACTTAAAATGCATCAAGTCTCTAAGGTCAATCTTGAAAGAAATGATGATGTGTTCAAAGTCAGTGTGACCAATTCTGAGGTCATATTTTCATAAGGTAGTCAATTAAATATTCCAAGGTGTTCTTTTTAAAAGTTCATTTGAGAGAGCTCTTTTTAAAATGATCAAATATCGGAAGTATTTTTGTCTTCTCCAACTTAGAGAGTTCAAGCTAACACATATTCATTTGTTATTTTTATTTCTGTGTTTGATTATATGAAGCCTATAAATTCATTCTGAATAATCATCTATTATTCATGTATGTATGCACAGATTGTGCAATATATTTTATGTATATAATTCTAGGCCTTAGAGTATGACAGTGAAAAAAATTATACCATTATAGATGCAATTCATGTACATTAATACATTAGAAATCAAAGTAGTAAGATAGCTCATTCTAGGTCAGAAGTATTTTTTTTCAAAAATGTGTTTTATCAGAATATTGATATTTAAGATATTTATCAAAGAAAAAACAAAATTTGATGAGGATGTCCAGAAAGATAAAAGCTAATTAATCTGTGTTTACTTTCAAAGTATTATAGAAGTAAAGCTCTAAATCATTTTAATTGAATAACATTCCTTTAAAAGATTTTATTTATTTATTTAGGTGTCAGAGAGAGAGAGAGAGAGAGAGCCCACAAGCAAGGGGAGCTGCAGGCAGAGGGAGAAGCAGACTTCCCACCGACCAAGGAGCCTGATGCAGCCCTTGATCCCAGGACCCTGGGATCATGACCTGAGCAGAAGGCAGACACTTAATCCACTGAGCCTCCCGGGCATCCCTAATTGAATAACATTTTATACCAAAATGAGCTTTGAATATTTTTTTGGCATTATCATAGGGAAAAAAATCTATTTTCTTTTGTCACTTGTTATGAAAATCCCAGTTTAAATATAGTAAGAACCAAATTATTTTAAAACTATAATTGGTGATTGCAGATGATATTTTTGCTGAATGTGTTTAATAAATAGAAATATAAGAACTGGACCTACAAGGAAAGGGTTGGTGCTCAGTAAAGAATAAATTTGTGGAAAGCATAACTGAAGGAGCAGTCATTTTGATAATCCAAAAATTCTGTAAAAATTTTATATTTTGAGAATATAAAAATAAGCTATTGAATTGGTTTATTATTACTATTTTTTACATTAGAAGTAAAGTCAGAAAATCATAAAAATGATTAAAAAATAGAGTTTCGTTGTTTTTACATTATGAAATACAGGGAAGCATAGAGAAATAAATTACACCAGAATATTTTTAATGTTTTGATTGCAACTCACACCAAGGAAAGTCTAATAAAGTGTGATCATTTCATAAAAAGAATGAAATAGTTAACATTTACAAAATAGTTACTAAAGCTTAAAAAAATAATAAAATAATTAATGTTTATAAATTAACTACTAAAACTGGGATGCCCTCTCTTCACTTATTTATTTCACAATACCAGGAAGAATACTCCTTTAATTGTCATGGAATGAGCAAGAATCCTTTCTTATTTATCCTTTGGATGTTTTCCTTTTGAAAGCTAAAACAGTAACATGCGATTTAAGAAATAAGATAGTGCTCAATAACTTTTAGCTATGCTCTTCAAAGTATATAAATGTGGGTTAAATATACTGTACCTCTTTTCCATGTCCATATGTTGTTTTACTTAATGTACAATTCACTAACTTAACAAAAAACTCTTTAAATGGAGGAAATACAAATGGCAAATTATACAAAATGATTATTAAACAGTTAACTCTGTGTTTCTCTGACATTTACAATTAGATTTCCATGGTAAAAAATACATTAGTGGGTTTTTTGGGTTTTTTTTTACATTTTATCAATTTTTATTGTATTAATAGCATTTCTGCAGTAAGTCCGGGTGTTAGAAATAATATAACAAAGGTGTAAGAATATGTAATTTCTGTACTGTTCAAAAATCTGTTTAATGGAGTTTCAAATCATCTACAAAACATCCAACAAAAAAAACTAAGTCCCCCCAACCCCCCGCTCCGCAAAGTTAGCATAAAGACATTCTAGACATCTAGGAATACCAGGGTCAAAGAACAAAAAGTACTCTTCCACTTCCCCATCAAAAGTCTATTCTTTTATCTCTGAGACAGAGTAGGACCTGAAGCATTCTGCAGCTACCCCTGAGTTAGTCCATTGTGCTTTTTGGCTTTTCATTTTTTTTCTAACCTAACTGAATTGATGTTTACTTACAAGCTGTTTTTTTCCTAATATATCTTGACTTTTGACTGACAGCAAGTTTATTCAGTATCTGAACTTGAATGGCATTGAACGCTTCAGATACTCTTTTCTCTTGCCAGGTTTCTTCTTGGAAGAAGACAAGGAATCTCTGACTGTTGATTCTGAGGGAAGTGCTTTCTATGCACATGTGATTTTTACCCATTGAAATGCATGACAAATGTTGAATAAATAATTTCTTCAGATACAATGTATGCATTTGTTTAACGTATACGAACGGCACTCTGAAACCTCTAATATTGTTATGGTTCTTGAGCATGTTTATGTTCAAATGAAGCATACTTGGCCAATCTCAGAAAACTGTTTCTTTAACCTCAAAAGCTTGACTACAGCCAATGAAAGCAAGGTAATTCACAATAAATAGTGAATCTCCATTCTGACACTTCTATTTGTTCTACAGTATTAAACTTCCCTTTTTCATTTTACTTTTTAAAGTAGAGTTATAGAAAGGTTTGCACAGTTAAAATTCCCCACGAACAATAGCTCTAAAATAAGAATATAAAAAAAAACCAAAACAACAAAACAGGAAGTTTAAGCATACTTCCCTATAGCACAAGTAAATCAGCAAGTAGATTAGCACTTAATGTGACAGATCCCTATCTGTCTATTGTGCTTTAGAGCAAGGGTACTTTAAGTCGGGGTTATTTTTTGGTGCATTTTACGCAGAAATATCTCTGGAATTCAC
Source organism: Mustela nivalis (assembly GCF_964662115.1). Lineage (NCBI taxonomy): Eukaryota > Metazoa > Chordata > Mammalia > Carnivora > Mustelidae > Mustela > Mustela nivalis. Next base: position 55,514,079 of record NC_139022.1, read on the forward strand.
ATATTTTAACAAGAAGTGAAAACAGTAACCTCTGTTAATATGGATCTTTCTGCCAACTTTATATAATTCTTAGAGGACACAGCATTGTGAATCTTCACAAAGAACATTCTGTATGCAGCATTCGACAGAATTCATTTGAAGAAGGAATACCCTTCTAAAGGAGAATCAGTGGAGATTATTCTTCACCTGAACACTGTAAAACAGTGGATTAAAGAATGGGAGAAAAACATTTCACATTAGTGTTCATATTTTCATATGTCTCACTTCTGGATTTTACTGCACGATCTCTAAGTTCCAACTACTTTACTAGCAGCATGGAGACTTTATGAGTAAATGGGTCTCTGAGATGTGATCCTTACATTTTCATTTTGTACTGGAAAGTAGTATCTCATATTTTTTAATAAATAATCATTCACTCAAAGTATAGTGTGCAAATGCTCCTGTTACAGTTTTAAATGTGTCCCCCAGAATCCACATGTAGAAGCCCTAACCACCAAAGTAATTATATTTGGACAGAGAACCATTAAATAAGGTCATAATAGTCCAAAAGGTCCACATAAGAAGAGACAGAAGCTGCACTTACACAGAGAAAGGCCCATGGAGCACACAGTGAGAAGGTAATTACCTGCAAGCCAAAAAGAAAGGCCTCACAAGAAACCAAGCTTGCAGCTCGACCTGTAGCATACAGAACTGTGCAAAAATAAATTTGTTGTTTAAGCCGCACATTCTGTGGTATTTTGTTATGGCGGTGCTAGAAGAGTAATATGATTCCCAAAGAGAAACTGAAGTATATATAAACACTTTTGTTTCTCTGAATTTGTTTTTAACATTTCCCTTATAATTGATCAGTTTCATTTATTCACTTAGACTAAATGCTACAGAGCTATGTCCAAACAATACAGAAATCAAGATGACTTTTCAAGTAAGAGAAGGGGAGATAAAATTTTATCTTACTAGATTATTTTCTTTAATTTACTAATAATGTCCATCTCAAAAATCTCAGAGGTGGTAAAGCTGCTTTTTTCCTACTTACAAAACAGTTGTTATTTACATAGTTATTAGTGCTATTTTAGAATATCTTGAAAGGAAAACAAAAATCCTTTACTCAGTTGTTTGTCTATTTTAGTAAAATCTTTAATCTAAATCCATTCTTATAAATATTATATAATTTCTTCATTCAGTTTTTAATGAAGACAGTGAAGTGATTCACTAAATTACATTAAGTTAATCATCTCTCTCCAAATGAACATCTCTACAAATGCAAAGCACCGTAACTATTCCCACATACTTCTGCTGCATCTGTTAATGGCAAAGGACTTGGAGAGTGAGGAAGAGACTCCGATTCAACCTGAATTATTTCCGAAGTAGTGGTAGTTTTTCTATTGATAATTAAATACTGGCTTTATAAAAAAAGTTGATAGTACATTAAGTAGTTATTTTCCTGTTTTTTATCTTAGTTATTTATAATATTTATTATTTAGAGAATTTATATATTAGTATATATTAGTTACTAAAAATTACATAGTCTCCATCATTCTGGATTTTAAAAATACAATGAGGAAGACAGACAATTTAAGAGAATATAAATATATGACTAGCATAAATTAAGGGAGCAAGTTTTAATGTCAAGATCAGACATGGGATGAAGGTGTTGCCTCCCTGTTATTCAGAATGAAATCACATATTAAGGAGGAGGAGGCACACCTTGAGGAAGAGACAAGAAAGCTGAGGGAAATATCATTTATGAAAAGCCAACATGGGGAACAGCTGGCCCTTTTCAAGAAACAGAAGGGAAGTCAGGAGACCAAGACAGCAGAGAACAAAGGGAAGAACACTGAAAATAAAACTTAAGATGCAGTGATGAGCAAGGCCTCCGCATGTGGCTCAGAGTCCTCAAAAAGAAAGTAAAATGAGAGGCAAAATTTTAAAAGCACATCACTGCCAGGGGACTGGATGAGGAATCTTTTCTCTCAGGACAGAACACTCAGAATGTCAATAAAAGAAAAATAAAGACTTTGTTAGATCTTCCAAAATTTTAATTAACAACTGATAGACAATTAGATTTCCTATAGTTTAGCTTCAGTTGTCTCTCATTGATTGTCTACATGATAAAAAGGAAGAGGAGGGGGGAGGGGGAAGGGCAGAAAGCAGGGAAAATAAATGAAGCATGACAGTGTTCCGTAAGGTAACTGATCACAGAGCATTAAAGCCAGAGATGATACCAAACGTTTTATGGATTCTATGTTAGCAAAAACAGCTTCTTGCTCTACAGCTTCCATAGTATAAAGGATCTCTCTAAAATAAATTGCAATTTCCCTAGGAGAGAAAAAGGAGTTCTAATGCATGTTCACTGTAGCTTAGCATAAAGCACACCATCTGGTGCTTGCTTTTTATTTGGCAATGATCTATAATGACATATTATAACAGATTTTATCTTTTAATTACTAAGTAGCAAAAGTGATTCTGCTCTCAAATTCAACAGAGCAAAATAAAACAGTTACAGAAATGGGAAAAGTGTTCCTTAAGAATTGAAAAATTACTTTAGAATTCATAAGTCTGTTTTGTACAATATTACTATTACTCATCGGTATATAAATTTATAGCAAAGGTTTAGAACATTTCTTACTGCCTGCATTTCCATTTTTTAATTTGTTTTCCTGGTGGCAAAGTCCTTACTATGTGTTAAGGGTAAAACACTAAAATAGGAATCTAGCAAAAGACCTAAGAGTTGCTTTATTTTTTTTTTAATTTATGTAGATGCGATTTCTTAATAAGGCTGCATCTCTGTGTCAGAACACGGATAACAAAACACAATTCCAAATGTGTATTTTCCCCTTAGACATATCAAAATGTGAAAGAATGTGAAGAATCAAATTAGAAATGGGTAACAGATGATATCAAGACAGATGATCCAAATGGTCCCTCCTCAGGAACATCTTTAAAAAACCATTTTGATCAACTAAACCTCTCAGAGCCCTGGAGGTTTGCTGTTTTATCAGAAGTAATATATAGGTTGGAAATAGATTTTCTTCACATGAAACTGGATGGCTGGAGGAACATTCATAGGAACACAGGTCAACATTTTCACTCTTTTAAAAGACATCAGTGACATTGATGGGTACCGTATCTGCTAGAAGTTGTCACTTGCAGGTTCAAGGCAAAGTAATTTTGTCCCCTTAAACCTTTAAGTTTAAAAGACTGAAAGAGAAATCATAAAGTTATACAGACAAGTAGAAGGGGTTTTCAAAAATTACATGTCCAATCAAGCTTAATTTGCTCTGAATCTATGTATTGTAACAGCACACTCCAGAATACAATTTAAAAACTTTTTAAATATTTTTTACATTAGAGCTGAAAAAGATAAACACTTTCACCAGACTACGAATCAAACAGCAAGCTGGGAATAAGATATTGCTGCTTGTTCTGGGATTATGGAGATACACCTTTAATCTAATTTAGCCATTGTTTATCAGATGGCACTTCTTTTTCATTTATCTGAATCTATTTGTGATTTTCTTCTTGGTCATAGAACTCCCAGTGCTCATTCTGGGTACAAAACAATTTACAGTGAGAACAGTATTGTCTATCCTCCTTAGGAGCTAGGTATAATCAAAACACCAACTTCTATTCAAAGCAAAGTAAGCAGGTTACCTCAATTACAAAATAACAAATCATTTTATTCACATTCAGAATATAAGTCTTATGATCATGAACTAGCATAACACTGTGAATAATTTTTTTTTTCTATATTGTGAAATCAGTTGACTAGAGTCAAGATGAAGAAGGGCAACCAAAATTGTTTTGACCTAAACAATATCACGGATACATTTTTAAAAATCTGTTGTTTCCCCTAATCATAAACAAGAATAATCTATGCTTGGGATTACTGTACTATTTAATTTTCATTTGACAGTAAGTAATCAGTCACCAAATATTCTAATCTCTTAAAAACAGATATTCAATCCTGTGGAAGAGAAGACAAACACTTCAACATGTATTTTTCACTTAGTATTTTAAAAATACAACTACCCTTGAAGCTAGGTGTGACCAGCCACAGGACTTAGGCTCTGAGATGTAAATGGAAATAATGGGATCAACTTCCTAAAAAGGAACTGCCTTTCCCTCCACATATTTGCCTTTTCCTCTTTCCTAAAAAGTGGTAAGAGCAAGATCAGTCTCCCTGGAGTCAGATACAGAAGGCACATTTTAAACCTGGCAAAACCACTTCACTAACCCTTGACCACTTAGCCAGTAGCCAGAGGACAAAAACTGTGTTTTCCTTGAGCTACTTCATTTGTAGCAGCTTTTCCTCAGAAGAAGAAGAAGAAGAAGAAGGGAAAAAAGAAAACGAAAAGAAAAGAAAAATAATCTGAAAAGCCAAATATGTAATTCTTGTAATTTTGCAAATTCAGTTTCCCAGTAACCATGGAAAAATTCATTCAGGTTAATTTTAAAATTAATGTCCAGGACTTCTACAAACTTTCTCCATTGCAAAAATTCTTTTTATGTGTTTTGTTTGAAATTATCTTTATTTTACCTTCAGTATTGAAACTGTTTTAAAATAATTACAAAAAATTTCAAAGATAGTATACAGAACGGGCTCCGATGTTCCCTTCCTTTAGCCTCCCCTAATGTTACCATCTTATACAATTACTGAAACTGGGAAATTAACATTGCTATAATATTACTTAATAGTCTATGCACCTTCTTTGCATTTGTCTATTATCCTGCTAATGTCTTTTTTTAATTTTAATTTTATTTTTTAAATTTCCATTGCAGAATTTTTAAATCTGTCACAAATGTAATGATCTGCCCTTTAAAAATAAATAATAGATATCAATTAATATCTGAATTACATAGTAATGTGTTAGTCTTTTATGAAGGTAATATTTTCTTAAAGTATATTTGATATTTAATATAAGATCTTAATGCAACAAAAGTATTGCATATTGAATTATTCTGAATTCTTACATTTTTAGATTTATATCACAGATAAAAGCAAAACACAACATAAATCTAATTGAAAACCATACTTTCCAAGGTATATAAATATATGTAATTAAAGCAAAAATAAGTAGATCAATCATATATATATACTTTATTAGTAGTGGTTACTACTAATGAGTATTAATTATTTCTACCACTAATATTAAAATCAGATTTAAGTATCAACTTACATTTTCTATTTGAATATGTGTGTCTTAGGTGTAAGTTATCATCTCCAGAAAATAAATTGCAATTTTAGTAATGTGTCCCTTAAGAGAAAGCATTTTAAGGATTCTAATAATATATATTCGAATACCATTTTTAATAGTTACCGACACTATCAGACACTTGATATTTTTCCTTCTGTTTCAATGGTTATTTTTTCCTTCTCATTACTAATTTTGTGCATTTGTGCTTTCATTCATGTTTGTCTTCATTAAGTTACCACATGGTTTATCTTTTTAATTTTTTTCAAATAAGTAATATTTGAGATACGAATATATTAAATGGTTCTATCTCTATTTTCTATCTCACTTTCTGTCTTTATTTACTTCTTAATTTTGCTTTTTTTCATGTACCTTTTCTTTTTTAGCATAGTAAACCAAGAACAGAATTTATTTTTAAATTTTAAAATTTTTATTGCGATTTCTTATTTTCCTGTCTCCTATTCCAAGAAATTTCTCTGGCTCCTAAAATTTATTTTATAGCATTTGAATTCTGGGTGATGGACATTAAGGAGGGCACATGATATAATGAGCACTGGGTGTTATATAAGACTAATGACTCACTGAACTCTACCTTTGAAACTAATAATACACTATACGTTAATTGAATTTAAATTTTGAAAAAGAATAAATAAATAATTTTTTGAGGCTTTTACCTCCTTGATTATTAATTCTAAAGGAAAGTAGCTTAAGGGTAAGGATACAGATAATACCTATGTACCTTTTACCCAGATTCACCTGTTTTCCACATTTTACCCATTTGCTTGCTTGCTTTATCCTCTCTATTTTTTTCTTTCATGTGCCTATATGTATTTATCAACATTTATTATGTTTCATGTTTTCATTCAAATTTATTCCTCCTTGATGAACTTGCAGTTTTATATTCATTTCTGATCAGACTTTATCAGTTCTTTCATTCCTTTCCTTGGCTCAACCAAGTTTGTTTTATTTCTTTCTGTTTTTTTAACATTATATTTTAGATTTTGAATTTCTGATTCAACATGGTTTTTCAAATCCACAAATGTTTGATTTAAGATATGTAGTATGGGAACTCCTGGGTGGCTCAGTCAGTTAAGCCATGGCCTTCAGTTCAGGTCATGATCCCAGGGTCCTGGGGTCCAGCCTGATTCAGGCTCCCTGCTGTGGGGGAAGCCTGCTTCTCCTTCTGCCTGCCACTCCCTCTGCTTGTGCTCTCTCTTTCTCTAGCAAATAAATAAATAGAATCTTTAAAAAAAAAAAAAAAAAAAAAAAAAGATATGTAGTATGCTTTCAAGTGTCCTGTTAGAGTTTTTTTGTTTGCTCTACCATTTTTTAGTGTTTTTGGCAGAATTCTTGCCAGCCGAATGGTATGGCATCACATTTTAAAAAATGTAATTTTGTCACAGTTTTCAAAGAAGAGGAGTGTTTGATTCCCTGCATCTTTGTGGGCAAGGACTGGCAACCTGTTAAACTATATAAGAATCCTGGTTCAAAAGCACCCACTTCTGTCTCTGTAATCAAGAATGGTTCTTCACTAGATTTTTTTTTTTTTTTTTTTTTTTTAAGGGGGAGTGAAGAAATGAAGGGATGGGTGGTATGTCTTGATTTTTTAAAAATAACTTTTGGGGGCATCTGGGTGGCTCAGATGCTTAAGTGTCTGCCTTCCTCTCTGGTCATGACCTCTAGGCCCTGGTATTGAGCCCCATGTTGGGCTCCCTACTCAGTGGGGAGTCTGCTTCTCCCTCTCCCTCCGCCTCTACCTGCTGCTTCCCCTGCTTGTGCTCTCTCTTTCTCTCTCAAATGAATAAATAAAGTCTTTTAAAAAATCACTTTTGCCTTGAAATATCTTGGATTTTACCACTTTATTCTTTTTCCTTTTAACATGCTGATTCCAAAAAAATCTCTTTCTCTTTCTATTCTCTTCCCCTTCCCTCCACCTTCTCCAGCGCATATTCTTAGCATCCAACATGTTCTTACAGATCTTGTCCCTGTAATCTCCAGTTTCACATATTAAGTGATCTTTCTGATAATGGTTTGAGATTAATTTTAGATTCCACTGGCTGCCCTCTCTCTTCCATGCATTTTTTTTCCTGGAATTTCCTTTGTACTTCCCAAAGGATCACAACTGTGAGTTTGTTAGCTTGTTTCTTTGCTTGGCCCATGAGTAATCTGAAATTTGGATTATGTTTAGGTATGATGAGGGTATAGATTTTAAATAATTGCCTTTGTTCTTATTTATTATCATTGTGCTTTAACCGAGAAGTTGAATTTTTGGAACTATAGGCATCATGGCCTCAGTTACTGAGAACTGCCAATTTGCTAGCTGTTTTAGCTATATGGGGAAAAAATGGGAAGCTGGACTTGGATGTCAGGAATTGTAGAAATAGGTTTAATTTCTCTTCTTTGTTTCATTTTTCTTCTCAAATAGTGTATTGTGAGCAGAAGCTCTTAGAGCTAAGGACATGGATTAATCTCAGACTGACAGCAGATTGGCTGTACTTTGGATTCCCAACAGGGGCTTTGCAGAAGGAGAAGGTGAGGATAAAATAAAAATAAGATATATTTTAAGTTACAGGGTTTTAGTTTCACAAATATATATGTTTATGTGTGTTTGTGTGTATATACATGTATATCAGTATGCTTATGTATATATGCATTTACAAAATATATATTAAATATAGGGTCTCTAGTTTCCTTCATAATTACTTCTCTGAACATTCTCAAAAGAACAAAAGCAGTATTTTTCACAATTCATTTCTTAGATTAAGTATTAAAATAGTCTGTAGAATGAGTGCAAGTACTCTCCTAATGCTTCAAGTCTATAAACAACTACTTTTAGAAGCACATGCCCATTATTCCCACTCACTGTATAAATAAGGTTCCAGAAAAGAAACATGTGGCGCATTGAAACTGGGTGCTTTGAGGAGTTTAAGAGATAACTACTGATTCATGAGGAAGGATTAAGGAGACCTACAAAGGATAATACAGTACACAAAGAGATTGTAAGAATAGGAAGACTTTATAGTATGTAGGCAAATAAGAGCTCTATGGGTTAGATTGCCTGACACAGCTATGGTTCTTAGTAGAGAGAAACAGCAAAAGCAAACAAACAAATAAACAAACATGAACTATTTCCATATCAGGAAGAGAAACAGGAAAATAACTAACCCAAATCCAGTATTCTCCCTTCTTTCCTTGTTCCCCATCTCCTGCTGGTTCCTCTGAGTCAAATCAAATAAGAAACTGGAGGGCAAAGTAGCATGTTGATGTAGTTCATACAATCAATATCCTGAGGGAGAAGTAGATCTAGCGGACAAATGGAAGAGATCCAGTATAGCCACAGAAGTTCATATTATCATGAAAGAGCTTACTGTGAATATCATAACAACACCAAACAAAATAAAAGCTCTGGTCAGAAGAAAACTTTGTAATAAAGCAAGCATTATACTTTCCCATGTTGTACCAATGAATATTACCATCAGATTTACTTTACATTTTCATTCTTTTCTCTTCTGAACAACTTCTATCCAATATTCCTTTAAATTTATGACTGAACACAGCATACTCATTTGCAAGCTAATAGGGCTGGTGATAGGCAATATATGTTTAGAATTGGAAAAAGAAACTCTGCAATAACAGTACACTAAAACCAGTTTAAAATTTCCCATTTTACTATGAAAAGAATAACTTCAACAGTGTGAATATATTTGGAATTTGTTTTGCTGGTCATTCAGTACAACAACTCAAGCTCTCTTGGAGAAAATAACTATATACTTTTAAAAAATCTATTTTCTTAGTTTTACACTAAAAATGAAGATGGAAAGAAGGCATTTTATGGCATAAAGGACTCACATACATTCTATGCAATCTGTATCATATTGTTTCTAATCATTTAGAATAATTTGCAATCTACCAATAATTAAGAGTAGGAAATTTATACTAAGCTTGGAAAATGGATAACAGAAAAATGGTTGTTATGGCCTAGAACTGTGTTACTGTACTTTTGTAATGTACTATCAGTCCTAATAAACAATGGATCTGCTATAATTATAAACTACTATAGTTTTATTTGCTACCTTTTCTGTTTATTTATTTTTTGGTTTGGTTTGGTTTCATCTAATATTTACATATGTAAAATTGATTTGGGTGAGGTAAGTGTGGACAATTTGTGCTACAGCAAATATTCCAAATTGATAGAAAGATGTTTGAAAGAGCAAAAGTAACTCTAGCAACTGTGATAAGATGTGCTAATTTGGGATTTCAGAAATTTTTATAAAGACACGATGCCTTCTATGAAGGTAGAATGGAAGGAATTCGTTACAGTGCTTATGGAAAGAAGGAAATATACAGGAGGCACATTAAAAAAGATACTTCTCTGTCCCTAATCTCTACTTTATTGGTAAAACAACAACAACAACAACAACAACAACAAAATCCCTCCATTACTGTGTCTCAGTATCTAACAGGCCAGTAAGAAAGCAATTTTGGTATAAGGCTAGCTGCTCCTCCTCTTACATGCTGCTCTACACTATATTCCACTCAACAAAGCATTTTGTGCCTCTTCTACATCCCTAAATAAATTTTTCATCTGAAGGATAAATATAAAAGTCATGGATTATAATGGAGAAGCAGAGTGTAGGTTATTATTTATCTAGTGAATCCATTTCAACTGTATCATGTCATGAATAATTGTTACATTATATCAAACAACTGATAAAAGAATTATCCAAGGATAAAAATCTCAGATGTCACTCCATTTAAGTAGTACTTCAAATACCAAATGTTCAAAGACCTTTTTTATTAACAGCATTATACATTCTTTGGTTATTTGTGTGTGTGTGTGTACGTGTATATATGTGTGTGTGTGTGTGTGTGTGTGTGTGTGTGTGAAGTGCACTACTCATAAAGATTTATGAACACTTCAATTTTCTTTGGAGATTTTAAGATGCAAAAAAGGGCAATTTACCTTTTTCCCTTTCGTATTTCATTACAGATTTTTACATCCCTATTGACTGAATAGCGATGCATTGTGACATAACAAAAATTCCTACTGTTTTCTTCATGTAATTTGGCTACATAACCAAAGAGTAGGAAATACATTTTTCTTATAAGAATGAGATAGTGAACATTATATTTCTCTCTCTCTCTCTCTCTCACACACACACACACACACATACGTAGACTGAGCTAATTCATTTTACCAGTAAGAGGAAAATAAACAATACTTAATTTTTAGCCAAAAGCCAAACCAACTATAGTGAGATTATGGATTTTTTTTAAAGATTTTATTTATTTATTTGACAGACAGAGATCACAAATAGGCAGAGAGGCTGGCAGAGAGAGAGAGAGAGAGAAAGAGGAGGAAGCAGGCTCTCCACTGAGCAGAGAGCCGATGCAGGGCTCTATCCCAGGACCCTGATATCATGACCTAAGCCAAAGGCAGCAGCTTAACCTACTGAGCCACCCAGGTGTCCCAAAATGGAAGGATTCTTAAATTTCAAGGTCTAAATGATTAATAATTATTTACTGATTACTTCAGTAAACAATGGTGATCAAGATAGATTAAAGAACTGTAAAAAAAAAAATAAAATAAAAAAATATATAATGATTATTTTTGTGATCCTGGAATGTGAAATTAATTCCTGCACTGTATTGAATAGTGTCCTACAAAAATTCATGTTTATCCATGACCCATGAAGGTGACCTTATTTGGAAACAGTGCCTTTGCAGATGTAATCAACTTAAGATGAGGCTTAGGATGGGCCCTAAATTCAGCATTGTTGGTGTCCTTGTGTGAAGAAGGAAATTTACACACAATTACATACACATACAGGAAGAAGGTCATGTGGAGATGGAGGCAGAGACTGGAGTGAAGCCAAGGAATCTACAAGCCAAAGAATCCCAAGGACTGCTAGCAATCATAAGAAACTAAAAGAGAAGCATGGAAATGGATTCTCTCAGATCCTCTAGAAGGAACTGATTTGATAATACCTTGTTTAAGACTCCTAGTCTCCATAATTATGACTGAATGCATTTCTGTTATTTTAAGCCACCTATGTTATAGCAGCTACAGAAAACTGAAACACTTTCTAAATAAAGAAAAGGAAAAATATACACAAAAAGATTATGACTCATAAAAAAAATTAAGCATTTGCATATAAAAAGACATAGAGACTAAAGAAAATATTTTAACCATTTAGTCCAGATACAGAGTTAACATCCTTATGATATAAAGAGTACATAAAAATAAATAAGAATAAGCAAAAACCCACTAGAAATTTGTGCTAAGAATATAAATAGACAATTCACCCAAGAAGAAACAAAATGTCTAATACACATAAGAAAAAATGTGTCCCATCTAATAATTAAATTGAATGAGAAACAATTTTACCAACATATTTTCAAATAGTAACAACAAAAATGTTCATGGCTTGATTCTAAATACTTTACATATTACTAACTCATTTAATACAAGCCTACGTGGTCACATAGTTATTATAAAGTGTTATTGTAATTTCATATTTAAATGAGAAAACTAGGACACAAAACTTGGCAAGGATGTAGCAAGTGGCCATTTTCATGTACTACCAATGGCTGGAGGGTAATTCGGCAAAATGTTTCAAGAGTTTTGTGAAAATAATCATAACTTTTGATGCAGGAATTCCACTTTTATGAATTAATTCTGAAAAAATAAAGTGAAAAACAAAGGAAAAAGTAAATAAGTTCAAATATAGCTACACAAAAATAAAAGAGAAAACTAACAAAATCAAGTAGTAATGACAAGGCAACAATAATTTTGTGAACATACACTCCCCAAAATTGGTAAAAATACTGGCTGGTGCTTTAAGGCGAAAAAAACCTTACATCTATATGATAACACAATACACAGGTATTACACACACAAAGGAAAATATCTAATAAGTTAGGCTCTGAACTTATTTTTAGAAATATCTAAATCAAGGGTTAAAAAGTGTCAACCTACCAGTCTAGTATGCCCCACTGGAGTGTTTTGTTTGGCAAGCATAAACTTGAAAATATTTGGAAATTTAAATAAATTAGACTGGGTGTGTACTCTGAAGTTATTCATAGGCTCTAACAATATTTTTGTTACAATCTACCCAATTCAAACATTTGTGGCATTAAGTGTCTGAAGATAGCTGAGATAATAATTTCTAATGAAAATATATTACATTAAAAATAAAATTATTTAAATTAAATAAGGACTTCAATGATTAGTAATGCAACAGATTAGTGAGCTGAATATGAGATAAATATATTATTTTATTTACTTTAAAAGAAATATTAATATATGAGTAACTGAAGAGCCAAGGGAAGTTAGAAAAGTTTTCATAAATTCTGAGTTCACATTTTTCTTTTGAAAATAAATAACACTAATAGATCATGAAAAGAAACAGAAATTGGGGTACCTGGATGGCTCAGTTCGTTAAGCAACAGCCTTCCACTTGGGTCATGATCCTGTTGTCCCAGGGATTGAGTCCTGCATTGGGCTCCCTGCTCAGTGGGGAGTCTGCTTCTCCCTCTGACCCTCCCCTCTCATGCACTCTCTCATTCTCTCTCTCAAATAAATAAATACATAAAATCTTAAAAAAAAAAAAAGAAACAGAAAATGAATAAATGAGACAAGAAAAAAACAAACAACCCCACCATTAAATTCTATTATGAATGTATCACCCTTCAAAGGTAACACAAGAAATGGAATTCAATGAATCTAGCTTTGGGAATGACACCTAGCCTTCAAGCAAAGTTTCCATACCAGTTCCATTTTAATCCTAATCACTGCAGTAGCTAAATGTCAATGACATCTGACAGCTATTCTAGAATTGATATGATGTGATTTGGCTGCCTCTCTTCACCAGCTCCTTACAAGCAGGTGTTTAAGTCATGAAAACCATATCAAAATTGCCATGCCAATATCACTAAGACATCATACATTTCCTTCTCATCAACCAAATAATAATATGTATTTAAATTAAGTCAATCATAATTGAATGGATTGCATGGCTTTAATAAATAAGGGGGAAAAAACAACCATACCATACCCTAGAGAAATCAAGATAAAATCAAGAATATAATTTTAATTATATTCAGGGATTTTGACTTATCTCTCTCTTGCAGACTTTATCCCCCAGTACTAACTCAGATTATCTAAACATAGGTCAAATTGTGACTGTTGTTAAAGATATTGTCCGATTAGATGTTGAATGCTGGAGTTCAAGAGTCTGCCAAAAATTCATGATATTTGTCAGTATTTTATTAACCACTCTTATTGGACAATAAAATTAGGAAAATATTATATATTGGTCAAGAAACTTAACTCAAAAAGAGGTTTTATAAAATAGAATTTCTTGGTGATGGTGGAAGATTGGTACATGATTCTGCAATGATGTCAAGAAATAAGAGTACTACCAAATATAGTACACACATTTTCTTTGTTAATTTTCTACATTACCTGTGAGGTCACTTGACATTTACTTGATCTATTTCCAGAGTACATACAACTAGAGATTTTTTTCCCTCCTCTTCCCTAGAGAGCATAACTGCACAAAAAAAGGCATCTACCTGCAGTTTAGTGTCAACATGTTACTAGCAGAAGAAAAAATTCATCTGCTATGTGGTCTAATACTATGAATGTAAAACTGAGCTTATGCATGCAGAGGGAGGATTTGAAACTCAGTGATCGCCTAGCTCATCTCTGAGTAGCTATCACGTTTATTTAGGAAAGAATTAAGAATTAGGTTAGGTGGAAAGTATTCTTTCTTGCATCAGTGGCAGTGAGAAATAACAGAAAGTTGCAGGTATACTATCTTCAATCAAATTCCAGAATGCTGAATCTAATATGAGTGCGTTTGCCCTAAGAGACACTGTTCAAATGATGCATTCACCTGCTTCAACTCATCACTACCACATACACCTTCAAAATTTCTCCCAGGCTATATACCACTATTAATATTGTACCTTTCCATCGGTTTCTATCCCACACCCCACCAGATAACCTATAATCATAAATTAATGATCTAATAGAATTTCCTAAAACCAGTCCTATAACCCGAATCTGCTGAGGTTCTAGAGGTTAGGTAAAATCTAGAAAGCCTAAAGTTCCAAGTATTATGAACATGCAAAAAGTTCTGGTAACAGCTCTACTTTATTTTATTGATTGAGACATGACAGATGGAAATCAAACATTTTTTAAAAGGCAAACACAGATACATACACACATACAAACACATTTTCTATAAAAATGGAAAAAGAAAACCAATTTTCACCTCAACGTAATTCACACACACACACACACACACACACACACATCCCAGAGAAGAAAAGAAAAGAAAAGAAAAGAAACGAATAGAAAAGAAACGAATAGAAAAGAAAAGAAAAGAAATCCCAAACAACCAAGGAAAACAGTGAAATTCAGGCTGGTATTGGTTGCTTTTGTCCTCTAGAATGTTAGCAAGCTATCCTATGTGATTTATAATCCAGTGTTGGAAACTGGTAAGGAATTATAAGACTTTAGTGTTGTTGATTTTTTTTTAAGATTTTATTTATTTATTTGACAGACAGAGATTATAAGTAGAGAGGCAGGCAGAGAGGAAGGGAAGCAGGCTCCCTGCTGAGCAGAGAGCCTGATGAGGGGCTCCGCGGGGCTCAATCCCAGGAACCTAAGATCATGACCTGAGCCAAAGGCAGAGGCTTAACCCATTGAGCCACCCAGGCACCCCTATAAGACTTTAGATAATAGGTTAACACAAACTTAGATATTTCAAAGAACAAAGATTTGTACATATAATACAAAATTAAAATTTAATATTCTAATAGAATTACACAATTGGTATTGTGTAATTAGATGGTATTATGATGCTTAATAAGAGAACTGTGCGTGTCCCAACACTGATAATTATTTTCCTACACAACCTGGACCACGAATTACCATTAGAAGCCTACATTTTCAGAAAGTCACAAAAAAATTAACTCAGAAATATACTGTTGCAGAAACTGCAAGTAGAGATGGAGCTTTCCTATTTGTGCTGAAACTTGGTTTACATTAATATTAGAGGAACAAATATTTAAAAAACCAACTTTGGATTATCTTTAGAAACATTTGACTCTGATTGAAGTCCTTTCCTTCATTATGTTTTACTACACTCACACAGAATTATACCAAATAAATTCCTACCAGATCTACTAAAATTAAATTCAACCTGATTTATTCTTTTATGATCTGAAGGTATATATATATCTAGAGGCGGATGGATCCCAATTGCTTGTGATTAAATTGGCTTCACGAAGAAAACACGAGCATTTCCCTCTTTAAGACAAAAAGCTGAGTAACTTGGACCATATGCATGCCATTTATTCAACACAAACATTTATTAAAAAACCCCTGTTTGCCAACACTGTAAGAGTTCTCAAACAAATGAAGATTAAAATGACAGTCTTCCCTCAAATTATCCAGATGAATGGATATAGAAACACAAGAAACACTAATTACAATATAACAAACCCCTTAATATATACAAGGATGAGGAAATTTATATTGCTTAGTCTGGCAGTTTTCCTCAACAGAAATGTAACTGGCACTGTCAGTGGGATGATTCTGCCTTGAATTCTTTAAACTGCTGTTCCTCAGTGTGGAATTTAGCACTGTGGCAGCATTCTTCAGTCATCACAACATTTATCTTAACAACTGAAAAAGCCCCATCCCATATTTCCAAATGCCTCCTGATACAGTGGGACTGCCCTCTTTGAGAATAATGTTACTAGACTGTGTCTACTTTTAGTAGTAGTTAAATGAAAGGAAAAGATCTGGGAACGCACTTTAAATCTATCTAGATTTTCATGTTTTCCTGTGAGGCTACATTCTTTATGGGCATCTTATTTAAAAGGCAAAGAGTATTAAGACAGCTATAATTCACTTTGAAATACTTCAGCATAGGCAACATGGTATTACCTATATATTAATGATTTACATTTAAATTAAATTCTAGGAATAGTCATTTGCATCAATCAGAAATTCACACAAAAAATACTGTGGGCTATCATTCTCAGAATGTCTTTGTCACAGAGGGAGATACAAGAAGAGCTTCAGGTACCTTTAGTTCCTAATAACACATGAGGTTTTGCTGAATAACAAAGTGCCCTGAAGAAGTGGTCATCACAGCGCAACATGGATGGGATGAAATATTTTAGAGACACTTCCAATCCTTGCAGGATAGAGATGATCTCTATAACAAACTGACCTTTGCTAACCAGGTCATGCCTAACCGACACTGGAAAACTTTGAAGCAGACAAAGATTTAGCTATTCCACCACCACTTCCTAACTATGCGATAATGAAAGCATGCCTCAAAGCAAATTCTGTCACACATGTGAACATTCATTTAACAATCACTCATCAGCAGCAAGCAGGCACAAACAGTTTATAGTACCTATTCTGTCAGGCACATTACTTTTCAGTTCTCTAACCTTTTATGTTCTCTGATCAACTCTTTGCATGAAATAGTCCCTAGAGTTATATATGACAACATTCCAGAGGTAGAATTCTATTATGCTTTATAGGAGATAGGAAGCCAGACATTCTCCTAACCTAATAGTGACACGGACACATTTAGGAATCAAGCTTTGGGTACCAGAGCCTACAGGATTTTTACAACCTGGTCATATGAGGTTGGGGAATACCAGTGCACATATATTGAATATCTCTAATTATCTATTCCAGCTTACAATGCTAGTCCACCATTCAAAATGATTGTTAACAGGCCACTATTTCCAACAATGAAAATCAATTTCTGGCATTGACTCTTTTAATTTAAAGGTTACAGAAGGTTGATACAGTTAGCAGAGGCTCCTGAAATTCCCTATTATGAAACATAATACTAGCTGATCACTCATGGAATATGGCTTGTGGCTTGGGAAAACTGACTAGAAATCAATGGAAACTAAATATTATATACATGATATAATACTATGTTGAATTATTTTAAGGAAATTTTTGAGATCATAGACACACTCTAGAATTAATCTTTAATATTTCTGTACCTCATTATACAGTTGCATGATTTAGTTGTCTGATATGAAATTTTAAAAATGCCGATTTTATTTATTTTTTAAAGATTTTATTTATCTGATAGAGACACAGTGAGAGAGGGAACACAAGCAGGGGGAGGGTGAGAGAGAGAAGTCGGCCTCCCACTGAGCAGAGCGCCTGATGTTAGGCTTGATACCAGGACCCTGGGATTACAACCTGAGCAGAAGGCAGATGCTTAATGACTAAACTCAGGCGCCCTCAAATATGCTTATTTTACAATAGTTTTCATGTAAGTCTTCAATGAACCTTTCATGAATTTTAATTCAACACCTTAAACAATAGAAATCTAAAAGCCCACCAAAGTTATTAAATATTTTGTATGAATTTTTTTGTATGCTCACTAATAAATATTTCTGTGCATGGTAGAATGTGACCTAGGTCTTGGTAACTTCAAAGTAAGGCTGTAGAGAAATAACCATTACTCATCTATCTACTCTAATGATTGGCACAAACTTTAACTAAAAGAACTTAGATACAGATACTAAATTTCTTCTTGTTGTAAAGTTTCTCTGATTTCCATATTAAATTTTTTTTCTTTTTCCTTTCTTTCTTTCTTTTTTCTTTTTCTTTCTTTTTTTTTTTTTTTTTTTTTTTTTTTTGTTTCATTTTACCTCCCTGGGTTCTTGGTTTCCACCTCCCTGCTCCCATACTCGGCTCTTTTGTCTCCTTGGAAATATTATTCCATCAGCCTATCTCTATCAAATCTATCTCCTCTGATTCTTTCTCCTGATCCTATAACCAAGATCTAATCTTACTCTTTCATATCCACCCTCTACATCCTGTGCCTATAAAAAATAATGTAAATCCTGTATCTATAAAAAAGTATATAATTTTTAAATTCATTTCCAAACTTTGAAAGAGAATTTTCCAGCAATTCATCTCAGTCCTGGCCTTCCCTCAATCCTTCCAATGTGTCTGAAATAAACAATTCTACTACAATTTCTCCCCCAGGTCTCCTAATTATTAGACCTTCTCTATGACTCCATGCAAAATGTCACTTCATCGTCCTATTCTGTTTTCCACCATCTTCTTGAGGGGCTCATCTTTTCCTGTCTTCCCTTATACAATCTTTCTAATCTCTTCTACAATTTGGATTAGCATTTTTCAGTTTTATTCCTCAATTGTTCTTTTTTCCATATCTTAAATTTTAGCATTCCCAAGTGCTTTTAAACTCATCCCTATTCTCTGTATTTTATCTTGTTTTCTCACAAATAACATGTCAATTAACATGGTTCCAACTATCAACATTATGATGACTTTTATTTTTTTAATTTTTTCTTAGATATTTGATTTATTTGAGAGAGAGAGAGAGCACGAGTGGGGCAGGGAGGGGCCGAGGGAGAGGGAAAAGCAGGTTCCCCACTGAGCAGGGAGCCTGACTCAATCCCATGACTCCGGAATGATGACCTGAGCCGAAGAAAGATGCTTAACTGACTGAGCCACCCAGGCATCTTATGATGACTTGTAAAGTTATATCTCTTGCTGTAGCTTCTTTTAAACTCCAGAACTGCACTGTCTCCCCTACTATACCTTTTAGATTCAAAAAAGTCAAACATAATATATTATTTCTTAACCATATGTGTTTTAAATGCCAAGCTAGCTCAACAGTTGCCAAGAAGCTAATCTCCAAACTATAGGGAAAATCAAAGTATCACTGTAAATGTAACAAGACGGATAAAACTATGTTTCCAGAACTCTAAATTATTGGAAGTGATAACTGCATAAGATACTTAGGAGTTGAGCAAAACTGCTGTTAAAGATGCATTTTCAGTAGTAACTGATATTTGTTAAGTACCTCCTGAGGTAGATGGATCTAGCTAACTACAAAACTCATTTAACTCACTAGGACGTGCAAGCTAAGGCAGAACCACAAGGAATCTTCAAACCTCTTCACTCTGTCTCAAAGTATCAATTAAGGTCTTCTCTATGTGTAAAAAAATATACATATATGTAATGAAAGGATATCAAATTAAATGTTAGGGTTCTAAGATCTTCCTCTGTTCTTTCTGTCACAAACCTTTTCTTCTCTAATTTTCGTTAGAGAATGTCATCATCAGCCATCAAATCAACCAATATAGAAAACTGATTTATCTTCAGCTTTCACTTTCATCATTCCATACTTGTTGTTCACCAAGTTTTATTAATTGTACTTCTCAAAAAATAGCAATTCCTCTCCACTTTAATGGGCAATTCCTTAATACAGATTCTCACCCCATTGTAATAGCTTCCTTAATGTACTATTCTTCTTACAAACCACCCCCCAGGGGCCACTTGTCATATTTTCAAAAATGTTATCTTACTAAAGAAAAAATAAACATTGTAGAACACCCCGACTTAAAATCTACCAATGATTAAAAATTATCTAGAGAATTAAGTTTAAATGTTTTAGGTGTTCTCTGTAACTTCTAACCCTTTTATACAAATAATATCCAGGTATCATGTCCAATCTTAAGAAGGCCTTTCTACATGGATTAATATTTTTCCCGCATTGGGAAATAATCTCACTCTGCTCCAAAATTTTTGAAATTTATATTTACCTTTCTCATGCTTTTCACTTTCAATCCTGTATAATAACAATTTACATGCATTTCCTATGTACCTAAGTCAAAATGGTGAATAGCCTCAAGTACGGTGTTTTAATCCTCTTAATGATCTCAATAATTTGTTGAATAAATCAATGTTTAATTCTTCATTTGGGATGTATACAAAGGACTTAAAAACATTAGCCTAAGAGCAAAATGATATATATATACTATATAAGTAGATATATCTACTTATATATACATACTTATATATATCTAGGTATGTATATATAAATAGATATATCTAGATATATCTAAGATATATATATATATATAAGTATATATATATAAGTGTGTATAAACATATAAGTAGAAAATTGTAGATACAGAAACCAATTGGGAAGCTACTAAAACACTTCTGGTAAAAGGTCATGAACAAATATATAAAAAAAAGAATGAATCTCATTTCATCATCCGTATTTTACTGTTCAGTTGCTTAAAAAGAAATATCTTTATCATATTGATTCATAAATTTAAAGAACCGATATTATTATGCTTAGAATGTTGACTCCAGTAAATTACACAGATACTGCTTGTCATTCTAAGATAGGTTTAGTGCTCGCTTCGGCAGCACATATACTAAGATAGGTTTAAGTTCTCAGGAAATACCATATTTTCTGATATTCCATATCTTGGCAACCAAATGAGGACTGTAGTGGGAAATTATCATCCCTGTCTCAAACTCTATAACTCTGTGAAGCCTGGCTCATCTTTTTTTCATTGCACAGCAGGTAAGAAAACTGGAAGGCTGGGTTTATAACTGTTATATCATAACCATTAAGAGGAAATAAGGCAAACTGTTCATCAAAGGAATGACAGACAACAACAAAAAGGAAATTACTTGGTTTCAAACTATCCAAAACTGATAACACCAGTAGCAAAGTCATTTTCCAGTAGTCTCCTCTTAAAATTTCACTTTAATAATAATAAGTAGGAAGGCAAGCAAGTAAGTTCATGAGCATGATATTCCTGAGTTGTACATATTACATAATACACACTTTTCATATGGATGATATGTGCATTAAATACTTCTTTTGTAATACTGATTAGATTAGATATAACATATCTAAAATTACACAAAAGTACAGATGCAAATTAAAGCTGCATGAGTTCCCAAAGAAACAGTAAACTTGAATCATAATCTGCATGGAAATACTTCCTACCATACATACATTTCTAAACTAAGCCAAATTTAAAATCCCTCAAGTATCTACTTTTAAATTATACTATATTATTGTAAGTAGCTAGTTATGAGGTACATGTCAATTACCTATACGCAAATTATAATTCTACTACTTTACTGGAACCAGGTAAAATGCAGAACTATGACAAGAACAAAGTGATTTCTTTTTCTTTCCCTATTCCTTCCACAAGAAACTCAGATGTTCTGGTATTGAAGACAATGCCAGACTTCCATTAAATGCTAAATTAGTGCTGTATCATTATCATATATGCCATTTCAGGATCTTTCTTTTCCTTTCTTGCATGATCCTCATGTTCATTGCTTTAAATATGTTTCAATTGCCCACTGCCAAGATATAGTCTGCTCTTTGAACCATTTCCTCATTTTTTTCTATCAAATTGTACCTGCTTACATTTTGCTCCTTTACATCAGACTGGGAATCTTTTTAATAGATATAGAAACTTAATAATGACTTCTCAAAGGTATTAGGTCCTAAGCCCTAGAACCTGTAAATTTTACTCTATAAAGAAAAGTGTGGTTCCAGATGCGATTAAATTAAACATCCTGACATGAGGAGGTTATCCTAGATTACCTGTGTGGGCCTTAAAGACCATGGCAAGGGTCCTCTTAGGAGAGAAGCAATTCATTCAACACCACACACTGAAGTGGGCAGAACTGAGTGAGATTCAGCCACAAACAAAGGAACACTGTCAGCCATCAGAAACTAGAATTGGCAAGGAATGGATGCTCTCTCATAGAGCCTCCAAAGAAAGCAGAGCCCTGCCAAGATCTCCATTTCAGACTTCTGGCCTCCAGAACTATAGGAGAATAAATTCTTGCTGTTTTATACCATCAGGTCGAAGTAATTTGTTACAGCAGCCACAGGAAACTAATATAATAATCTAACGAATAAATCTTTGCTAAACCACTCATGACAAACCATGGCTTAATATCACATCCTTGAAAGAAATGTTATCAATTGGCAGAGAATCCTAGAAAACAATCTAACTTAAAGGGAAAAAATTTCATAGTTTTGTGAGTTTGGCCATGTTAACTCACCAGTGTGGGAGTGTTCCTGAGTAGGAAGCCCTTTTCCATTCAAAACAAGCAGATATCACTTAAACTTCTTTATAGAATCAAGCCTAGAGACAGTCTTAATTATAGAAAAGCTAACTTCATACCTTAGAAGTAATTCTGCCCTTTCAAACAGTTTACTTTTTTCCCTGTTACTTCTTCCATCATATTCAAAACAGCTTAGAAAACTAACTTAAACCATGACAATTGGAGAAAAGATCCTAAAAAGAGTTTTAAGGCACTATATCAACTACCACACCATTTAAACATTCATACCAGCTAAATCCTACTAAGTGTTAAAGTAGAAAATGCTTTCTCCAATTAGAAGGGTAATCTATCTTGCACAATTAAATCAAGTTTATTCAAACTATCTGAAAGTTGCAAGTCAAGATTTATTTTTAAAATGAGTTCCAAAAGAGAAAAAGTAAAAAGATGAAAAATATACATTGAGGCTATTTGCTTTCAGAAAGCATAGTTTCTTTGAAATAGGAGTAATACTCTCCATGCACTTATTTTTAAATAATACAGAAACTTCTATTTAACCCTTCTTTCTCTCCCTACTATTGTTCTTCTCTTAACTATAATGTATATGCCTTGAACATTTACCCTTTAATCTATAATTTCATGGAACTTGTGCTTTCTGAGCAACTTTAATTTTTTTACCTATTCATTTTCAGAAAGACAATAGACCAGAGAGGAACATTCATTTTAAATTTGCTATTATCAGATTAATAATTGAGCAAGGAAAGAAAATTAGAAATGTTCCAAATCATAATTTTGGTTGCTATTTTATTAACACTTTTTGAAGTATAATATTCACTCAGAGAAAGGCACAAAAGAATATAGTTCAATTTACTACCACCTAAATCAATCAATGAAATTTTATCTGTACCTCAGAAGCTCTCTTTTGTATCCTTCCTGTTTCCTTCCTTCCCTATACAAGTAGGCACTCTCCTGACTTTTAATACCATAGGGCAGTTTCACCTGTTTTGCCCTTTATATAAACGAGACCAGCACAGCCTGTACCACTTCATGTTGTTCTTTTGACTCTGCTATATAGGTTTGCTAATTCATACTGTTGTAGCAGATACAGTTAGCTTACTTTCAGTGTTACATAATATTTCATTGAATGAATTTACCACAGTTTATATATCCATTCTACTTTTGATGGCGCTTTATGATTTTTCCCATTTTGTAGCATTATGCCATGAACTTTCTTGTGCATGTCTTCTGGTATAGTGACCAAAATTTTGTTAAGTATCTCCCTTTGTAACTCGGAATGGAAATGCTGGGTCATAGGGTATGTATATCTATTTTAGTAGGTAGTAACAACTATGCCAAAGCGGTTCTAACAATTTATACTCCCACCAACAGTACATGTTTACATTACTCTAGGTCAGTTTTTAGTTTTTGAACTTCATCTATCATGACCAACACTATCCCCTCATATTTTTAATTTTCATTCTGATGAAAGAAGGTGAGACGTTTCTCATATATTTATTAGCCAGCTACTTGGGTATCTCTGTGATGGTCTTGCTCAAATTAAAAGACATTAATTCTCTTCAGTTATCTCTGTTTTCCTATGGTAGAAATTCTTTATATAATCTTGGTATGAATTCTCTCTTGGTGATATGTATTGCAAATAACCAATCACTGTCACTGTTTGTTTTTATTAGTTGCTATATGGGTATCCCATTGCCAAAATGCACTTGATTGAGTAAACTAAAGTTTCTCCCACTGTTCTACAGTGATACCTTGTCAAAATATCAAGCATGAGTTATATTCTGGGCCCTTAATTGTGGTCCATTCTTCTATTGGCCAATATTAATTTATCCTAATCACTGTAGCTTTATAATAAATCAAGAAATCTGTTAGTATATGTCCACTAATTTTTTATTCTAAAGGAGTGTTTTTATATTCTTAGTCCTTTGTATTTCCTTTAACTTAGAGACAGCATGCCAGTTTCTATACAGATGCACATTGCTGGGAGTTTTATTGGATTGAGTATAATGTGTAGGCCAATTCAAGGAAAACTGACCATGTAACCCACAGTTATAGGAGATCCCTTCCTTTACTGGGACCTTCTGTACAGAATTTTTGCATACCTTTTGCATTTTTTCATAATTACATATGGACTGACATAGTATTTTTTAGGCTTGAATAAAGGACAGACCCTGTTAAATGGAAAGAAAAAAATCTGACTGCCTGCATTGACTTAATTTATTTTGAAAAATAAATTTAATTTTTATGTCAATGTTATATAACATTCAGACATAAAATTAGATATAAACCACTTATGATTACAACTCTCTTGTAACAACTGTAAGTACTACAACGAATTTATAAACAAAACTACTAAATTAATAAAATTCAAGTCAGGATAAAAAGAAATATTTCTATACTTTCTATTTCTATACTTTCTATATTACTTTATATATAAACACTACTGCAAATGATAAAAATTTTTAATGTATTTTCTGATTATTCTGTCAATTACAGATATAAAACAAGTTTTATAACAATATGAAAGAGCATAGATAAATTCACATCATCTAGTAAATTATAGATTCTTTTAAACTTTCAATATACACAATGACATTTACTATAAATAATAACAGTTTTTTATTCATTTGTTAACAATTACACTATTTTTTCCTTTTGATACCGCCTAGACTCGCTAGTAAAATATTTAGTAAAAGTGGTAGCAATGGGAATTCTCTTTTCTCATTTAGAAAATGAGAAGGAGTGCTTTCAACATTCTACAAATAAGCATAATATTCAGCACGAATTTGTTTAACTAAGGGTGGGTTGTTGTAGTTAACTTTTTATCAAACTAACTTCTATTTTTAGTTTGATAAATGTCTATAAATAATAGATATTCATTTTATCAAATGCTTTTTTCTGAAATTAATGAGATGAATTAATTCGTTTTTCCATTTCCTGCTAATGTGGTTAAACACATTGATTTTCAAATGTTAAATTAACAATGTATTCATGACAGAAGACAGATTATGACATTACAGTGTCCTTTTCATAAGTTGTTACATTTGATG
This sequence comes from Mustela nivalis, assembly GCF_964662115.1. Lineage (NCBI taxonomy): Eukaryota > Metazoa > Chordata > Mammalia > Carnivora > Mustelidae > Mustela > Mustela nivalis. The sequence goes on from NC_139022.1 coordinate 55,539,263, forward strand.
AGTTAAAATATTGTTTAGGATTTTGCACCTGTGTTTCTTAGTGAAACTGGTCTGTAATTTTACTTAATTATAATGTCCTCATCAAGCTAGTTTCAAAGTCATACTGAGCTCATAAAATTAGTTACCAGTTTTCCTACATTTTCTATTCTGTGGAAGATTTTGAGTAGTATTTTCTTCATTTGTTTCTTAAATGCTTTGTAAAATATACTTCTAAAGGTATTTTGATCTCAAATTTTCTTTCTGTGAATAGTTAAGTCTTTGATAATTACAGACCACTCAGATTGTGTCTTTGCTTATGTTAAGTTTTGGTAGTTTAAGGAACTTGTTCTCTTCATCTGACTCTTAAAATTAAACATAAATCCTTCACAAAAAGATGAAATGACACTTCTTGACACTTTTCTCATCTAATATATCTAATTTTTGTAATTTTGAAAAGAAATGTTTATTCATTTTTAACATTTCTGTTAAGTTTGAACTCATGTTTATATCATTTATTTATGCTTAGTTTTATGCTACTGGCCATGATTATATCCATGTATTCTTTTTTTTTTTTTTTTTTTTTTTTTTTTATTCTTTTTAAAAGTGTAACAGCTTTCTTTTTTTAAAACAAAAACATAAAAAAATAAAAGTATAACAACTTTCTTACTCTTAAGTTAGTTATTTTCACTAATTTCTGAAGACTTATTAATAACTTTTGGATATTTTATTTTTGGACAAGTATATGAGCATTCTACCTTCTGATGTCTTTTCCTTTTTAAGATCTAAATTCATCCTTAATAACTTTTTTTTTTCTGAATTCTTAGACACATTGGAATATCTCTCTGTTGCTTTCTGAAATGTCATCCTTACTGATAGATATAGACATCTTTACTGGTGAATCTTACTCTCAAAAATATCTATAAAAGTAGCTATAATCGATAAAAACAATAAATGGTGCTGGGAAAATTGGACAGCCACATGTAGAAAAATGAAATTGGACCATTTCCTTACACCACACACAAAAATAGACTCAAAATGGATGAAGGACCTCAATGTGCGAAAGGAATCCATCAAAATCCTTGAGGAGAACACAGGCAGCAACCTCTTCGACCTCAGCCGCAGCAACATCTTCCTAGGAACAACGCAAAAGGCAAGAGAAGCAAGGGAAAAAATGAACTATTGGGATTTCATCAAGATCAAAAGCTTTTGCACAGCAAAAGAAACAGTTAATAAAATCAAAAGACAACTGACAGAATGGGAGAAAATATTTGCAAACGACATATCAGATAAAGGACTAGTGTCCAGAATCTATAAAGAACTTAGCAAACTCAACACCCAAAGAACAAATAATCCAATCAAGAAATGGGCAGAGGACATGAACAGACATTTCTGCAAAGAAGACATCCAGATGGCCAACAGACACATGAAAAAGTGCTCCATATCACTTGGCATCAGGGAAATACAAATCAAAACCACAATGAGATATCACCTCACACCAGTCAGAATGGCTAAAATCAACAAGTCAGGAAATGACAGATGCTGGCGAGGATGTGGAGAAAGGGGAACCCTCCTACATTGTTGGTGGGAATGCAAGCTGGTGCAGCCACTCTGGAAAACAGCATGGAGGTTCCTCAGAATGTTGAAAATAGAACTGCCCTATGACCCAGCAATTGCACTATTGGGTATTTACCCTAAAGATACAAATGTAGTGATCCAAAGGGGCACATGCACCCGAATGTTTATAGCAGCAATGTCCACAATAGCCAAACTATGGAAAGAACCTAGATGTCCATCCACAGATGAATGGATCAAGAAGATGTGGTATATATACACAATGGAATACTATGCAGCCATCAAAAGAAATGAAGTCTTGCCATTTGCGACAACATGGATGGAACTAGAGCGTATCATGCTTAGCGAAATAAGTCAAGCAGAGAAAGACAACTATCATATGATCTCCCTGATATGAGGAAGTGGTGATGCAACATGGAGGCTTAAGTGGGTAGGAGAAGAATAAATGAAACAAGATGGGATTGGGAGGGAGACAAACCATAAGTGACTCTTAATCTCACAAAACAAACTGAGGGTTGCTGGGGGGAGGGGGTTTGGGAGAAGGGGGTGGGATTATGGACATTGGGGAGGGTATGTGCTTTGGTGAGTGCTGTGAAGTGTGTAAACCTGGTGATTCACAGACCTGTACCCCTGGGGATAAAAATATATGTTTATAAAAAATAAAAAGTTAAAAAAAAAATAAATAAATCCAATGTCATTCTTACCTGTTTCTAAACAAGAAAATGTGTTATTGTTTTTTTTTGTTTTTTTTTAAAGATTTTTATTTATTTATCAGAGAGAGAGAGGGGGAGAGAGCGAGCACAGGCAGACAGAATGGCAGGCAGAGGCAGAGGGAGAAGCAGGCTCCCTGCTGAGCAAGGAGCCAGATGTGGGACTCGATCCCAGGACTCTGGGATCATGACCTGAGCCGAAGGCAGCTGCTTAACCAACTGAGCCACCCAGGCGTCCCTGTTATTGTTTTTTTTTTTTTTTTAATTTTGCTGTTTTTGTATGTGTGTGTGTTCCATTTTGCCTATTTACTTTTTTTTTTTTTTTTGTATTCAATTTTGGAGATCTAAATAGCTTATAATCTCTTGTACAGTTGAAATTTGCATGGAAAATGATAAAACTAATATCACCCATTGTACTTTTTTCTTATTATTTATGCTTCCTGTTATTCTGTGTCCAATAAGGTTCTATTCCAGGTTATTATATTTACCCTAAGATATAAAAGAAGAATTACTAATGATGAACAGAGAACATCATAAAAAAATGTGAGGGCATAGGATACAATGAACAATGGGTATTATATAAGACTGACTAATCACTGAACTCTACTTCTGAAACCAATAATATATTTTCTGTTAATTAATTGATTTAAATTAAAAAGAAATCTGAAGAAGTTACTGAGCTCTTAGATAGTAGACAAACAGTATACCAATTTTATGGTCCTGAGCATCAGCATCAGCATCAGCATCAGCTGGTCTCTGATCTAGAGACAGACATAAAAAATTAAGTGAATTAGCTTTTTTATGATTCATTCTAGCTGGGTTTTATCCTCACTCAATATCTGCAAATGGTATATAAAACCTGTGTTCCACTGTGAGCAGCAGTAAATGGAAGATTAAGAGAAAAGAGTAACAGAGACTTCTGTTTTCTACAAGGATGGCCATGTGATACTACTTAACTTCTGTAAGAGTGAGTCCCTTCCCCTATGAACTAGGGTGATAATCAACCTATTAATTCCTGTTACACAGTGATTAATTAATAAATATTGACCATTTTAAATTATTGCATATTCTATTATTATTATTAACATCAGAACTACAGTTTCATTTAAATTTTCACTGAAGTATAATTAACACACATTATTATATTACTTTCAGGTGTATAACATAATGATCCAAAAATTCCATTTATTACTCAGTATACATATATATATATATATATATATATATATATATATATATATAAAATATATTTCAAGATTGCTTCAATATTCAGGGTCTTTTGTAGTTCCATACAGATTTTAGGATTATTTGTGCTAGTTCTGTGAAAAACACTGTTTCACATATACTTTCTTAAAGTATTTTGATAGGGATTTACACTAAATCCATTTAGATTGTTTGGGGTAGTATGGGTATTTTAACAATATTTTTTCTTTTAATTTATGAACATAGGATATCTTTTCTTTTTTTGTATCACCGTCAATTTCTTTCTTCAGTGTTTTATCATCTCCAGAGTACAAGTCTTTAACCTCCTTGGTTAAGTTTATTCCTAGGTATTTTATTCTTTTCAGTGCAACTGTTAATGGAATTCTTCTAAATTCTCCTTCTGACAGTTCGTTATTAGTGTATAGAAATGCAATACATTTCTGTATATTAATTTTGTATCCTGTGACTTACCTGAATTCATTTATCAGTTCTAGTAGTTTTCAGGGTTTTCTATATATAGCTATCATGTCATCTGCACATAATGGCAGTTTTACTTCTTCCTTACCAATTTGGGTATCTTACTTCTTTTTCTTATCTGTTTGTTGTGCCTAGAACATTCAGTACTATGTTTAATAAAAGTGATGAGAGAGGACATCCCTGCCTTGTTCCTGATCTTAGAGGAAAAATTCTCAGTCTTTCACCACTAGATATGATGTTGGCTGTAGGTTTTTCAAATATGGTCATTATCATGTTGTGGTATATTTCCCCTTAACCTATCTTGTTGAGAGTTTTTAGCAATGAACAGATGTTGTCAAATGCTTTATATATGCTCCTAATAAGATAATTATTTTTATGAGTCACATTGGATCATCTGTGATTGCTGAACCACCTTTGCATCCTTGGGGCAAATCCTACTAGGTCATGGTGAATGGTTTTTGTTTTTGTTTTTTTGTTGTTTTTTTTTGTTTGTTTGTTTTTAATGCACTGTTGAATTTAGTTTGCTAAAATACTGTAGAGGATTTATGCAACTATGTTCATCAAAGAAAATAGCTTGTAGAATTCTTTTTGTGTAGTATCTTTTTGTCTGGTTTGGCTATCAGGATAATGCTAGCCTCACTGAACAAATCTAGAAGTTTTCCTTCCTATTCTATGTTTTGAAATAGTTTGAATAGAACAGATGTTAATTCCTTCTTTAAGTATTTGAAGACTGTTCTTTTAAATTTAGATATACTGTTGTAGTTAGCAAAGATTTAAAAGGTTGGTTCTGACTCTCAGGTTTTTTAACAATTATTATTATTAGTCTTTAACTAATTTAGGGGTTATTTTAGTGGCTAGGGAAACCATTCTTTCTTAAAGTAGAAATTATTTAATATAAAGTTTTGTTTCTCCAAATTCTGCTTGTCTAAATCTCACAACTAGTTATTTAAACAAATCTCAGTATCCTCTCCTATAAAAATAAAAGTTATGTTCATCCTCTGTCTCTTCTGCTTAGATTATTTAGAAGCCCCTTTTTAACTTTGGGAACGGCTTTATTTTTCCCCAGAAGTATTTTGCATGAAAACATCACTACTAGACTCACTTATGTAATTTCAACTGTGGCACAGAGTGATTTTTACCCTTCCACAAACCTTCTCCTGGATGAGCAGTGGAAAATTGTCCAGCTGATACCTTCAGCTTCAAGTTTTCTTTCCGACTTAGAAAGCTATTTCCCTATCAGCTGTCATCATTTACATTACCACCTTTCCTAATTCCCAGACTGCTGGTATAATATCAGTGTGGTCTCTCTACTTCCAGTGTCACTCTATGCAAAGCATTTTTGTATTGACACCCTGTACTACAGAAATAATCATTTTCTACTGAAATCTAGATCATGACTGCCTATATTTTGTGGAACAAAATGCCTATTTGGTACAGACAATGGTCTAGATACCTTACATGCAGTTTCCAGGTTTCCTATTAACCCAAGCAGTAATACTATAATTCCACAGATGAGCAAACAGAGACAGAAGTACTTAGGGTATTTATACAGTTAGTGAGCTACAAATATAAGATGGAATCAAGTTCTAACTTCAAAAGTGGCACTTTTATCCATGTATCAAGCCATCTCCCATTGAAGTCTATGATTCTCAAAGTCCTGTAGGAATTGGCTCCAAATGTTTTTTTACCCTTTCCAACAGTAATTTCAGTATACAGATTCACACTTTTTTTTACATTTTAGTTCAAATTCATGCTAATCCTTGAGCATGCTTTCTGATTTCTTCTTGCATCACTCTATTATCATTACTTAATTCACCTTTTATTGTCCTTTTCCATATTCCCTAGATTTCCATATCCTTCCTACAAGTGACATTTGAAATACTGTTTCTTCCATGAAAGACTGACTGCTTTCCTTCTAAGAAGTAATTAATAATTAGTAACCTTTACTGTGGCTTAGTACATTCTTTTATAGTAACTTATATTAGATTTATTTATATGCAAGTTTTTTCTCCCTAAAACAACTTACACATTACTCCAGAGTATAATTTAATTGTATGCCTACTTAAATTTTGGTAATTATCAGAGTGACTGACACAGAATGGGCATTCGACAGGTTATGTTTTCTTGAAGTATCCAAAAGAAAACATAATTGTTCACTAGGACTAGAACTGAGGGCTTCCTATGCCATAGTTCTTCCTTATCTATGCCCTGCATTGAAAAGTTACTATTAATTTTATATAAGTTCAATGTGATAAACTTGAGTAAAATTAACAGAAGTTATGAAATAAATACTCCCCCATAAAATGTATTATCTAGCTCCATTATTTAACACAAATACTATTTTCCTTCTATTTCTTTTCAGAAGAGATACAGTGAACCCCTAATTATTTCAGAGCTAATTGTACAGTTTGTAAATTATCCAGGTGATTGACTTCTCTCTTTTGCTGAATGACTTTTGCCCATTTTGCCAATTTCTCCTTTCACTACTACAGTGAAGTTCAGAAAAACTAAAAGTCATGAAATACAAGCCATTCAATTTTGCTTTTTGCAGTAGAATTAATAGTAAAGGAAAAATTTCAATTATTTATCAAAATAATGCTGAGAATTTTTAGTGTTCCATCTTTGCATTAATACAGTTAACTGACAGTTGACTGTACATTTGGTATTAAAAATAAATCAGCATTCTTTATTGCAGCTCCAGCAGAAATATTGCTTATTTTGATGAGTGGTTATTTGCAAGACTAATCAACATGCATGTGCCAAAAGCTCTATAAATTAACATGATGTTCTTCACTATAGAAACATTATAAATATCAAAGCTGTGCCCAACCAAAATACCCCTCTTCAGTGACAAGATTTTACCTTAACAGCTGAAGAGGCTGTCTGTACACGCGTTTCTCATAATAACATAAATATGACGTAAGACAACAACTCAACTCACTGCATATGCAAGTTTCATTAAGTATGTGGTATGAGTAACACCCTGATTTTCCCAGAGTATGAAGTGAACATTGGTAGAGAATAAGAGAGTAGATTAGGTACAATCCAAAGGGCCCTTTAGGTAAGTCTTTGAATGTTCAGTTTATTATACTCCAGTAATAACTAATGTCAATACACTATTCAGCTAAAAAAAGAAAAAAGAAAGAACCTCAAATATCTGATGCCTAGTGTGCATGGAGACAACTTCAGAGAAGCACTGTCGGTGGCACCAAGCATAGCTCAACTGTGTAAAAGAAAAAGCTGAATGATGGGTATTTGTCCCTACAATCTCTAAAATCTTTTGATTTTAATAAAAGTAGTTTGCCCACAAAAAAGCAGTATGTCTAGCCAATGTTAGTATCAAGTTAGTGATTTTGCTGAAATATAGGTGCATAATCAATATGCAAAGACCTAAACAAGATGTGGAGAAATTTGCCATTTCTCAAAATAAAAATACATAAAAATCCAGAAGGAAAACATATCATATGAAGAATTGAAAAAAAATCATTGAATAATCCAAAAAATCATTGAATAATCAAAATTATCATTTGATTCATGTGTGTGTGTGTATAGAATTTAAACGACTTAGAGAAAGTATGGTGTAAATTGGATAAAGGAGGACTGACAAAAAAAACAATTTAAGCAGAAAATAAATTTCGATTAAGATTTAGAACACTTGTATACTGGAAAATAGCCATACTTTTGCTTGAATTTCTGCAAATTCATTTACATTATTAGTGGAACATATCCTTCCCTCTGGCAAGGCTATGAATTAATGCTATGCCTCCTCTGTCAGAGACGAGTTACTAAACCCATTGTAGTGAATCAAAGCACTCAATTTATATGACCTAACAGAACCAATTAAAATCTTTTACCTGGAATTGAAAATGCAGACTTTTTTTTTTCCTGGTTTACTGAGATATAACTGACATTAAACAGTATAAATTCAAGGTGTACAACATGCTGATTTGATACACTTGTATATTGCAAAATGATTACCAACTTAGCTTGGGGTAACATTCCCCTCACATCATAATAATTACCGATTCTTTTTCTGTGGTGAAAACACTTAAGGTCTACTCTCTTAGCAACTTTCGATTATATAATACACTATTATTAAGTATAATCACCATGTTGTACATTAGATCCACAAAACTTATTCATCTTATAAATGGATGCTTAGAACTTTCAACCTTTTCTCTCACACTGCTACCATTCAGACCTCACCCCATCCAGCCTCTGGTAAACACCATTCTACTCTCTGTTTCTAAGAGTCTGGGTTTAGATTCCACATACAAGTGATATCACACAGTAATTTTCTTTCTCTGATTTAATTCACTTGGCATAATGCCCTCAAGATGTATTCATGTTATCACAAATTACAGGATTTCCTTCTTTGGCTGAATAATATTGCTTTGTATATATACTTAGGTTGTTTATAGGTCTCATATCTTGGCTGTTGTGATACTATTTTAAGGAACAAATTAGTGCAGATATTTCTTTAAGATCTTGATTTCATTTCCTTTCTATATATATCCAGAAGTGGGATTGATGTATCATGAAGTAATTTTATTTCTTTTAATCTTTGTGAAAACTCTACACTATTTTTAAAAACTTATTTTTATTTAAATTCAAGTTAGTTAACATAGTGTAGTATTATTTCCATATCTTCATAGTGTAGTATTGATTTCAGGAGTAAAATTTAGGTGATTCATCACTTAAATATAACACCCAATGCTCATCACAAGTGCCCTTCTTAATGCCCATCATCTTTTTACTCCTTTCTCCCACTCCCCTCCCCTCCAGCAACCTTCAGTTTCTTCTCTATAGTTAAGAGTCTCTCATGGTTTGCCTCCCTCTCTGTGTTTATTTTATTTTTCCTTCTCTTCCCCTATGTTTATCTGTTTTGTTTCTTAAATTCCACATGAGTGAAATCGTATGGTATTTGTATTTCTCTGACTTATTTCACTTAATATTAGTATTTCCCTATGTTTTATATACTCTAGTTCCATCCATGTCATTACACACGTCAAGATTTCATTCTTTTTAATAGTTGACTAAATAGAATATATATTGTATATCTAGAATAGAATATATTATACACACACATATATATACATGCATTCACACACACACACACACGGAGGGGGAGAGAGAGAAAAGGCACATCTTCTTTATCCATTCATCAGTTGATGGGCATTTGGGCTATTACCATAATTTGGCTATTGTTGATAGTGCTGCTATAAGCACTGGGGTGCATGTGCCTCTTCAAATAACTATTTTTGTATCCTTTTAATATATACCTAATAGTGTAATTGCTGGGTCTAGGGTAGTTCCATTTTTAACTTTTAGAGGAATCTATTCCATACTGTTTTCCAGAGTGGCTGTATCACTTTGCATTCCCAGTTTGCAAGAGGGTTCCCCTTTCTCAGCATTCTTGACAACATCTGTTGTTTCCCAAGTTGTTAATTTTAGCCATTCTGATAGGTGTGAGGTGGTATCTCATTGTGGTTTTGATTTGTACTTCCATGATTATGAGTGATGTTGAGCATTTTTTCATGTTTCTATTAGCCATTTGTAGGTCTTCTTTGCAGAAATGTCTGTTCGTGTCTCCTACAAGCTTTTTTTTTTTTTTTTAAAGATTTTATTTATTTATTTGACAGAATGAGAGAGATCACAAGTAGGCAGAGCAGCATGCAAAAATAGAAGGGAAGCAGGCTCCCCGCTGAGCAGAGAACCCTATGCAGGGCTCCATCCCAGGACCCTGAGATCATGACCTGAGCTGAAACAAAGGCTTACCCCACTGAGCCATTTAGGCACCCCTTCTACCAACTTCTTAACTGGATATTTGATTTTTGGAATTTGAGTTTGAGGAGTTCTTTATAGATTCTCGATAATAGCCCTTTATCCAATATGTCTTTCCCAAATACCTTCTCCCTTTATGTCAACTGTCTTTTAGTTTTATTGATTGTTTATTTCACTATGCAGAAACTTTTCATCTTGACGAGGTCCTAATAGTTCATTTTTGCTTTTGTTTCTCTTGCCTCTAGAGATGTATTAGGTAAGAAGCTGCTGTGGCCAAGGTCAGAGAGGTTGCTGCCGATTTCTCCTCTAGGATTTTGATGGTTTCCTAACATTAAGATCTTTCATCCATTTTGAATTTATTTTTGTGTATGGTGTAAGGCAGTGGTGCAGTTTCATTCTCCTACATGCAGCTATCCAGTTTCCCAATACCATTTGTTGAAGAGAATATCTTTTATCCATTGGATATTCCTTCCTGCTTTGTCAAAGATTAGTTAACCATACAGTTATGGATCCATTTCTGGGTTCTCTATTCTGTTCCTTTGATCTATGTGTCTATTTTTCTGCCAGTATCATACTTTGTTGATGATTACAGATTTGTAATATAACTTGAATGCTGGGACTGTAATGCCTCCCACTTTACTTTTTCTCAAAATTACTTTGGCTATTTGAGGTCTTTTCTGGTTCCATACATATTTGAGGACTTTTTGTTCTAGTTCTCTAAAAAATGCTGGTGTTATTTTGATCAGGATTACATTGAATGCACAGATTATTTGGGGCAGCATAGACATTTTAACACTATTTGTTCTTCCAATCCCTGAGCATATAATGTTTTTCCATTTCTTTTTGTCTTCAATTTCTGTCATTAGTGTTCTCCGGTTTGTGAAGTACCCATCTTTTACCTCTTTGATTAGGTTTATTTCAAGTTGTCTTATGGTTTTTGGTGCAAGTGTAAATGGGATTGATTCCTTCATTTCTCTTTTGTATTGCTTCATTATTGGTGTATAGAAATGTAACAGATTCCTGTACATTGATTTTGTATCCTACAATTTTGCTGAATTCATGCTTGTGTTCTAGCAAATTTTTAGTGGAGTCCTTCAGGTTTTATTTATTATGTTATCTTCGAAGAGTGAAAGTTTGACTTCTTTGCTGATTTGGATGCCTTTTGTTTCTTTTTGTTATCTGATTGCCGAGGCTAGGATTTCCAATACTGAACAAGAGTACTGAGAGTAGACATCCCTAACATGTTCTTAACCTTCTAGTTTTTCCTAAGCTCTCAGTTGTTCCCCATTGAGGATGGTATTAAGTTGTGGGTCTTTCATACATGGCCTCTATGATACTTTCATGACGGTTTTTATCAAGAAAGGATGCTGTATTTTGTCAATTGCTTTTTCTGCATCTATTGAGAGGGTCATATCATTCTAATATTTTCTTTTTATTAATGTGATATTTCACATTGATTGATTTGCAGATACTGGACACCCCTGCAAGCCCAGAAATAAACCCACTTGATCTAGCAAATAATTCTTTAAATGTACTCTTGGATTTGATTAGCTAGTACCTTGTTGAGAATTTTTACATCCAGGTTCATCAGGGATAGTGTTCTGTAATTCTCCTTTTTTACTGGAATCTCTGTTTGGTTTGGGAATCAAGGTAATGCCAGACTCAGAATTTCATTGTTCTTCATTGCAAGTTTTCCTTCCATTTCTATTTTTTGGAACAGTCTCAGAGAATAGGTATTAATTCTTTTCTAAATACTTCATAGAATTCCCCTGAGAAGCCATCCAGCTCTGGACTCTTGTTTGTTGGCAGACTTTTGATTATTCATGCAGTTTCTTTGCTGGTTATGGGTCTGTTCAAATTGTCTATTTCTTCTTGTTTCAGTTTTGATTATTTATATGTTTCCAGGAATTTATTCATTTCTTCCAGATTGCCCAACTTGCTGGCATATAATTGCTCATAATATTGTCTTATAATTGTTTGTATTTCTGCAGTGTTGATTGTGATCTCTCCTGTTTCGTTCTTGATTTTATTTATTTTGGACCTTTCTCTTTTCTTTTGGTAAGTCTAGCTAGGCATTTATCAATTCTGATACTTCTTTCAAAGATCCAGCTGCTAGTTCTGTTGACTTATTCTACTGTTTTTTTTTTTTTTTTGGTTTTGCTGTTCTTGTTTTGAAATTTTTCTCATTTATTTCTCCTCTTTTTTTAAAGATGTACTTATTTGAGAGAGAGAGTAATAGCATGAGTGGGAGGGGCAGAGGGAGGAGAGAGAATCTCAACCAGACTCCAAGCTAGGCATGGAACCAGATGTAGGGCTTGATCCCAGAATCATGACCTGAGCTGAAACCAAAAGTTGGACACTTAAACAATTGTGCCACCTAGGGTCTCTATGCCCTTACCTTTATCATTTCCCTTCTTCTGCCAGTTATAGGCTTTATTTGATGTTATTTTTCCAGCTACTTTAGGTGTAAGATCAGGTTATATCTTTGAGATGTTTTTTTGCTTCTCAAGAAAGGTCTGCATTGCTATATACTTCTCTCTTTTGACTGCCTTGGTGGCATCCATTTTCATTTGCTTCCATGTATTTCTTCAATTTCTTCTTTTATTTCCTGGTTAAACAAATCATTCTTTAGTAGGATGTTCTTTAACCTCCATGTATTTGTGGTCTTTCAAAATTTTTTTGAAATTTTGAAAGAACATGTATTCTGCTGCTTTAGGATGAAATTCTCTGAATATAGCTGTTAAGCCCATCTGGTCCACTGTGCATTCAAAGCCATTGTTTCTTTGTTGATCTTCTGTTTACATGATATACTGCCCTTCTTCTACTCTTATGAAAGTCTTTAGTTTAAAATCTAGTTTGTCTGATATAAGTATGGCTACTCTGGCTTTCTTTTGATGTCCATTTGCATGATAAATGGTTCTCCACCTCCTTACTTTCAATCTAGAGGCATCTTTGTGTCTAAAATGAGTCCCCTGTAAGCAGAATATTGATGGGTCTTGTTTTTAATTCATTCTGATACAGTGTGTCTCTTCATTGGAGCATTTAGTTCACTTACATTCAGACTAATTATTGATAGATACAAATTTAGTGCCATTGTATTACCTGCAAAGTCACTGCTCCTGCAGATTGTCTCTGTTCCTTTCTGGTCTTTGATGCTTTTTGTCTCTCTTTTCTGCTCAAATGGTCCACTTTAACATTTCCTGCAGAGTTGGTTTAGAGTTCATGAACTTCTTTAGTTTTTCCTTGTCTTGGAAACTCTTCAGTCTCCTTCTATTCTGGATGATAGTCTTGCTGGATGAAGAAGTATTCTTGGATGCATATCTTCCCAATTGGCATGTTGAATATACAATTCTCTTCTGGCTGCCACGTTTCTGTGTACTGGTTTGCTGCTCACCTTATGTGTCTCTCCTTGTAGTTTAAGGACATTTTGTTTCCAGCAGCTTTCAGAATTCTCTTTATCTTTGTATATGCCGAGTTTCATGATGATATGTCTACGTTTGACCTATTTTTGTTGATTTTGAGGGGCGCTCTCGGTGCTCCTAGACTTGTATGCCTGTTTCTCTCCTCAAATTAGGGAAATTCTCAGCTATAAATTTTGCATTTTTTTCCCCTGCTCTTCTTCTTCTGGGACCTTTATGATATGAATATTATAAGGCTTTAGGCTTTATGGAATCTCTGGGTTCCCTAAGTCTACCTTGGTGATCTAATAGTTTTCTTTCCTTCTTCTTTTCAGCTTCACTATTTCCCATAATTTTATCTTCAATATCACCTATTCATTATTCTGCTGCTTCTGGCCTCATTGTAATTAGATCTTATCAGTTTTGTATATCAGTAATAGTACTTTTTACTTCAGCCTGACTAGCTTTTAGGTCTTTTGTCTCTATAGCAAGGGTTTCTCTGACATCTTCTACTTGCTTCTTTCAAGACTGGCTAGTATTATTATGACTATTGTGCTAAATTCTTGTTCAGATCTATTGCTTATATCTGTATTAAGCAAATCCCTGGCTGTGATTTCTTCTTGATCTTTCTTTTGGGAAGAGTCCTTCCATCTTGTCACTTTGCATGCTTCTTGCTCCTAAGAGTAATGCTGTATTAAAAAAGGGCCATATACTGTCCAGCACCTGGTGCTTCAGAAAGTGTTTCTGGTGTATGTTGTGTGCACTCTGCTGTTGTATTTGGGCTGCTCTCTCCCACAGATTCAATTCTCTGCACAGTTCCTCCTTTCTTATAGTGAGCAGTGTTTGGACCTTTAACTAGATGTGCTTTGATTTGTTTGTTAGAATAAGCTTGGAATGAAGAGGAGGAGGAGGAGGAGGAGGATCTTAAAAAAAGAGAGAGAGAGAGAGAGAAAAGGAAATGAACAAACAAAAACGATAGGGGCACCTGGGTGGCTCAGTGGTTTCAAGCCTCTGTCTTCCGCTCAGGTCATGATCCCAGGGTCCTGGGATCGAGTCCCACGTCGGGCTCTCTGCTCAGCAGGGAGCCTTCTTCCTCCTCTCTCTCTGCCTGCCTCTCTGTCTACCTGTGATCTCTGTCAAATAAATAAATAAAAATCTTAAAAAAAAAAAAAAAAAACTATAAGCCTCATTCTAAAGGAGAAAAGAATATATATAAAGCCTGGTCCTATTTCCACCATAATTGAAACTGACACTTTGGAGCCTCTATGATTAGCAGACTTGGTGCATGCAGGATGCCTGTGATGGAATTCTGGGGGAGAGACCCACTGCAGCTGGCTCACAGTCAGAACTGCACTAGTAACCATGCACTTCTAGGGTCCAGTGGGGCAGGGTTTGGTGCAAGCAGATCCTGCCTCCACTAGGGGCAATGTGTCACTCACTGAGGTCCCACAGTACTGGTTGGAGAGGGGTGGGGGATGGCATCACCCTACCCTCTCATCCCTGTGGAGGGGAATTTGCTGCAACCACTATTCCAGGAGGCCCCAGAGAAAAGCAAACAATCTCTCTTCCTGTGTGCCAGGGCTGTCAGATCCCTACCCTCACCTGTCTATGCCTGGGGCCATTAACGCGCCCAGTGCCACAGGTCTCCTCTTTTATACCTGGAGTGCCACTGGGATTCGAAACTCTGAATCTTAAAGGATCGAACAAGGCACAGACCTGCTCCCCTCCTCTAGAGGAGTACCTGTGTCTGGTGCTGTGTTTTTTTTTTTTTTTTTCCCCCAGAAAAAAGTTGTACACCTGCATCAGTGGCTGGAGTCTATGGGGAAGCACAGTGAACAACAGCGACCAGGTTATCTGCCCTCTACCATGACTCTGTCCCCTCTGTCCCCCTCAACAGTACCCACAGGGTTTTTGTTCTTGGAGAGGCAATATACTTGCTTCCAAATAGACTCCAGTCAGGAGAACATTCTGTCCCTCTGCAAGCCAGAGGATCCCTATACCAAGTTGTCCACTCCTATGCCTATCCATACTATTTTCCATAGTGGCTGCACCAATTTCCACTACTACCAGCAATATACAAGGGTTCCCTTTCTTCCATATCCTAACCAATATCTGTTATCTTTTGGGTTTTTGATAATAGTAATCCTAACAGATGTGAAATGATATCTCACTGTGGCTTTGATTTGCATTTCCCTGATGATTAGTGATGGTGAATACCTTTTCATGTACCTGTTGTCCATTTGAGTATCTTCTTTGGAAAAATACCTATTCTGTTCCTCTGCCCATTTTTTAATTAGGTTGTTTTTGTTTTCTATTCAGTTGTGTGAGCTCTTAACATATTTTGAATATTAACTCCTTATCATATACATGCTTTGCAATTTTTTTCTCCTATTCCAGAAGTTGCCTTTTTATTTTATTACTTAACTCTCCAGAAACTTTTTAGTTTGCTGTAATCCCACTTACTACATTTTGCTTTTGTTGCTTTTGCCAAAAAATCCATGTCAAGACCAATGTCAATGAACTTTTGCCTTGTATTTTATTACAGGAACTTTAAGGTTTCAGAACTTATGTTTAAGTCTTTAATCCATTTCAAGTTCACTTTTGTGAACAGTATAAAAAAGAGATCCAGTTTCATTTTTCTTCAGAGCTACCCAGTTTACATGGGCCCATTTATTGAAGAGACTATCCTTTCTTCATTGAGTCTCTTGTCATATATTAGTTGACCACATAAGGAAAATTTATTTCTGGGCTCTTTATTCCATTTCATTGGTCTATGTGCCTACTTTTCATACAGTACTACATTGTTTTGATTACTATAGCTTTGTCATATAGTTTGAAATCAGGAAGCATGATGTCTCCAGCTTTGTTTTTTCTCAGGGTTGCTTTGACTCCTTGGAATCTTTCATACTTCCATACAAAGTTTAAAATCACTTTTGTCTATTTCTGTGAAATATGCCACTAGAATTTTGATAAGGATTACACTAAATATACAGATGTCTTTGGGTAATATGGCAGTTTAACAATAAATATTAATTCTTCTGATCCATAAACACAGGATCTCTTTCCATTTGTCTATATCATCTTCAATTTCTTTTATCAACTCTTGTAGTTTTTAGTGCATAGATCTTTCATTTCCTTAAATTTATTTCTAAGTATTATATTGTTTTTGATGCTCTTGTGAATGAGGTGTTGATTTCTTTTTCAGATATTTCATTGTTCGTTTATAGAATCACAAACTATTTTCTTAAATTGATTCTATATTATGCAACTTTATTGAACTTATTCATTAGTTCTTATAATTTTTTGGTGGATTATTTAGGATTCTCTACATATAATACCATATCATTGACAAAGACAAGTTTACTTTTTCCTGTACTATTTGAATGCATTTTATTTTCTTTATTGCCTAAGTGCTCTGGCTCTAGTACTATGATGAAGAGGAGTGGTGACAGTGAGTACATTTCTTGTTCCTAATCTTAGAAGAAAATCTTTTAACTTCTCATCACTACATATGTTGTTAGCAGTGGACTTGTCATATTGGCCTTTATAATGTTGAGATATATTGCTTCTATACCCAGTTTGTTGAGTGTTTTTTTAATCACAAAAGTGTGTTGTATTTTGTCAAATGCTTTTGTGCAGTTATTGATATAATCATGATTTTTTATCTTTCATTCTTTTAATTGTGGTGTACCATATTTAGTGATTTGCATGTGCTGAACCATCTTTGTATCCCACGGGCAAATTCTGCTTGATGATGGTGTTAGCTCCTTCTAATGTTGTGCTGAATTTAATTTGTTAATATATTTGGGAATTTTTACATTTAATTTCATCAGAAACATTGGTGTATAGTTTTATCTTTTGTGTAGCGTTCATATATGGCTTTGCTATCAGGCTAATGCTGGCCTCATAAAATTGGTTTGGAGTGTTTCCTCTCTTCTTTTTTTGAAGGAAGACTGTGAGGACTAACACATTAATTCATTTCTAAATGTTTGGTAGAATTCACCAGTGAAACCACCTGGTTAAAGATTTTCTTTGTTGGGAAATTTTTGATTACTGATTCCATCTCTTTACTTGTAATTTGTCTGTCCAGATTTTCTATTCATTAGTCAGCCTTGGTAAGTTGTATAGCCGTGGTTCTAGAAATTTATCCATACCTTTTAAGTTCTCTAATTTGTTGTGATAGAACTGTTCTTCATTTCTCATGATCCTCTGTATTTCTGTGGCATCAGATATAGTCTTCTCTTTCATTTCTGATTTTCTTTATGTGAGTATTCTCTCTCTCATCTATGCTAAAGGTTTGTCAACTTTTTATCTTTTAAAAAACTGCTCTTAGTTTTGTTAATATCTACTTTTTGTCTCTAATTTTTTTTTCTGAAAATGCACACAATTTTAATAAAACCTGTTATTCAAATTATAGGCATCAATGCCCACAGATGCCAGAAATTTTAGCACTCATCATTGTTAGTAAATGGAAGAGAAATCCCTAGAATCAAGAGGCATAATATTCCATGCTATAAGCCTAATTCTAGTTCAAAGGGTTCCATGTCCACCTTTGAACTTAGCAATTACATGATCCTATATATTTCCTCATTGATTAACCTACTTTGAGGGGAGTTTGTCCTTATGGAACCAAAGTACAGCTGTGCACGTGCATGTTATGAAGAGGAATGGCAAAGACAGCAAAAATTGATAAAATTATTTATACACTTTAGTGGGTTAAAATGAGCAGAGAGGAACTACAAAGAAAAATTTGAAAGAATGAGTAATGATATTTATAAAAAATATGTACACATTGGCAAATAAACTGATAAAAACTTTAACAGTCTCGTATCACTACATATGTATTTTATATTTTTAACACATTATATACAGGATACCTTTAGTGAGTTAACAGTGCAGCTATTTCTATTAGCTTCTACACACACATTTACCAACACTTATCTTACTGAGGCCTAATTTGTGACCTAGTACGTGATCCATTCTGGAGAATGTACCATGTACACATGAAAAGAACTCTGCTGCTTTAGGATGAAACATTCTGAATATATCTGTTAAGTCCATCTGGTCAAGTATTCCATTCAAAACCACTGTTTCCTTGTTGATTTTCTGCTTAGATGATCTGTCCATTGATATATGTGGGGTGTTAAGGACCCCTACTATTATTGTATTATTATCAATGAGTTCCTTTATGTCCCTTATTGTATTATATATTTGGGTGATTCCAAATTGGGCACATAAATATTTACAATTGCTGGATCTCCTTTAACATGTTGAATGGGAAAAATCTCGGCCAAGAATACATACTCAGCAAGACTATCATTCAGAATAGAAGGAGAGATAAAGAGTTTCCCAGCAGACAAAAACTGAAAGAATTTGACCACTAAACCAGCCCCAAGAAATATTAAGGGGGCCCTGAGTGGGAAGGAAAGACCAAAAGCAATAATTACTAGAGAGTAACAGAGAAAATGTCCAGAAACAATGACAAAAGAAGTAATAAAATGGCATAAATACATATTTATCAGTTAAGTACTCCAATTATAAATGGACTAAATGCTCTAATCAAAAGACATAGGGTGTGAGAATGGATAAACATACCAAGACTTATCTATATGCTGCCAACAAGGAACTCAGATGGCGAAACATTTATCAGGGAAATGGACATCAAAAGAAAACCAGAATAGCAATACTTATCAGACAAACTAGATTTTAAAACCATGCGTGTAAGAAGAGATGAAGAAGGGCACTGTATCTGAATAAAGTGGTCTATCCAATAAGATCTTACATATATACTTTAAAACTTAAACATAAGAATAAAAAAAAAACCCTTGCAATTCTATTACCTAATAAAGCCATTCTGTCATTCATTTATATATCTATACCTAGATCTATTAGCATAATTAACCACATTCCTATTCTGGCATATTTACAAAGGCTTCAGTTTCACTATTAAAAGTAGTATGCAATAAAGGTCTTTATTTCTATTAATTTCTTTGAAATTGCTTCCTAAAGGACAAATTGTTCAATTAAATATGAAAGTTTTTTATTTACAGTTCCTTTTTTAATAAAATTTATTTATTTACTTTAGAAAGAGAGAGCATGGGTTGGGCGGTGGTCAGAGGGAGAAGCAGACTCCCTGCTGAGCAGGGAGCCTGACACAGGGCTTGATCCTAGGACTCCAAAATCATGACTGGAGCCAAAGGCAGAGGTTTAACCAACTGAGCCACCCAGGCACCCCTTGATTTACAGCTTTAAAGATAAAAGTGATATAGCATTATCATGGTTTTCTTTTTCTTTACTTATTACACAGGTTAAATATTTTTATGTATTTCCTGGATAATTATCCCTCTATCATCAGACCACTTTTTTTCTCCTAGATTGTTTTTTTTATTAATTTTTCTACTTCTATGAAAAAAAAATCATTTAATATATTAGAGATAGTGACGTTCAGCCTTTTATAAATGTTGCAAAATGTTATGTATGGTTTCTTTTGTCTTCTTATTTATAACTGGTAATTATAAAGAATAATTTAAAATCTTAAATTGTCACCTTAGAGTACATGAGGAAAACTCATGGCTATAACATTACAATGAAAGAATGAATGGAACAAGAGGGGGGAAAAGGAATAACTTAAGATGCTTATAGAAGACAAGAGGAGCATGACCAGAAATAACACCAAATTAGCTTGGGGCACTGGGTTGTGCCACAGGCAATAAAGAATAACTAAAGGGAAAAATGATGAGGCATTGGGACTTGTGACTATTCTGAAATAAATACAACATGTTTTTAATGTGAAGAGATAATAGTAAATAAGAGAATATAACTGAATTAAAGAAAAATTTTATTTCCCTGACTTGTCTCATTTCCCTGATTTCTCTCATTCTTTCCCTCTCCCCCTTCTCCTCTTAGTTCTCCTTCTTCACCCTGTCCCGTAAAGGCCTTTGTATGGTGTATTGTGTATTGCCATAGTTCTAAAACTAAGAACTAACTATTGTGATTTTATAAAAACATTTGGTATATGGTATTTCATCAATGGATCATAGATCTGAACTCTTTATCTTACAAAATGCATGAAGGGGAGAAATAAATAACCCTGAGTTTTCTTATACAGGTAGATCTGGACTCTCAGCAATTTCTGTCTTAATTGCTCCTATTAAAAATTTGTGGACATTTTTACACAAATATTTCCACCTTCTTCCTCACCTTCATTCTGTTCCAGTATTCATTCTTATTTTCTAATTGGTTCTTTAATGTAAATGTTGGCACAGGCTACTCTAGTAGAAAATTTAACTGTACATTATTTAGTTAACTATTATCATTATTATATATATTGTATATATTATACATTACATATTTATTAACTATTATCATTATTAGCTATATATGTATATATTATTTATACTGTGTATATTCATTCTTCTAAAGCCCTTTTAATAAAGAAAAACCCAATTATAGACAATATATCTAATTGGATTCTATCTGACATGATTTCAGATGTTACTCACAGGAGGTGAAAGCTTTGGTATGCTTCCAAAGTAAATGCAGTAAATCCCTCCTAGAAAATTTACATTCCCTTGTTTTTGCACATTTCAATTTATGTCATTTAGAGTTGCTCTATATATTTCATTAGGGATGCTAATTGATCTCAACACACTGTTTATAGAAAACACCTTTAGCCTACAAAGTTCCATCATAATTACTTATTGAGATGTTACTTGCATTGTTCATAGAACCTTAACTGGTACAAACTAAAATAGAAACCTAATTTACTTTTCCATAAATCTTCTTAAAGCTCAGTTAATTCTTAATTCTTACAACAGTGTTTTAATCTTCCAGAGCAGAGACAACTTTCTAGATTATAAATAAGAAGTATTCTTTTCCTGTTTTTATAAATGTTATATTGATAGCATTCCTTCTACTATCATTTAAAAACTTTTCAGAGTATTATTGATTTTACTGTCAAAAAATGTTCTCATGGCAATTAACACAAATGTCTCAAGGTCAAAAAAACGATATACTCTCAAAAATCAGAAGGATATGGCTCTAATCACAGAGACATTTAGAAGTAACCTAATTCAAGATATGACTATAGGAGTTATTTAGTTATCTGTTTTCATGCCAGTAAGAGTGGGAGAGGTAAAGAATATGACGATATTCATTAGGAGAAGCAAGCACTATCAATCCTGAGAATCTGTAGGCATTGGAATTAAGTTTACATACAGTTCTGCACTTAATGATTCTAAAACTTAGGCAAATTAATTTCATGATCTAAGCTTAAGTTTCACTTAAAAAAACAGTAATAGTACCCTCTAGATCTTAAAGGTAAATGTTGAATGCCACATGAATAATATCCACAAAAAACTGAGCACTATGGAATATGACAAATTTACAAGTCATACTTATCACTATTATTTTTATTCTATATAATTTCACCTATAAAATGAATTTTTAAAAATATGACATCATTGACCATTCTTACTTGTAGTCCTTTAAACAAGAATTTATTAATGAATAATCCAAGCTGCTTAACCTATAAAATGAATTTTTAAAAATATGACATCATTGACCATTCTTACTTGTAGTCCTTTAAACAAGAATTTATTAATGAATAATCCAAGCTGCTTAACATCTTCAAGAGCTGTTTAGCATGACTAGAAATTCTAAACTATATGAAATTGGGTTATGTTCTAGAATCCTGTCTATTCATAGTCTGTTACCAAACTAATAAATAGTTTATTTGATTATTTGCGTTTTATAGAAAATAGGAACATAAATGGTCTATATATATGGATGTGATTTTATTATTGTAACCTAGAGGGAGAATTAAGAATTAAGAATTAAGCTTGCTAGCTATATGAACAGTTTAGTGATGCTCTCCAGCATTTAGAACTACCAAGTCATATTCTATGGGTGAGTTCATTCAAACACAGTACTCAAGAGGACACTTTAAAATTCATTCATTTTTGGTGGGCATTTAAGTTGTCAATGCTCTTAAAAACCAGGTATTTCTCATGTATTAAATTTCTCAAAAACCTAGGTTGGCTATCCGTCAATACTCATCTTCTAAATCAAAGTCTCTTATGTACCAGATAGTGCAACCTGTTGAGATCTCAACTTTCTATGTTCATAAGCTATTATGAAGTTATTATTGGAAGAAAATATCAAAACTACTTTTGGGTGATCAACTCGCTCATAAAAAAAAATGGTTTATCATGGAGGAAAAATAGAAACTGGACTTCTAAACTTTAACAACAAGTATCAAGTGCCCTTTAGGGCACATGTAACCTGCTTAATCAACAAAATATTGACTAGTATCAGCACACTGGTGCCATCAACTGAACATAGTCTCACAATCATGAACTGCTTGGTCAAACCATTTGGCTCAGAGAGATAGCCACAAATATGTGAACTATTTTTTCTTCCTTTTTTACTTAGCTCTTTTCTTCTGTATTTTAGATCATGAAAAGCAATGCACTTAAAAAACACATACCATTAAAATGCTTATATTTTAGAGTGGCATTCTTAATGAGGCAGGGAAAGGACACAAAAATTTTCTGAGTATCCTCAATCAGCTGTTTTTCTGTTGGGCATTGGTATAACCCTCGTGTTCGTGTCTTCCCCTGCCAAAAAATTTATCTGTTGAAATCTAATTCCCAATGTAATGGTGTTTGAAGGTACAGCCTTTGGGAGGTGAATTATTTGATCATGAGGCATTAGTGCTCTTATAAAGGGGACTGGAAGAACTCATTGTCTCCTTCTACTATGTGAGGACACAGTGAGAAGACAGCCTTCTATGAACCAGGAAGCTGGACTTTATTAAGACACTAAATCTACAAGCACCATGATCTTGGAATTCCCATCTCCACAATTGTGAGACATAAATTTCTGTTGTTTATAAGACATCCAGTCCTTGATATTCTGCCATAGAATCTGAAAGAACTAAGACAGGTACCCTTTGCATAAACTATCCCTTGACACAACAGACCTTTAATATAGGGATCGCTGTATTCATGTTACCACTGAAGTCACTGAAGCACACATTACAAACTAGCTCAGGTCGAAGTTCCAGGAACTCAACTATTTCTTAACACTGACTTTGTAACTTTTTTTTTTTTTTTTGAATATGTAATAATACTTAGAGTTCTTCAAAAGGCTGAAATGTGCAAATTAATTTTTGTCAAAGATTTTTTACTTATCCATATTTATGATCTTTTACAATTTTGCATTTCTCATAGACTAATTCTGTATTTTATAAGTATTGAAGACTGATCCTTTATAAGAATAGTGTGTGTGTGTTTTTAACATATTTATACACATGTGTCCATATTTAGACTTACTTGGGTATGGAAAAATATTTCAAATATATATAAGACCTACTGTATCAGATCCAGTCCTGAGTAACTAACTTAGAATGAACTGTTTAATAACAAAAATTATTTTCTCACTTCTAAGGACCTTCTGTTTCCTTTCAGTTCTCTGTCTTCTCCTGGATTCTTGTCACTCATAGTAACTTCTCCACATTTGTTTAGACTCAAAAGAATGAAATATTCCCCTTAGCTATTGTGTACTTTCTCTAGGAGGTGACACCTCATAGAGTACATTCCCTAGGCCCTTCACGTAACTTGGACTCATTGTAATACCAGCTGCTAATCAAGCACAATGGAATCAAAAACAGCATGGAGAACATGGGGAGTTAGAGAGGAGAAGGGAGTTGCGAGAAATTGGAAGGGGAAGGGAACCATGAGAGACTATGGACTCTGAAAAAGAATCTGAGGATTTTGAAGGGGCGGGGGGTGGGAGGTCAGGGTACTAGGTGGTAAGTATTATAGAGGGCACAGATTGCATGGAGCACTGGGTGTGGTGCAAAAATAATGAATACTGTTATGCTGAAAATAAATAAAAAATAAATTAAAAAAAAAAACCTGGAATCAAAACGCGCTCTCCTGAGAGTACTATGTCTCTTTATATCAGCTTCTAAAATAATGGAGAAAATAAAAAAGACTTATTACTTGATAACTATTTCAAAAGCAATTATTTTCCCTTTAAACGAACATTTTGAAAATAGCTTGAATTCTATGCTTGTTGTAAATTTGAAAATTACTGCTTCTCTTCAATCTATCTGTGTAGAAATCTCAAGTTTGTAAATACACATCACCTTACTCTAGCAAGAATTCCTTACCATATTGAAATAAAAGACATTTTCTTAAAGTTGCTACATTTAACTGCTATGAGTCTACAAAAGAGAATGAACACAGTGATTATTTCTTCAAGGAAGGAAGCTTTTTTCACCATTCAGATACACATGTTGATAGTATGTTTATAGAGCCTTTACTTTATACATTTTCTTATTTGATGTCCCCCCCAAAAAATCTTTCTAATTCCTACAATGGCTAGGAATAGAATGTGGTAAACAGGTCTTCTTAATCTATTAGAGATTTTTTTTTTCTGAAAAGGAATTAATTACAAACAATGTGCTATTCAAGGGACCCTGTGGATAATCAATCCTAAATCATTATCTTTTCTTTAGAAGTTATTGGAAGTTCTTTGGAAGTCTCATGAAATACAGGAAAGTGCAGACAATGTAAATTATCATAAAGGTATCTGAACTAAAAAAGTTTATATAGCTTAGGAAGATGGTGCTTACAATCTCACAGAGCTTTCTATGATGAACTTCAGTTATAGAATTTGTTATAAATATGAGGCAGAATATGTTAGAAATATGGGAAGTATTTAAATTAATAAGCATCACCAAGCTGATTGCTGTAGAAATGGGGCAAAAATGTTGCCTCCCTGCCCTCAACATTTTTGTACAGGTCAGGTTAAACCAAGAGATAATTCCACAAAGCAGGGAGGAAATAACATAAAAATGTTGCATTGTTGAGGGGTTATCCTTTTAATTTTGCCTTTATTTTATAACAAATGTAGAATTAGATTACCTGGAGTTTTATTGTCCTTGTTATTGTAAATTGTTGTTCTTCTCTCTACTTAACAAATTCGTATTAAGGGCTTACAGTACAAAACCACTATATCCAGTGTTCTCTACGTATTAACAAACCGATCATATAGGGCGTTTATATTCACGGACATTAGAGGATATTATATAAAAAATGATACCTAAATAATTACAATTTATGATAAGTATAATAAAGAGGGGAAAATGAGACCAACAAAAGAGAAAGGGAGAGAGGTGTTAATATCAGGTAGTCTGGGATGGCCTCTTATGAAGGACACATTTCAGCTAAGCCCTGATAAATAAGAAAAACCCAGCCAACGATGAGTCACAGAACTCTACATCAAAAACTAATGGTGTCTAACATAACACAACACAAAAATTATAATTAAAAAAAGAAGAATCCAGCCAAATCTTTGTAGAAACACTTCCTGTGCCTTGTTCCTAATAGTGTGAGCAGTGTGAGGTTCCCAAGCCGGTAGCCCCCTTTTACTGAGGGGGAGCTGCCATGCTTCAATCTTGAATAGACTCACAATTATTTCCTTTGGACTTCTAACTCTTTGGGGCATATTTCATAATACCTTGTATTCTAAAAGCCTAATTCCTTTTGACTCTGGACCCGGCAAATCTAGTTTCTCAAAAAAAAAAAAAAAAAAAAAAAGAGAGAGAGAGAGAGAGAGAGAGAGAACTTAATAAAGATAATCTATATCCAGGTCTCTCTAGGATATATGATGGATTACTAAATTCTCCAAAGAATCCTGCCATAAGTCTTCCTGTCTTTAGTATTTCAAATTATGACCAAGTCTTTTGTATTCCAGATTATGTCAATCTACTTTGAATCAATACATTTTTCCCCATTCCAATCTTCCTTTGCCCTCCTATTTCCTTGAATGTTATCATATGCATAAAGAAATATAAAGCTGCCTCATAATGTTTTTATTTATCTAGACTTATTTATGTCCATGATCATAATCATGATGAAGGCAGCAAATATTTGTTGAATGCTGACTATGTCCCAGGAAGAGCCATTATTACTTAATAGAAATCATCTCAATTATTCCTCAGACAAATACTATCAAATCGGTCTTATTTTTATACCTATTTAACATATGAAGAAGCCTATTGGGCATTTATTCAAAAGTACCACAGTTACCAAGCAAATGGAGCAGGAATAAGACCTATCCATCTGATTATAGAGACTGTACCCAGGAAGGAGGACTGTGACATTTATTCGGGCAGCATTTTCTAATAATACAAATTCTGAATAGGATTGAATGGAATTCGTATCTTCCCTAAGGTCTTTTATATTACAGATAAAAATATGACTGGTATTCGTATCCTAATGAAAATACCACAGCAACCCACTACAGATTCTTAAACTAGTTGACCAATGGGAACACCTTCTTGGAATAGAAAGAGATGGCTCGGGCTTCTCAGGGAACCAGTAATTGATGAAGCAAAAAGCTCTGGAACCTTTGCCAAGTTTGGCATTGAATTCTGCTTTGACAACCATAGAACAGAAGAGTTGCAAGTTCTCTTCTGTTGCAATACTTTGCCAATGCCAAAATAGTCCACTACTCAAGCCTGCCAATCTTCCACAAAGCTCTCCATTCAGTTTTAGAGAAGAACATAGATGGTAATCAAATGTCTTTGATTCAAACAGCATTACAGCTGACACATGAAAAGATTCAGAAGAAAGGAAAAATAAAATGATTTCACAACTTCCATAGTCTTAACAAGAAAGACTCATTGCTCAAACAAATGAGCATTTCCTCTCGCCTTCAACAGCCAGACTTTGAAACAGTCACTAAACATTTTTGTGCAGCCTATTAAAATATAAATCTTCTTGCAAGCAACTAAAATGTGAATGCAACTTCAGTTTTCCAGTACTAATTAATAAAGCAGAAAGTATGTCATCATAAAAAGCCAGTGGACATAAAAAGTCATCCAGAGAGGTTGTATAGCATGGTGGCTAAGGATATGGATTCTGCAGTCAGAACTCCTAACTTAATTTAAATCGTAACTGGGCAAGTCTTTACTAAATGATCTGGTGCTACTTTATTTTATATTTTTACATATTTTATTTATTTATTTGACAGAGACAGAGATCACAAGTAAGCATAGAGGCAGGCAGAGAGAGAGAGAGGGAGAAACAGGCTCTCCGCTGAGAAGAGAGCCTAATGCGGGGCCCCATCCCAGGACCCTGAGATCATGACCCAACCCAAAGGCAGAGGCCTGCCTAACCCACTGAACCACCCAAGCACCCCTTTTATATTTTTTATATAATACTTTATCCACGAATGACCCCAGGTTCTTGACACACAGCCTTATTAAAAGGGTTTCATTTTAGACTAAGTTGTCTCTTTTTCCCCTCTGAACCTCTCAGATGAATAAAGGGGATAATGTGGATTCTCAGTGAAAAAGTATAATTTAGATAGGCAAATCTGATTCAGAGGATGAGAGTTTGGTAAAAATATGGGGGCATAAAAATAGAGAAACAGAGCCATTGGTAGAATAGACACTATTCTATCCTTTCCTTAGGTCTTGTCTCCAGATGTTTTCAGTATATGGATGAGTTTTATAATTAAAAAAAAAATTGGACTTACTGTGCAATAGCTAAACACATATAACACATTGTAAATGAACAAGTTCCAATAATCTATTTGCTTATATGTTATAAAATTAACTCTTTTCTGTATAACAAACCATCTGTGTCATAACTTTAATAAGTTCCAAAAATCCATGATTAAATTATTACTTAAATATTTATCTTTTCTTATGTGAAGTCCTCAACACTGCCTAAAGAAAGATATTTTATCCAACATTACTTGAGTAATCCCATTTTAGCTGAAGTAATTTAAAATGAGTCCTTCATTTGTATCAGCAGAGGCAGAATTGTGCTGAGATTCTAATGTTATTGATCTATGTGAAAATTACTCTGTGAGACTCTCCTTAATTGTATGTCAAAATCTAGTTGGCTACAAAGAATATTTATTGTCAACTTCCACTACAAGATCATGTTTTATTGCCAATATTAAATTCAAGCTAAATGTAGAAATATATATTATATATCTATAATATCTATAAAAATAGGCCTATCATGTATAACACATTAATTTATGAATACAAATGTAAAATTTATTGTGATAGTATTCACTTTTGAGGCAGTCAGAGACAAATACAATGTATCACATTTATTGCAAAATAGTGTATTTTACTTCATTAAATACACTAATATATAAGAAGTTATTATCCCTTTTTATCTCAACAAACTATACTGATGCTGTACTAGGGATTCTACAGTGCTTCCTTAAATAAATGCCAACTCATGGCATTATTGTAAATATAATTATGTCATAAATTAAATTTGTGTTATAATCATATGCAAATAAATACAAATATAAGTTTTAAATTACACATGTAATTTAAGTATAAATTTAACACAAATATTATAATTTACATATAGTTTAATTTAAACATAAATTTAGAAAGATCTTTATATAAAGTTTGTTTTCTAAGTGTTATTACACTTAAAGCTTCTGTTATTTATTATTGCTTCCTAGTAGGGGCAAGCTTTATATTATTATGAAAATACATTGAGGCACTGGCATGACACCACTAAAATATACTAAGTGTATGTCTCCCCACCTGGCACAATAGCAAGTTTGTTTAAAGAAATAAAATTCACTGAAAACAATTAAATTAAATTAAAAGAAAGAAAGAAAATTCAGATGGGACTATATTCCTTATGTAGTACTTTTCTTTAAAAGTTAATTATTGAACAGAAATTGGATAAAAAAGTCATGAGCCCCTGTAGATGTTTCCAAATGATCTTATTTGGACAGAGGTATATTGATATATGCATCTCTAAATGGTGAGTAGGCAATAGATCACACTTCTCAAATAAGCAAAAAATAATCACTGTGATGGTTTAATTCTTGAGGTATTGATGACTTTAAGCCCTATATACATTGCTCAGGGATTCCTTATTCTGGCTACCTATTATTTGCTAATTTTAGATTTAAAAATAAGAAAAAAGAAAAGTCATTATTACAACAACAATTACAGAAACAATTTTGTGTGCTAGAGGATATGGCAGCAGTATGTTTCAGAAAGATTCTCCTTTACTTACTCTCCAACCTTACTTATTTCTGTAATTTCTCATACACTGGGTATGACTCAGATACATTCTTAGAATTTCAAGAATATGTTAGAGATGCATCTCTAAGAGCTACTTTTATTATAATGACACACATAAAATTCTGCCAATATTTTTATTTTATATACACATAAATCCAATTAATACTATATATTATATTCACATTTGAATTGAATTGACATTACTTAAGTATTGACCACAGTGTCCTTTCTGGTTTCCTAATTCACACTATAATTGACAGTATCATGTAACTTTTTTGAATCTTCACTTCTTTCTAGGGTGGCGCTTCTCCAGGTTATTAACATACAATTTTATTAATATTATAGAATTAAAAGTAGTAAAATATAGCATATTATTAAATATAATCATACGATGATTAAAAATCTGAAAGCATGTTTAATGGCCTTCAAGCCAGGAACTTATGACAATTAGCTTCTTCCACTTTCTCACAAAATAACCAAGACATAAATAAGGGATTAAAAAACATCTGTAACATGAAATTTAATACTGACAAATAAGCCAAAACTTAGAGGAACTGAAAAAATATTTGATTCAGAAAGTCTGACTGAAGAAAAAACAAGCTACTATGGAAACCAGTATGGAGATTCCTCAAAAGATTAAAAATAGAAACAACGTATAACCCAGTAACCACTTCTGGGTATTTACCAAATGAAATGAAAAAAAAAATAATTTAAAAAGATAAATGCCCAACTTTATATGCATTATTTACATGGATCAAGATAAAAACCAATCTAAATGCCCATTAAGATGAATGAATAAAGAAGATTTGGTATACATATACAATGGAATAATACTCAGTCATGAAAAAGAATGGTGTCGTACCATTTGCAATAACATAGATGGTCCTAGAGGGTATTATGAGAACTGAAAAAGTCATATAGAGAAAGACGAATACTATATAATTTCACTTATTCACTTATTTGGAATCTAAAAAACAAAACAAAACAGAACAGAAACTGTTGTGAAACATAAATAGAACTGGTCACTGCCATGCAGGGGAGCAAAAACTAAAAAATACAAACAGCCAGTTATAAAATATATAAGTTACTGGGATGTAAAGTACAGCATAAAGAATACAGTCAATAATACTGCAATAATTTTGTATGGGGACAGATGGTAACTATACTTATCATCATGAGCATTTCATAAAGTATATAACTGTCAAATCACTGTTATAAACCTGAAACCAATATAATATTGTATGTCAACTATTCTTCAACTACAAATAAATGAATTAATTTTTAAAAAGCTACTCAGACCTGGGTGCCTGAATGGCGTAGTCAGTTAAGAGTCCAACTCTTGGCTTCAGCTCAAGTTATGATCTCAAGGTCCGGAGATCAGGCCCCATGTCAGGTTCCATGCTGAATGTGGAGCCTGCTTAAGACTTTCTCTCCCTATACCTCTGCCCCTCCAACCCTTCCCCTCTCAAATAAACAAATAAATCATTAAAAAAAAAGCTACTCAGACTTAAGGTCCACAAGTCCATGACACATGCAATTCACAGAACTAACCCTATCTAGTAAAAAATAATGGAAGACATGCTTTAATCCTCACCTGTTCTCTGATTCAGAGACTATACACCTCAGAAATAGAGGACACCAATTCTTCTCTTTTGGAGCTATTCTGTAATTTCATGCCAAAGCATATCTCCAATACATACATTTTTGCATTCCTATATACATATACACATCATTTTTCTCAAGATATAAATAATAAATAATAACTTACTGAAAATAAGAATGGTAGGGTTCTTAGTCATCACATGTTACTCTCTAGAAGCAAATTTTTCATCTAAATATTGTAGAAGAATAACAAATATATATAATAGCCAGTTACAGAGGGCAGGCTTTCTTGCCTCTGAATGATAAAGTGGAATCAGAGAGAAGTGTAGTCCTTATGTGGGGCTTAGAGATGGTTCCTCTACTACTTTTACTTTCAGAGTTGGCTTCAAAAGACAAGGGTGGAGATGGAATTCTCCAGAGAGTTTGGCGAGTCTGGAATTAAGTGACACTTAATTCTCACTGTACAGAGTACAGGAGAAATATCCTGAACCACTGTATTACTGAGGGTGGGACTAGTAGAGGAGATAGAAACATTTGGAATCAGAAGCAAAGAGGGCTGATGCTGTTCTCCCTACTCTCTCTTGGCTGTGAACTTCTACGGAACAGCAGCCTTAGGGAACGAAATGGAGAACAGATTGTTAGTGTGTTTTGACTGTAGCTGGCTGAACTGGCAAGATATTACACAAAGTACTACTGGTCACAAAAAATAACTAGCCAGTGTGCAAGTAGTAGTGAAAGATAATATCAAGTTCTGAAAACAGAAACTTACAGTTTTGAAAAAGGTAATTTATTTTTTAATCCTAACTAGTATAAGATTAAACTGAGAAGTCTTAAAAGAGACAAAAGACAAAGTAAAAATTATACCTCAGGCTTTCACAAAGATTAAATCAAATCTACAGTTATCTATCACATCTGTGTGAGGCAGGTTATAAGATCAATGCAAATTAATTTCTTCCTCTTGGTATTCCCACTGTGTATAAATCCCTTCCCTTGAGTTTGGATAGGCCTGTTATTGGCATCTAAACAATGGCAAAGGTGATGCGTGTTACTTGTAAGATTATGTTACATAAGATTGCAACTTACCACCTTGCCTGCAGATTCTGTTTCTTGCAGGTTTTAGAGGAACAAAATGTCATGTCTGATATGTGCATAAGGCAAAGACTGAGGGCAGCCTCCTCCAGCCAAGAGTCAATAAGGAAATGGGGCCCTCATTCTAACAGTTCTTGAAAAACCAAATCCTTTCAACATGTAAAGGAGCACAGACGTTGATCATTCCAACCCTCTAGGAGTCAGGTGAGACCTCAGCGCCAGATGACAAGTTGAGTGTAGCCTTTATTAAAGACCCTGACACAAAGGACTCTGATAAACCAAATTCCTGACCCAAAGAAATGTAGATAATAAATATGCCATTTAGTAAGATTGTTCTACCAAATAAATTAAGATTGTTCTACCAAGTAAATCATTTCAATTGACAACACAGATCAGGGAAAATAGGCTAAAGACTTTCCAAGAAGACAAGTATTAACCCAAGGTAACAGCAACTAAGTGACAAAAACGAAACACAGAGACAAGAAAGAAAAAAAGTTAGACAAATCTAAGAACTCTCATTACCAATTATTTTAGCATTAGAGTGGTGAAAAATGGTGAGGTGGCCACATTGGAAACAGAATTATTAGTCAGAAAACTTTAATGAATGGTGAGGTTCTGATCTAGGGCAGTAAGGGTGGGTATCTTGAAAAGGAGACATCATAGTTGTGATGCTTAGATGTCAAACAGGACCTTCTTCCTAACTGATGTGGAAGCAAGCAGGGTAAAAAAGTTTTCTCAGATGTAGCCTTTTTTTTTTTTTTTTACTTTGACTTTTTACTGGTGAAATTAAAATTATAATAGGAAAAATAGATTTGCTGAAAAGTGTAGACAAGATAGAGCTCAACTATATCATGTCAACTCCGAAATACCCTTAGAACATTGTGACCAATTAAAAAAAAAAAAAAAAAAAAACGGACTGGAATTAAATGGATAGTAAGTATACCGAATTTTAAGAGAGTTCTATTCCTAGAGAATGAGCTTAGATTCAAAAAGTCTGTGATTCTTTGCACATCAAAATGATCCTTAAG
The DNA here is from genome assembly GCF_964662115.1 of Mustela nivalis. Lineage (NCBI taxonomy): Eukaryota > Metazoa > Chordata > Mammalia > Carnivora > Mustelidae > Mustela > Mustela nivalis. The sequence continues at coordinate 55,572,192 of NC_139022.1, forward strand.
GCGTGCCTGGGTGGCTCAGTGGGTTAAGCCTCTGCCTTTGTCTCAGGTCATGATCTCAGGGTCCTGGGATCGAGTCCCGCGTCGGACTCTCTGCTTGGCAGGGAGCCTGCTTCCTCCTCTCTCTCTCTCTGCCTGCCTCTGTGCCTGCTTGTGATCTCTGTCAAATAAATAAACAAAATATTTAAAAAAAAATGATCCTTAAGTCCCAAGCTGGAGAGGCAGGAATCACACTGAGGAAACTGCTCAGCCCAGCCCCCAAGGAAGGTTTATTTTCTAATGCCCACTTCAGATGTGGCCCAGAAAGAGAATGAAGAGAAAAATAAAAACAAAACCAAAACCCCTAGGGCGCCTGGGTGGCTCAGTGGGTTAAGCCGCTGCCTTCGGCTCGGGTCATGATCTCAGGGTCCTGGGATCGAGTCCCGCATCGGGCTCTCTGCTCAGCAGGGAGCCTGCTTCCCTTCCTCTCTCTCTACCTGCCTCTCCGCCGACTTGTGATTTCTCTCTGTCAAATAAATAAATAAAATCTTTAAAAAAAAAAACAAAACCAAAACCCCCAGAGGCCACAGCCAACAGAGTGGAGACGCCTAGAGGAGAGCAAAATTCACATCTCACTAAGAGACCTTCCCCTTCCTCAGTATAGAATTATGATCTCTGCCAAGCAGAATTTCAAAATCACAGTACTGGTTATTGCTGTTTCTCATCCTCTCCATTCAAACCTAGACTGTTTAGTATGGTTTTGCCTGTTGTGTCACCATTTATTAGATAGGTAAGAGGCAGAGAACTTGTGTTTTGAGTTTACAAGCCTTATCATGAAGCTCTGCATCAGACCTAATGTTCAGGCTACTGCATATCATGTAAACATAATGAATTTTGAGATAAAGCTGTGAATTAATGGGATATTTTGGCCTTGCCTCATGAGGATGAGTGTATGTTGCCTACGGAAAGGTCAGCTAAGTATGTGCTGACTAGAAGATGAACATTTGTAGCCACTGATGCTTACATCAAATAGTTTTTTATTTTCCCCTTTCTAGGAACTGGATAGGATTGGACTTCATTGCCCCCTATGAAATTATACCCGATTATGTGACTTTCTTTGGCCAAGGAAATGAAAATAAATGCATATGTTATTTCCTAGCTGAAATTCTAGGAATCTATGCACAGTATCTCTTCCTGCTTCTCTGGTGACTATGGAAGAATCTAATAGCCTGGATCTCTTTGTAAATACAAAGAAATAAATTTTAAGGCAACTCATGCCGGAGTATCACAAGCTGGTATGTCAACTTAGTAAGATTACTGGAATACTTACTATTAACAGAGCATAACCTAGCCTATTCTGAAACATGCAGGTATCCTTGATTTCTAGATAATTTGAAGAGTATGATTTCTGGTAGGAATGATTTAGAAGAACAGGTTAGGTCTCTGCAACTGAACATATCTCAGCTTTAATTCTGACTCACTCATACTCTATGATTTCCAGAAAACTGCTAAAGCTTTCTGAACCTTGTTTTTTTTAAAGAAATGATATAAAAATACAAACCTAATAAAGTTATCTTAAGGAACAAGTGAGAGAGCTTTGAAAAGGTAGGACCATAAAATATAAATGAACATAGTATGCACCTTATAGCTTTTACTTCCTTTTTTTTTTTTAAGATTTTATTTATTTATTTGACAGAGATCACAAATAGGCAGAGAGGCAGGCAGAGAGAGAGAGAGAGGAGGAGGAAGCAGGCTCTCCACTGAGCAGAGAGCCCGATGCGGGGCTCAGTCTCAGGGCCCTGAGATCATGACCTGAGCAGAAGGCAGAGGCTTAACCCATTGAGCCACCCAGGCGCCCCTACTTCCTCTTTATAATTCCTCCTAAAACTCATACTTTAAAAATTAAGACTAAATTGAGTTAAGAGATAAAATGCCATATGTATATAAGATGTTTAGAAGAAAACGTCAGAGTTTATACAAAGAGAGCTATACAAAGAGAAGTAAAAACTAAAATTTATTTAATTGAATGAGTTTTATTTATCATGATTCAAGCAACCTTGACAGAATGTGGCAGGAACTGATTGACACTAACCTAAAATGACTCTCACTGATTCACTTACAGTGAACTTTAAAAGATTATATACATCAACTTGTATGTACATGCATTTCATGAAAGTTTTATCTCTGCTTATTTCTAAATCCCCATAAAATCAATAACTTTAATTTGGAACCTTAAATTAATAAACTCTAAACACTAACAAGCCACAAAAAAGGGCAAACTTTAATTTATGTCTTTGTTGACTACTACCTTACCTATGGCTCTAGTGAGAAATTATATTATTTTACTGCTATGCAATTTAAAAAAAAGACAAAAGTCTAATTTGTTTATCAGATACAATGCCCAAAGAATAAACTGGTAATTTCAATGACAATTTAACTGTTTTACAAGAAAAAAAGAAGAAAAAGGAGGAGAAAGAGGGGGAAAAGGAGGAGGTAGAAGAAGAGAAGGAAGAGGGGTAGGGAGGTGGTGAGGAAGAAAAGAAGGAAGGAAGGAAGGAAGGAAGGAAGGAAGGAAGGAAGGAAGGAAGGAAGGAAGGAAAAGAAAAGAGAGAGAAACTAATAATATGTAAGGTATAAAATATTATAGGAGGTAATAACCCCCAAATTTACAGCATATTCCTATTACATAAAAGTTACCAAACTTTTTATTTGACAACCATTCTCTTTTGGTAATATTACACCATTCCTATCGAGTAGGCAATGAAAACTATTTACTGTCAATGTAGATTCCAAGTGATTATATTATAGTAAGACAATAAATTATTTACTTGATTTAATAAGTGATTCTACAAAATCACAAAGAAAAATACATATATAGCCAAATTTAAAATAATTCTAACATTCTCCATTAAGATATCATTTAGGTATAACTTATTCCTGATATTACTTTAATTAAATCCTCTTTTTTACACAATGCACACAACGGTTATTCTGAGAGTTAAAACAGTACTTTAGTCTTGATCTTATTTTGTTAGTTTCATCTTGCTTTTTTTTTTTTACCCAATTTCATAATTACTTTTCTCTGAGGAATTCCGCCAAGATGAGGTGCCATGTTTACAAAAAAGAAAAAAAGAATCACCAGTGGGTCAGCTTCAAATACCCAAGTATGTTCTTAGAATAAAAATATTTATAGCTAAATCTGGAAGCAAAAATGTGTATGTACCTCCCATAAGAAATGGGTAAGTCTAGCTGTATATGGGGGGCTTTTGAAACTGTAGTTCACTTGTCAAAAGTTTCTGAATTATGTAATACTTCACATAGATAACTTTCTGCCTTCATGTTTAAACCAACTTACTTAAAGAATAAAAATAGATGAATTACCTATTCATTAATTCTCAATATATATTTCCTAAACAGCTAACAGATAATATGAATGGATATTATTTAGCTCCCTAATGAAAAGATATGTTGCCTGAGTCTTATTAGAAGAGTTTTCATAAACATGTTAAAGGATTTCCTCTGGGATAAAGATGATTCTAAGCACTGATGGAAAATAAACTAGGGTAATATGAATTTTAAAATGTGGATATTTTCAAGATGCAAAAATTCTCTAATTTTATAAAAAGCAGGATTTATGTCTCTGCTTATTTCCTAGAAGATATGCTATGCATATGATTTGACATATAATATCTTATATGTGATATATACAACAGGTCATATAAAATAAATGACAAATACATATTCATACACATTTGTACATACACACATATCATACACATATATGATATTAGTGGATTCAGAAATTATGGAAAATCAATTCTTAATACAGAGACCCCATGCTTACTATTTTTATGTCTTCTTCCACTATGAAATGAAAATACCTGCACAGAAACTTGTACATGAATAGTTATATTACTCACATTAGCTGAAAGTAGCATTATTCACATTAGCTAAAAGTAGAAATAACCTACATGTTCTATCAGCTGACAAACAGATAAGCAAAATGTGGTATACTCATACAATGGAGTATTATTCAGTCATAAAGATGAAGTGCTGATACATTTTTCAACATAGATGAAACATGAAAATGCTATGCTAACTCAAAATATTGCAAAAGATCACACACTCTGTCATTCCACTTACCTGATGTATCCAAAATAAGAAAATGTAAAGAAAGCAAAAGCAAATTAATATCATTTGGGGACAGATTTGGGGGATGGAGAATGTGAACTGATTATTATCAAATAGAGTTTCTTTCTGGAGTGGTAAAAATGTTCTACATTTGATTGTGCCTATATTTAAACATATCTGTGAATGTACTAAAAACCACTGAATTGTTCACCTTAAGAGGGTGAACTGCATGTTATGTGCATTATAACTCAATATTACCTATTAAAAACATTACAAAATTCAAGAAACTCTTTATGTCTGAACAGAATAAGGGTGATGAGGAAGACACACAGGAGACTCTGGAGTAACTAAAAATGTTGAATTTCTAAACTTGGTGTGGTGTACATAATTCTTTAGAAAATAATTTATACTTTACTCTCATCATTTTTATGCATGTATATTTTGCAACTATACATAGAAAGAGATGTAAATATAGAGTAATTCACAATTAATAAAAGAATAAATAAATTATGTTTAGTTACTTGAATCCATTCTTACCAATATTTCCATCATGGTTTCCATTGTACCAGAAACTACTTCTAATGTTCCATGTGCTTAGATATGGTTTAAAACTATAGTTTATAATTCACTAATACAAATCTGAAATTCACTCTTGTCGCAAGCAATGGTAATGTTTCCTCTAACTCAGAATGAAACGAATACCAATTTTAAATGAACTAATTTGTTATTTAAGTTGTACCTTTAGCATATTATAAGTAACTTAAATTGAGAAAAAAAAATGTTATGCCTTAAAATGGTTCTCATAAGAGTTTTTATCAACTATGCAAAGTTCTAAGCGTAAATGTTTTTTAAAAACATTATTTCCCAAGGTTCATGGGCTTTTCCATAAAACTTCTTGAAACAGATAAAATTCTGAGTTAAACCTTCCTAATTAATATTTATTGGCTTGGCATATGTCAATATTATTATTATTATTAATAGACCCTCTAACAGTCCTTCCCTTTGTCTTGGAAGTGGAATAAAGTTAGATGGAAAAAAATTAATAATGGCAGAAACCAAATCACTGATTCCACAATGTCTTATGTAATATTCCAACATAGTTATTGATTCACTGTGTAGAGAGCATGGCACAGGTGCATTTGCTCAACTCTTTTAGTCCTATCCAGGGCATCTTTCAGCAAGCAAAACATATCTGTTGTCACTTGGGGAGAGTGAGTAAGTAGATTTGGGAACTAGCACCCATGGGTAGTGTAAAGGAGCATGGTTCACATTGTCTGAAATTGCTCATGCCCTGGTTCATCCAGCTGGTAATGAAGCAGTCAGCATTCCATCTCTGGAGTGGAATAGGCAATTATTCTAGCTTGAAACTCTGCCCTTGCAAATTGAGTGTGGCAACAATTCACATTGGCTGTCATTATAAAGTCCCTCAAAATGGGGTAGCTATCCACATCGGTTCAGAAGGAAAAATCAGAGATGCCTAAAAAGTTTACCTTAACTCCAAATAGATTATTGTACACTGATGATATGGATATTTAAAGTGCTTTCTGGGAGACCTTTTTGCACTGTTTTATTCTTCAATCTTGTTCCAAATTGCTCCAAATAAACCTAAAATTCAAGTCACGTAAAATATTTCTGTAGATTCTCATTAACCAACCTTCTATCTTGCAATACATTTAGAAAACAAAAACATTTCTCATTCTCCTTCTAGTTACATTTTAATGCTGTTACCAGCAATCAAGGGTGGTGGGGGGGAACTCCCCTGGGATTCTGACTCTTGGATGTATAGGTAACAACACTATACCTGTAGCTCTCATCTCTAACTCGTGTCTGTATCTTCCGGGGAACTTTTAAAACAATACCTACACCTACCCTAGCCACCCCCCATACTAATTAAATCAGAATTTCTGAGGGTGGGATCAAGATGTGGTTGGTATTTAAAGCACCTCAGATGACTCTAGCGTGTATAGATAAGCACTACTAAAAATGTAATATGCATACAAATCACCTAAGCAAGTATTCAAATTGCAGATTTGATTTAAGGTATTCTGTGGTGGGGGTCTAAAAATGTAAATTTCCATCATGTTTCCAGATAATGTGAATATTGCTGGTTTGTGGACTGCATTAAGCAGTCAGAATCTAGATGAGAACTTCCCTTAATATGAGAATTGTCTTAGGGAGCTTTTAAGCTTCCTGTACCCAACACAATGGACTCACTAGCTCAGAGTTTCCAAGGGTGCAATTTAGTCATCAGTATTTTTTAAAGTATCCCAGGTGATTCACATGTCCTGAAAATGTTCTAGGTATTCTCATCAACCCATGTTACCTGACCATTTCCCTGACTTTTCTCTCGACTTAGTAAGACCCAAGATCTTCCATTAAACAAGTTCTTTGAAGACTTTGATTTCTCCCTCTGTAGCACCCTCTTATCAGCTGCCATGTTGTATTCATTCAATAACTGAAATATCTTCAGACACTAATCTCTCTTTTGCAACAGTCAGCATGCATTTAAGGCCTTCATTACCCATTATCTACAAGGGTCTACTTTCTAGAGAACTCAATTTATTTAAAAACTCATTCAATCTATTTTGCCCAATGTTGCTAAATTAATCTATTTAAATCACTCCTCAAATGGCATTACTCCCTTGTTTAAAATCTTCATGTTGACCCTTGTCTACAAAATTCAAGCAAATGCCTCAATAATGTAACATTAAGTATCACCAATATTCAGAATCTACTTAATTTTCACTTAAATTTTTAGCTGACTCGTATTATTTATAGAGATCTCCTGGGGATCTTATGTATGTTTTTCCCACTTGCTATTTGTTCTGCAAACATGGTCTATACTTTCTTGTATATGACTATCTATGCTGTTCCTTTTTTTTTTTTTTTTTTTGCATGTCTTTACTGAAATTCTAGTTAGTTAACATACAGTGTCATATTAATTTCAGGTGTATAATATAGTGATTCAATACTTGCATATAACACCCTGTGCTTATCCCAAGTGCCCTCTTTTACACCCAGGACCTATTTAATCCGACTCCACCCACATGTCCTCTTAAACCATCAGTTTGTTCTCTATAGTTGAGAGTAGGCCTCTAGGTTTGCCTCTGTCTTTTTATCTTTTTAACCTTTGCTCATTTGTTTCTTAAATTACACATATGAGTGAAACCATATGGTATTTGTCCTTCTCTAACTTATTTTGCTTAGCATTATACACTCTAGATTCATCCTTATCACTGTTTCTTGAACTTAGATTACTTAACCGTATCTTTACAGCTTAAAAACTTTTGCAGTCCTAGAAGTTTCCTATTATAAATATCCTCATTATACTCCAAACAAAATGAGAAACCGCCTCCTGGGACCCTCACCTATATTTTGTTATACTGCTTAAAGAAAAATTGTTATAATTATCCTTAATATTTGCCTAATCTCTTCCCCAAATTTCTCGGGACCTTAAATCCTGGGACAAAGAAACAGTCTTATTAATCTCCCAGAAAACCCTGCCCCAAATGAGCAATCAATATTTCTTAAACTGAAATGTATAAATATTTTTTGAATTATCATTATATTCATATTAGTTTAAGACATGATCTGTCCCTATAAGTTCACAGAGATTAAATATGTAAAACAAATACCACATAAGGAACTATAGTTAATTCCCCAAGTACTCAAAGGATTGCACAGTGAGACTCAATATGTTGAAACTACAGCAAATGCCATTTGTATAGTATTTGATAAATAACAGGTTCCCAAAAAATAGATTCACAGAATTCAAAGACAGGGATTCTTCTGTCAACAAAGGCTTTCAGGAGAAATCTTAAGATTTGTAAAGCCTATGAGAAAAGATGAAAAAGGCATGTCAGATGGGAAATAAAGTAACTATAAAAGCTGAGGGGAGGAAATGCAAATCGGAGCTTGGATACAGTATGAAGAGACAAGTTTGGCTATGCCAGTATGCAGTGTTTCCTGAGTGTTTTCAAATGGATAATGTCTAAATAAAAATATGAGATATGAAATATATAGAAATTATTACATATTTATAAATATAAAAATACTTCAAATACCATCGAACCAACAAGAAGAACATGTGTTGAACCATCCTGCATGGATGGTGGGAATGTTAATTGGTGTAGTCACTGTGGAAAAAAGTGGCAGTTCCTCAAAAATTACAAATAGAAGTATCATATGATCCAGTAATTCCACTCCTGGGTATTTACATAAAGAAAACAAAAACAATAATTTTGAAAAGATGTATGCATCCCTATATTTATTGCAGCATTATTTACAAGAACTAAGATATGGAAGCAGCCCAAGTGTCCGTCAATGAATAAAGAAGATGTGGTAAAATAAAATATTATTCATTGATAAAAAATAACGAGACCCTGTCATTTGCAACACTCTGGATGGACCTAGAAGGTATTATGGTAAGTAAAATAAATTAGACAGAGAAAAGCAAATACCATATGATTTCACTTTATATAAGGAATCTTTAAAAAAAAAAAAAACATGAACAAACAAACAGAAAAAACAGACCATTAAATTCAGAGAAAAAACTGAACTGGTGGTTGCTAGGATAAAATACAGATAAAATGAAGGGGATTAATAAGTACAAACTTCCAGTTATACAATAAAAAAGTCACAAAGATTAAAAGTACAGCATAGGGAATATAGTCATTAATACTATAGGAAGGTTCTTTGGTGATAGATAGTAACAACATTTATTTAGGTGAGCATTGAGTACAGTATAGAACTGGTGATTCTTGGGGTGCCTGGGTGGCTCAATTGGTTGGATGACTGCCTTCGGCTCAGGTCATGATCCTGGAGTCCCGGGATTGAGTCCCACATCGGGCTCCCAGCTCCATGGGGAGTCTGCTTCTCCCTCTGACCTTCTCCTCGCTCATGTTCTCTCTCACTGTCTCTCTCTCAAATAAATAAATAAAATCTTTTAAAAAAAATGGAGCATGGTTAAAATACAAGTACATTTTTACTATTAACCTAGAATAATTTGGGACTTGTCAAAAGTAAACATTTTGCTTACCGAAATATATTAGTCCGGTTTCACAGCCACCAAGTTTTATAAAACTTTACAATTTTTTGAGACATAATTTGTTATTAGTTTGGTATTCCTGCATTACTACACTGGAATCTGTGAATGCAAAATTTCTCTAGTGTGTCTCCTACCAAGTATTTTTTGAATTTTTACTGTGTGTTAGGTTCCCTGGGTTCTTAAATGTTCCTCTCTCTTGTGGTACTTCCACTTCCTCCAGTGATTTTCAAATGTTTTCTTTCTAAGGTAATAAATTATGAGGCTACCTAAAAAACTTAGATACGTTCCACAAAACATGATTGCAGTTTAAATAGTTTTTGAGTTCTCATGTTTTATCTTTAAATCTCATGCCAAATTTAGCACATGTAGCACAACACACTAATTTTTAAAATAAAATAATGCTCTAAATTATTGATCTTCAGGTAAAATGTGAAATTCAATAAAATATGCCATACTTAAGCCTAATAAATACCACCACATAGCTTTGCAGGGAGGTTTCTCCATCTATCTTTGAAAGAAATAATTTCAATCCATCACACCTAATTATGTACACGCATCATCCTTTTGTTTTAAAGTAAGTACGCCATCAGGGTGCCTGGCTGAAGTCATGATCCCAAGGTCCTGGGATCAAGTCCTGCATCAGGCTCACTGCTCAGCTGGGAGCCGGCTTCTCCTTCTCCCTCTGCCTGCCTCTCCCAAGGACTATGCGCATTCTCTCTCTCTGTGTCAAATAAATAAATAAAAACTTAAAATAAATAAGCATGCTATAATGTCTATGAAAAAGCTTATATCATTCAGTAGACTGCTTTTTAAATACCATACAAATACAACCAATATTTCTGCCCCTAAGAAGTTTAAAATTGAGAACAAGATATAATACACAAATGACCAAAAAAAAAAAAAAAAAAAAAAATTCCGTTAAGTTTTTTCTACAATGAATAATAAGCATTTAAGTTGAAATAAGACTAAACTTTTAAATGAGAATAATCAGGAAGATCTTCAAGATCTTCACAAAAAGGTAGTATTTAAGCTGGTCATTACAAATGGATGAGATTTTAGCAGGTAGCATGAGAACAGAAGAGTTTGGAAAGGAAAAAAAAAAAACATTTGAGCAAAGGCAGAAAACAAATATATGAGGCCCTTTTCAGATAAAATCAAATAATCAATCAATCAAATAATTGATTCTAATTGTCATATAGGATATATGCAATAGATGAAGCTAAGGATGATGGAAAATCATGGGTTCTAATACTAAGGAAATCAAACATTTCAGCATGACATTCTTTGAAGGTTTTTAAACTGAGAGTGACAAGAGAAAAACTGTTCTTTAGAAAGTTACCTGGATATGAAGTGTGAAATGTAAGAAAGCCACTCAGGAATTTAATAGCTATAATCAATATCAATCAATTATGTCTTTGTCAATATTGTATGGCTTAAAAAATTATTCTCCGAGAGAACTGAGAGGATACATTTCTTTAAAAAAAAAAAAAAGTCCCTTCAGATGGATACCTTTTTAACTATAGAATCAATTTCATCACAATTGTTTCTGGAATGTAACATAAACACACATAAATTCAAAATTAAGAAAGTGCAAAAAAAATCAGCACTCTTTTCTGGATTTGCCTCACTATATATTTCCCGTTTGCTCATTTGTTTAGTTTCTTAAATTCCACAAATGACTGATATTATACAGTATTTGCCTTTCTCTGACTAACTTACTTTGCTTAGTATAATACTCTCTAGCTCCATTCATGTCTCTTCAAATGGCAAGATTTTATTCCTTTTGATGGTGGAGTAATATTGCATTATATATATATTACACACACACACACACACACACACACACACACACACACACCCCACATCTTCTTTAACTATCAACAGTCAATGGACATTTAGGCTGTTTCCATAGTTTGGTTATTGTGGATAATAGTGCTATAAACATTGGGGGGAGGATGTTATCTCTTTGGATTAGTATTTTTGTATTATTTGGACAAATACTTAGTAGTTTAAGTGCAGGACTGTAGAGTAGTTCTATTTTTAACTTTTTGAGGAACCTCCATACTGTTTTGCAGAGTGGCTGCACCACTTTACATTCCCACCACAGTGCAGGAGGGTTCCCCCTTCATCACATCCTTGCCAAGATCTGTTGTTGTTTCTTGTGTTGTTGATTTTAGCCATTCTGACAGGTGTGAGGTGATCTCTCATTGTAGTTTTGATTTGTATTTCCCTGGTGATGAGTGATGTTGAACACTGTTTCATGTGCCTGTGGGTCATCTGGATATCTTCTTTGGAAAAATACTACTTATGTCTTCTGCCCATTTTTAAATTGGATTATTCATTTTGGGGTGTTGTGTTTTATAAGTTTGTTTATATTTTGGATACTAATCCTTAATCAGACCTGTCATTTACAAATATTTTCGCCAAATCCACACCTTGCCTTTTGATGTTATTGTTTCCTTTGCTGTGTACAACAAATGGTGTTGGGAAAACTGGATAGCAACATACGAAAGAATGAAACTGGACCACTTTCTTACACCATACACAAAAATAAATTCAAAATGGATGAAAGACCTAAATGTGAGACATGAAAACCATTAAAATCCTAGAGGAGAACTCAGGTAGTAATCTCTTTGACATCAGCCATAGCAAATTCTTAATAAATATGTCTCCTAAGGCAAGGGGAACAAAAGCAAAATAAACTATTGGGACTTCATCAAAATAAAAAGTGTCTACCTACTCTTTAATCTAGCCAATCCAGCATATAAAAAGAGGAAGATATTTCATATTTTGTAAAACTAGAGAAAAAGGAAACCCTCAAATCTTAAACTATGAAAAACAGCTGTTAAATAAATGAATGTTGGATTAAACTGAACAGAAGATAAACAAAGCTTCCAGTAGCGTCTCAGAGGTCCTAACCAGTGGTCCTATGCCTGGAACTGGAAATTCTGAGGACTACAGGGACACATGTTAGCCTGTATCACATGACATTGCAGTAAGATAGGTAGGCTGAATAAGGAAATGTGAGGACACTCTATTAGTACTAGATGTAGGGGATTAGCAGGAGAAGAGATGGAAGAAGGCAATCAGATTTGGAACTGGCAAAAAGACAGTGATAATGAAAGATTCTAATCCTAAATTACCACAGACAAAACAGTATCAACCTGCAAAATAGTGAGTTCACTATGAGTCATAAAGAATTCTTATTCTCAATAAAAGTGAAAAGGGTATCAATTGTGTTCTGATTGGTGATAAATGTCCAAGGCATAAAATATAGTACAGTTGGTGAGGAAAAGTTGGTGAGAGTTGGCCCTGCATTAATATCATTGGAGAGTATAGGTGGACTAAACCAGAACCGAGTCCAGAGGCTCAAATAATCACATTAGGATATTATTGCTTTCTGCATATACAAACTTTGAGCTCCTCGGTATGATCTTCATTCTTAGGGGAAATCTTCATGGTGGCAAAGATGGCTACAGACACATCACTAAAAATCTCTGCAAAGATAGCTCCTTATTCACCTTGATTTCAATAGTTATTCAAGGATTTGATCTCATCCTATCTTGGTTTGTGTACTTTATTGAATCAATTGTTATTAATAAGGTAATTTATTTAGTCATAACTAAGTTATATCTAGAGTTGAAGGTTAGAGTCAGCCTCACTTAAACCATAAGAAATAAGTTTAGAACAGGTTGACTTCCTAAAGAAGGAAACATTACTAAATAAAAAACTAAGGTATAGTGGGCAAGCAAAAATAACAATGTCCCTTAGAACCCCTTCTTAGGAAAACTAAATAATGAAATCAGTTTAATAAGGAAAGTAATGATGAAGCCGTGCTGAATGAACTGGGAATGAAGGTCAAATGTAACTAAAAACAAAAATACATATATGTTAATAAGTTATATCAAGGAATTATAGCTATTTAGAGAACACTTATGATATAAATCCTAGTGGTAGAGAATTAAGAGTACAGTAAAATTGGAAAATGAAATGTAGGAGAGAGGGTCAGGAGGTGAATTAAAAGAAAATAAAGAAATACAAACTGATTTTACCATCTTTCATTGTAGGATGCTAAAAAATTAAAAATGGGAAAGGTAAATCAGATTCACTTCAGAACAAACGCATACCCTTAAGAGATTAATTAAGCATTCAACCAAAGAAGCTGGGAAAAAATTAATGTGAGGAAAATAGAAAGAACTTAGTTTTTAAAATTGGACATTAAAAATAAGAAAATGGGGCACCAGGGTGGCTCAGTGAGTTAAAGCCTCTAGCTTCAGCTCAGGTCATGATCCCAGGGTCCTGGAATCGAGCCCCGCATCGGGCTCTCTGCTCAGCAGGGAGCCTGCTTCCTCCTCTCTCTCTGCCTGCTTCTCTGCCTACTTATGATCTCTGTCTGTCAAATAAATAAATAAAATCTTTAAAAAAAATAAGAAAATGAAAAAATAATAAATTAGAAAACAAAAAGGGAAAGATTTTGAAAAACAATCTATCACTTAAGTTAAACATGAGAGAATGCAAAGAAAGAAAGGAAGAAAGAGCTTAAAAATAAAAATGGAAAAATGTGTATATTGCAAAATAAAAACAATATTTAAAAAATAATTAGCTAAAATGAAAAATGTGGATAAACAGTTTTTTTAAGAAAATATAAATTGCCTAAACTGATTCAAAAACTAATTTATAAATAAAAACAAAGAAATTGCTAAACTTTGCAGGGGAAAGCAAGAAAATAACTTAACAAAATATTAATTTCACCCATTCTTCTATACACAAATTCTGTTTCTATGACTTTATCATAGATTTATAGTCTTATGGCTAATTCAAAAGATTGACATTAGAGGGATATATGCTGAACCACTGTATATAATAGCCAAAGTTGGAATCAACATAAATATTCACCTATAGGGACTAGGTCTGTTAAATTGTTATTATTCATACAAAAGAATTCTAGTCAGAATTATATTTATACATATTGACACAGACAGATCTCCCAGTTATGGAAACAAAATTTCAAATAAAAAGACAAGAGACAATTTCAAATAAAAACTATTTTTAAGGGAGATATACAACCCTTTGGAATATATTACACCTTAAAAATACTACAGATGTATAGATTTTTATGTTATAGCTGTACAATAATTACAAACATATATGCATTTTACATATGGAAACTTCTGAAAAGACACAAAATGTTATCAATGGTCATTACTACTAGTCATTAGAGTGAGACAGGGTATTTATTAAATCTAACATTTCACTTTCTTCTGTATCTTTTTCTGTAAGATTTTATTTTATTTTATTTATTTTAATAACAATAACACATAAATAATAAAAAGTTATATACTCTGCTTGAGATCTGATTTAACATGAGGTAACTGAGACTCAGGAAACACATTCTGTATCTATGGTTTTTTTTTTTCCAGGTAAACAATTTCTAGAAAGACAGAGAAGATAAAATGCTAAGAGTTTTGTAAATTTTTAAGATATTTTATTAAGAATTGTTATACTCCAAGACCATTAGTAAGTACTTTTTTAGCATTTTTTCAAAAGATTTTATTCATTTATTTGACAGAGGGAGGACAGCAAGAGAGGGAGAGCACAAGCAGGAAGAGTGGGAGAGGGAGAAGCAGGCCTTCTGCTGAGCTGGGAGACTGATGCTGAGCTGGATCCCAGGACCCTGGGATCATGACCTGAACTGAAGGCAGAGGCTTAATGACTGAGCCACCTAGGCACCTCAGATTTATTTGCTTTTTAGAGAGAGAAAGAGAAAGAGCCAGGGTCAGGGGAGATAAGGGGTAGAGAGAGAGTCTCAAGCAGACTCCATGCTGAGCATGGAGCCCAAAATGGCTCAATCTCAGGACCCTAAAATCATGACCTGAACCAAAACCAAGAGTGGGAAGTTCAAATGACTGCACCACCAAGGTGCCCTCCATTAGTAAGTACTTTTATCTAATTCATTATGTATGCTAGGTTTTATGCTAGATATAGAAAAAGAAGCACTTTAAGATGCCTGCTTTCAAGTAGATTAGAATAGAATCATGTTTTTAAAGCAAACAACTATACAAGGCAAACTTTAAGTGCAAAATCAATAGATAAAGACTTAACTCAAATATTACACCAATTTAATTGAATTTTAAACTCTCAAACTTCAAATTCTTCAAATTTCTGCCTCCCCACACACCACAGGTTTGATTTTACTAAACAGTCTATTTTCACTTTATTAACTGCATTAAATATCTAAGTAATTTGCATCAAAATATAAAATAATTATTTTGTACTTATATTCTATTTATTATCTTACTTTCCCACAAGAGAAATTACCCATATGTTCTTACGGGGAATCCTGGAAACAAGAAATCTTTCTTAGAATCTTTACATACATGGAATTATTCCCAGAATGTCTTTTGTTATGAAAGTGAGGAATTAATTTAGTCAAACCTGGGAATATTTAACTCAAAGATAAAATGCAAATGTTACCAAATAAGTCTGGCACTCTAAAATGCAGTGATTCTTAAATATCCAGAATGAGATCAATTTAAAGTAGCTTAATACATTTATTTCTAAAAACTGCAAAACTGTATGGAAATGTTTAACCACCAAACAGGGTACTCCTGCTAAGCATTCTGGCTTAAGGTTTTGTGAAAAAGACAAGAGAAAACAGCTTTCATCACACATAGTAGAGAGATGCCATAATTTAATTCTAAGCCTGAAATGAAGTAACAAACACTGCAGCACAATGTGAAACAACCTTCATGATAGCATACAGTATTTTAGAGTTTTTATAGCTAATTAGAAGCACATACCTTTCTTTATCTTAGCAAGTGAGAACAGAGTCAGCTTTTTGAGTTCTAGCCAGATGCTGATTTTATAACCTTAGTTATGTAGGCTAACTGCTAACAGCTCAGGATCTGAGACTTTCAAAGTTATTTTTAGGACAAATCTGTTAATGAGCAGGTACAAACTTAAGCATAAATGAGCAGCAGGGCAGAGGCAGCCAAATGTCAGAAAGAGTCTCAGATGGTAGGACAAATTATAATTATTCAATGCAGTTATGGACAGTGGTGAATAAAAATGAACCATTGCCAACTGCTATCCAGTCAAAGGTTTAATTTTTTTTATGCAAAGAAATCAAAAATGCATAGGAAACATGAACACACAATGCATGTCAAAGTAATTTACTCCTGCTGTCTTTCAAGAAAACAGAAAACACAATCTTCTTTGATTTTCTGGAGCTTCCCCCATGTTACTCTATTAGCTACAGTACTTACATTGTAGCTCTAATTAATATTACATCTTTGTTGTAAGGGCTTCACGTAATCCTTAGACATGTGGTAAAGGCTCCAAAAAATCAACACAGTCATAAATCACTTCCACCATGACCATCACACCACCAACCCCGAGGCCTGGCCTCCACCAAGAATTAATAGTCAGTGTCAGGGAAAGGCTCAACTGAATCAGTTCGTTTGCTGTGAGGAAATTACATCAGCTTATCAGAAGCTAGAGAATGACTAAATTGAGGGGCAGAAAAGACGATTTTGCCATAGACATGACACTGTAGAGCCCTGAAACTTTTAGCTGCGACTCTGGTTTTCAAAGCAGAGTATGACCACAAGAAGAGGGCCAAAAAGCAAGAGGTTTGAATGAGCTAATTATATCAGTTTTTCAAACATGCCTCTTTATTTCTTATTGTGTATAGATTATTGACTGGAAAAGTGATATGGATACAAAACTTCTTCCCAACATATTTTTCTTACAAGGTTGTTCCTATCATTAACAAGCAAATGTTTATTAAAATATGTTCTCCAAACCCTTCAGACAGAAGCAAACCAGCTATATGCATTTTTGTTTTGTTTTGTTTTTTGATTACCAGGCAACTACTACCACTGTTCCTAATGGCACTCTATGTACTGGGAAAAGGAAAACTTATCTCCCACTCAAACAGTGTGGAGGAATAGTAAATACAGTGGTCTGCTCTACTATAAAGAGAAGAAAGAAAAAAACCTGTTAGCTTCCTCCATGGAAGCTAGATCATGCTAGATCATTCCATTCACTTCTGAGATACAGTAAAAGGTGGGTAAGTCATCAGACTAAGCTTGACCAATCAACTTTCTCCCAATGAATTTGAATCATGAGGGGACCGATGAAAGCAAGGGAAAAAGTGGAATTTGTTCATCCATCCTAACAAAGCAGAAACTGCAATTAATGTCCTTGAAACTTTTAAACTTTCCTTTTCTGTTTTCAGTCTAATTCCCTAGCCCTCCCCGTCAACCCTGTAAACTATCTCAGGTCCACTCAGTAAGTTCAGTTTAACTTAGTTTAACTTAGCCAGAGCTACCTGATAGTATTTAAATCAAAGAACCCTAACTATAATGCAGTGTTTGGGAGAGAAAGTTTAAAAATGTACTGTCTTGGGGCGCCTGGGTGGCTCAGTGGGTTAAGCCTCTGCCTTCAGCTCAGGTCATGATCCCAGGATCCTGGGATCGAGCCCCGCATTGGGCTCTCTGCTCCGCGGGGGGCCTGCTTCCTCCCTCTCTCTCTGCTTGCCTCTCTGCCTACTTGTGATCTCTCTCTCTCTGTCAAATAAATAAATAAAACCTTTAAAAAATTAAAAAAAAATGTACTGTCTTATGATACTTCCATTGAAAAAGACTGGAAAAAGCACTGCTATACAAATACTGATTATAGAGAAAACTTTCCTTATTATCTATGGATTACTGGCAGATAGCAGCTAAGAAATATTAACCTAATATATTTTTAAAAGATTTTATTTATTTATTTGGCAGAGAGAGAGAGAGATCACAAGTAGGCAGAGAGAGAGGCAGAGAGAGAGGAAGGGAAGCAGGCTCCCTGCCTAGCAGAGAGCCTGATGTGGGGCTCGATCCCAGAACCCTGGGATCATGACCTGAGCCAAAGGCAGAGGCTTTAACCCACTGAGCCACCCAGGTGACCCAAACCCAATATTTTTATCAATCTAAAGTATTCATAAACATAAGTGCAACTGATGATGATGGTAGAGGTGGCCACTGGCAATGGCAATTGGCATGTCAAACAGACAGAACTCTTGTAATCAAAATGAATATCTGTCTATCTCCCACTGTCACTTTATAATTTATTCAGTGGGGCCAATGGATAGAGCAATCCATAGTTTTCTTGTATTGGATAATATATAGTCCTTTATCACCTAGAATCATACAAGACAGTCACAACTGAGACTTAGGATGAATAATACAATGTTTCCATCAAAACTCAGCTTGATTTACAGTTAAATTTCTTTCCTTCCCCAGCCAGGGCCAAGTTCCTGAAGGCTACTTGTTGTGTGGAAGGTGGCATTATGATCTCCCTTTCCCTCAAGACTGCTAACAACTTGCTGCCTTAGTCATCAGCATTGTTTTCCAATATTTCTAGCTTTCCATCTGAATGTACGTGGTCGAACTACATTTCTTAGCCCCTTTGTAACTGGGTGGAACTGCATCAACAGTTCTGGCCAATAAGCTCCAAGTGTGAAATAGCATGAGTTACATGGTTGATGAAAATACCTCCAAAATTTCTCTTTCCTTTATATGCAATGAACAGCAACATCCAAAACAGTGATTCGCCTGGGTCTCTTCTTTTTTTTTTTTTCCCTTTTTAAAGATTTTATTTATTTATTTGACAGATGGAGATCACAAGTAGGCAGAGAGGCAGGCAGAGAGGTAGGGGGAAGCAGGCTCCCCGCCGAGCAGAGAGCATGATGTGGGGCTCGATCCCAGGACCCTGAGATCATGACCTGAGCCGAAGACAGAGGCCCAACCCACTGAGACACCCAGGTGCACCCCCCCCTCCCAGGTCTCTTCTGAACAGGCACTCCTTTCCTACCCTCTCAGCACAAACTAATAAGGAAAATGTAATGGGCACAAGAAAAAAATGATTCTTCTAAACCACTGAGTTTGTGGAATTAACTGTTAGACCAAATAATCCAACCTCTTCTGATGGGATAAGGAGTGCTACAAGAACAAAACACACACACACACACACACACACACACACACACACACACACACACACACACGGTAGTTTAGGGGCTATGTGGCAAAAAATAGGAGAAACCAATACCGGACCCTAGAAATGACAAAGGAATTAATGGTAACTAGAAAGATACTTACTTAGTTAATTTGTAGCTTGAAGGGATGAGGTTGAAAAACAACATTATTGATGTATGTTGGTTGCTGATAGCTGGGTTTGGCAAACTTCTATAAAGAAGACATTTACCAGAAAAGAATTAGCTGGTTTTTCAAAAGGAATGAGGAGGAATTAAGAAAGTCCTGAAATTTGGGAACTTCCAGGGCCAAAAGATGCAACTGCTTTTCATCACTTACTAGTAAAAAGATTAAACTAAGAAAAGCTTTGAGTAATAAATGTTGATTCCAATTTAGGCTTATAGCAAGGATCAAAACAAGAGCATAGTCCTCAATATGCATTCTTAAGACCACTAAATACATTTGGTTAGTCTTAGAGAAAATACTCAGTTTGAACTGTGGTACCAAATCACTTTGAATTAAACAACATGGCTCAGAGATGAAACCAATGATGGGATTTTCCCCCAGATGTATGAAAAGTTCAAAGTATCCGTAATTAATTCTGGAGAGATGAAGAATCAAGAGTGAGAGAAAACATAGAAATATAGCAAATCTAAAGTATATTCTAGAAAGGAATGGAAAATCTGGCTATTGCAATGTGGAGATGACTGAAATCAAACATAAGAGATTTCTAATCACTAGAGGTTTCCTATGTCATTTAGACAGTACTACTGCCAAAAATACCATCAGCTTTTCCTAAAGGAAACTGTGAATGTTCAAGTCATCATCCAGCGATCTTAAACTTGGAGTTAGATGCCAAAAATGAGAAAGACTTTGGGGTGGCACCTGTTGAGAAGGTGGTGGTATATTTTACTATAAGAAAGTATATAGGGGTGCCTGGGTGGCTCAATGTATCTCCTAACATACATTGGTAAGAGGTATGCTGAGTTATCTGTTTTACCCCAAGAACAGACTTCCTAATACCTGTTGCCGATACAGTCGAAGGTTACTGGAAAAGAAACAGAGAAAGGATCCAGGGACCAAAGAGAACAATACAGGTACTTGGTGGGGGAAGGGGGACAAAAATTAGAGCCTCATCCATTCCCCATTATCAGGACAGGGAACATTTATAACATCTATTTTTAAGTCTTCCATAGGCAAGAACTTTTCCAAATGGAATTTTTATTATGGTTATTCTGTTCCCATCTTCTACTGTTGTGATTTGGCTCTGAAGATAGCAGATAACTCTTCTTTCTTAGTTCACTGTCCTCCATGTCAAGAAAAAAACACATCAAACCTGATGTAGAGACTACTAGTCATCATCCAGCAATCTTAAACTTGGAGTTAGATGCCAAAAATGAGAAAGACTTTGGGGTGGCACCTGTTGAGAAGGTGGTGGTATATTTTACTATAAGAAAGTATATAGGGGTTCCTGGGTGGCTCAGTGAGTTGAGCCACTGCCTTCGGCTCAGGTCATGATCTCAGAGTCCTGGGATCAAGCCCCGCATCGGGCTCTCTGCTCAGCGGGGGGCCTGCTTCCTTCTCTCTCTCTGCCTGCCTCTCTGCCTGCTTGTGATCTCTGTCAAATAAATAAATAATATTTAAAAAAAAAAAAAAGAAGAAAGTATATAAATTATTTTTGGTTAGAAGGGCAGATCATAAAATTTTAGTGATGTTTATCAAATATTTCTCACATTCAATCTTCAAAATAGCATCATTCTTCTTGACATATTATAATTTAGTGGGTCACCCAACCTAATTCTGGACAATATGCAGCTTAAAATGTTGCCAATCTAGTTCTGGAAAAGATGTGAGTTCTTCCCGAGTCTCTTTTATGTATAATTTTCAATGTTTGGGAAGGTTCAAGCTCCATCTATCTGGATCCCCAAATAAGTAGAATAAAGCAATGACTTCCTCCAATGTTGCATCAGGCATGGGACACAAATAAGAACATAAGCTTTTTGTTTTAGGCCAATGTGATTTAGTATTTATTTGTTACTGTAATGTGAACTCACCTACTCTAATGTATACACATAGTTTCTGGCTCCTTGGAATTGGAACAGAGGAAGGAATGAGAGGATTATGCAAAGTTCTCATCTGACTGTTTTAACGGGATTCTATACCCTCTGGGAATGGCTAATAATTAAGACTGAACTTTTCTCTCACAGGAATTTTAGTAGATTCTTAAGAAATTTTCCTGATGGACTCATTTTACCACATTTAACCCTTTTGCTTTGGCTGACTGCTCTGGCATCACATCAGCCTCAGGTTTTTCCCTAGGTCCACCTATCATAGATTCCTTTCTGGGGGCCCTGCATCCTCTAGTAGAGACCATTTTGGACAAGATCCCTTTTAATACATACCTACACCCTACCAGGTGTTGTGCAATAATCCCTGGAGATGGTGCCCCTTTATTCACCAATAGCAGTTTGGTCACTAGCTTCCTGAAGTAGCAGTAGCCCTCTCTACACTGTGGCTTCAGGCTGTGTGAGCCTTTAGTTATCTCACATGTGGGTCAAACACCCCAATCAACGTGCTTCCATATTTCCTGCAGCACACACCGAGCTTTCAGATTTGCTTTTGAAATTAGTGCACTCGAGGACTGAAATTAGAAGGAAACAACTCAAACTATCTCTAATGGAGTTGTGAATGAGACTCAAAGCAGTTCAGCAAATGTATCCAAAACAAATCTCTTCACAAATCTCCCTTCTGTTGACCCTTTTATCCACTCCTTGTGAATTTTACAACTGAGTATTCCTTTATATCACTTGAAAATGTGCAATCCAATCCGGTACTTCTCTATGGAATTTTTATGTACTGTAATTTTTTTAAAGACTTTTATTTTTTTTTATTTGTGAGAGAGAGAGAGAACACAAGCAGGCAGAGAGGCAGGCAGAGGCAGAGAGAGAAGCAGGCTTCCCACTGAGTAGGGAGGCCAATGCAGGACTCGATACCAGGACCCTGGGATCATGATCTGAGCCAAAGGCAGTGGCTTAACCAACTGAGCCACCCAGGTGTGCCTATCTGTACTAATCTGACATACAAGTTAAAATGTATAATTTAACATGCTTTCACATAATAGCATCTATCATTTACTGATCCCTGCATGTGCTAATAACTGCATCAAATACTTAAAAACTTAAAACTATTGGGGCACCTGAGTGGCTCAGTCAGTTAGGCATCTGACTCTTGATTTCAGCTCAGGTCATGTTCATGGGTTTGTGAGGTGGAGCCCAGGGGTTAGGGTCCAGCTCTGCGCTCAGCAGGGAATCTGCTGGAAATTTCCTCTCTCTGCCCCACCCCCAGCTCATCCATGTGTGCACATGCGTGTACTGCCGCTCTCTCTCTCTGAAATAAATAAATAAATATTTTTAAAAAGGTTAAAACTTCTACTTTAAGCCTCACAAAATCTTTATGAATCTGGCTTATTATTCCAAATTTTAGGTGAGAACCCTTAGGTTTGGATAGGTTCAATATTCAACTGCTCAGATTTTTTTTTTTTGGCATGGTTTTAACCACAATGCTACATTAATTGTCATTAAGTGGTATGTATGATAGTTATTGGAAATAAATATGGGGGGGAAATCTGCCTTATTCCTATTCAGTTTTCTATATATTTTGGCACAATTTAGATATGACTGCAGAGGGGAAAGGGATAGCTTCACTTTCAATTCTCTAAAGTGCTATACTTAACTTTATTTCACAAAATTTTAAATATGAGTGCTCTACAGGTGTGCTCTATCAGTATGTTTCACTTCACTTGTTAATACTGCAAAATGAAAAGTATTATATCCATACTGAGAAATTTACTATTTCAATAGTAAATATGTCATCTCATTCATAATTTTCTGGTAATAGATTTTTTTTAAAAAGTAAACCCAAGTATTCTATGTGCTTTCTAATTAGGAGAACAGCTTGAAAGTTTCATACTTAAAGAGAGATTTCCCCTCAGTTTTCTCTCTGACACCACCCACCCTTCCTGCCTTCTGTTTGTTCTTTGCAAGCTTGTTCTGTTCATTTTCTTGCTACAATTACTTGCAGTTACTCAAAAGGCTGACTTATGGCACCTGTCACCCCAAATGATTGAGAGCAGCACAATAAGGGATACCATGGGATTAAACTGCTCTTTTGACTATATGAATATATACCCTTTGGTATTAATTGTTTATTTGCAGTTAGTATGACTGCAGGCCAGCTGGCTTTCTCGCTGAGCTTCTTCATCAAGCACATGCCAACTGACACTTCAGAGCGCTCTGAACTTCACAAATGTGTGCCTTTAAGACTTAGGCTGCAACTTAGCCTACAATAAGCAATCATGCCCATTTCTTCATACACATGACTTTTGCAGATTTAAGGCTGAGTGGCAAGCATTGCCCTTGAAGCTAAAGGATAAATGGCAAATATGTGGAATAATAAATATTTTCATAACCTTCTTTTACAGCTACTTTAAAATGGGTTTAGTTGCATCTACTTACTGCCTCTTAAGTGGGGCTCTGTTTAAATTTTTATTAATTTTATTATTAAATTGTATTATTAATTTTATTTATTAATTTTAATAAAGTGTTCTATTTTAAAAATGGGAGACTTCTTTGGTCTTCTGTATGTCATCCTTATGACCTGTATACCAAAACAACTGACAATACAAGAATTTACTATATTCAAAAACTATACCTATTTATACCACTTTAATTTTTATTATAAAAAGTTGAGTTCCATTAAATGACATTTTTTTTCTGTGAGATGCATGGATATAGGGCACAAAAATCACAAATCACATTTGCATTTCATTTTTAAATTAGTTGTTTCATTTTTTTGAAGAGTCACTCAAGGTCACAGCCTTTGGAAAGGTTTTCAATATGTGATTGTGCTTCCATCTGTGCCTTGGAGACCATAGAAAAGGATCTTATCTCAGAATTCAATTTAAATAACATTTTGAGCACCCCACCCTGTCTTCTCTAAACCAAATATGCCTGCCAAAGATGTTGAGGGACAAGTATCCCTCATTTAATTGTAAGTAGATTGCTTTCAAGTTTATAAATGAACTGAGAAAATTTTTAATTCATATCTTTAAAAAAAAACACAAGGGCAATAGGCAAAGGGAGTATATGCAAACCATATTCTTGGAATTTATGATTATCCAGAATGAAAGAGAGAAAGCAAGTTTTATAGGGTGTGTAGAGAGAAGCAATTCAGAATTTGAGGGGCTGGTGGACGTTAGTATCAGGGAAAGAAGAGAAACTCAAAAGAAAAAAAAATCAAGACTTTCTTCTCTTCCTCATAGAAGAATGCCTTGCTTAAAATACTGTTATGAACACTATTCTGTTACCAAAGCCGATTAGTTTAATTTAAGAACATAAGCATCTATGACCTGTTAACCTTATTATGTTGTTAAAAGGAATCATCTTCTGTTCCAAAGAAGAGCCGATTTCTTTTTTCTGTATGATTATCACATCACCTAGAAAATTTTTCTGGGTTTCTGAAAATGTAAAATTTTCATAAACTTTAAGCCATCAAAAACTTACTTAAAAGCTATAGATGCTATTTGCTTTGTGTTTTCTAATTCCAATTCTTTTTCTGTAAAAAGAACACACAGTGTCACCATTGGAAAGCCCAAATGTTTGTACAGACACAGCATAAGAGACTTACAAGGATCTACATTTTAGAGGCAGGGACTCTAAAACATGACAGTGATTTGTATTAGAATAAAAAAGACAAAAGGCCAATAAGAATACTGGGAAGAAAAAAGAAATAGCAAGGATTATTAGCCACAAAATCAGTATAATAATCTACACTGGGGTTCAAAGTCCTGACAAAGAATAGTGGTATTTTAAATTGTCAACTCCTGTAGGCTTTTAGTAATAATGTATTTACCTAGGATCTACTGTATCAGATCTACATAGAGAATAGCAATAAAAATAGCATTATTCTTTCTTTATAGTTATACATGGAGTTGACAGTACAATTTGGCAGTACTGGCTGTTTACATTTTCTTCTTCCAAAAGAAATGTGTACTGAAATATAATGTTCCTCACCAAATTTTTCAAAATAGTTTTGAACAAAACAATAAATACTGTCTGCCATTGTTGCTTACACTTAAGGAGCACAGTTCAATAGATTAAATAGGGTGAAATGGAAAGAAAGACCAAAGATAAAACAGTTCCCCAACTTAAAAGAACATGAAAAAGATCCCTTTGAAGTCACATTGTTTATTATCAAGGAATGTTGCAGGCTTATCAGAAAGATACCATACATGGGATTTGTGCATATATTTGGATTTTAGGGATTCTGTGTTCATTACAGCAAGCCATTAAACATCAGCTACAAAAAAGCCATCTGTCCCATTGTATCTCTTCATACTAGAAAATCTGATGGTAGAAATATCAGACTTAGAAAATAATAAGATGATAATAATTACAAAACTAGTTGCTAGAGAAGATTAAGTTCATAAGACAGGAGAACATAAATACAAAGATATAAAATATTAATTAATTCAAAAATATATTCATTAAAGCCTGTAAGTAGGCACTATTTTTAGGCACTGGGAGTACAGCAGTGAACAAAGTAGACAAGCTTCATTTCCCTGAAGAGCTTACAGGTTCCTGGAGGAAGGAGACAATATATAGCATAAATACATAAAATATACAGATGGTCCCTGACTTACGAAGGTTCAACTTAGGCTTTTTGACTTTGCAAACGCACAGAAATGATATAGATTAACTAGAAATGGCATTTCCAAATTTGAATTTTGATCTTTTCCCAGGTTAGTGATAAAGTGTATGAAGTTCTCTCATGATGCTGGGCAGTGGAGTGAGCGGCAGCACCCAGTCCACGATGTGATCATGAAAGCAAACATCCACACACTTACAACCATTCGAAACCCATACAGCCATTCTGTTTTTCACTCGCAGTACAGTATTCAATAAACTACGTCTTATAATAAAATGTGATTTGTGTGAAATGGTTTTGCCCAACTGTAGGCTAATATAAGTGTTTCAAACACATTTAAGGTACATAAAGTATGATAGTTGGTGGGTTAGTTGTACTAAATACATTTTCAACTTCGTATATTTTCAAATTTACAATGGGTTTATCAGTAGTTAGCCCCATTGCAAACCAAGGAAGATGTTCACAGACTTAAATAGTGATAAACACTACAGAGAAGGGAAATAAAAAATATGTGTGGACAATAAGGGTTGAAAATAGCTAAAATTAAAAACAGGAAAACAACAATATTGGTGAGGATGTGGAGAAAGGGCAACCTTTTTATACTGTTGGTGGGAATACAAGCTGGTACAGCCACTCTGGAAAACAGTATGAAGGTTGCTCAAGAAGTTAAAAATAGAGCTACCCTATGACCCAGCAATTGTACTACTGGGTATTTACCCCAAAGATAGATACAGTGAAAAGAAGGGGCACATGTATTCCAACATTCATAGGAGCAATATCCACAATAACCAAACTGTGGAATAAGCCGAGATGTCCTTCAACAAATGAATGGATAAAGATGTGGTTCATGAGTCAAGATGGTGGAGAAGTAGCAGGCTGAGACGACATCAGGTAGCAGGAGATCAGCTAGACAGCGTATCAAACCATTCAGAACACCTACAAATCCAACAGGAGATGGAAGAGAAGAAGAGCAACAATTCTAGAAACAGAAAATCGACCACTTTCTGAAGTGAATCCAAAGCGACAGGAAGATAGACCTCAGAGGGAAAGGCCAGCTCCTGGCAAGTGGCAGAGCAATGGATTAAAAAAAAATAATAACCATCAATATGCTGCCTACAAGAAACTCATTTTAGACCCAAAGACACCTCCAGATTTAAAGTGAGGGGTTGGAAAACAATTTACCATGCTAATGGACATCAAAAGAAACCTGGGGTGGCAATCCTTATATCAGATCAATTAGATTTTAAGCCAAAGACTATAATAAGATATGAGGAAGGACACTATATCATATTCAAAGGATCTGTCCAACAAGAAGATCTAACAATTTTAAATATCTATGCCCCTAATGTGGGAGCAGCCAACTATATAAACCAATTAATAACAAAATCAAAGAAACACATCAATAATAATAGTACTAGGGGACTTTAACACTCCCCTCACTGAAATGGACAGGTCATCCAAGAAAAGATCAACAAGGAAATAAAGGCCTTAAATGACACGCTGGACCAGAGGGACATCACAGATATATTCAGAACATTCCATCCTAAAACAACAGAATAGTACACATTGAAAATTCTCCAGAATAGATCACAACCTGGGTCATAAATCAGGTCTCAACCAGTATCAAAAGATTGGGATCATTTCCTGCATATTTTCAGACCACAATGCTCTGAAGCTAGAACTCAATCACAAGAGGAAATTTGGAAAGAACCCAAATACATGGATACTAAACAGCATCCTTCTAAAGAATGTATGGGCCAACCAGGAAATTAAAGAAGAATTTTAAAAATTAATGGAAACAAATGATAATGAAAACACAACAGTTCACAATCTGTGGGACATAGCAAAAGCAGTCATGAGAGGAAAATACATAGTGGCACAAGCCTTTCTCAAAAAACAAGAAAGGTCTCAAGTTCACAACCTAAACCTACACCTAAATGAGCTGGAGGAAGAACAACAAAGAAAGCCTAAACGTAGCAGGAGAAGAGAAATCATAAAGATCAGAGCAGAAATCAATGAAACAGAAACCAATAAATGAATAAATAAATAAACTAAAACAACAGAACAAATCAACTAAAACTAGGAGCTGGTCCTTTGAAAGAATTAGTAAGACTGATAAACCCTTGTCCAGACTTATCAAAAAGAAAAGAGAAAGGACCCAAATAAATAAAATCATGAATGAAAGAGGAGAGATCACAACCAACACCAAAGAAATACAAAGAACTATAAGAACATATTATGAGCAACTATATGCCAGCAAATTCAACAATCTGGAAGAAACAGATGCATTCCTAGAGACATATAAACTATCATAACTGAACCAGGAAGAAAGAGAAACCTTAACAGACCCATAACCAGTAAGGAGATTGAAACAGTCATCAAAAATCTCCAAACAAACAAAAGCCCAGGGCCAGATGGCTTCCCAGAGGAATTCTACCAAACATTTAAAGAAGAATTAATTCCTATTCTCCTGAAACTGTTCCAAAAAATAGAAATGGAAGAAAAACTTCCAAACTATTTTGTGAGGCCAGCATCACCTTGATACCAAAACCAGACAAGGATCTCATCAAAAAAGAGAACTAAAGACCAATATCCTTGATGAACACAGATGCAAAAATTCTCACCAAAATACTAGCCAATAGGATCCAATAGTACATTAAAAGGATTTTTCACCACGACCAAGTGGGATTCATTCCAGGGCTGCATCCACAAATCAATCAATGTGATACAATACATTAATAAAAGAAAGAACAAGAACCATATGATCCTCTCAATAGATGCTGAAAAGCACTGGACAAAGTACAGCATCCCTTCCTGATCAAACTCTTGAAAGTGTATGGATAGAGTGCACATACCTCAACAGTATCAAAGCCATCTATGAAAAACCCACCGCAAATATCATTCTCAATAGAGAAAAACTGAGACTTTTTCCGCTAAGGTCAGGAATACAGCAGGGATGTCCATTATCACCACCGCTATTCAATATAGTACTAGAAGTTCTAGCCTCAGCAATCAGACAACAAAAAGAAATTCAAGGCATCTAAATCAGCAAAGAAGTCAAACCATCACTCTTTGCAGCTGATATGATACTATATGTGGAAAACCCACAAGAATCCACTCCAAATCTGCTAGAACTTGTACAGGAATTCAGTAAAGTCTCAGGATATAAAATCAATGCACAGAAATCAGTTGCATTTCTTTACACCAACAACAAGACAGAAGAAAGAGAAATTAAATTAAGGATTCAATCCCATTTACAATTGCACACAAAACCATAAGATACCTAGGAATAAGCCTAACCAAAGAGGCAAAGAATCTATACTCAGAAAACTATAAAGTACTCATAAAAGAAATTGAGGAAGACAGAAAGAAATGGAAAAATGTTCCATGCTCATGGATTGGAAGAATAAATATTGTGAAAATGTCTATGCTACCTAAAGCAATCTACACATTTAATGCAATCCCTATCAAAATCCCATCCATTTTTTTCAAAGAAATGGAACAAATAATCCTAAAATTTATATGGAACCAGAAAAGATATTGAATAGCCAAAGAAATACTGAAAAAGAAGCCAAAGTTGGTGGCATCACAATTCTAGACTTCAAGCTCTATTACAAAGCTGTCATCATCAAGACAGTATGGTACTGGCACAAAAACAGACACATAGATCAATGGAACAGAATAGAGAGCCCAGAAATAGGCCCTCAACTCTATGGTCAACTAATCTTTGAAAAAGCAGGAAAGAATGTCCAATGGAAAAAAGGCAGCCTCTTCAACAAATAGTGTTGGGAAAACTGGACAGCCACATGCAGAAAAATGAAACTGGACCATTTCCTTACACCATACACAAAAATAGACTCAAAATGGATGAAGGACCTCAATGTAAGAAAGGAATCCATCAAAATCCTTGAGGAGAACACGGGCAGCAACCTCTTTGACCTCGACCGCAGCAACTTCTTCCTAGGAATATCACCAAAGGCAACAGAAGCAAGGGCAAAAATGAACTACTGGGATTTCATCAAGATCAAAAGCTTTTGCACAGCAAAGGAAACAGTTAACAAAACCAAAAGACAACTGACTGAATGAGAGAAGATAATTTCAAATGACATATCAGATAAAGGGCTAGTATCCAAAATCTATAAAGAGCTTAGCAAACTCAATACCCAAAGAATAACCCAATCAAGAAATGGGCAGAGGACACGAACAGACATTTCTGCAAAGAAGACATCCAGATGGTCAACAGACACATGAAAAAGTGCTCCACATCACTCGGCATCAGGGAAATACAAATCAAAACCACAATGAGATATCACCTCACACCAGTCAGAATGGCTAAAATTAACAAGTCAGGAAATGATAGATGTTGGCGAGGATGCGGAGAAAGGGGAACCCTCCTACACTGTTGGTGGGAATGCAAGCTGGTGCAACCGCTCTGGAAAACAGCATGGAGGTTCCTCAAAATGTTGAAAATAGAACTACCCTATGACCCAGCAATTGCACTACTGGGTATTTACCCTAAAGATACAAACGTAGTGATCCAAAGAGGCACGTGCACCCAAATATTTATAGCAGCAATGTCCACAACAGCCAAACTACAGAAAAAACTTAGATGTCCATCAACAGATGAATGGATAAAGAAGTAGTAGTATACACACACACACACACACACACACACACACACACACAATGGAATACTATGCAGCCATCTAAAGAAATGAAATCTTGCCATTTGCGATGACGTGGATGGAACTAGAGGGTATTATGCTTAGCAAAATAAGTCAATCGTAGAAAGACAACTATCATATGATCTCCCTGATAATGAGGAAGTGGAGATACAACATGGGGGGTTTGGGGGATAGGAAAAGAATAAATGAAACAAGATGGGATCAGGAGGGAGACAAACCACAAGAGACTTAATGTGTCAAAACAAACTGTGGGTGGCTGGAGGGAGGGGGTAGGGAGAGGGTGGTGGGGTTATGGACATTGGGGAGGGTATGTGCTATGGTGAGTGCTGTGAAGTGTGTAAACCTGGCAATTCACAGACCTGTACCCCAGGGCTAATAATATGTTACATGTTTATAAAAAATTATTTTAAAAAAGAAGATGTGGTTCATATATACAATGGAATGTTACTCAGCCATCAGAATGGTACCTACCATTTACATTGATGTGGATGGAACTGGAGGATATTATGCTAAGGGAAGTAAGTCAATCAGAGAAAGACAATTATCATACGGCTTCACTTATATGTGGAATATAAGAAATAGTGCAGAGGATCATAGGGGAAAGGAGGGAAAACTGAATGGGAAGAAATCAGAGAAGGAGACAAACTTGAGAGACTTCTGACTCCAGGAAACAAACTGAGGGTTGCAGAAGGGGAGATGGGTGGGGGGACGGAGTAACTGGGTGATGGGCATCTCTTCACATGAAGAGATGAGCACTGTGTCTTATACACAACTGATAAATAACTGAACACTACATCAGAAACTGATGATGTACTCTAAGTGGGCTAACTGAATTTAAATTAAATAAATAATTAAATAAATAGATAAATAAATAAATAAGTAAAATGTTAGTCTGAGGAGACCTTATTGAATAAATCCCTAAATGAAAGGAGAATGGAAGTCATGCAGGTATCTGTAGGATGACTATTTCGAACAGTGGAAATAAATGTAGAAAGAGAAGGCCAAGTTGGCTAGAACAATATGAGCAAAGCAAAGAGTACTAGGAGGTGACGTTAGAGTTAATGGCCAGCCACATATGTATGACCTTACTGGTTCTTTTTAGGAATTTTTTTTTAATGACCTGAGCGTATAAGCAGAGGGGTGACACTCTTACTGCTGTATTGACAGCAGGTAGTGGGAGACAGAGAAGATGAAAGAGAGACTAACTGGAAGCCATCCCAGACATCTTCATTTTGTCCTTCCACCTTTACTCTACCCTTTTCACGCTTTTCTCTCTGCTAGGAAGCTGACCTGTGTATACTCAACCTGCAGAGCTCCCAGGAAAATCTGGGAAGAGATCAGAGGAAGGGAAATTTGTGAGGTCAGTATTTCCTTGGATTTAGAGCTTGCCTATGCCTGGTCATATTATTCAACAAAAAGTCAATGATCCTTTCAAATCTACCAAATTAAATCAACTTTCTAAACTTCTGGGTTAGTCCAATTATCCTCATTAGTAGCTGTCCTAACAAAGCACCACAAACTGAAAGACTTAAATAACAACATTTATTTTCTCACTTTTCTTAGGATGGGAGCCTAAATTAATGTGTCAGCAGGGTTAGCTCCTTCGGAGGGCCATGAAGGAAAATCTATTCCATATC
Source organism: Mustela nivalis (assembly GCF_964662115.1). Taxonomy (NCBI): domain Eukaryota; kingdom Metazoa; phylum Chordata; class Mammalia; order Carnivora; family Mustelidae; genus Mustela; species Mustela nivalis. The sequence goes on from NC_139022.1 coordinate 55,604,386, forward strand.
TCTCTTCTAATTTCCAGTACCCTCAGGTGTTCTCTGGTAACGGATGATGTTATCCCGTGTCTTCACATTGGTTTCCCTCAGCACATGTCAACTCTGTGTCCAAATTTCCCCTTTTTATAAGGATACCAGTCATCTGGAATGAAGCCCCCATCCTAATGACCTCATCTTAACTTAGTTATCTGCAAAGAACCTATTTCCAAAGAAAGTCACATTCATAGGTACCAGGGATTAGGACTTCAGTATCTTCCCCCCTGCCCTGCTCCCACTGGGAAGACATGTCAATCCATAAAATTAGTCTCCCAGGCTCAGGAATGAAAATTACCTAGCTGCCACTAGCTCCAGTTCTGATTTTCTTAAAACTCGTACATACGTAAAATGTCTTTGTAAAGAAAACTTTTTTTTTTTGCATTTTAAGAGATTTATTTATTTATTTATTTATTTTTTATATATTTTTTTATTTTTTATAAACATATATTTTTATCCCCAGGGGTACAGGTCTGTGAATCACCAGGTTTACACACTTCACAGCACTCACCAAAGCACATACCCTCCCCAATGTCCATAATCCCACCCCCTTCTCCCAAACCCCCTCCCCCCAGCAACCCTCAGTTTGTTTTGTGAGATTAAGAGTCACTTATGGTTTGTCTCCCTCCCAACTTTTAACTATCATATTTGAGTATCAGATATTTTTACTGTTGGGATCCTAGTTATATTCAATAAAAGAAATGGTGGCAACTTGCACCAGAATGCTGGCAATAGATTTAATGAGACGTGGTCATCAATCTGAATATAATTTTGAAGATGAAGCAACAGGACCTGCCAAAGAACTGAATACAAATGGGGTATGACAGAATGAGCAGTCCATGATTTGTGATCTGAATAACTGAAGAACAGTGTTGCCATTTACTGAGATAGAGAAGTCTATGGAAACAGCTGGTTGAGGGCAGTATGGTAACAAGAACTCAGTTTTGAATATGTGAATTCTGAGATCCCCATTAAACATAAGATATATGTTTCAAATTCAGGAAGAGGTGAGAGGTCTGGCAATGAACATTTGTGAATAATAGTGTACAGACAGCATTTAAATCTACCTGGCTGAATGAAAAGGAAAAGGATTAGAAAAGGATTAAGTGTAGACAGAAAGGAGATTCAAAGGAATAATTCTGAGAACTTTAGAGTTTATAGATAAATGAATAGCAACCAATAAAGTTGACTAAAAAGGAGTAGCCATAAAAATAGAAGGAAAATCGGCAATTTGTGGGTCAGCAGGAAATGGAAAGCATTTTCAGGAAAGAGAGTGTTCAACTCTTATCAAGTACTGCTGGTCAATCAAGTAAGATGAGTTCTGAGACATGGCCCTTTGATTTCATTAGAATTTATGGAAACAAGCCAAAGACTGAGACAGGCAGCACAGGTACAGTCCCGTGCACAAGATATGGCTTTTGTGTTTGAGGCCCAAGTTAGACAAGACAGTTGTGGAACTAACATAAGAAGTTTAAAACAAAGGTGTCACATGCTGTTTACAAGGGACATCTGCTCCTGTAGAATTCATTTTATGCCATTTTAAAACTTAATTATTAACTTTAACTTAGCAGTGGTTTTTCCTAAGAAGCAAAACTGGCTGAAAGGGAGTATAATTTTATTACTTCACGAAGTTCTATATTATTGAAATGTTTTATAAAAAAAACTTGTGCTATTTTTGTAATTAAACTAACAAGAACACATTAAGAAATACATGTAGGACTGGATCAACTTTCAGTATGACAGGATAAGGAGCTCTACTGACCCACTCCAAAGTAGGACTGGTGAAAATTATTTTTAAAAAACAATCATTTAAAGACTCTGGAAATGGTTGCCAGGGCTTTCACTCTCCTCAGCTCCTAGCCTAAGGCTCTTTCTGGGAAAAGCAAAACTTCAACTTTTCTCATCCCAACCCTAGTTGACTGTCACTGAGGCTAACTCCTGGGCAAGTGAGTCAGGAATAATATTCTTAAATACAACTTTCTTATGAAAAAGAAAAAAAAATCATTTTAGGGTTGTACAAAATTATCATTTTTTTCTTTTCATTTCTCAGAAGAATAGACTGCTGCATTCTCATAATGGAATTCAGAAGTATAAAAGGTCCAACTAGACAGTTGACCTGAAGTAGAACATGTTCTCATGTATGAATAATATGTAGTTAATGTGATTCAGTAACACATAACTTTTTAATGAAAATTTTACTATGACTACTCCAAAAATGGTATAAATGTGAAATTCATTTTTCAAAACACAAAGTACCTGTCTCCTTAGAAAATCTATCATTAGAACAGATTTGAGGTAAAATTCAAACTTTATTTCTACATCTTTTCCCCCATCTCCCAAAAATTACCCAAGCTCTCCTTATTATAACCTCCCTAGCTGTTCCTGATCACTGTTTTTTTTTTTAACTGAAATATAATTAACATACAGTGTTATATTAGTTTCAGGTGTACAAAATTATACAACATTGGATACAATACTCAGTGCTCACTACTGTAAGTATACTTTTAATCTCCTTTAGATCTCCTCCATGTCAATCATGTTTGTTCTCTGTATTTAAGAGTTTGTCTCTTTTTTCCTCTATTTGTTCAGTAGTTTTGTTTCTTAAATTCCACATATGAGTGAAATAATATGGTATTTGTCCTTCTCTAACTGACTTACTTCACTTAGCATATACCTTGTAAGTCCAACCATGTTGTAGCAAATGGCAAGATCTCATGCTTTTTGTGGTTGAGTAATATTCCACCATGGAATATTTACACACACAGTGGAATATATAATACAGACACACACACACACACACACACACACACACACACACAAACACCCCGTTTCTTCTTTATTCATTCAACTACATTTCTGAGTCTTTTTCCCCATCTCCCAAATATTACCCAGGTTCTAGTCTCTATTTTAACTCCCCTATCAGTTCCTGATTACTTTTATCAACATTACAGTATATTAGAAAGGAATTGGGAATTCTCTTCCGTTTTCATTCACATCTTTTCCACTTCCTATTTCTTTTCACATACGTTCATCCTCACTAAAACATGCTGTTTTTATTTTCATATGATTCTTTAAAGACTGTATGAAAAAGAGATTAATTTGCTAATATTTTTTTTAAGATTTTTTCTTTATTTATCTGACAGAGATCACAAGTAGGCAGAGAGGCAGGCAGAGAGAGAGGAGGAAGCAGGCTCCCTGCAGAGCAGAAAGCCCGATGTGGGGCTCGATCCCAGGACCCTGGGATCATGACCTGAGCAGAAGGCAGAGGCTTAACCCACTGAGCCACCCAGGTGCCCCATTAATTTGCTAATATTAAAGCATCTGCTAGAGGGGCAGGGGTTTGTTAGGACACTCTCTGGGGATGAATGTGCTGAAAGGCACTGTATTTGTGTTCCCCTATCTTGACAGCACTACTGAGTATGCCCCAGCCAAGTGCTCTTCCACTGCCTCATTAAACACATCAAGCACACCCTGGCCCTGTGCTTTCCCACAGCTCTGGGAAAGCTGATGGAAATATGCAGTCCATACAGGGGATGCTCCTTGATGGCATGGCTCTGGGGGTCAGGGAGACTTGTGTTCCTGGCTCCCCTGGGACTTAAACTATCAGAGAAAACAGTTCATGGCAGGCAACCATTCCCAGGGCAATACATAGCAGGTTGACACATCAAGTCTTTCTGTGATAAAGGCCTATTGACTTGTCTTGGAGCTTCAATCTGAGGGGGAGACTTCAGATTTGCCATACATCTAGAGGCTACAGACGTGTTCGCAGGTAACATAGGCTGAGGGACCAGATCTTTGCACTCTCCTCCAGGCCCATGACAGTTCACAAGTACTACTAAAAAGGACCTTATACATTCATCTGGAGCCATAATTTTGCAACTATCACCTGAGTCATCCCAGATCGCATAGTTCAGAGGCCAGCAGGGTTTACAACCATGGTCTAACAGAACCATACATATTTGTATACTTTAAAAGCTACCGCATAATGATCTGGCTTCCAATTAGCCTGAAATTAGGTACTGAATGAGATTCCTCCCTTTGGAACACTGACAAGTCTTCACACACCTTTAACAACTGAGACCTATCAAAGATAAATCATCAGGCTACTTATACACCACAAAGGTTCAAGAGACAAGAAAGAGCTAGGGCAAGGTTAAAAGGTAAGATTCATCTTCTAAGCAGGGCCACTCCTTCAAGATGGGGAGAGATAGCTGTTTCACCTAATGCATAGAAACAAACCCAGAGACTTACGTAAAATGAGGAAATAAAGAGGAATTTTTTCCAAATGAAAGAACAAGAACTTGGGGGGGGGGGTGTTTAATGAAATGGAGATAAGAAATTCAACTGATAAAGAGTTCAAAGTAATGCTCACCAAACTTGGGAGAAGAACTGATTAATACAGTAAGAACTTAAACAAAGAGACAGAAAAGACAAGAAAGTACCAAGCAGAAGTCACAGATCTAAAAAATAAAATAACTGAACTGAAAAACAGACTTAATGCATTCAATAGCAAACTAAACAAAGCAGAAGAAAGAATCAGTAATCTAGAAAACAGAGCAGTAAGGTTTACTCAAAAAGAGCAGAAAAAAAAAAAAGAATTTTTAAAAGTTAAGAGAGTATAAGGCACCAATGGATGGCATCAAGCAAAATGATATTTGCATTTATAGGAGTCCCAGAAGGAGAAGGGAGTAAGGGGTAGAAAAATTATTTGAAAAAATAGCAGCTGAAAACTTGACTAACCTGGGAAAGAAAACAGATACCCAGTTTCAAAAAGCACAGAAAGTTCCAAAAAAGATCAACCCTAAAAGATCCACGCCAAGCCACATTATGATTAAAATGTCCAAAAAGTAAAGGCAACAAAAGCAAAAATAAACAAGTGAAACTATCAAACTAAAAAGGTTCTACGCTGAAAGAAAGCCATCAACAAAATGAAAAGACAACCTAATGAACAGGAGAAAATACACGCAAATCATATATCTGATAAGGAGCAAATATCCCAAATATATAAAGAACTCACACAACTCTATACCAAAAAAAGCAAACAATCTGATTTAAAAGTGGGTAGAGAATCTGAATAGACATTTTTTCCAAAGAAGACATACAGATGCCTAATAAGTACATAAAAAGATGTTCAAATCACTTATCATCAGAGAAATGCAAATCAAAACTACAATGAGGTATTACTTCACACATGCTGTATAGTGAGTATCAAAAAGATAAGAAAAAAAAAAGTGCTGGCAAGGCTATTAGGAAAAGGAACTTTAATGTGTTATTAAATGGGAATATAAACTGGTTCAACCACTATGGAAAACTGTGTGGAGATTTCTCAGAAAATTAAAAATAGAACTATCATATGATCCAACAATTGTACTTCTGGGTATATATCAGAAGAAAATGGAAACACAAATTTGAAAAGATATATGCACCCCTTATGTTAACTGCAGAAATATTTACAATAACCAATATATGGAAACAATGTAAATGTCCATCAAATGATAAATGGATAAAGATGTCACACACACACACACACACACACACACACACACACTGAAATACTTCTGAGCCCTAAAAGAGAATAAAATCTTGTCATGTGCAACATGGACAGACTTGAGGGTATTATGCTAAATGAAATAAATCAGAAAAATACTGTATCATATACTCTATCTTATATGTACAATTTAAAGTGAAACTAAACAAAATGAAATAATGAATAAAACAAAACAAAACTCATAGATACACAAAACAGAATGGCGGTTGCCAGAGGGAAAATGGGTTAGGGAGTTAAATGCATGATGGGGGTCAAAAGTACAAAATAAATAAGTCACAGGGATGTAATGCATAGCATGATGACTACAATCAATATTATAGTTCATATGTGAAAGTTGCCAAAAGACTAAAACTCTTTCTCATCAAAAGAAAATAGAAAATACTTTTTTTTTTTAATTTTAGATCACTTTTTTCCTACCTTCATTCTCAAAATTTAGCATACCATTTTGAATACACAACTATTAAAACAGAACTCCTTTCTAGACATTTCATGATGAATCACCTGACAGAAATTTTTAAATGAACTGTTTAAACTGAAGATTTTTCTGTGGAACAACAAACATATTTACCAGATTTGCTACAATAAACACTTAATAAAATCCACTCTCCCTTTTAAATTGCACTAGTTCTACCTCTAAATTTTCTAGTCAGGTACTCTTAAGTTTTCTTTAAATAATTTTCCTAGACCAATGATTATGATTTTCTTGCAAGTAACTACATAAGACAGCAATCTTTTGTTTTTTAAGTGAGAAGCTTTAATTGATAAAAAATAAAACAATCATTATCTTTTAAAATTCAACCCATGTCTTCAAAAGGACACTTTTATATTTGAGCAAATCCAAGATGACAAAGGCAACAAAGTTGTCTGCCACACTTTAAAAGAACATGATTAGTATGTTCCTTTCATATTAGTATGTTCCTATCATATGTACAGCAGTGTATAATCTGGTTTCTAACAATGTCTTAGGGCCCTTGCTTTCCTCGTTAATATTGATCTTCTAGATTATTTGTGTGTGTGATATCCAATCAGAGGTTATTGTGAGATTACTTTCATCTTTCAAAACATTTACTTTGATTCTTTTTATCTCATAATGCTGATGGAGTCCTGTTGTAAAAACTGGTAAGCCAGTTACATTGCCAGGAATAATGACAGTGAACAGTGATCTGGGTCCTATTTGTCCATGGCCCCTCCTGTGGAAAAGATAGTCAGACTGAAAACATAATGAATATCTGTTACTGCATCCATAAAGGGAGAGATAAAGTCACTTTCCATGTAAATACATTCTCAAGAGAACCAGAAGACATTAGCAAAAATGGCAGAGTAAGAACCTCCAAAAATTCTCTTCTATATATACACAATTAGAAATCTATAAAATATTGTCAGAATCAATGTCTTCAGGATTCTGGAAATGAGACAAAGACTTGCAGCAATTCTTGGGAGTGCTTATTCAAGAAAAACACCTGAATCTCTGTAAAACCAGTGAGCTTTGTGGCATTTTTAACTTGTCATGATCATAGTCCCAACTCCCCATCTTGTTGGTAGCCTTGCAAACTACCAAGCTGTAATCACAGTGAAATCTAGCAGTATGGCAGCCACCAGAGGGGGCAGAACAGTGTTAGAGCACTTCAAAATCTTCATTTCCAGACAAATGTTAAGTATTTGACTTGTGTGGTAATTCTTAGAAGACCTCACTTACAAACCTGCTTTATTTGACCTCACTCTGAACTAACCCAATGTGAAAACCCTTTCCCTGGAGTATGTACTGAAAAAGTTACAGGTAATTATTTAAATTTGCAACTCCCTGGAGTAATGGACAAGAACTGGAGCAAGCCAAAGATTAGCCAAGACCTTTATAGATAAAACCTACAGAATGAGATGCCCCCAAAGTCTTTGAAAAGTTCTAACATATTGCTGGGACTCTAGAAGGCTATGTGCATTCACTGGGTTATGTACTTGCCAAGGACTCTGCACATACCCAGGAAAGATCTGAGAAGGCCCTAAGATCTCACCTCTAGTTGACTTGAGGCTTTGTTCAGGCAGTAAGTGAAAATAAGGGGGAATATTTCAACTGGCTAAATGGTTACTGAAGATATACCTCACGATACAGAATCATGCTCAGAAAAGAAAGAAAAATCTCTACCCAAATGTTAGCTGACAATTAAGCTAATTGAGCAAAAATTCCAGTGGTCATAGAGGATGAAGGATGTAGACTTTGCAGAATTAGCTCAGAAAAGTCACTAAAAAAGGGCACCTGGATGAAGCCTCCGCCTTCAGCTCAGGTCATGATCTCAGGGTCCTGGGATGGAGGCCTGCACTGGGCTCTCTGCTCAGCAGGGAGCCTACTTCTCCCTCTCTCTGCCTGCCTCTCTGCTTGCTTGTGATTCCTGTCAAATAAATAAATAAAATCTTAAAAAAAAAAAAAAAAAAAAAACCTCACTAAAAAACCAGCAACAATGAACTCTGCCAAAGACAGGGGGATAAGGTATTATGATTCCAAAGGTGTCACATTAAATTACTCAAAAGTTCCAGTTTTCAAAAACAGCAATAAAAAATGAGTCAAGAATCACTTATGGTTTGTCTCCCTCCCAATCCAAACCATAAGTGACTCTTAATCTCACAAAACAAACTGAGGGTTGCTGGGGGGAGGGGGTTTGGGAGAAGGGGGTGGGATTATGGACATTGGGGAGGGTATGTGCTTTGGTGAGTGCTGTGAAGTGTGTAAACCTGGTGATTCACAGACCTGTACCCCTGGGGATAAAAATATATGTTTATAAAAAATAAAAAATTAAAAAAAAAAAAAAAAAAAGAACACACACACAAAAAAAAAACAAAAAACAAAACAAAACAAAAAAAAAATGAGTCAAGAAGAAACAAAGTGGCACAGCCATTATTCAGGAAGAAAAAAGCAATTAATAAAAGTTGTCCCTGAAAAGCCTAGACATTGTACTTATTAGGCAAAGAATTCAAACAGGCTATTTTATATATGTTTGAAAAGTAAAGGAAGCCATGTCTAAAGAAATAAAAGAAAGTATAACAATACTGTTTCACCAAATAGAGAATATCAGTAAAGAGACAGAAATTATAAAAAAGAATCAAATAAAAATTCTGGGGCTTAAAAGTAAAAAACTAAAGTGAAGTCTATACTGGAGGAGTGTGGGACTAAAAAGAAAACTTGAGACAGAAGAACTAACAAACTTGAAGATAGATCAATTTAGATTACATAGACTGAGAAGGAAAAAGAAAAAGAAAAGAATGAAGAAAAACGAACTGACTCTCAAAGACCTATGACCCATTAAGCAGGCTAATATATACAAAATGGGAGTGTTAGAGGAAAGGAGAGACAAAAAGAAGAAAAAATACTTGAAAGAAATAATTTCCCCCAAATTTCCAAAATTTAATGAAAAATATGAACCTATACTGCATATCCAAAAAATCCAACAATCCCATTTACAGATAGGAAAAACAAAACAAAACAAAACAAAAAAACACACACAAAAAAAAACAAAATAAAATATCAGAGACCTACAACTAGACAAACTGTCAAAGTCAAAGGCAAAGAGGAAATCATGAAAGAACTAAAACTTACCATGTATGTTGGATTCTCAATAAGATTAACAGTTGATTTTTCATTAGAAACCAGGGAGGCCAGAAGGTGGGGAGAACATATACTTAAGGTGCTAAAAGAAAAACCAATAAACCAAAAAAATATCAAACAAAAATCTTGTATTCAGCAAAGTGATTCATTAAAACTGAAGAAAAAAATTAAAAATTAAAATTGATATAAAAAGTGAGAACATTTTTCACTATCAGGATTTCACATGTGAAATACTAAAAAAAGTTCTTCAGACTGAAATGAAAGAACACTACAGAATAACTGGGTGAAATTGGATCTCTTCCTCTCACGATAAAGAAAAATTATTCAAAATGGGTCAAATACCTAAATGTAATATCTAAAACTATCACTCTTAAAATAGGTACACATCTTCATGACCTTGGAGTCTTAGATCTAAAGTATAAGCAACCAAAAAAAGTAGATAAATTGAACCTTATCAAGACAACATGGATGGAACTAGAGCGTATCATGCTTAGCGAAATAAGTCAAGCAGAGAAAGACAACTATCATATGATCTCCCTGATATGAGGAAGTGGTGATGCAACATGGAGGCTTAAGTGGGTAGGAGAAGAATAAATGAAACAAGAGGGGATTGGGAGGGAGACAAACCATAAGTGACTCTTAATCTCACAAAACAAACTGAGGGTTGCTGGGGGGAGGGGGTTTGGGAGAAGGGGGTGGGATTATGGACATTGGGGAGGGTATGTGCTTTGGTGAGTGCTGTGAAGTGTGTAAACCTGGTGATTCACAGACCTGTACCCCTGGGGATAAAAATATATGTTTATAAAAAATAAAAAGTTATTAAAAAAAAAAAAAATGTAAAACATGTGGGTTTCAAAAGGATACTCACAGAAAAGGAGGAAGCATTAACAAATCATGTATCTCAGTAGATATATCTAGACAGGATATATCTCAGTATTATACGTGATTACCTATCATATATCTAATATCCAGAATATTTGAAGATCACTTATAAATCAGTAATAAAAAGACAATAACCCAACCTAAATATGGCAAATGGTCAGAATAGACATTTCTTCAAAGAAGATATATAAATGCCCTAAATGCACCTAAAAAGATACAAAGATACTTAACACCACCGGACATTAAATGAATGAATTAATGAAATGTCCAGAATGGAAAAATTCAGACAAAAAACAACGACAACAACAACAACAACAAAAAAAAAAAAAACAAAGAAACAAATGAATACAAAGCAAAACAAAAAAACGACTAGGATGGCTATACTCAAAAAGAGAGTATCAAGTACCGGTGTTGTGGAGAAAATGAAACTTTGATATATTGTTGGTAGGAATGCAAAATGGTAGAGCTGTTTTGGAAAATAGTTTGTTAGTTCCTCAAAAAGTTAAACATAGAGTTACCACATGACCCCACAATGCCACTCCTATGTATATACATAATAGAATTGAAAACATATGTGCACACAAAAGTGTGTACACAAATGTAAGAGCAGTATTATTCACAGGAGGCCCAAGTGAAAACCAAATACCCCAAGTAACCCCAAATGCCCATCAAATAATGAATGAATAAAACAAAATGTGTATGATGATTAATTTTACATGTCAACTTGACTAGGGGAAACTCAAATAACTGGTTAAACAATATTTCTGTTGTGCTAAGATATTACTATTTTGATTGGTGCGATGAATACAGAAGATAGCCCTCTTTCAGTGTGGGTGAGCATTGCCCAATCCATTGAGAAATAGAAAAAAAAAAAAAAAAGGAAGGTTATGGGGCTCCTGGGTGGCCCAGTGGGTTAAGCCGCTGCCTTCAGCTCAGGTCATGAGCTCAGTGTCCTGGGATCGAGCCCCACAACGGGCTCTCTGCTCAGCGGGGAGTTGCTTCCCCCTCTCTCTCTACCTGCCTCTCCGCCTGCTTGTGATCTCTCTCTCTGTCAAATAAATAAATAAATTCTTAAAAAAAAAAAAAAAAGGAAGGTTGAATTCTCACTCTGCCTGACGAGTTGATGCTCTAACTATTGATGGAACTGGTACAACAATCTTCTCTCAGCACTTCTGATTCCCAGGCCTTAAGACTGGGACTGGCATATGTACCATCAGCTTTCCAGTACTCAAGCCTACAAACTAAACCACTGATTTCCTAGGTCTCTAGCTTGTAGGTGGCCAACTGTAGGACTTTTCAGACTCCATGATCACATGAAATACCATATAATAAATCATATATATGCATACAACTGCCCTATAAAGAATACCTATTGGTTCTGTTGCTCTGGTTCTCCAGAGAATCCTGACTAATATAATGTGGTAAATCCATAAAACAGAATATTTATTGACCCAAAAGGAATAAAGTATTGATACATGCTCTAACATGAGTAATACCTTGAAAACACAATAAAAGAAATTAGATACAAAAGACCACATTTTCAGTACGATTAAATGTGATTCAAAGTCCATATGAATGAATTAATGAAATGTCCAGAATGGAAAAATTCAGACAAAAAACAACAACAAAAAAAAAAAAAACAAAGAAACAAAAAAACCCCTGGTTTCCAGAGTTAGCAGTAATTAGAAATGGGGAGTCACTAAAGAACAGCTATAGTGTTAAAAAATAAAGTTAAAAATAGGACTTCCATACAATCCAGCAATTGCATTAGTAGGTATTTACCCAAAGAATACAAAATACTAACTCAAAGGGATATATGCACTATTTACAGCAGCATTATCTACAATAGCCAAACTATGAAAACAGCACAAGTGTCCATCAACTGATCAGTGGATATAGAAAATGTGATACCAAAAAAAAAAAATGTGATACACACACACACACACACACACAAGCATATTAGTCATAAAAAAGAATGGAATTGCCATCTCCAAGGACATGGATGGAACTAGACGGTATTATGCTAATTGAAATAAGAAAGTCAGAGAAAGAAAAATATATTATTTAACCCACATGAAATTGAAGAAACAAAACAGAGGAGCATAGGAGAGGAGAGGGAAAAATAAAGAAAGATGAAATCAGGGAGGAAGACAAACCATAAGACTCTTAACTATAAAAAACAAACTGAGGGTTGCTGGAGAATAGGTGGGTGTGGGTACGGGGTAGCTTAGTGAATGGAAGAAGATATTTGCAATATTTGCAAATGATATATCTAATGAGGGGTTAATAGCCAAAATACACAAAGAAATTTTAAAACTCAACAGCAAAAAAAAGTAATTAAAAAACAGGCAGAAGGGCCACCTGGGTGGCTCAGTCACTTAAGAGTCTGCCTTCACCTCAGGTCATGATCTCAGGATTCTCAGATTAAGCCCCGCATCAGGCTCCCTGCTCAGGGGGGAACCTGATTCTCCCTCTCCCTGAAACTCCCCCATTTGTGTGCTCTTTCTCTCTGTCAAATAATTAAATAATCTTTTAAAAAAATAAAATAAAATAATTAAAAATGGGCAGAATAACTGAACAGATATTTTTTCCAAATAAGACATACATGTGGCCAATAGAGACATGAAAAGATGCTTGATGTCACTAATCATCAAGAAAATGCAAATCAAAACCACAAGAGGATATCACATCATACCAATCAGAAAGGCTAGTACAAAAAAGACAAGAAAGAACAAATGTAAAGGAAAGGAAACCTGAATACAGGGTAATATAAAGTAGATAGCCACTATGGAAAACAGTATGAAGGCTATTCAAAAAATTAAAAATAGAAATACTTTATGATGTATTAATTTCATTATTGGGTTTTTACCCAAAAAATGAAAACATTATTTCAAACATATAGATGTACCCCTGTGTTTACTGCAGCATTATTTACAATAGCTAAGATATGGAAGCAACCCAAGTATTCATTAACAGGTGAACAGTTAAAGATGTGGTATTTACACACACACACACACAAACACAGAGGCATATTACTCAGCCATAAAAAAAGAATGAAACCTTGCCATTTGAAACAACATGGATGGACCTATAGGGCATTATGCTTAGTGAAGTAAGTCAAAGAAAGGTAAACACCATATAATGTATAATCTGTATAACATATATAGATTATACATGTATAATCTATATAGCATATATAGATTATACATATATAGAGAGATATATATAATATATATAGAGAGAAAGAGAGATCATTTGCTGTATTTATAGTAAACATCATAAGGGACTTGGCTCCAACCGATTCAAGAAGATCCTTGAAATATCTATGAATTTTAATATGAAGGAATACCATGAGCATATTGTTTTTAATCAATGTAGTAGGCCTCAGTGTCTCACAAGCTTTTCCTATATACATTACCAAAACAGTTCCTGAGAAACTCTGACTTAAGTAAAGATAATTACTATTAAGTATCAGAGGGACATAATATGTCTACTAAGTATAAATGAAGCAGCCCTTAGAAATGATTTACCAGTGGTCTTTACCCATATTTACATACTGGTAGGAATTCATGCAAATTTATTTTTCTGCTCCCTGAACAGGAGGCAAATTGCTATTTGTAAGGTGCTAACTTTAGATGCACAATAAGAATGACAGCATCAAAGCCGATCTAGAGATATCAATTACTACGCATTAGTGTATAGTTTAAGAGGATTTCTTCATCTTCAAACCTAAAGGGGAAAGAACATAGTTGACACAGACTATCATTTCTTTCTGCCCAGAGTGATTTGTGGCCTGTCATTGTTAAAGCAGTTTGGAAGAGAAGATGGACATTCTGACAGTCTCCTTATCTCTATTTGAGAAGATACAACTGTCTGGGGTTTTCTGAACTTATATGTCATTGAGGCTGCAAAATTGCTGAGAAACAGTTTTTGAAAATTTCAAGTAATTGTGAACAATACAGAAATAACATTCTCTGATCAATTAGCTCTTGTAGAAACATGATTCTACAAAATGTAACAAATAATTCTTGGATGTTTCTGTAGTTGGAACCCAACCAGAATGCATTTCTGTTTTCTTGAACTTAAATTTTCTATGTACCTCTGGAAATCAAATTCTCACAAAGCAAACAAAAAAGGCATGTTCATTTTATTTTGTCTTTTGCATAAGATCTCTATGCATGTATCATATTTCTTATTAAATTTTAATTTCCTTGACAGTAGATAACATGGTATTATTAATTCTCCATGTGCACATACATGAACATGGGCATTCAATAACTATTTGTTAGGACAAATGAGTAAATCGGAGTACATTCATTAATCATATCAAAATATAAACTAAGATCTCGAGGATCCAATAAAGGCCCCATATTTTTATTAATACATTTGTAGTCATATTTTTCAAGTCTGTCATGCAGAACTTAATGATAGCTATAAATTAGCTATTCTGTAAAAATGTTAGAATGTTTTATAAAATATACATTTTTTAAGTTTTACAGATAAGTCATTTCCACTATAGAATTTGAATTTACACAGATTACTTGAAGAATTTAAAATACTGTTCAAAAGTACATACAGCTATATAGCAGCCCACCTCCAGGGAATTCCTGGAGGCAGGCATTCCCATGTCAGGGTCAGGCAGGTCTTCTCCACTTCTTCCACAGTAACAGAGCTGTAATGGAGTACTTTGCTGCCCAGCAAGAGATATTTCCCAGCCTCCTCTGAAACAGTCTAAAAAGCCTCTTTTGAAAAAAGATTCTAAGGAGACTGACTGCTAGCTTTTGGCCATCGCCAACGTAAAAGCCCCCTTCTTTACTAGTGCTCTCCTTTCCTCTTTCTGCACATTAAAATAATGTTCAGGGGGCGCCTGGGTGGCTCAGTGGGTTAAGCCTCTGCCTTCAGCCCAGGTCATGATCTCAGGGTCCTGAGATTGAGCCCCACATCCTGCTCAGCAAGGGAGCCTGCTTCTCCCTCTCTCTCTGCTTGCCTCTCTGCCTACTTGTGATCTCTCTCTGTCAAATAAATAATAAAATATTTTAAAAATAAAATAATGATGTGTTTGCAATTAAGCTCTGATTATACAGAGGAGGATAGCAACCTTGTAGACTGTTGAGCAAGCAAATAGAAAGGTCCAGGCCCAGAATGAGAATGCAGAGCACAGCCACCCTGCAATCCAGACACTCATCTTGGGACTGCCATATGAAAATTAATGCACTCATCTTTTCTGTAAGCAGCTATACTTTGGGCTATCTTCACTATAGCAACTTAGCCCTTACAATAAATAATAAATTTCCAAAATAGACCAAATTTCTGGGGCTCCCTTAAGGCTGAAGTTCAAGAAAGGAGCCTAACACTACAAATTGGACCCACTTAAACAAGACATTGATTCAGAAGCTAATGATGCAAGCAGACTCTGTATAGCATCTGTTAAGTGCAATGCATATATATTAAATATTTTACACACTGATTAAATGTGTGCATAGATAGCTATTTATTAGATTTTGGAATTAAATACATTCCAAAGAAATTAAAAAGTAAAACACAAATGCCAAGTCCTATTCTAAAAGCTACTAAAATATAAAGTTACTAGGTGAAAATCTGCATACATTAAAATCAAACTACCAGAGCCAATACAGTCATTTTTCTTTGTTAGATTTTGAGCTAAAGACTCTTTTGGCCTCTAACAAACTCATTTGATAACCAGAATAATTGTTCCTTTACTCGTTCTCCAGCATTTACAAAATGAAATAGCTTTCATCAAGATATGTCTCAGCACTGGTTTAGGCATGAAAAAATTTTGGAAAGCAAATATGAGGCACAGCTGTAGCACTCCCCTCTATAGAAATAGAGAAAGAGCTCAAGTCCCAGCCCTGTAGAAATGTAAGATCTCCCCATTTGTGTAAATCTTATTTTTCTCATCTCTTGAGTGGCTAGGATTGGTCTACACTGCATAGTTTTGTGTCCTTAACTGTACTGTTATTGCCTTATAAATAAAATAAGAGTAAGGAAGACTGGTTGAATAATAAGACAAAAATATTTATGAATCACAGAATGATAGCATTTAAGGAATACTTCGTAATTCTAACTTTGAATTAGTATAAAAGTATACTCTCAGTGGGGTGCCTGGATGGCTCAGTCAGTTAAGCACCAGATTCTTGGTTTCAGTTTAGGTCATAATCCCTGGGTCTTGGGAGAGGGCCCTGTGTTAAGCTTGGTGCTCAACCTGAAATCCGCTTGAGAATCTCTCCCTTTCTCTCTCCCTTCCTCTCTGCTCCTCTCAACGCAAGCTCTCTCTCTCAATTAAATAAAATCTTAAAAAAAAAAAATTTACCTTCAACACTTACATATATATATATATATATATATTAGATTTTATTTATTTATTTATTTATTTGACAGACAGATATCACAAGCAGACAGAGCAGCAGGCCCAGATAGAGGGGGAAGTAGCAGAGGGCCCGGATGTGGGGCTCGATCCCAGGACCCTGAGATCATGACCTGAGTTGAAGGCAGAGGCTTAACCCACTGAGCCACCAAGGTGCCCCACATATTTTTAATGATATTTAAAATATTGTAAATCAATCAGTCAGTTGACAAACTTCACATAAACTTCAAATGTGAGACAACTAGTGTTTTTGTTTACCTTTACTTTCTGGGTGATAATTTGATTCACACAGATAATCAGATTCATTGTATCGTAATAGACTCGGAAATGAAATACAACATCCTTAAGATTGTGACAGATTGCAGGTATTTAATGAATAATAATCAGATTTTGTTTTATTGGAGCATGCATATGTTTTGTTAAAAAAAAATCAGTAAAACAAGAACAAAATTTAGAAAATGACAGAAGGGACATTTCCATGTTTAACTAAACTCAAAAAATACTAAGATATCTGATACTAAAAATCTGTCCATTGTTACCAGAAGCCAAGTTACATCACAGGCTTAAGGGTTTTTGCTCAGGGAAAGGCTGCGTCCAGAAATTCCTAATCACACAAGGTTGAATTTCACGTTTCAACTCTGAAAGCCCAATAAACTGATTACCATGTAAGATATTATATAAGAGACTTCTAATAGAACTGATGTATTTTAGAAAGCAAGCGACGTATTTTGTTTTAACAATCACTTTTCTCATTTCGGAGGCAAATTTGTAACTTCCACAGAAAAGGCAGTTCTTCCAAATTCAGTCTTCACCACCTAGTATTATTTTTCATTTTTATAGTCTAATATATGAAATTTGTGTTTCAGTTTCAAAATAATAGGGGAAAAATCATGCACCACATCAAATTTTTGGAAGCCCCCATGCTTCTGACTTCTTTGATATAAAATAAATTTATATTTAGAATTTAAATAGCAGAAGCCTATTAATGTTGGTTAATTAAATATGCTTGTTATTTGACATAAAGAAATATGAATTACCAACATTTAAGAATGCAGAATAAAATAAATTTGGTATGATGCAATTTTTATTTTTCTGATGAGTCAGTATGGACATATATACATATTCTGAAATATTCAACAGTCACTGTAAAAGTATATTTAGTTTATTTTCTTCAAACTTTTTTTTTTAAGATTTTACTTCTTTATTTGACAGAAAGAGAGAGAGTGAGAGAGGGAACACAAGCAGGGGGAGTGGGAGAGGGAGAAGCAGGCCTCCCGCAGAGCAGGGAGCCCAACCTGGGGCTCGATACCTGGACCCTAGGATCATGACCTAAGCTAAAGGAAGTTGCTTAAAGATTGAGCCACCCAGGTGCCCTTCTTCAAACATGTCTTAAACAACCATAAAATTCACCCAAGATGTAGCACTATAATCAGATTCTATAGAGGATGTGGCCTGAGATTTGACTCCTCTTAAGGCTTCAAAGACAGGAAAATAATAAATAATGCTTAACTGCTACAGAACTATTGCATTTTCTTATAAAAATGGTAAATTTACTTTTTAAAAGGCAATATAAAGTATTTTGAATTTTCTTTCCATTTAGTGCCCATTAGAGGAAAAAAAAAATGCTCACATCTGGACTTGTGCTTTTTGAGGCCGTTTTGTGTCTCCACTCTGCTCCTTCCTGTCCTCATGATGGACAGGAGAAAAATCTAAGAGAACCAAATAATCTGGAGAAATATTTTTAAGTTATTTTTGCTGTGTATACATAAGTGTGACTTCACTTTTTGCCAAATTAAAAAATAAATAAATAAAAATAAAAGAGAAAAGGGAAATATTTTCTATTTCAATTGGATGTCCAAGCACATAAAGTAGTGAAAACAACTGTATCACATAACATTCATATCGCATTCTTTTCCCCTACCTGTATTATTATAAATGGTTTAATGTATCAACTCATTTCAACTTCACAATGACAATATGAGGGAAATATTACTGAAATACTATTTTTTTTCCTTTTTATATCTATACACTTCTCTTTTGTGCTATAAAAGCAATTTTATTCTATTTATTCTAAGACTTTCTCCCAATGACCTTGGTTTTTGCACATGAAGTATAAAAATGGAATAACCAGGCAGTGGAGTTCTTTGATTGTCTTGCTGTCTCTCTGTTTCTCTCACTTTCTCTTCTGTGTTTGTTGTAAGTAGCAATGCATTTAGGAATGAGTAAACCCTGAGTATGCCATAGATTATAGGCCCTTTCATGTCAAGGAAATCTCCAGAAATAGATACTGGTGCTCTTCTTAATAAAAGCAGTAACGCTTAATAATAAGTAATTATTAAGAAATAAAAGAGATGGGGCGCCTGGGTGGCTCAGTGGGTTAAAGCCTCTGTCTTTGGCTCTGGTCATGATGCCAGGGTCCTGGGATCGAGCCCCACATCAGGCTCTCTGCTCAGCAGGGAGCCTGCTTCCTCCTCTTTCTCTCTCTGCATGCCTCTCCGCCTACTTGTGATCTCTGTCAAATAAAAAAATAAATAATCTTAAAAGAAAAAGAAATAAAAGAGATGTATACGCTAGATGTATATGCACAAACTAGTAAAAATATTACATTGGTCATTTTAGTTACTTATAAATGAAAAGTCAATTGAATTGGAGGTCCGATACTCCACACAAACAATGAAAGCAGTTAAAACACAGTGTCTTAGAGACACTACTGAGATCTCATTTACAAAATTAGCTGAAAGTAGAATACCATAGGCTCTAGAGATTTAGCATTAAAGAGTCATTTATTTATGGTAGGCATTGCTAAAATATAAGTACTGTTCACTGAATGACAATATTAATGATACAGAAAATTTGATACACTATTTTTACTCTTTAATAGAGACTGTCAATTCATTTAACCTATAATAATGTATAACATGAAAAATTCAAGGAAAATTGCAGGGCTAGAAGTATGGAATAGGGCAAGTGATGAAGAATTTTCTGCACTCAAAATTCACATAACAGAGAATTGTCTATTTTCTTCAGTTATACAGCAGGGATAGTTTTCTGAATGTTTAGACTGTAAAACTACAATTTTGTTCCAATCTTTGCTTATTATTCTTCATGTTTTCTAGCTCTTAGTCTGTAAGTAATGTTCCAACTTCCTGATGTCTAGTCAAACTCGAACCTCTTGTCTCCACATCCACTTGGAATCTCTATTCACCTGATCAAAATCATTCCAAATTGGATCTTAAATATTAGGGAATAGCCTTATATTTATTAATTTAATTAAACCTTCAGAAGATGAACGCGGATATATGAAATGTCATTATACCTTCAAGTTACTTTGAAATTTTTCAGTTATAGAAAGGGGAAAAGAATGAGACAGAGACACAGAGAGAGACAACTTATGAAATATGTTAACTATTGAAACTATATGTCAGTATAAAAGCATTTGCTATACAATTTTTTTACTTTTTCTCTACACTTGATTTTTACCAATAAAACATTGAAAGGCCAAAAAACAACAACAAAAAATTTCATGTATGTTCACATATATATCCTCACTATTTTTCTCCTTGTTTTTTTCATCTATCCCTGTGACCTCAGAGTGAAAGGCAAACTCCTTCTTCTCTCTAAATTCACTTCTCTACTATAGTGCTTTATTACATATTCTATTAATTTTTAGGAATATTATTTCTAAATATCTTCTCACTATCATCTTTTTTCTTTCTCACTATCATGTTAAGTGACATTGTCCCAACTTCTATTTCTTCCTCACTTTTTAAAATTCAAATAAGAAGTATTTTTTAATATTATAAAATATCTTATATCAAAACACACACACACAAACATAATCCTCTGCTATCATTACTTCTGATATCCTATTGATCACCCCTCTACCCCAATTAAAATTCTTAAATAACATTATTTACTTATTGTTCCTGATTTTTCCTTTTTCTCTTCAAACTTCCAGCAATCACTCCATTGAAATTCCTGTAAGATCAACAAAAACTTCCTTGTCACAAAGTTCACTGATGCATTTCAGTCCCCATCTTTCTTGACCACCCAAAAGTTACAACCCTCCTTGATCTTTACTCTACAGCTTTAACTGTTTAAGGCTTCCTCCTCCTGATGCTGTCTCCTCTCTCTGCAAGGACAGTATTCTTGTGTATCTCCTTTTCTCATTCCTCCTAGACTCAGTTTCTTTTTTTCCCTCCATATTTCCATTAAATATGTTCATTTGCTTTAACTGGGAAATGGATACTCAGGGTTGTTTCCTTATACATTGCCTTTATAAAAATGTCCATTTTTTATTGTAAAGAGTTAGAAAAAGTTAAGGTATGGCCTCTAAAATGAAATCTAGCTCTTTATTTCTTCCAGGGACTATTTCTGTCTTTGTAAAGCACCCCTGTCTTTGTAAGTCCACAGGGTCCTTCTGTAAATGCTTATGCATTGATAGTCTCATATAAGGCACCACCTAACTCAACAGCATTCCTTTACTCTTGTCTCCTTGGGTTCTGCTGTATCCTTTCTGGTTTTATTGTGATTTTTTTTTGTAAGCACCAATTTTCTATTTGG
Source organism: Mustela nivalis (assembly GCF_964662115.1). Classification (NCBI taxonomy): domain Eukaryota; kingdom Metazoa; phylum Chordata; class Mammalia; order Carnivora; family Mustelidae; genus Mustela; species Mustela nivalis. The sequence continues at coordinate 55,625,383 of NC_139022.1, forward strand.
ATCTCTTTCATAAATATCTCAGAAAACTTCTGGATTTTCTCTTAAAGCCTCATTAAAATACTGTGGTTTTTTAATGTGTTGTATGTTGACAACTCATGAAACACCTCCAATAATCTAACAACTCTACTTGCTTGAAAAATCAAGGAAAGCAAAAAATTTTCAAATTCAAGAAAATAAATTGTTGACTTTTCTTTTTCAAATTCAATTGGCACTTTTTTTTTTTACAATTTCAAGATTTCTTATCCCATTTACCCTTGAGAAGTAAATGAAAAATCTCTTGACCAAAGCTTAAAATTTCATCCTAAAACAGGAAAGGGAAAAAATAAATTATTTCAATTCCTTGTGTGAAACTAATAGTTTTGTGTCATGAGAAGGCTGCCATTTTTTTTCCAGTAAGTAAAGAAGCCCCATACTATGAAGGGTTGCCATTTAAAGAACAACCAGGAAGCAATTCAATGAAGAGGAATTGTTAAGGATAGGTTTCTTGCTGCATTCCAATCATGTTCTTTTCAAAACCTAGCTTTATGGATTTTAAAGAAATCCTGAGGGGGCACTCTTTTCCTTTTGTCCCACTGAAATATCATCATTAAACTCCTCTAAAAATGGTTTCTGATATGATTCTGCTTTCCAGCTGAGGCAACATTTTCTGTAAGTAATAACAAAACAGCTGAAGTAAGTAAAAGCAAACTGGGCAGATAGGAATATCAATCCTGATGGGACCAAAGGGAGCCCTGTGTTAACTTTTGAAGTACCTGACTTTTCTGAACCAGTTGGTTTTGACTGAAATTGAAAATGCTCTTTTACTTTCGAATCCCTGCCAGAGGGGGCTGCTATGGTAGACTTCTCTAGCTATTTTTCTTCTTTTTCAGAGGAATTCAAGACGGGAGATGTCAATGTGTGTGCTTAAGCGTAAAAGTGATCATTTTTTAACCACTGGTGGGAAAGTAGTTTGCCAGTGGGGAGCTAAGTGTTGAAATCTGGCATTAATCCAGCAGAGTTGGACCAATAGATCATAGATAACTATACAGTATATGACGGTGGGTTCTCTTGCTTAAAATGAAAAAAAAAAAAATGGGGAGTATTGAGAAGTGAGACAGGAGATTTTTCAAAAGGTGCACTACACTGCTCTATTGACTTAAGTCAGCCACAAGGAAATTTAAAAACAATTTAGAGAATAGAGTGCAACTACCTCTACGAAGATCACTCTTCATAACATAGGTGGATGGGGAATACTCCAGTATGAAATATTGTCTCGCATGTATGTTTACCTTAAGGCTTCAGCAGATACTAAACTGCATTCTGAAAGTTTGGTGAATTTAAGCTGAAAAGGTCATTTATGTCACCCAGAAGCAACAACAATGACACCCTCCCCACCAAGTAGAAGTGGAAGTAAATAGCTAAGTGTCTGTCTCCCGAGGAAAAGTTAAACAAAAACAGAAATCTAATCCTTCCACTAAGATTATGGTGAACTGGATTTCTGTATGTGTGGCTTAAAGCTCAACTGTCATGCTTTTCATGTCAGGTCACAAATGCCAGCTGCCTGTTATTTAAAAATAATCATCAAAAAATGTAAGCTGAAGAATCATTTTCAAATAAGAAATCAGAAAGGGATACTGAAATGAGTTTTTTTCCCACTTTTTCGAAAACATGAATTACCATGACTGGAGGCAGAACTTAAAACCCTAATCTTTCACATTTAGAATAAACATCCCCAAAATATATTTAAAGTGATTATTTAATTAAAATAGGTAAGAAACTAAGAAGTTAACACCAAAGCTATTATTACAGATAAAAGATATGTTTTCCATAAGTTCCTTCAAATCAAAGGGTCAAAATTATAATTCCTAAAGTCTTATAAGAAAGGGGCCATATGTTTTATCCTTCTCAATTTTCCTTAAAATGAATTCAGAGTGTATTCGTATATAAACATTGCTTTTCTTTTTACCATATTTATCTTGAACCATGCTTTTTGTGCCAAGACTTTATTTATTTACCCAGCACTTGTTTGGTGACCACTGTGCATGACATTGAGCTTCTCCTAATATTACAATGTAGTATCTAGGTTATTGGTCATAGTTTAGTGTTCAGATTGACCATGAAACTACAGGAAGTAGAGGCATTATTTGGAGCAGTTGTAAATGTTTTTTGGTCTCTTCCTTGAGTTGAGAATTCCAAGTCTTGAACTTTTGCTCTAATTTTCCAGTGCAGAGTTAGAAACAAATAACCATCTCTGGCACAGTCCTTATTTATCCCAACATTTCTATGGCAGTTACTACATATTGTCTCTCTAGAAGTATAATGAGACTTCTTTTATGGTGGTTTATGAAACTGAGTCTTCCAAAAGTAAAGAAATGGATGTTGCCCATCCTCTCAGAGACATGGCCCAGAGCTGGCAGACTATCATTACTTCCATATACTACTAGCTAATGCAAATCACAGAATACCTCAGAGAGGAAGGGAACTACGAGAGGGCATACTGAGAGATACAGCTCATTGGGAACCATTTTCAGAGCCTAGGTATCACAGACAGTTTGGAATGTCTGTTTGTAGTGGTAAGACATGCTATGGAAAGACACATTTTCTTAATAAAATTGCCTGCTCCTGCCTATCCTTCAATAGTCAAAAACATGAAAGAAATTTAAGATTATGTATTCATTTTTTGTTAAGTTCTTAAATGTCCTATATAACTATATTAGTATATTTTAATCTTAATTCCAAAGATCTCAAAATTTGAGATTTCTAAATAAAGAGATTTAATTTTAGAATTACTATGGACTTCCATTTCCATGTATCAGACCATACCTATGTTTTTTGCCTCACCAGAATTTACTTTTCTGAAATTTAAAGTATATGTCTATGTCCAAAATTCTTCTAAAGTTCCCAGCACATTCATATCATCAGATTGGTCTTTCATGAAATTCATAATTAAGTCCAGACATTTTAATTACTTTATTTCACCCTAAAAAAATGTACTAAATAATGTAGGTAAAGTAACCTTCTATCCAATAAAATTTCTGGTTTAGCAACATAACAGTTCTATCTGGTATTCAAATACTTCAAGGCATTTCTCCCTCCCTTTTCTCTTCCTTCCTTCCTTTCTTTACATGAGCTTACTCAGAGGTAACAGGCTTAAGTTCTACAAAGGTAATACTTCTGTTACTACATTCCATCTCCTCCTCCTCCCCCACTCCCTCTTCCCTTCCCTTCCCCCTCCTCCTCCTTCTTTTAATATCCTTAATGTCCAGTGTCAAAGTAAAGTATAAAGGAATACTGCAGACCCCAAGATTGTATTTGAAGGAAAAATTCTACATTAGTCAGAAAACATCAAGCCATTAGTCATTCAGCTAATTGGAAACCTTACACCTGTAAACATAGACTAAGTTTTCCCTTCAACCTTTCTCAAGATGGGATTGGGAGGGAGACAAACCATAAGTGACTCTTAATCTTACAAAACAAACTGAGGGTTGCTGGGGGGAGGGGGGTTGGGAGAAGGGGGATGGGGTTATGGACATTGGGGAGGGTATGTGCTTTGGTGAGTGCTGTGAAGTGTGTAAACCTGGCGATTCACAGGCCTGTACCCCTGGGGATAAAAATACATGTTTATAAAAAAAATAAAAAATTTTAAAAAAAAATTTTTACATAATGAAGGAGAGAAACTGCCAAGCAAATCCACATTGCTTCACTTTTTTTTCATTTTTTATTTAAATTCCAATTAGTTAACATACTATGTAATAGTAGTTTCAGGTATACAATATAATGATCCAATACTTCACATGACACCCAATGCTCATCACAATAAGTGAATTTCATAATCCTTATTACCTAATTCAACCCATCTCTCCACACACCTCCCCTCTGGTAACTGTCAGTTTGTTCTCTATAGTTAAAAGTCTATTGCTTGATTTGCCACTCTCTTCTTTTTTCCCTCTGTTCATTTCTTTTGTTTCTTAAATTCCATAGATGAGTGATATCATTTGGTATTTGTTTTCCTCTGATGGACTTATTTTAATTAGCATAATATGCTCTAGCTCAATTCATGTTGCTGCAAATGGCAAGATTTCAATCTTTTTAATCATTAAGCAATACTCCATTGTAAATACATATCATCTTCTTTATCCATTCATCAGCCAATGGACACTTGGGCTGTTTCCATAATTTGGCTTTTGTAGGTAATGTTGGCATAAACATTAGAGGGATGTTTGAATTAGTATTTTTATATTCTTTGGATAAATACCCAACAGGGGAATTGTGGAACTGTGGGGTGGTTCTATTTTTAAGATTTTGAGGAACGTCCATACTATCTTCTAGAATGGCTGAACCACTTTGCGTTCCCACCAATAGTTAGGGGGATTCCTCTTTGTCCACATTCTCACCAACATCTACTGTTTCTTGTAGTTGTAGTTGATTTTAGCCACTCTGACAGGTGTGAGGTGATATCTCAAGAAGTTTGAACTGCATTTCCCTGATAACTATTGATGTTGACCATCTTTTTGGGTGTCGTCCATCTGGATGACTTCTTTGTAAAAATGTCTACTCATGTCTTCTGCCCATTTTTATTCGGATTAATTGGTTTTGGGGAGTTGAATTTTATAAGTTCCGTATATATTTTGGATACTAATGCTTTATCAGATATGTCATTTGCAAATACCTTCTCCCATTCTGTAGGTTGATTGTTTCCTTCACAGTGCAAAAGCTTTTTAGTTTGAAGTCCCAAAAGTTTATTTTTGCTTTTGTTTCTCTTGCCTAAGGAGACATATTTAGAAAGAACTTGCTATGGCTAATGTCAAAAAAGCTATTGTCTATACTGTCTTCTAGGATTTTTATGCTTTCAGGTCTCATATTTAGGTATTTAATCCATTTTGAATTTGTTTTTGTGTATAAGAAAGTGATCTAGTTTCTTTCTTTTGCATATTGCTGTCCAGTTTTCCCAACATCATTTCTTGAACAGGCATTCTTTCTCCCATTGGATATTCTTTCCTGTGTTGCTAGAGATTAACTGACCATGTAGTTATAGGTTCATTTCTGGGTTTTCTATTCTGTTCCTTTGATTTATATGTCTATTTTTGTGCCAGTACCATCCTCTTTCGATCACTACAGCTTTGTAATACAACTTGAAGTCTGGAATTGTGGTATCTTCAGCTTTGCTTTATTTTTCAAGGTCACTTTGGCCCTTTGTGGTCATTTGTGATTGCATACATATTTGAGGATTATTTGTTCTAGCTATGTGAAAAATGCTGGCAGTATTTTGATAGGAATTGCATTAAATCTCTAGAATGCTTTGGGCAGTGTAGACATTTTAACAACATTCCAATCCATGAGCATGGAATATCATTCCATGTGTTTGTGTCACCCTTAATTTTTTTTTTTTCATCAGTGTTTAATAGTTTTTAGAATACAGGTCTTTTATCTCTTTGATTAGAATTATTCCTAGGTATTTCATTGTTTCTGGTGCACTTGTAAGAGGGATTGATTGATTCCTTAATTTCTCTTTCTGCTGCTTTACTATTATATACAGAAATACAAGAGATTTCTTCATATTGATTTCACATCCTGGGACTTAACTGAATTTACTGAATTTATTTATCAGTTCTAGCAGGTTTTTGGTGGAGTTTTTTGGGTTTTCTATATGTATTATTATACATATAGAAATAGTGAAAGTTTTACTTCTTCCTTCAAATAGTGAAAGTTTTCCTGCAAATAGTGAATGTTTTACTTCTTTTACTAATATGGATGCCTTTTATTTCTTTTTATTGCCTAATTTCTATGACTAAAACTTCCAGTACTATGTTAAGTAACAGTGGTAAGACTAGATAGAGATCCTTGTCTTGTGCCTGACCATAGAGTGAAATCTTTCAGTTTTTTCCCACTGGGGATGATATTTGCTCTGGGTTCTTCATATATACTCTTCATTATGTTGAGGCATGTTCCCTCTAAGCCTACTTTGTTGAGGGTTTTTATCATGAATAGATGTTGTACTTTGTCAAATGCTTTTTCTGCATTTATTGAAATGATAATATGGTTCTTATTAATATGGTGTACTAAGTTGTTTGATTTGTAAATAATGAGCCACCCTTGCAACCCAAGAATAAATTCCACTTGATCATGAGCAATTTTCTTTAATGTACTGCTGGATTCAGTTTGCTAGTATTTTATTGAGAATTTTTGCATTATCAGGAATATTTGCCTCTACTTCTCTTTTTAAGTGGTATCTTTGTCTGGTTTTGATATCAGGGTAAGGCTGGCCTCTTTGAATGTGGAAGTTTTCCATCCTTTTCTATTTTTTGAAATAGTTTCATAACAATAGGTATTAATTCCTTTTTAATGTTTGGTAGAGGGGTGCCTGATTGGCTCAGAGGGTTAAGCAGCTGACTCTTGGTTTCTGTTTGGGTCACGATCTCAGGATCATGAGATCAAGCCCCACGTTGGATTCCACACTCAAAAGGGAATCAGATTGAGATTCCCTCCTTCTCCCTTTGCTCTTCACCCCATTTCATGCGCTCTCTTTCTCTCTCCCTAAAAATAAATAAAATTTTAATTAAATTTTATTTATTTTTTATTTTTTATTAACATAGAATTTATTATTTGTTCCAGGTGTACAGGTCTGTGGTTCATAACTCTTACACAATTCACTAGCGCTCACCATAGCACATACCTTCCTCAATGTCCATAACCCAGCCACCCCTCCTTCCACCCCCTTCTACTACTCCAGCAACCCTCAGTGTTTCCTGAGATTAAGAGTCTCAGTGTAATTCCTGGGTTGTAGGGTAGCTCTATTTTCAGCTTTTTGAGGAACCTCCACACTGTTTTCTAGAGTGGCTGCACCAGCTTGCATTCCCACCAACAGTGCAGGAGGGTTCCCCTTTCTCTGCATCCTCACCAACATCTGTCATTTCCTGACTTGTTAATTTTAGCCATTCTGACTGGCATGAGATGGTATCTTACTGTGGTTTTGATCCGTATTTCTGAAATGCCGAGTGATGTTGAGCACGTTTTCACATGTCTATTAGTCAAGAAAGAAATAAATCTTAAACAAACAAACAAACAAACAAACATTTGGTAGAATTTGCCTGTGAAGTCATTTGGTCCTGGAATTTTGTTTGTTGGGACTTTTTTTGATTACTGATTCAATTTATTTGCAGGTCTTTGGTATGTTCAAGTTTTCATTTTCTTCCTGTTCCAGGTTTGGTAGTTTATATGTTTATAGGAATTAATCCATTCTGCCACTTATCTAGTTTGTTGGTATATAGTTTTTTATAATGTTCTCTTATAATTGATTGTATTTCTGTGCTACTGTTTATTTCTCCTCTCTTGTTTGTGATTTTATTTATGTGGAACTTTCTCTTTTTCTTTTGATAAGTCTGGCTAGAAGTTTATCAATATAAATAATTTTTTCAAAGAATCAGTTTCTGGTTTCATTAATCTGTTCTACTGATTTTTTAGATTCTATATCATTTGTTTCTGTTATAATCACTATTATTTCCTTCCTTCTGTTGGCTTTAGGGTTTGTTTATTGTTCTTTCTCTAGCTTCTTTAGGTATAAGATTAGGTTGTTTGAGATTTTTCTTACTTTTTGGGGTAGTCCTGTATTGTTATATAGTTCCCTCTTAGGACCACTTTTGGTGCATACTAAAGGTTTTGGACCACTGTGTTTTCAACTGCATACTCCATTTTTTACATTTCTTTTTTGATTTCCTGGTTGACCCTCTTTTTTTAGTAGCATGTCATTTAACCTCCACATATTTGTGGTCTTCTCAGATTTTTTCTTATAGTTGACTTCTAGTTTCATAGCATTGTGGTCAGAAAAAAATGTGTGTTATGATTTCAATCATTTTGTATTTGTTGAATTCTGTTTTGTGACCTAATATGTGTGATTGATTCTAAAGAGTGCTCCATGTGCACTGAAAAGAATGTGTATTCTACGGTTTTAGGATGGAATGTTGTGAATATATCAGTGAAGTGCATCTGGTTCAGTGTGTCATTCAGTCATTGTTTCCTTATTGATTTTCTGTTTAGGTAATCTGTCCATTGATGTAAGAGAAGTGTTAAATCCCCTCCTCTTATTGTATTATTATTAGTTCTTTATGTTTATTGTTAACTGTTTTATGAGTTTGTGTGGTCCCACATTGGGTGCATAATATTTGCAATTACTCTATCTTCTTGTTGGATTGTCCCCTTATTATATAGTACCCTTCTTTGTCTCTTATTATAGTCTTGGTTTTAAAGTCTAGTTTGTCTGATATAAGTATTGCTGCTCTGGCTTTCATTCACATCCATTTGTGTGATAAATATTTCTCCATCCCCTCACTTTCAATATATAAGTTTCTTTAGAACTAAAATGAGTCTCTTATAGGCAGCATATAGATAGGTCTTATTTTTTTTTTCTTTTAATCCATTCTGACACCCTATCTCTTATGATTGGAGCAAATATTCCATTTACATTCAAAGCAATTACTGACATATTGCCATTTGATGACCTGTTTTGTTAGTATTCCTGGAGATTTTCCATGATCCTTTCTTGTCTTTTTCACTTTTGGTCTCTCCTTTCACTCTAGAGTCCCCTTTAATATTTCTGACAGATCTGATTTAGGGATCACAAACTCCTTTAGTTTTTGTCTGGAAACTCTCATCTCTCCTTCTATTCCGAGTGATAGCCTTACTGAATTGAGTATTCTTGGCTGCAGAGAATACCCATTCAGCACTTTGAATATATCATGCCACCCTATTCTGGCTTGCCAACTTTCTGTTCAGAAATTTCCAACTAGCCTTATGGGTTTTCCCTTGTAAGGTAAGGACTTCATTTCTCCTGCTGCTTTTAAGATTTTTTCTTTATCACTGCATTTTGCAAACTTAATTACAATATGTAAAACATATAGTACAAAAGAGTACCAAAAAAAACCCATATAGTACATATAGTACAAATCAACAAAAGAACCTCTTTTTGTTGATTTTGATAGGAATTCTCTGTACCTCCTTGATCTGGATATCTGTTTTCTTCTTAAGATTAGGGAAGTTTTTGGCTATTATTTCTTTGAATATATTTTCTCCCCTCTTTTTCTCTCTTCTTCTGGGACTCCTATAATATGAATGTTATTACACTTGTAGAAATCACTGAGTTCCTAACTATATTCTGGTGTTGCATAATTCTTCTTTGCTTCTTTTGTTCAGCTTCATTATTTTCCATTATTTCATCTTCTAGGTCACTAATTCATTCCTCTGCTTCTTCTAGCTTGTTCATTACATCAAGCCTGTTTCCAATCTCATTTATTACCTCTTCACCTCTGACTGAATTTTTTTTTAACTCTTTTATATCTGTGGTAAGGGTCTCCCTAAAGTCTTCTATTCTTTTCTCAAGGCCAGTGAGTATCATTATGATTATTAGTTTAAACTCTCTATCAGTCATGTTACTTACATCTGTTCTGTTTAGTTCTCTGACAATGGCTTTTTTTCTTCAATTTGAGATAAATTCCCCCATCTTCACATTTTGTCTAAATCTCTGCCTTCTGTGTGTTAAAAAAAATAATAATAATGATAAAAAAGCCAGTTCTGTCTCCTGCGAATGGCCTTATGAATAAGAAGTCATTTAGTGCATGGGGCCTGGCACTTCAGGGAGTGTTGCCAGTGTGTGCTGTGTGCACCGTGCTGCTGTTTTTGGCTGCTCTGTCCTTCAAGCCAGTCATCTGCAGAGGCTCTCTTTGCCTGCTGTGGGCAATGTTTGGTCCCTACTCTGAATGTGGTGAGCTTTAACTAGCTGGGTCCTGATCTGCTTGTGAAATAAGACCTGCCACCACCTGTACCAGAATTGAGGACCTGTAGAACCTTCTGGTTGGAAGATGTGGTATGAGCAGGGGTTTGTGCTGGTTTTCTGGGGGAGGGAGCCCACTGCAACACTGGGACTGAGGCAAGTGAGTAACAAGGGCAGTCCCACCAGAGCATGGGGGGAGTGAGGCTTGGTGTATGCAAGTTAGGCAGACAGTTTTGGTGCTGTGCTGCTTCCCTCATATGGCTCTGCGTTTATCATGAGGAGTGAGGAAAGAAATGGCACCAGCCAGCTCCTTTGTTCAAGGAGAGTTGTTTCCATGAAAATGGCCTCTCAAGAAAGCAGTTTGAGAAGAGCAAATAAGCTCCCCACTATGTGCCCCAGGCACTCTGCAGATCACTATTTGCACACTATTCATTCCCAAATTGTTTGTCTGCCTTCTCTCCAGGAGCACTACAGTGCACTCTGAGCTCTAACCTTGCCAAGCCTGCTGACCTTTAAAACTCCTGGATTAAGCCCTGCTGGTTGCAAGAACTCATGAAATTCAAGTCCTCTTTTTTTCCAAGACAGTGGGTTTGAGGGTATATTCTCCTTGTGTGTTCCCCTCTGTGTGTGCCTCTCTCTCTTTTTCTCTCTCCCTCTCTCTCTCTTTCCCTCTCACTCTTCTCTGCGACCATGCCCTCCTCCCCTCCAAAGCAACCACAATTCCGTTTCTTCCTTAAAACACCTCTCCACACTTCCTCCTTTCTTTGATGTGGCCTCTTCTCTCCCTTTACTTGTAGAGTTTGTTTTCAGTCATCAGATTAATTTCTGGGATATTTAGGATGATTTGATAGTTGTCTAGTTGTGTTTGTTGGATGAGGTATGCCCAGAGTCCTTCTACTCTGCTGTCATCTTCCTCTTTCTCTGTACTTCGTTCTTATTCAAAATCATCCCTAATTATCTACACCATATTGCAATTAAAGTATACCAGCTATGCTGGTATCTAAAGTAAATTATTTTTAGAAGAACTAAATGGTAACCAGAAACTATTTTACATGCATGAAGCATTAATCCCAGGATTTATTTACTCTTACTAAATTTCTAACTGACTGCCCTTCTTATGGGCAATGAACTTTTTACAATTCTTTATATTAGTTTTTCTTCAGCACAAAATTCTCCAGTGTACAAGCTGATTTGTCTTTTCCATGTAGATTTTCTTATACTCTGCCTCAGCAAATTTCATTTCTAAATTCATCTCAGTAATGAATTATTAATATTTAAGACCATAACAAAGCTTTGATTTTGGTTGAATTCGGAGGGAAGAGGACAGGTGGTACAATGAGAAAACATATTTTCCATAATGTAGAAATAACTGTGTGGTTGAAAAGGAAACAAGATGGACACTTAAGATGTGTAAGATGGGGACAAAAACCATGGACTTAAAATTCTTTTACTAAGATAAAAGATGGGGAAAATAAGTTGAGCAACTTTTTGAAGAGTATAATTTAGAGGCCTGATGACATAAAATAGCTACAATCATCTTCAAAACATGCATAGACAAACACCACAGCCAGGGATTGTAGTCAGGATTGAATTTTTCCAGAAACCACAGGGAGGTAATACAAGGGTGATAATGAATTCTTGTATTAAGAAAATCTACTCCCTGCTGTTTCTCCACAGGAGAAGGGCAAGAGAAACAAAGCCTGGTTTTAAAAGAAAAAGGAAAAAAGAAAAATATTTTCATTCCAGTAAAGCAATTAATTTTTTTTTTTCCTTTTGGAAACCAACTAGAAAATATTTTTCAAAGTATGCTCACCAAATTTAACCTATTTAAGTATTACTTTCTTTTCCCTAAAGGGTGTATAGACATTCCCAACATAAGAAAAGAAAATAATGGATTAAGAAAATAAAGCTTTTCAAGAGGAAATAATATTTATAATAAAAATGTTCTATTAGCTATCAATAGTTCAGCTAAGTGCAGAAGATACAATATTTTTATGTGGGATCCAAAAAAAGCCCAAGTAGTTTATTTAGAACATGTTTTAGTGATCAATTACTTTCTTATCTGTTTTGTATGAACTATATCTTCAGCTTTAACCATTCTCCAAATTTAAGCCATTTCAAGTTCACTCCAGATATCGTACAGGCACCTCAATTTTGACATGTCACCAACTGTCCTTAACATAAACTACCTCCCCCTACACCCATATTTGCTCTTCCTTCTATAGAGCCATCAGACTTGTAGTAATCCTTTCTATGGAACTAGGAAAACCTGGTCAGCTCTTGTCTCTATTTACCTGTAACTCATCACTGTGTCTAGCAACTCCTCTATTTAATTTTTCTTAAACCTGCCCATCTTTCTATTCCTTGCACCCCCTCTATTACCATATCTGAAGCATTATTATACTTTTCATACACTTTAGAAAATCCAAATCACCTGAAATTTCATTACATATAAACAGCTTAATATCTTGCTATGTACTTTTAAATGATACGTACATACAAAAAATCTACAGTATAACTGTAGAGACTTCAGATTCAGGTTTTGTATGTTTGCTTATGTAAGAAAAATGCATTAAAGATGACACTTTATATCATACTGAATTTTGAAAGAAGCTGGCTAGCAGATAATTCACGGTTCTGCCGTCCAACCAAACCCCCTGAATGCCAGAATCCTGTATTATAACTGAGGAGCAAGTCAATATCTCAGTACTACCAAAAAGGCAGATGTCACAAATAAAGCCTTTAATATCAACTAAACACTTAACTAGATTTATGCCCATGACATTCCAAATATGTTTCTGTGGGAATAAAAATGATATCGTTATTATTATTTTATCATAATGAAAACAAAACATACTCATCAAGTGCTTATAGTGTCCCAGAGACTATGCTAAGTGTTTCTAAGCTTCATCTCATTTTATTCTTAAACCAACCTTATAAGATGGGTACTACTATCATTATTCATTTTATGGATTAGGAACATGAGCCCTAGAAATGTTAAATTACTTTCTCAATATGAATCAGCTAGTGATACTAAGAACTAAGTTTTGTTTTACTCTATAGCCTACAGCTTTTCCATTGATAGATAGCACTGCTTCTTCATCATCAGCAACTGATTTTTATTTAGTGCATATAAAGACTCAGTATTACATTTAAATTTTAACAAATATATAAATTTGGGCCTTTTGTAATATTCATTCACGTGACTTGAAAAATAGGCACACAAACTTCTGAATTACCCTCACTAGATTAATCAGAAAATAAAATAACACTTAAAGTTCATTGCGGGAGAGAGGGGGGACCCACAGTGTAATTATAGTTGTTTCATTCTGAGGATTAATTGTTTCTCCTCTACCATGAGGAATATATCTGCTCTTTGATGAACTGTTGACAAGTTTGCCACACTGTGGGAGATCACATATGCTATACTGTGATGTTGTAAAATGAAAATGTGAGATGAAATTCTATTGCCTACAGCTGTTAACTTTTTAAGGAGTGTTAGGAAATTTTGTCAAATTAATTCTAACTATATAAGAATAAATAACATAATAAACTATTTTGTTTCCACTAAAAAATAAGTATATAATGAAGGAGAAAACAAGGGCACAAAATTGTCATCCTTAAAAGAGACATTAGATTCTGATTGAACACTTCACTTTCAAGTTGAAAGAAAGTGAACAGAGAGAAAAATGAGAAACAAGATGTTTCTCTAATACTCATGAGATAGTAAGCAAACTTATAATAAGTAATTAGGTACATAAAATCAGAGGTGTCTCTAATTCCTTCTGTGAGAAGAGAATTATGCAAATACACATTGGATAATGTTTTTTTGCCAGGTAATTGTTCAGAGAATTCAAAATTCTATTTTATTTAATATGTGCTCTCCTAAAATGTATTTAACATCATTATTCCCATTTTATAGAAGAGGAAAATGAAACCTGGATTTTACGATCTTAAGAAAATCTAAGGGCTTTTCAGTGCTGAGAGCAAACAGTCCAAGTCTGATTTTATGACTACTAAATCTGTTTTCTTCCTATCTTACCACTTACTCTGTGTTACAGTATAAAATGGGTAAAAATGAAAACAAGGTATTTGATTCATTATTACTGTTTGTTAGCACTAATAGCTTAATTTAAAAATAGGTAAGTATATCTGACTAGAAGTTCTGGGCGTCTGAGAAAAGGAAGCAACATTCACCACCTTGCAGAATTTCAAGATGACTGAGTGGCTTTGAATGTACAGAGTGAGAGATATAGTACTTGAAAGTCATCTCGCGGCTTAAAGCTTATATCTGAAAGAGACCAAGTGGGATACAATCCTGTGGGCAATTAATATTCAGCTGCTACCTTTACCACACCTGCCATTTTCACCCTTGAACCAACTGTCTGCACCAGTAAATTGCCCTTACTCAAACATTGCAACCTGGAGTGCAAGAGCTGTGCTGTCAAACCAGAAATCTTCTTTTTTGTTGTTTTTTAAGTTTTTGTCAGAATTCCTCTCTTTTGATAAAAGCACAATATCCCAGATCCAAAGCAAATGTGACCTTTTCTGATCTTTCATTTTCTTTTTATTCATTGTCTGAAAAACTCATTGACATATCTTGAAAGAAAAGCTCAAGGTAGGAGTTTTCACATGAATTCACTCCTCTGGTATTTCCCAAACAAGATTCGTAAGTCAAACATCAGTTGACCCTTTGACCCATATCCTCGAAAGTTCCTTGTATCTGTGAAATTTCTTTCATTCACTGATGGAAGTTTGTCTTCGGCTGTTTTGCAAAGCATTTTGGGGGGACACATGGACAGGAAAATAGAGCAATTCCCACTGCCTCATTCAAAACTATCAAAAAGTATCTAGGACCTGCTTCTTGACTTTCAAAACAGATAGATATGGTTTTCTATCTTAAGAGAACAAAACGTAAGTCTAAATTAATTACATTCAATAATGTGAATAAGCCAAAATATAAGTTAATATAACAAATATGTATTGAGTTAATATACAAGTTAATATAACAAATTATATTTATTGAGGTAATATACCAAATATGTATTGGCCCAGACCCTAGAAAGTTTGTTACCTCTAAAACCACAAGAATTCAATTTTTAGTAAACATCACTTTTCCGTTGATCTGCCAAGCAACTTTCATTTATATACCTATTAACTTAGTGATATAAATATTTTTCATATAATTGTTATCACCATAACAACTGAATTAAATCTGAAGCTCTCCAGCTTTGGAATTAAATTCCTTGGCTTCAATTTTCATGTTCTATGACACTAATAATAGTTGGGCACTGAAGCTCCTTTGAAAGATCATTCCATTTGCAGGGTTTACTTCTATTGCTAGAGCCTGCACTTTGCCAGTGACACTGCAGAATGACTAATGTGTTGGGGGAGATCAGCAAAATATCAAAATTTAATATTTTTCTAATCTTAAGTATAAATCAGGGCATTTTAAGGATTAACTGGGATTATAATGATTTTTAAAAATAGAACATTTGTTTCTTAAAAATATGCATAAGTGAAAATATTATGTTAACTAAGTCTATTAAAATTAATAACTTCTATTTGGTGCCCATTTGTTGACCATTCAGAATTTTTGACATTTCTTAATATGAGAAATAGTTAATATCAGGGGATATTTTACATTAAAATCTATTTATTATGAAACTGAGGTACTTAATTGGGTTTGCTCATGTATATTATTTCATATATTAATTGTTTCAATCTTGCAGGAAAGAAAAGTATCATAGGTCACTTTACAGGTGAATTGGGTCATGGTGCTACAAATCTAAGTGAATTCTCCAAAGTTATACAGATTATAGAAATAAGTTACATAAATAGGAGGTGTTGAGGCCAGACTCAGGGCACAGTCTTCTAATTTCAATTCTTCCATTCAATAAAATGCCAGAGGTCTGGGTTCCTTCTCCCACACCTGTTACAAGCTTCTGGGAAGGCCAGATGAATTACCTAATTTTCATTACTTCCGCTTCTTGACTGGAAAAATTTTAGGTAATTTTATTTATGTAGTGAGAAAGTTGTAGTGAAGAGAGGATGGGAGAAAAAAACCAAAATGTTCATGTTGAAACTGTTTACAGTTTTAAGTTTGGTGCATCCTTTGCAGAGTTTTGCTTAGTAGTTTTGATTTTTGTTGTCACTGTTCTTAGCTGGAAAGAACCTAGGAGTTGAATATGCACTTTAATCTAGATAAATATGTAAATTATTCTTGGCTATAAGGCAAATCAGTTAGAAACTCTGTTTTCTTCACTGTGCACCTAAGGGTCCCAAGCAGTGGCTGCAACAGAGCATTAAATGTCTGCTGGGCTGAACTGAACCTTTTCTCCCCCTTCTCAATAAAGAATCAAAATGTTACAAGTATTCTCAAAGGTCCTAGTCTAGTGTTCTGTCATTATGATAAAGAGGATAAAATGAATGAGGTCAATTACTAACATAAAATTTGATACAATATGTATATAATATGTATCTTGTCATGCACAGGTATTTGTTCATTTTCTGCTTTCTTATGTGAATCCATGGGTATATGCAATTAAAATGGATTAATATTTGCTCAGTTTTATGGAATTTTATGAAAAAACATATTACTTCATTCACTTCTGATATTTTTCCTTAGCTTTGAGACATCTATAATTTTCTACATTTTGAAAGCAGGTCAGCACAAATGAGAGATGGAAATAGCATCTAAGTGGTAAACAACTACCCCAAAAGCCACATTTTAAAAAATAAGGGTGAATTTGATACTGAACATTTACCTCTAAGCAGTCTGCATTCTGACAGGGCCAGTTTCTCATATTTTCAAACCTCAGGGATTGTTTTGGTTAAAAACACAAGCTATAGAGCCTATAGTCTAAAATCAGCACTGCAAAAAAGCACTGCAGTTGATCTATGACATGACTGAAGCCCCACTGAAATCTTAATTTTTTTAGTACCTTGAGTGTTTAAATTCAGGGTTTTTTTTTTCTTCTCACATTACACTTATCAGTTTTACTAAGGATAATGAAGTCCTCTGAAACTGGGAAATGAAATTTAACTTGGGAATATTTTCACTTATTACCTATTAATAATGGTTACATAACCCCTAAAATATTTGGCTTTTCCTGTCAAACATGAAAAATTGAGAATTGTAGTTAATGACATCTGTTTCACAGGTATCATACTCTTGCGGGAGAAGTAGTTTATGCTTCTGGACATTGTTCTCAGAGAGCCTCTTGATCCTAAATTACAAGCACTACAGACCGTTAGAGGAATAAGAAGGCAATTTATTCTCTTTTGCATGCAGCCTAGACTGGTGTTTAAAATTGGGGCTGCCAACATAGCAACTGTGTGGTGTTTCTTTAATGAGGGTGTTGCTGGACCAGAAACACAGCTGAGACATTTAGATTTATTTTATGGCAGTCCTGAGAAACGATCTATTCCTAATCAGAATAATTTGCCCATAAATGACTCCTGACAGAGCTCCACAAGAAAAGCAAATCTAAAAGTCCTAATCTCTCCAAAGCTGTGAATCCCAAAAGACATATGTACCTTTGTCCAATAAGTCTGCAGATGCAACTGTTAAATAGGTATAAACAGAATGCATTATAGTAAATCTCTCTGAAATGATAAACGAAACTGCAGTTGGCTTTTAATTTTGATCTCCTAGTTTTAGGGATCTTAATAAATGTCCAAATGTCCAAAAGATAAACATTATTCAATCTCTTCAACTAAATTTAAACTATATTTGCTCAGTGCAGAACCCAGGTTACAAAACTGCCAATTTTTCATCAAATTTTAAAATAATAGTAAAGTTAATAATTATTTACTCTGAAAAATTCTGGTGGTCTCTTTCTGCTCTTTAAGCACACCTTTTACCAAATTCAAATTAGTAACCTGAATATACATCAGGAATTCTAGTTTCACATGATTTTCCACAGTAGATCAGAAAAGCAGAATGGGCAAAGGGGTCTTTTGATTCTAAAATATGTAAGAGAAGAGAAAATTATTTCCGTGGAGGTACGAACTGGGTAAAAAGTAACAATCAGTGAATTTTATCTGGTAATTATCCGGGAAATTTTAAAGGTAAATGCCATGACGATAATTCTTAGAGTTCTCTAAGTAGCTATAAAATTGTTTTTTATGGCAGCCACATGCCATTTAATAAATTAATTAGGAGTATACTTTTAAAATGTTCTTTTCAAATAGTTTGCACATGACAATTGTTTCATTAGAAAACAGTTAATTTTAAGTAATCTTTTCTCTACATTTTTTTGTATAATAGGACTGATCAACAATTTTAGCAAATGACTGGACAATGTGATTTTCAACAGATACAATGAACAATACCTTTTTTTTTTTTTGGTTAAGCACAAGGTTTTCCAATGCAGTACTTCATAATGAACTGACATTTGGCAGTGAGGAGCCTTTCTAAAGTTCAGGAACTGCATTAAAAAGAGAATTATAAAGGGCATCATTAAAATTTAGGTAGAAAACTGTTACTGAGCATTTCAATTACAGAGCTACATGACTGGCAGTAAGAAATAATAGGCACAAATTAGTACTATTGACTGTTTCTTAACATCTATTCAACTGGTCTAAGGAATGACTGCCTTGGATACTGTCATAAATTCTGTAATGTACAAAAATCTAGTCTGATTATCATCACTTTTTCACTGTGACCCTTCTAAAGAATTTTTGTTGGTACAAAAATTATAGACCCAATACATTCACCTTATTAGCTTAGTTGCAGTTCCATTTTCATTTTCTCCACCTTTCTCTCTGCTGTAGACACGCATCCCTTATTTAAATTTTACACAGTAGTTAGAGGCCAAGAAAATAAGCAGGAATGCTCATTCCATAAAACGTGATACTTCTAATTAGTCTGCTGAGACTTTTGGAATATGCATAAAGCTGTAGATGTGGTATTAAATCACATTTTTATTACCCAAAAATTAATGTTTACCATGTGAATGCAAAGGTGTTAAGGATATGAAGTGTTAAGTTCTGAAGATCCTGAAAGTCATTTGTTTCTATAATATAGTTCAATATATATTTTTATCCTTCAAAAAAACTTTGAATATCTTGGTTTTCCCACTTCCTTTATTGTGACTTCAAGTTTACTTTTTGCTAGATTGTTCAAAGAAATATATACTCTGCTGGTATTTGGAATATATTCAATTTGGGCAAAGTCTTTCTTTCTGTTTTAGATAGTTTAAATGAGCTGGAAAAAAATAAACTCGAAAAGACTAAGGGGCCATCATTGAGGCCAACATTGTGTTTAGCTCACTAAGAGAGATATAACTCTATAGATTTAAATAGTATTTGGCTGTCACATTTATACATAAGAACTGACAAATTTATAATGGCTAACAGACAGAAATTGATTTATGAGTTTGGGGAATGGAAGGAAACCAATGGAAATGCCCTTATTAAAAATCTGCAATTTTTTCCTCAGGCCATGTTACCATAATAAATGTGAAAATAGGCTTGATTTCATTCAGAATTAATGTAGTTTAAAATAGAAATGAATCTCACCTCCTGCCTCTGGGAGGTTTGCTGACATTTCTAGGGCTGTTTCAGAGAATCAACATGATAAACAGAATGCATGTGCATATATGTGTACCTATCTAAACATTATATCCAACAAAAGCATATTAATAAGGTAAAAGTTTGTCCAAATCAAAGATTATTAATTGTGGAGGTAAAACCCTATAATGTAGAAAATGTTGGGGCACCTGGGTGGCTCAGTCGGTTAAGCATCTGACTCTTGATTTTGGTTCAGGTCATGATCTCGGGTATGTGAGATCGAGCCCCCCCCACCCCCCCACCCCAGTCAGGCTCTGTGCTCAGCAGGGAGTCTGCTTGAGATTCTCTCTCTCTCCCTCTCTCTAAGCCTCTCCCCCTGCTCAAACTTCCTCTCTCTCTCAAATAAGTAAATATTTTTTAAATGTCTACTTTGTAAGATTCTGAATAAGTTTAGAGTATCAAGAGCTATTAGTTCTTTTTTACTAATAAAACTGGTTAAGAAGAAAAATTTAATAATCAAATTATCTTAGAGTTTTCTCTCTCCCTTCCTCCATCTCTCTCTGTTTCTATCCACATCAAAATTTTTCCTATACCAGAAACTGCCAGTATCTCATTCTTGATGTACAGAATTCAACTCTATTCTACAATAGGGACCACACAATTAAAAAGAATTAAGTCTAGTGTCAGCAACATTATGGAGAGGCTTAAACAAATTTAGCTTCACAGAGAGAACTCAAACCAATGGAAGAAATTAAGTTTACCTTGAAATGATAACCCTCTTCAAGTGAGCTTCATTTGAAAAATAAATGTCATCTTGTAATTTTGAGAAACATTATCTTTTTCATTTGAAAAATAAATGTCATCTTGTAATTTTGAGAAACATTATCTTTGCGTAAAAGTGAAGTTGCCACACATACATTCTAGGGAGACTAAATCAATCTGAAATGTGGTACTTAAGTAAAGTCGTTGAAATCAGCTACTGTATATAATGTGGAAGTTGAAGGTTTATGTACTTACTCTCTTGTTTCCCTCTCAGTGGTGTACAGGAGGCTTTTACAAAGGTCATCTGGTTTTAATTAAGTCAAATTTAAATGTATAGTCCATTCTACTGATAGATCTCTCAGCAGAAAAAATCTGGTCACCAATTCATGTGGTGATGGATTTGATGGTTGAATTTTAGAAAAGTAAACTCTTATTCTTTTAATGGCACTAGTTTTATATATGAGAAAAATACAGAATATATATCTGTAGTACCTAGAAAGTTCAAATTTTTGTTGCATGCGAACCCTTCTACTACCACTAACTACTGCAAATATAGGAGAAACAATGAGTATGTTTCAGTGAATGCCCCCCAAATTCTGAGGTACCAAAGATAACCCAAAATAAAATATTAAAATTGTTTCTTAATGAATGCTCAAAGCTATACAATGAAATTGTTTAAGACAATCTAAGGATACATAAAAATATTTTCAAAAACGAGGTATTTTTAAGTTAAGATAACTCTAGACTCAAAGGATTATGGACATTGGGGAGGGTATGTGCTTTGGTGAGTGCTGTGAAGTGTGTAAACCTGGTAATTCACAGACCTGTACCCCTGGGGATAAAAATATATGTTTATAAAAAATAAAAAATTAAAAAAATTAAAAAAATAAAAATTAAAAAAATTAAAAATTAAAAATTAAAAAAAAGACAATCTAAGGATACATAAAAATATTTTCAAAAACGAGGTATTTTTAAGTTAAGATAACTCTAGACTCAAAGTGAATTCCAAAAACAACTGCATAAAAACAAAAAGGAACAGAAAAGAAAAAAAAGTTTTTAAAAAGGCATTTGACATTAATGATGGTGACCTATAGATAGATGGAAGATAGAGCAGATTGTTCTGACAGAATAATTTGAGGGAAGGATTATCTCTTCATGTGACAAATCAAAAGATTCTCTTGAAGTGAGGTAATTTATGTGATAATTTGGTACAATATAGAGGAAAGCAAGTAATATTTAATTTAGGAAAACAGTGGTCCATTTATATCAGCTATTTGGGGCTCCATTATTCAAAACAACTTTATATTCCACATATAATCAACTCTTAAAAAATACATCTTTTGACTTGGGGGAAAATGTTGGAGTAAACTTTAAACACAGATACAACTAGATAACACTCATATCAATGTCAATACCCCAGAAAATGCCCAGAAAACAAAACAGACTCTTGTAGAGAACAAACAGATGGTCACCCGGCGGGAGGCGGGGGGGATAGCCAAAGGAGATTAGAATACACTTATCAGGGGGCACCTGGGTGGCTCAGTGGGTTAAACCTCTGACTTCGGCTCAGGTCATGATCTCAGGGTCCTGGGATCGAGCCCCGCATCGGGCTCTCTAACTCAGCGGGGAGCCTGCTTCCTTCTCTCTCTCTGCCTGCCTCTCTGCCTGCTTGTGATCTCTCTCTGTCAAATAAATAAATTAAATTAAATTTAAAAAAAAAAGAATACACTTATCAGGATGAGCACTGATCAATATACAGAATTGTTGAACCACTATCTCATACACTTGAAACTAATATAACATTGTATGTTAACCATACTAGAATTGAAATTTTAAAAAATAATAATAATACATATTTTTTCAGGTAGTTTAGAAGGAAACTGGTTTGAAAACAATTATTTCTGAAAAAAAAAAAAACCATTCACAGAAGTAACTAGTTAAATGTTCGACTGAATAACTAGTAAACATGTGTGTACATCTTGGAGGCCATCTAAAAATCCAGCTTAACACAGTCTGTCCTCTGGCCCCGAAAGATTCATGCCCATCCCAAAGGCAAAAGTACATTCACCCCTTCCTAAGCTTTTCAAGAATCTCATCCCATTCAAACAATGGCTAAAGTCTAAAATTTCATCATCTAAATCTCATTATCTATTGATCTGAATTAGGGCTGATCAGATTCCAAGTTAAAACCCACCTGGGGTTACAATTACTTTCTATCTGTGGACCTGTGGAACTAAAGATAAAGTTATATGCCCAAGTTATGCACACTCACAACCTTTAATGGTGGAACTGGTATAGGATAAAAAGTATAGGAAGTTGATTTCAAAAAGAAAGAAAATGTAAATTAAAAAGGGCCAATTTGGGGCCAATTTTGAAATCCAGCCAGGCAAAATCCAACCAGACTTCTCTGATGAGGTAATAAGCCTTCTGGGCTTTCAGTTCCATCCCCTTTCTGGGCTCCTGATTTGACCTTCTGAGTCATTACAAGTAGAAACTTTGGCAGCTGAACAGTTTTATCAGCCTTCTTCCCAACAGAATTTTTGGTGTATGACAGCCTCTTCATTTTATATCCTCTCCCTCTTTCTTCTAAAATCCAATCTAGAGACCCTTCTGTTGATATAATTTTCTCAAGAATCATAAATATCTATGGTGAATTATACTAGGTTTTAGTCCATTACATAAAATCCACAACTACAAATATTTCAGAGATTACACACACACACACACACACACACACACGTGTGTATATATATTTGTTGCTGTTGTTGTTCCTGCTAAGATGGCTAAGGGACAATTCTCCTAAGCTTCCCAAAGGTACACCCCTTTGAGAAGACTGGTGAGGCATACCCTTAATCTCTTAAAAGATACTCTCGTATGACCCATCTTTTATCTTCTTGTCGTTTTAACAAAAGACTATAGAGCCATACCCTCTGCTTTTACTGTATGCCATACTTTGAGAGAAAAATCTTAATTTTATAATCTTTTGCCAATGGAAAGACAGTCTGCTAATTTCCAAAATCACTAAGCATTTGGGGGTTTTTTGTTTGTTCTGGTTTTTGTTTTTGGGTTTTTTTTTTCCTGTTGTTTTCATTTTTGTTTTTATTTTAACCAGTTTTTCCTCAAATGTCTCCCCCTCTTATATTTACTGTAAGCACAAAAAAGAAACCAAGCAGGATCTCCAGTATTTTTGTCTGTAACATCCCCAGCTATACATCCAAGTTCATTCCTTAAAAGTTCTTTCCACATAGCTGTAGAATACAATTTTGCTAAGCATTCTACTAAGAATCCCCCTTCCTTCAGTTTCTAACACATTCATTACCTCCTTTTGGGCCCTCACTGTCAGTTTCCTTAAAGTCCAGGTTGCCACTCATAATCTGTCCAAGGCTTTTAGGTTTTCTTTATCATGTTCATTTCCTTCTGACCTCTCTCCATCAATGCCTTTACCATTTGTATTTCTCCTAACACTATGTTCTAGGCTTCCTCTACAAACTCCCCAAATTCTCCCTTATTCTCTGTACTGACCAGTTCCAACTGTGTACTCCCCACATTTTTAGGTATTCATTAGAGCACCTTGCCACCTCTGTTAACCAAAATCGATATTAGTTTTCTACTGCTACATAACAAATTACTACAACCTAGTGGGCTAAAGCAACACAGATTTATGAATGAACTCTTTCTGGTAGTCAAAAGTCCAGTGAGTTTACCTGAGCCCTCTGCTCAAGGTCTTACCAGGCCAAAATCATGGTTTCAGCTGAGACTGCAATTCACATCTGAGGTTTAGCATGTGCTTCCAAGATAACTAGCTGTGGGCAGAATTCATTTCTTTGCAGCCACATGAATGAATGTCCCATTTCTTGCTATCAACCAGGCGCCACTGTCAGGGGCCACTAACAACCAACTACATCACTTGCCAAATGACTCCGTTCACCTCAAATAAGCAAGTCTTCCTGGAATCCTTCTCATGCTTCAAATCTGTGATTTCATTGCTCTCTGACTTCTTGACTCAGATTTAAAGGTCTCATATAATAGGTCAAAACCAAATAAATAATATCCCTATCGTAAGGTCAACTGATTTTTCTAAAATCCTTTTATAGCAGTGTCTAGATATTGTCTGAATGAATGATAGGGAGATATGGCAGAGGCTGGGAATCTTGGGGGCCATCTTAGAATTCTGCCTAGCCGAGTCTCCATGAGGTTGAAAAAACTATATTTGAGTAAGATTTTTTTCTTATACATTCTTCTCACTGAGATCTTAATATATCAAGTTTCAATTCCTGTCTTGGTCAAGAGTTAAGTCTGTGACCTTGGGCAATTTCACTAAAGTCTGTGATCATTTCCTCTTCTGCAAAGCGAAAGTAATCTCATAGATTATTGTAATATTTAAATAAATATTCTAGCTCATAGGTAGTATTATTCCTTTATTACTTTCCCTTGAAAGTTTGGCTCAGAACTGCCTTCCCAAGATGTCTTCCTTTCAATAAAAAAGAACAATTTTCTCTTTTACTTCCTGAATATGAATAAATTATTTGTAAATATACCACACAGTGATTGACAAACTGAATCACAGATCAGAATAATCTTGACAGCTTGTTAGAATACAGATTTCTGGGCTTCACCCTCTAGTTTCTGAATTAGTAGGTCTGAGATACAACCTAAGAATATGCATTCCCAATTAGCTCCCAGAATCCAAGGATTAAATTCTGAGAACCTCTATATTGTGTCACTTAAATTATTTCCCTCAAATATGCATATAGGCATGCATATATTATTTTCTTTGATCACTGTGCATTATAAATTTATAGACAGGAGAGCTGACTCTTACCCATCATCTTAAATTTCACTATGTCTAAAAAAGAACTTTAACATATAGTTGATGCCCAAATGGCATTAACAAAAATTGAACCAGTATATCACTACATTATTTTAAGTGGTTTAATACAAGGGATATGATTCTACTTCAGCAAAAATACATTTTGAAAGGAGTATGGTTTTGTCAACTGAATCAATTTTTTCTTATTTTATGAACTAGATGACTTTGATAAAATCTACTTAGCAAAATACAGTACTTGTTTTTATAAACAATTTTTTAAAGATTTATTTATTTATTTGGGGGCAGAGGGAGAGAATCTCAAGCAGATTCCCCACTGATCATAGAGCCCAACGAAGGGCTTGATCTTAGGCCCTGAGATCATGTCCTGAGCCAAAATCAGGAGTCAGATACTTAACTGACTGGGGGGCCACCTAGGTGCCCCTCCCAAATTTTTATGTAAGGCTGACTTGTATGACTAAAAATCTTTCATTAAACCTAACAGAAAATATGAAATAATGGCTAATAAACAAATAATAATAAAATAAACTCTGGTCATGACCATACCAAGATGTATCCAAAGAAAATGTTATAAATCCCAGGCATAACATAAATGCTCTGGCATCTGACATCAAAGGCAATGGCACCCTTTGACAAAGCCATCCCATAATGATGTCTCAGGTGCTGCGCTATGCTCTGCAGACAGCCAAAGTAAAGGTAAAATTTTGACTCACAGGCAATGGTGATTTATTCCATGTTGATTTTATTTGACAGCAGGTGCCTGGTCTGTATTTTAGCCATTACACTTTTATTTTTTTTAATTCCTGCCTCTTAAAATCTAACCTGAACAAAGCTAGGTAACCAAAACCCAGCACAGCACCTGTTCTAGTAATAAAATCAAGAAAATAATGGTCCCAAATTTAGGGTAGCTATAAAATAAAAGGAAAAAAATCTACCTCAAATAAAGCCAAAATAGCCAGATAGGTATGATGTTACTTTTTATGGATCTTTGAATGGAATATGTAGAATATAATAAAGGTTAAACAGTGACTAATTAAGGAAAATGTTTTTTTAATAAACCATATAGGGAAACTCCTTAAGTTACTGAAACCAGAATGAGTTTTTTAGGATCATGACAACATTTTTAACTCTTTACTCAATTTACCCTAAATACCCTCCTTACCTTTAAAAAAAAATGCATACACATGAAAATTTGTTTTCTGAAAATTTTTCACAAACAAAATTCTCCTATATAAAGCTTTAGATTTTTATGGGAT
Source organism: Mustela nivalis (assembly GCF_964662115.1). Taxonomy (NCBI): domain Eukaryota; kingdom Metazoa; phylum Chordata; class Mammalia; order Carnivora; family Mustelidae; genus Mustela; species Mustela nivalis. The sequence goes on from NC_139022.1 coordinate 55,651,487, forward strand.
CATTCAGGAATGATTAAATTTGTTCTTTTAAAATTAAACCTAAATGCTGACTAAATGAGTGTTATCTTTTAGCCTACCTATAGTCAAAGTCATGTTTTCCTTTCTACTTTGTACAATTTTTTATGAGAAGCAAGCTTTTAGGGACTTTTTATAATTTTAAGGACAGTCTTAAGATTCAAATTCAGATTTTTTTCACATTCTAAATCAACCCCAAGCCCATTCTAATAGCTCCAACTGTGATAGGATAGTTTTGATTCTTTTTTTTTTTTAAGATTTTATTTATTTATTTGACAGACAGAGATCACAAGTAGGCAAAGAGGCAGGCAGAGAGTGAGGAGGAAGCAGGCTCCCTGCTGAGCAGAGAGCCCGATGCGGGGCTCGATCCCAGGACCCTGAGATCATGACCTGAGCTGAAGGCAGAGGCTTTAACCCACTGAGCCACCCAGGCGCCCCAATAGTTTTGATTCTAATCGCAGCCAGCTCATGCTCATAGTCACAGACGAGTAAATTTATTTATACTGGGCATATATTATTGCTTCTATTTTTGAATTTCTGACTCTGCAGAAGCTATAACCCTTTATGGCTGACAATCCCCTACGCTTTGACTAGTCAAGACTTTCAGTGACTTCAAGCATCATCACTTTCACTTTCACTACTCTCTCACTTAAGAGATATTAAAAACAAATGTGATCTCTGTTATGTTAATGATTCTTCAATTCTTTTATACAATCCAGTTTCCAATACCTGTCAACATCCCACAAGTTAACATTACCTTGCTATTAGTCTTCTGAAAGAAAATCCACAACTCACTCTATTCCATCCCAAACCTTAATGTTACATTGAATGGATTTTTTCGCTCTTTATTAAACTGATCTGTTGATTCCTGATACTCTCAGAAGTTTAGCTCTAACAGAGGTGTCAAATTCATGTCTCCCTCTGTGAAGGCTTTAAAAAATTGACAGTTGTAAACTGATTTGGGATAAAGTTGAATCTCCCCAAACTATTTTTTTAACCACAAAACAGCTAAACCTTAAACCAAGGAGAAGTATGATTCCTTAAGATTTCCTCTTACGTCATTGTCATCCACATGTATGTTAGGCTTCTTTCTCCCAGTCTCCCCCACACGTACCCTTATAACTAAAGTTACCTACTCTAGAGTTCATAGACTGCCACTAAATAAGTATGCTGCTGAGTGATGAACAATGCTGGGAATAAAAATGAACAGGATGTCCCAAGTACGATACTGTTTAGACACGCATCTCTAGGCAAGACAACTGCCATTTGCAAAGATAGAGATGCCTTTGAGAATCACATTAAACTTAATTTCTATGCTAACAGATATGAAATTTTATTTTAAACATTAAATTCAAAGTAAACTTGACTTGTTGCTGAATTCATTTTTATTTCTTTGTGTGATTTTGCATAACATAATAAAGTAATTTTTAAATGCTTTCAAAAATTGTTAGCCTCAAAAAACAAGATGTCAAACCATATCTAACGTCATCATATATACAATCCTCTGCAAACCTCACTCACAGAGCAAATGTGGATTTGACTACGATTAAATTAATCCTTGTTTATACATATCACGTAATTCTATTTCTTTCACCCCAAGGGATAACATAGAGAAGTTCTGAGGCATGAGTGAACATGCTAATTTTAGCCAAAACAAAGTATAAAGCACAAAGAAATGTTATAATAATAAAATATAGAAAGAAGTGAAGTACCCCTCGCCAACTACCTCCTATTCCCAGGCAGACATGCAATTCACATGTACAGTCTTAGGCAATTTCGTGATTTACATCACCTTTTCATGGCAACAATTTCATTGACACATGGTAAATTATAAAATATTACCTCTTAACATAAACATTATATACAAATACAAGAAACAATCTTCTCTAATTTGGTGAGAAATCAGTTGAAGACAGTTGGGCTCTCTATGAGAGTACTACAGAGGGAAGGAAGAAAGTTAACATTCTAGACAGTATACTATATTCTTAACACAAATGCTCTAATATTGTTACGCTATGTACAGACCAAAAAGTGTACATTCATAAAGGCAGGTAAATTCCATATATCCAAGAGCTAGAAATAGATAGAGCCCTGATTTAAAACCAGGTTCCTATGACTCCAATGGCTGTTTTTTCTTTTGTTATATTTTCATTATTTTATTAGCTATTCCTGGGAAAATGACAATGACTGTAAAGATGGTATATGTTCTATAGTTTGTTGTAACTATTACATAATTATAATACAAGTATAGCTTTTCTTGTTATTAACATAATTATGAGTATGAAATAAATAGTGAATTGAGAAATCACGTCAGTATATTCTCATCTAAGTGCAAGTTAAAGCTAGCTGTAGAGTTTTTTGTTTGAGAAAAATACTACCATATTGTTCCACAAGATAACAGAAAGAAAAATGGTCCAAAGCTGTCATCTGAAAATGCAACAAATGGGACTAACAGGATTATCCTTATAGTTTTCTTATGAATGCATGAGAAAGTCATTCTGTGAGGAATACTGATGATCTAATCTACCCTATCTATACTGCTTTTTGGATATTTAAGGCATAACTGAAAGTTTTGGAAGGGGAAGAAATTTGGCCCTAGGCTCTCTGCCCACAATATCTCAAATCATTATGGTTCTAAGTATTATATTTCTAGTTCTGCATTTCTAGATATTTCTGCAAGTTGTGAGCTTCCAGGTAACTTGTCTAGCCACAGCAGTCATTAAGGGATAAAAGTAGAGCTGGCATTTGGGTATCCAGTAAGGTGAAATATTTAAGAAAGGAGCTGAGGAGCATACTAAATATACCTTTTCCTCCTTCCCATCATATATAAAAATCGATACTAGGGACAAAGAAAGAGTGAAGACCACTCAGATTTCCTATTATGGGTAGCTTCTGAATATTTAACAAATTTGGAAGGTTGCATATTACAGGGCAAGTCTCGTTAGTGCTACTTTATTGATCAGGGGTACTTTGTATAGTTCAGAGTAAGCTTGTAAATAGTCTTGAGGGGAACTGAGGTTTTATTCAAAGCTTTATATAGTAGCAACATTTGGAATCCAGCATGGTAAAACTGTACAAGTTCCAAGGCTGTAACAGTAAAAGCAAGAAGAAAATTATTTAAGTAAATTTAACAAGTAATTTGACAAAATATTTATCAGTAGGCATATCTATCTATCTATGCAATAGTCTCTGGCCACCTTAAGTGTCACTGAGGAATTACAGAGAAGAAAGCAAACATTTTCTTTCTTTCTTTTTTTTTTTTTTTTTTCTTGAGAGACAGAGTTGGAGAGAAGGAGAGAGCATGAGCAGGGGGAGAAGGAGGGAGAGGGAGAGAAGCAGACTCCCTGCTAAGCAGGGAGCCCTATGCCAGGCTCCATCCCAGGACCCTGGTACCATGAGCAGAGCCAAAGGCAGATGCCCAAACTGACTGAGCCATCCAGGCACTCCGACAGCAAACATTTTAAACACTATAATATTCATAATTACTTCAGATAGGTATATAGACAGATAAAACAGTTTAGGTCTATAAATATTTCTCTCCTTTACCATTTTATTTAGTCTCTTCTAAATCCAGTATCATTTTCAAAGACACCGTGAAGAAAATTTAGCATTTACAGTAGTAAAATTCCCATTTTAAAATCTTAAAAATATAACACAACACTAAGATGACTTGTCCAAGACTTTATGAATTTTAAGAGACTAACCTAGAATATATAACCCCTGATTTCTGGTGCAATAAATGTCTCATACTACAATATGGTTTTTAATCCAAGCTCTAATTTGTATTTATTAAATTTTTTAATACAGAATCATACTTAGTAATACAGACTGAGACACACTACATCCAGTATGTTACTATATATAATGGAATATAGTGTTTATTGCTTTTGGTCACCTCTGTATCATTCCATATCCTTCTATTCCTGATTATAAACTTAATGTCCAATTCCCTGGTTTCAGTGGACATATATTGATACAAAGTTGATCAACATAAATTAGGTCATTTCTCCTGGAGATGGGGATTGGTTTGGGAACAAGGCATACTAATCAGAGTCCAAGACTGATATGAAAAGAGTGGGGAAAAATAAAAGTGCTTTCTTGGGAAAATGATTAAAACTGGGAATGGGTAATGTTGGTCCTCATCCCAACCATATGAAGGGAAACAGCTTGCAAAATAAAGCTAAGAACAGGCAAGTAGAAACAGAAAATGGATGGGGAGAAGTATCCTGGTGAACTTGAGGTTCTAGTGTTACCTTTGACATCATGGTTCCTACAGATTTTCGAAAGGACTTGACAGCTTTCATGTTTCTGATGTTTTGCTAATTCCAATGAAAAATAAGATAACATTATAATGATGTTTTCTGGGTTGTACCCCATACTATTTCTAATGACACACGGAACATGATTGGCCTTTTTGACCTAATGAATATATTAGAATGTCTTCAGGAAACAATCTGGAAGAAAACTCATTTCATTTCTTGTCTTAGGAAACCAAATCCCACTTGTAAGGTAAATTAATTACCTAAAACAACATATATATTTCTTTTACTAAAATTAATGTAACTTTTCTGTCCATCTAAAAAACTTATAACATCTTAATACAAATGATTTCAGTAATTTTCCTTCCTTTTTGCTTTTATCCTTTAAGTTTTTGTTTTTGTTTTTTTGATTTATTCCAAACTTTTGAAACAAATCACTGACCTATTTCCCTATTGATACTTGCTTGGAAGCCCAAACACAGGCATGATAGATAAAGAGGTTATGACAGATAGATATCATAATACATACATTGTGATATATTATGATAAGATATTAGTTTATATATATGTATATGCATACATAACTGTATGTATTTTATACAAATGTCAAGAGAAAATAATCAATAGGAGATATAGATATATATTATATAAAGAGAGATATGTAATACGTATATAAAATACATATAATAGATATAAGCATGTATTATATATATAGGAGGATTGTAATATTTAAAATATTTAAAAATCTTAAAATATCTTATATATTTATTTTAAGAAGTTCATTCACATGACTATGGAGACTGGAAAGTCCCACCAACACCCATCAGCAAGCTGGAGACCCAGGAAAGCAGTGGTATAATTCAAGTGGAAATATAACTCAGTTTGAGTCCAAAGGCCTGAGAACCAGGGAGCTGAGGGTATAAATCGCAATCAATAGGCAGAAGAATCTCTTGCCCTGGTTCAAACAGTGAAGCAGAGAACAAATTCTTCCTTCCTCCAACTTTAAAAAAAAAAAAAATAACATATAATGTACTATTAACATATAATATATTAACATATAATGTATTATTTGTTTCAGGGATACAAGTCTGTGATTCATCAGTCTTAACACAATTCACAGCACTCACCATAGCACATACCCTCCCCAATGCCCATAAACCAGCCACCCCATCCCTCCCACCTTCCTCCCCTCCAACAACTCTAAGTTTGTTCCTTGAGATTAAGAGTCTCTTATGGGGACACCTGGATGGCTTAGGTCATGATCTCAGGGTCCTGGGATTGAGTTCCACATTGGGCTCTCTGCTCAGCAGGGAGCCTGCGTCCACCCGCCCCACCTGTCTCCCTACTTGTGATCTCTCCCTGTCAAAAACGTAAATAAAATCCTTTAAAAAATACTTAAAAAAAAAAAAAAAGTCTTACATGGTTTGTTTCCCTCCCAGGTCCCATCTTGTTTCAGTTGTCCCTTCATCCCCCCAATGATTCCCTGCCCTGCCTCTCAAATTCCTCATATCAGAGAGATCATATGATAATTGTCTTTCTTTGACTTATTTCTCAAAGGTTTAGATGATCTCCACCTGTATCGGGGAGGCCAATCTACTTTGATGATTCAGAAACACCCAAAAACAATGTACAGTCAAGTATCTGGGCACCCCATGATTCAGTCAAGGTGGCAAATAAGGTTAACCATCACAATATTATTCACTATATATATATATATATATATATGAATAGATAGGATGTATCTACAGAATACATCTATATCTGCAGAGGATATAAAGATCCATAGAGATCTATGGATATATCCCCTACAGTGAATATAAGTGGATATATCTCCTATAGTGCATATAAGGCCAACAAGAATAAATACAGATGACAGTAAAGGTCTATATTCATGGTAAAGATAATTGCAACGAAAGTGAACATCATTGTATGTATACTAGACAAATTAATCACTAATGTGAAAGAATACTTGTGAAGTTCAAAAGATAGCATAAAGAGCAATAGAGAATAAATTTATTGTAACTTGCATTATTAGAAGTACATAAGTAGAATTAGTAGCATTTTATTGACCACATCTGACATTCTTCAATCCTATATATATATCAAAGTTGTAGAACACTTAAGGAAATATAGAAGGTTGGCCAGCCAAAATTGGGAACATTATGTTAAATTAAGAATAAGTATAATTTAGGTTTTAATTTTATAAAAGGTATGCAATTGTTCTTTAAATGCAGAGAGTTTAATATTCACTTTGGAATAATAAAATTGAGTAACTTTCTAGACATTATAAACACTAACTGCAAACGCAAAGGAATGTGAAAAAACATACAGTTTTCATACTATTTCTTTCTGTTATTTTTTTTTAGGATTTTATTTATTTATTTGACAGACAGAGATCACAAGCAGACAGAGAGGCAGGCAGAGAGAGAGGAAGTGAAGCAGGCTCCCCGCTGAGCAGAGAGCCCAATGGAGGGCTCAATCCCAGGACCCTGGGATCATGACCTGAGCCAAGGGGTCAGGATTTAACCACTGAGCCACCCAGGCGCCCCTAACAAAAATAACTTAACCAGTAAATACAAGAAGTCAATCTGACTACTTAAAAATTTTAAGACATACATTTTAATTTTCTTATATCAGAAAGGAGATAACAATTGACATTACCAGTTCAAGAAAGCAGGGAATATAGAACCTTAAATTACTGCCTATCTGTTAATATTTTCATTAATGTTTTATTTACTCTATATAAAATCTCAACATCACACATAACTGATTTCATTCTTTTTTTTGTAATAGATTCAACAATCAAGAGAAATATATTATTCAAGTCACTTGAGTATTTCTCATTCTACCTTTGATATCTAGATATATACTTTAAATGTACCTCTCCATACCACATCCCTAAGAATAATGCTTCCTAATGATGTGTTTAAAACCCACAAATATTCTTCAATGAATTTTTCAGATGAAGAAAAATTTCTTTACTACTTCATTTGCTTTAACCTAGTTCTATTCGATTACTCTTTATGGTGCCATTTAAAAGCACTTTTTTATTGATCAAAATTATATTTTTTAGATGAGTTGGAGATAGTCTTAAAAATTTTTATGAACTATTAACATTAACTGAAACACACTTACCACAAGTTGAGAAATAATATTTAATGATATCCTACTAAAATGACAGCTATTAAGTATGTAATACATTAAAGCTGCATAAAATGTTTTCATTGATGTTTATGAATTTATTCTAACATTTGTACCTGAAAAGTAATTAAAATTTTAAATTACATATGTGTTTCTATTAATGTCCTCTATTTAAAGGTTGAAAGAAACAAAGGCAGGTCTATAATAAATGAAAAAAGACTAGAAGCAAAACTAAGAGTTAATGTTAAAGAACATTTTAAATAATTGGGTTGTTACAACAGTGAACTAGGCTACTCCAAAATATATTGCGTTTTCTAGCCCTAAAGGTGCTCAAACATAGGGTAGATGACCTTTAATTCAGATACTCCACATGGGACTCGTGAATGAGTTAGTAAGATATAATGGATGAGCTTAAGTAACCCTTTTATTGTCTCAACATTAATATTCTATGACTTTATTAAGAAAAAAAAAAAGATTATGGCCTAAGAAAAGAAAGATGCTTTGAAAACAGCAGGGTTTTGAGTAAAAGTGACTTTATACTTTAATGAAGCAAAAAACAAGGGTGATCAGGACTTTTCTAAGACTTTGTACTAGGAAGCCCAGAATGCTTAGGCATTCCCTCCCCTGCCTTATCATAGCACCCAATGCATTGCACTTTAATTGTTTATGCATTAATCTCTCTCACTAGACTGTGAGATTCTTCAAGCCAGGTCATATATTTATTTTTTCACTTTTGAATATCCAGTGTAGTCACCAGTTTTTGAAATAAACTGCTGAAAATATATAATAAAATTTAAAATAAAAATATAAAATATAAAATATATATATATATATATATATATATATATAATATACTGAAATAAAATGCTTTCAGTATAAACATTAAAGCATAAGAAGGTAAAGCCAGTATCCAATAAGTATCTTACCTAATCTGTTCCATAGTCCTGAAGTCCTTGGTTACTGGGAAGTACCTAGACTGTAGGCAATCAATCAGTATGCTTACAAATAAAATCTTAGGTCAAAAAAACATAATAAAAGCTTAATATTTAAAAACAGCCAAAGTTAGGGAATGTCAAGTTTCTTAGATTTTATTCAAAATTTGTTCTTATTCACTGTCACAGATACTTATTCCTCTCTTATATACTAAAGTATATTATTCATGTCTTCTACTTCACTTTTTTGATAAACTTATGATCTTAAAACAGATTAAATGTCAGCCTTCTTCACTGTAAAGTCATTCTTCCCCCTGCTTTATATACTGCACTCTTTGAAAGGAAACCATTATGGGCAGCCCATATGTTCTGCCTCTTTGAAAGTAGTAGACTGAAATCTAGCTCCTGCCTCCATGATTTCAAGTAGCAGGAACCTCAGATAAGAAGAATCTGATAAAAAATGTAGTAGGTCTTTTTTGTCTATAAAAGAAATTTTTAGTGAGTCCCCTTAAATTATCTCTTAAAGGTATTCTATATTAAAGGGAAGTGCTGTCGGCACCAACTCTTAATTAAAATGAACTGCACAGGACTGCTATAGGACAGAGACTACAATGACTTTTTAGAAATGTCATGTAAGTCAATAGCTCATAAGAATATTAGGAAGATCCATTTCATACTTGTCTTCAGAAGTCCTGTTCTTATTGAACTCATACAATAAATAAATTTGTCTCTATTCTATGAATAAATGTGTATTTCTACTGTGAGTGCTTGCAGGTTTGTAGCAGGTCTGTATCTTTTTCTGCTGCTCAAATGTGAACTGTTTGTTCACTGTGTATTTTTCTCCCTCTTGACTATTCAACATATAGAAACAGATTTAATTACTAAAGATTCAAAATAGTGATCTAAACATCTATTTAAGCAATAATATATACATTAGTATTTACCACAAAATGGATTTTAGATCTTGTTCACTTGCCTAATAAATATACTTCAAATCAGTAATTATATAAAGTTCACAATTCCTGATTCACTTTAAATGTTAACTCATACACCTAAGAAATATTTTTTATTCAGTCCTACCATAATCTAGGTTCTCTGCTTGATATTGGGGATAAAACGGTAAGGAAAGAAGTTTGGGTCTGGGTTTGGGTTTTCTTCACTATACATATATTATACCACTTGTAGTCCTCCAGGCCTCCTGGCCTCAGTTCCTTTTTCTCCCTTTTCCCACTGCATTCATTTTGGATAGCTTCTACTACTCTGTCTTCAAGTTCAGTAATATCTTTTTCCTTCCATATCTAATATGCCATTAATCTCATCCAGTGTTTAGTTGATGTATTTTTTAACTCATGTCTCTACATAAAATGTCCAACTTCCTTTTGCTTTTTGAATTTATGGAACAGAGTTACAATAACTGCTTTAGTCCTTGTATGCTATTTCTAACATCTAGGTAGGTTTAGACTGATTTATTTTCCTCCTCATAATCATACATCCCTGGTTCTTTTTTGTGTGCTTCAAAATGTTTCATTAGATGTAGTATATTATGAATTCTACCTCATTAGATTTTGGCTAAGATACACACACACACACACACACACACTCACACACACTGTATATCCATTAATAAATATAACATATATAATGTAATTTCTATAAATATAACAGGCTTTGTTCTAGAACATAGTTAAAATACTTGGAAGTTCATTTTGTGGACCCAAAGCAGTAGTTCTCTAAAGCTAATTATTGTGAAGAGGCAAGATCTGACTACTCTAATCAGTGCCCAATGAATGGTGATTGTTCTATCCCTGACTTAATATAGTTTTACCACATGCATTTGTTAATGTATCCACTGAACACTAGAGGGGAAACCAATGAAGATTCCAGAGTTGTCTTTCTTTGTTCCTTTCTCCTTGTGGATATTCAGCTCTAAGAACTTAAGCTTTCCTGTCCTTCCTAAATGTTTGCTCTGGCTCCTCAAATTAGAGAGTCTTCTAGACTCCCTGTAAGTCTCCCTTACTTGCAATGTTGCCTGAAAACTCTTTTTAAGGCTAAACTGGGCAATCACAACTTTACCTTATTAGTTTCTCATCTCTCAAATATCACTGTATATGACTGTCTGATGTCCAAAGTCTTAACAAACCTATTTTCATGTAATTGCTATAGCTGTTTACCTGTTTCAGTAAGAATCTGAACAACGGTATCAACCAACTTGACAGTTATAAAACAAATATACCCAATTCAACCAGCTATCTCTTATTGAATAACAAGTTATCCCCAAAGCTTACAGGCTTAAAACAATGCATATTCATTATGTCACAGTTTCTATGTACCTAACATGTGAGCACAACTAAGGTGGGCCCTCTGTTTCCAGGTCTCCTACAAGGTTACAATCAAGATGTCAACCATGGCTCTGGTATCATCTACAGACTCATCTGCTTCCAAACACAGGAGGCAGTGGTTTTCAGTTCCTAATTGTCTACTGGACTGAAACCCTTAGTTTTTGCTAACTGTGGGTCACAGGCTACCCCAGATCTTCAAAGCGCAGCTTGCTTCATCAGTGCACACAAAACAATAAGGCAATAAAGAGAGAATGCCAAAAACACAAAAGTATCAGTCATTTGTAAATTAACCTAACAGAAGTGGCATCGTGTCACATATGCCATATTCTAATCATCAGAAACAAATCACTATTTCCAGCTCACACTCTAGGGAAGGGTATTATACAAGGGCATGAATACAGCAAATAATCAAAATGTCCAACAAGAGGAGAATAAAAACAATAAATTGTAGTATATATATAGAATTAAATACTACATAGAAATTGAGAAGAAAAACAGTGAGTACACATCAAAACATGGATACATCTCAAAATACTATTCTGAGGAAAAGAAGCCTGTCACAAAAGAGAACTTGCTGTGTAATTCTATTTACATGAATTTCAAGAACTGGCAAAACTACCTGTCGATGAAAGATGATAAAAAAGTAATTACTTATGAGGGGTAGATTACTGGTTATAAGGGCCATGGGGAATATTCTGAGGTAGAAGAAAGGTAATGACCACAGCAGTCATTATACAGAGAGATACACATGTAAGATTCATTGAGCGGTGTACTTTAGATCAGTGTACTTCTATGCTTATATATCTCAATATATAATTATTCAATTATATTACATTAATTAAATTAATAATAACTTAAAATAAGACATGCCACAACAACCTCTGGTCAATAATGGTTAGTGTTGCTGACCAACTGTTGCTGCTGTCCATTGTCATCCTCAAATCTAGTTTCTTATAGTAACTACCCTTCTCTATCCCAGTACTACGACCTCTCTTTCATGGACATTTGGGTGCTATAGTTTCTTTCCTAAAGCCATACTGAAGCATATGGCTCTCTGTGAAGCTTTCTTCAGTCCATCAGCTTAGATTCGTCTTGGTGTAAGGCTTCATTAGTAGGACTGGGTTCTACCTTGAGAAATAAGGTAAAAAAAAGTCTGGCTTGGAGATTCTCCCAAATCAACCTAAGTAGTTCTATCACCACCCTACCCCTCTCTTCCAAAGAATTGTGACTCTAAGAAATAGCCATGTGGCAAAATGTCTTCCCCAAGCAAACACCAGAGTATACTCTTGATTCTCTTCTCTTGATTTCCTAGAAATTGATCTCCCAAGCCCAGGACAACTGCTCTGACATGAGCATCCTACACTCACTTTACTGTCTGTTGGTTTGAAAAATCCTATGCTAAAAGTTCATAAGCTTCAATCCCTGATCTTTATTTTTTTCCACTATCTTTTTAATTTTTTTATTTCTTTATTATTTGAGTTAATTAACATATAATATATTATTAGTTTCAGAGGTACAGTTCAGTGATTCATCACCAGTCTTACATAACACACAGTGCTCCTTATATCATGTGCCCTCCTTAATGTCCATCACCCAGTTATTCCATCCCCTACCCCCATGCCTCCAGCAACCTACAGTTTTTTCCCTATGATTAAGAGTCTCTTATGGTTTATCTGCCTCTATGATTTCATCTTCTTTTATGTTTTCCTCCCTTCCCTTATGATCTTGTGCTTTAAAACTGATCTGTAGAATAACTAATTTGAGTAATTTATAAATCAGTACATTTGTTATCACTGATATACTATGAGTGTAAAAATCTCTGATTTTCTAATCAAATCTGAGCAGTGCTTTCATTGTTCTATGATAAATATGCCTTAGGCAATGAATGTTACCGATTCAAAATGTGAAGATAGTCTGAGGATCTAATGTTTAATATGATGAGTATTGTTGATAACACTGTATTATAGAATTGAAATTTCCTAAGAGAGTGGAACTTAAATGTCCTCACCAAACAAAAACAAAGTCACCTCATATGAGGTGATAGATGTATCAATGAACTCAATGGAAGGAAATCCTTTTCCAATGTATACCTATATCAAATCATCACATTCTACATTTTAAATGTCTTACAATTTTGTCAATTATAACTTAAAAAGATAAAACAAAATGTGAAAATGAGTAGGGAAAATGATGGAAAAGAAAAAGGAACTCCCAGGAATGAACAATAATAGAAAGTACATTAATTGGATTTCAAAGTACTACATACATACAAATACTGTCCACCTATTGAAAGAATAGATGAATTTAGCTTGCTAATGTTTATTCATATCTATTTAGTATGACCAAAAGAAAAAAAAAAACGGAATGCAAGCAAAAATCAGAGACTAGAGTATCCCCCACTTGCTTTTTTCTCCCTTTCAGAAGAAACCTTAGTCATTTCACAAAGAATTAGTTTAGAGAAACTTCAACAAATACCTTTATTTTGATTTAATATTTTTTACTTTGAGATTTCAGATTTTAAACCTAACCCTAATTATGTATAGGCTTTCTTTTTCTTTTTCCTTTTTTTTTTTTTGCCTCTTTTTATGTACCTATTCTTATTTATAATACTATGGTTCAAATGTTAGTCAATTAAATCAATGCATGATCTTTCCTTTCAAACACATTTTTACTCAAGAGTTTCCCTTTAAATGGCATTATGTGCCACTTAATTACACAATCCAGAAATTTATAGGGCATCCTTGATTTTTTCCTCTTCTCTCTGCCCCCAATTCATCAATTAGCAGATCCTAAGGCTTCCTTCTCTTAAATCCATTCACCTTTCCATCTTTCTTTATCACCACATTATACTAATTCACAATTCTCTCTCTCGGAATATCATAAGAGCTTCCCAACAGATCTGCAGCCATTTTTCTTCCTTCTAACTTACTAGCCAAACTGTGGGTAGAAAAACTTTATCAAAATTGATAATTGCTGGGGCACCTGGGTGGCTCAGTGGGTTAAAGCCTCTGCCTTCGGCTCAGGTCATGATCCCAGGGTCCTGGGATCCAGCCCCCATCTGGCTCTCTGCTCAGCGGGGAGCCTGCTTCCTCCTCTCTCTCTGCCTGCCTCTCTACCTACTTGTGATCTCTGTCTGTCAAATAAATAAATAAAATCTTTTTTAAAAAATTGATCATTGCTAATTGATAAATTGATAATTGATATATAACTCTTTCATGATCAAACCCAGTGACCAACCTTGCTTGCCTCAATTCATGCCAGTTTTTTCCCTGCTCTTCATGCCTTGCTATTCTCCGCATTCTCACAACCTCTAAACACATTCCCCTTGAAGAACCACCCCCATTTCTAGGTTCACATCATCAATGCTGCTGTCTACCCATGATTCAGTTCTCAGTTCAACAGCCACTGTTTCAGAACAGTCTTCCCTGATATCCAAACTAGACATGCCCAATGTCAGTAACTTCATACTCAATACATTCATAACCTCTATTAATCTTTTCCAGAATTAGTGCCTCTCAAATTTGTCAGCATATTAAAATCGACAATTACATCAAATTCTCCAAGATGGTGTTAAGTAGAAGCTAGACAGAAGCAGAGGAAGGAAAGCCCAGAGGCAGAGTCCTTGAAGGGAATGATATAAACAAGAGCTAGAGGCAAGCACCATGATGAATAAGCTACACATTAAAAAGCCCAGGGGCACAACATCCTGATCTTATGGCTTCCAAGACCTTAGGGGTGATAGATCCAGAGCCACGGGTGTGGAGCATGAGCTCTTCTCTTCCACCTCTGCTCCAGGGTAACCCCAAGACTCATTATAATGCAGCTGCATTCCCAGCACAGCTCTTGTCAGGATGGAGAAAGGCTGCCATGACAGTTCAGGTACAAACCTTACAGAGTAAAAAACTCCCTCTCCCAACATGTGGGAGTCGTCCCCCAAATTATTGGAAACAGCCTCCATTAGAAACCACCTTAATGTACTTTACAGCTCCTCCGAGCCCTGGGAGACCCAATAACAACCAAAACAAGCCAGAGGCCAGTTCACCTCCTGGAACCTGCCCCCATCCCACCTTGAGAGTGTACATTAGCTTTAATAAACTTTGTATTTGCTGCTTCCTTCCTGCTGTCTATATTCCAGCACAGATCCCCACGTAAATCTTCTTGTGGGAAATCCAAGGACCTAGACCTCCATTACATACATTGCAGAACTCTCACACAAGTAATAATGGTACCCAGACATTAGTATCTTTCTAAAACTACCTTGACGATTACAATTGTTCACAAGATTGAGATCCACTATTTTAAATATGTGGTTCTCAAAGCACAGCTACATCCTACAATTGCCATCGGGAGATTTTAAGATACATTTGAGCTTCACAAAAATTAGTTAAATCAGAATCTCTGGGTATAGAGCCCAGGCATTCGAACGTTATAAATGTTCCCACGTGATTCTAATACGAGACCAGGGCTGAAAACCATTCAACTAACTAGATTAAACGTCCAGTGCCCCAGATGATTCCTGACTTACAATAGTCACAAGACAAAAATTTGGTGAGGGAAAAAAATGAATGAATGAATTAATAATTAATTAACTTTGGTTATTTTGATTATGCAATCATTCTTTTTTGCATGTAGTCTTTACAGAAAGCAATATAACCTTTATTTATAAACTTCAGAGGTCAGCATAGGCTTCATAGGCTTGGCAAGATTTTAATCCTGTCTTTAGATTCATTCTAGATGAGCTCAAAACAAAACTGAGCAAAGAAAAAAAAAAAAAACTGAGGGCTCCTGGGTGGCTCAGTGGGTTAAGCCGCTGCCTTCGGCTCAGGTCATGATCTCAGGGTCCTGGGATCGAGTCCCACATCGGGCTCTCTGCTCAGCAGGGAGCCTGCTTCCCTCTCTCTCTGCCTGCCTCTCTGTCTACTATGATCTCTCCCTGTCAAATAAATAAATAAAATCTTTAAAAAAAAAAAAAAAAACTGAGCAGAAGGAGATGCTAAATTAAACTGAGGTAAGTATATTGTGAGATTTGAATACTGATATATATTAATAGACTACCGGTAGAATATAAAACTTCTTCATACAAGTTATCAGTTTTTCCATACATTTCTATCAATATGCCCCCAATAAGCAAACACAAAAACAGCGTGTACCATTTATTGAAAATCTACACTACAGAACCAGAAATATGTGTTTTCCAAGATATTACCTCATTTACTCTCCATACACACTCAAAAAATCTGTAATGTAAAATCTGAATCCAGTTTCTAGAGGTGAGAGAACTGAAGCTTCATAGTGTTTACAGTATTTAATTATGGTCATTCACCTAAACGATGGACAATACGGGATCATCCAGACCCATCTAACTCCGAAGCCATGCTATTTCTATTTAAACTAAGTCCCTGCTTTCCTGTGATGTTGTTATGATCTGTTTGTCTCTTTGAAAAAAGCATCTTTGCAAGTGCCCCCAGATTATTCGAGTTTCTCCAAGAAGTAGATGAATTTGCTGCAACATTCATAACAATTTTACCAACTGTTAATTTGGAAAATTTTTAGCATGTTAAGAATATATAATCACCATTCCTTATACTTCACTCCTGTTAACACATCAACACCACTTCCTTGAATTACTTCATGCTCTTTATTTTGCAAAATACCATTTCAATTAAAAACAGTGGCTAGCTGCCAGATTCAACAGTAGTAATTGCTTGTCTTCCTAATTGAAAACCCAAACCAAAAATGACTCGGGAAGGGAATTATAATCTAATAATCTGCTTTGTAAAAAACAACATAGCCCCCAAAAGTGAAATTCAGTGGCTATCATAGTAAAAAATAAATGCCTTTGAAATTAATCAAATTATATGCTGCATTATTTAATAATCAAAACAAATACATTACATTTTTCTTCATTCCATGCCTATTTTTCCTATTTAATATATAAGTTCTAGATAGAGAAATAACATAAATTGTTATAAAAAGTACATATTATAAAAGTACATGTTATAAAAGTACATATTTTAGTACGACTCCCCAGAAAAAATCAACAAGTATATATAATTATAGCTAAATTTATATAATAGAATTTTTGCAATCTGGTAGTGAAGCATAGGAATCAGGGACAATGGCTAGGATTTATTGTTAAGATCATGAGAAAACAAGATTTGGGGCCTAATGACCAAAGGTCCACTCTATCAGATTAGCCTATCTTTGCATCTCAACACAAACCGGAGAACAACACTAGAGTGCCCAATGCATGATATTAATTAATCAATTACTGAACAAACAAATGTATGACATTACCAGGGGTCATATCCTCAGCTATACAAGTTGAGAACATAATCAAGATCTTTTTGTCTACTTGTTTTAAATTTTGTTATTTTTTTTGGTTTTTCAATTCCTGAATGACATTCAGTTTCTTGGGAGATGGAACACATCAGAACTCTCTTAAAAGGCTTATTTTAAGCTAGACTGATAATTTATTAGTAGTTACTATTAATTTATATATACCACTTCCTCCCAGTGTGCAGTTTCATTAGGCAAACCGAATCATATAAATTTGTCCATTAACCACAGAACAATTATAGGGAATGTTGCCATTGCTGCAAGGATATTTACATCAGGCGAGTATTTTATTCTTTAAATCTTCAGAGAGACATAAATCTAGGATATAACTAGTACTGGTCATCTGAAGCCTTGAGACATCTTTTTCCAGCAATGCTGGAAAAATACTAAGCATGTTCTGTACCCAGTGCTTCTTTTCAACATCCCTAAGTAGACATCTGTTTCTCATCACAATTTTTTAACAACTGTCATGTGATATTTACCTAGAGAGCAGCTTATAGGATACTAGTTACAATTTCAGTTAAGACTTTAGAAACAAGAAGCATATTTACAAATCCTCTCCCAGGATATAAAGTATTCCAACCTGTCAATCATTAACTCAAGAAATGTTTTGTGTTGGACATTTCTGATTTCTTCCACAGTACCAATTCCTACTTTCCAAAAGTCCTTAGTTATCCTGCTGGGAGCCACTGGTTCCAGGAAACCTTACGACAGTGGTGAAGCACATAATCTACACTAAGCCAAGCAGGTAGCCTACCCCAAGCACATGCCATGTAACCCATGCCTATTTAACTGGGGAGAATCTCAACACATGGAATGAGATATATGGAACAAAAATACAATTTTGCTTACGACTACCTAACACACTCATAAAAGACCCGGAACTCCTATGACCATTTTTCTTCCAGGCAGGAAGCTAGTCAAAGGATGGAACCAATATAGGAAATAACTCAGAGTGAAAAGTCGAAAAAACTACAGAGAAAAATAGAATGAAATCCTGACATTATAAACCTCTGGATCAAACAGCACCTACACCTGCACCACCTTTGGAATTTCAACAGCTCAGTTGCCAGGCAATCTGCTCAGCTGTACAAGGCTCCATGCCCAAAAGGGAACTCCACACTTGGTTTAATGCTCTGCTGTTGCCTTCTTAAAATTGTTACAAACTTTTATCTCAGGGCCTACGGTTTCTAAGTGAGATCCTCTGTAACTATAGACCTTGTCTCTGAGCAAAAAAGATACACCTGGCAGCAACTAGCACAGGAGGGGTTGTCAAAGCAACATGTGCCTGCCTAGCCCTCTCCAGGACTCCCGAGACTCTGAGAGAATAAGCTGACCACGACCTGGGTACAGATCCACAGCAGCAGGTGCAGAAACAGCAGCTGGGGTGGCAGTGAAGGGAAGGGGAGTTGAGAGGAATGTCTTCTGATGAGGGCAGTGCATGGGGTTTGGCTCATCTCTCTGCACCCAACTGCACAAATGTTAACTCTGGGAACTGTGGGAACCAGAGGCAATAAATCACAAGTAAATAAAAGAATATATTCAGACATCCCAATAAAACATGTTAAGGAATTATTAAAATCCTTCAAAGAGTTCAGACGCTCTGCTTTAAAAAACTGCTGCAACCTGAAATACTGCAAAGCAAATATCCACGGGCTTAAAGAAATAGAAATTAAATTTAAAGATAGTCATGTCACAGTACCGTGTCAGTAGATAAGCTTCCGCACTGTGGTTAAGAAACCAAGGCTTTTTCCTCCCTGTGCTCCACAATTTCACCAAGTCTTCTGGATCACCTGCATCCACACGAGAAAACAAGAATTCTTTTAATTTTATAAAGAATACAGAAGCGTCCATACGAGATTTTAGAGGTCATATCTGGTAGCGCTGAACATGATTTCTGCCCAAACTTCTCTGATCACAAGTCAGTCACATGCCCGCACTAAAGGCAAGGGTTTGCAGCTGGATACAGGGCAATGGTGTTGCAAGGAAGCAGGGAAGCCAGATATTGGTGAGCACTACCACTTTCCACCCCAAGATGTTTACGCAGAATTAATGGTTCTCCCCTTTCGTGTCCTCCCTGCTTTCCGATTCGGGGACTGTCCCATGCCAACCTTCCTCCACAGCTTCACACGGAGACAAAAAGCAATTTGTATTTCCTGTTCCCATTTCTTTATATCCTATTCTCTCTTCATCCTACTGGAATCTGGCTTCTGTCGCTACTACTTTAATGAATCCGTTTTAACTAAGGGACAAATGATCTCTTTTGTAACTCATTTCTTCTCTCGCCCCCTCCCCCACACCCTCTGGACGGGGGCGGGGCTCTTCCCAGCCAATGGCGGCGTGTCTCCAGACAGAAGCCTCCTCCTCTCACTTCTCAGGACCTCCTCACCTCTCTCCGTTGCCTAAATATCCTCAGGCCAAGACCACCGCCTCTTAAAGCCCTCACCCCTCCCCACCCCCACCCTGCCTCGAGCCCCAGGGAGCCCATATCCTCCTACCTGCATCTCCTCAGCCCCCTCCCCACATTTCCCGGGACCATCCTCTGACTCAGTCCTAGCCCCTAGATTGTGTTCCCAGGTACCCTTCCCTTAAAGGATCTCCATGCAGCCTTCGCCTTTCTCCCCCAACCCACCTGGGGCCAGGGACCTCGACCACACTCCCAAGAGTCCCGCGGCCGGCAGTAACTGGGCCTCCGGGCGGCGCAGACGGATTTCCGGTTGGGGGAAAGGGCGCCCTCTGGTGGCTGGAGCAGCCAGCGTAGCAAGACGCTGCACTTGGCAAAGCCTGCGGCAGAGCTCTTGCCAATGACCTTGTGAACACAACAGTTAATGGGCAACCTTCAGCCTTTAATTGAAATAGTAGTACATTTGGCTGATTCTCTCAGTCCGATTCAGTTATGCCTTGACCTGTGGTACTTTTAACCTTTTAGTCATCACCATTATGGAATTTGACACATCGCATCTTAAATATCTTGTCTGTCTTGCGTAGGTACCTAGAGGTCGTTGGGAAGCATTCTTTTCCATTTTTGCAACTTTGATCCCTGTTGCCCTGTATGGAATTTATCAGCATCTCAATAAATGCCGGTTGACAAACAAACAGGCAAATGCGTAGCCATGTTGTTTTTATTTTTATTTTTTTTTTAAGATTTTCTTTATTTATTTGACAGAGATCACAAGTAGGCAGAGAGGCAGGCAGAGAGAGAGGAGGAAGCAGGCTCCCTGCTGAGCAAAGAGCCCGATGCAGGGCTTGATTCCAGGACCCCGGGATCATGACCTGAGCCGAAGGCAGAGGCTTTAACCCACTGAGCCACCCAGGCGCCCCCATGTTGTTTTAAAAATACGGGGCATCCAGGTAAGGGTGTCTAATAGGTTGACCATTACATACAAAACGAATTGATCAAAAAGCCTTTCTTCGCGGGGCACCTGGGTGGCGCTGTGGTCTGGGCCTGCGGCTCCTGGTTTCAGCTCAGGTCCTGATCTCAGGGAGGTGAGATCAAGCCTGCTTCCCACTGGTGCCCAGGGAAGATTGGGCTTGAGTTCTTTCTCTCTTTCACAGTCCCTCTGCCCTCCCCGGACCATCTCTCTTTTTAAAATAAATAAATAAATCTTCTAAAATATTTTAAAAATAAAAAATAAAAGCATGTCTTCCCTAGTTGGCAGTCATCCACAAATATGCAAAAGTTGAAATTCATGTGTATATATTTGCGGTTTACTTAGCTCCTAGAATCTATGAGTTGATAATTTTCATCAAATTAGCAACATTTTTTGTGACACTTAAATAAATACTGTTTCCCACGCTATTTTAGGAAAGTTAATTATACCTATATTAGGCTATTCAAAGTTGTCCCACAGGTATATATGTATTTTTTATTCTCTCCTTCCCCTCCCCCATTTCGGAGAGTTCTTATAGCTTCAAATCTCCTATGTCCTTTGTAATATCTAATCTCCCATTAATTCCAGTAATTTTCTTTCTCAGATAAGAGTGAATAGCAAAAGTTTAAGTAGAATCAAGAGGACAGGGGTAATAAATGATAAGTAGATAAGTAGAGTCAGACAAAAAAATGCCCATAAGATATCTTTGGATTCCCCAGTTACAGTATGTTTGGAAACGAAGTAAAAGTGAAAGTTCGCTTATAAGTGGTCTGTAAGCATTGTGATAGCCAATATAGAATATTCTCTCAAAAATTTCAACTGTAAACTAGAGAAAGAAAGGATAGTAGGGAGTATAATGGTGTGAGAAATGAAGTTTTTGTTGTTCTCTATTTATATTGTGGGGGAAATTAGCAATTGCTTATATGTTAGAGGAAAAGGGCCAAATGATAAGATATTGTTACAGATAGAAATAGAATAGACTGATGCCACAGTTTCCAAAGAGAGATCAGAGTGTTCATGCCAGAGTTTGAATAGAGAGAGAAAGAACTGATAGAGATGTCTATAACTTTGTAGTTTGAAAAGGAAGGAGGAATGCTTCCTTTGCCAAAATATGGAATTTTGG
The DNA here is from genome assembly GCF_964662115.1 of Mustela nivalis. Lineage (NCBI taxonomy): Eukaryota > Metazoa > Chordata > Mammalia > Carnivora > Mustelidae > Mustela > Mustela nivalis. The sequence goes on from NC_139022.1 coordinate 55,673,006, forward strand.
CAAAGAACTTCTAGATTTTCTGTGATTTGGGAAAGTAGTTTGCTGAATGAGTGCTTAAATAGACTCAAGTGCAGAGGAAAGTGACAAAAATATGAGTATATACATCCAGGGAGAAAAAGCTGGGTAAATAATTTTATATTTGTTTTTGTTGGAATTTTTTTAAAGATTTTATTTATTTGAGAGAGAGAGCATAAACAAGGGGAGGGGCAGAGGGAGAGAGAGAGTGGGACAACCAGGCTCCCTGCTGAGCACAGAGCCCACTGTGGCACTCAATCCCAGGACCTAAGATCATGACCAGATCTGAAGTCAGACAAAACCAACTGAGCCAGACAGGTGCCCCAACAATTTTATCTTTGAATTTAAATAAAAAATAAAACCTGGGGAACAATGAACGTCCTGCTCAGCTAAAGACTTAAAATTATAAATTTGAAGTAAAACTCAATCCTAGAGTTAGATTCCCCCCCATTCCATTATACTATTTATAAGCCACAGAAATAGAGAAGGATGGAGTGAACAGAATCAAAGCTGAAATCTTACACGGTGGCCGTGATGAAAGAGAAATCAGGTAAGATTAAGGTGATAGCCCAAGGAGTTGAGTGCGTAAAAGGAAGAAAGAAAACTCAGTAAGGACTAGTAGCATCCAGATAAATAAAGCAAAGGACTGGGAATCGTAGGGGTGCGGAAGAGCAAAAGGAATGGCAGCACGCTGGTGAGAAATCCAAAGAAATGGAAAACTGTGCAGAAGTGGATTAGTGGACTCCACGATTTCACAGTTGAAAAAACTGTCAGTTAGGACGGGCTGTCCTGTGTGACCCCTCGGTGTGGGTTGCTGCTAAAGGGGAATGGAGATTCACTAGGAAAATCAAACGGGCAAAGTGCTGGATTCATTATGTGAACAGCCCTGAGGTTCCCAGGGTAACTTGAGAAACCTGAAGGAGAGAAGAAGACCCTGAGTTAGTTATCAAATTCTCAGAAGAATATATGGACAGTGTTGGCCAAGAGTGGGTAGTCCTGAGCATTCAAGAAGGAGGCCTTTTGATTATGAGTGGAAGATGCATCCTTATCCTCACGCTCACTATGAAGCGTGTAGGGGATGAGAGAAGGAACAGACCTCTCTACGGAGAAAAATAATGGAAACAGGGCCAGTGAAATCTTTCCACCTAATTTCACAGATTTTATTTGTATTTCTAATTGTTTCAATGTCAACTGACTTTGTCTTTGAATTCTAGGGAACGCCTTATTTAATTAAATCACACAGAGAATCCTAATAGGCTATCTACTGGAACAGGAGGAAAAACACTTGTCACATTAGTCAATGCAGGCAGTGGGAATGGCAATCAGGAAAATCATGTAGGTAATAAACACAAATTTCCCTATGAGTCGACCCAAAGGGCAAGGAAACCAAATCACGATCAGGTTGGCATGTACCTGCAAAGAGAGTTTACTCCAAACAATGCTCATTCTGAGGCTATTCCTTGATTTTTATTCATAAATATAATTTAAAAACAAAGAAACTGATATTTTTTTCATACTGAAATGAAAAAACATCATCCCAACTCTTCTTTTTTTAAAATATATTATTTATTTATTTATTTATTTGACAGAGAGAGATCACAAGTAGACAGAGAGGCAGGCAGAGAGAGAGAGAGAGAGAGAGAGAAGCAGGCTCCCCGCTGAGCAGAGAGCCCTATGCGGGACTGGATCCCAGGACCCTGAGATCATGACCCGAGCCAAAGGCAGTGACTTAACCCACTGAGCCACCCAGGCACCATCCCCCCAACTCTTCTTAATGCTCCAGGGAGGCACATCCTCCTCAGATGCCCAGGATACAGATTTCACTCTCTGTTGCCCTTTGGGCCAGGACAATCTTCACCAACTTGCAGCCAGAACAGTGGCAGAGGGCCCTATGCACAGTAAAGGCCCAATACTTGGGTTTTAATGTGACTTGGATCACTGACTTGAAGTTCTTAATAATTTTATCTTTGAATTTGACCTTTGCATAGCTCAGGGACCTAGAATGTCTCTTCACCTGCAGTCCCATCCCCCTCCACCTCTGCTGGACAAGTTCTCAACCTCTTCCTCTCCCTCTCCCTGCCTGCCCAATGATGGCATGGGCCCTCTGTCACCAGCTAGGGCCTGCTCATGAGTATGCAGAGGGTGGAGGTCAGGCACATTCACCCTGGTGGGACTTGGCGGCGGTCATTCCTCCCCAGATGGTAGAGGCTTGGGACATTCTACAGGAGTCTCTCACTCACCTTGGGCTATGTAGCTAGTGCCTCCAGAAGCAAGTCTTAGTGCCCTTTGTGGTGTTGGCCTGACTTCCCTGCTCTATGAGATTCAGCATGTTGGTCTGAAGCCTGGCAGGACCTGGGGATCCAGCAACAGGTGAGCCATGCAAGCACACTCAAGTGATGGGACAGGGCCCTGATGGGCCTGGGAATATCCACAATCACCCTCCAGATATCCTCCTGCCCAAAGAGCATGCAAGTGAATAGTCAACTTAAAACTATTTGAAAAGGATGCTACATTTTCATGTTGCATTGAGCCCCACAAAGTATGTAGCTGATCTTTCTCTGAGCTCTCAGCAACAGGAAACAATGTGAAGAGTTTAAGCCACTCACTTGCATGTGGCAGATTCTGCAGAAGGTTCATAAGAACGTTCCACCATTCTTCCATAGACAAACGGTCCCTCTCTTCCCATAGATATTCTAGTGAGATAGATCTGTGTTTGTGCCTGTGTCTGTGATATTTTAAGTGCTGGAGACTGAAAATTATATAAGGTGTAATACTTATGAATTGAACGATTTAAGTATCCTGAAACATCATTGTAAATGGTGAGTTCACACCTTCTCTAAGTGTGTTATTGAAAGCTTCTGTTAAATAAATGTTTATTTCAGATTTTGTGCTCTGATAATTTTTTTTTCAAAAATGAATTTTTTCACACTTGGTTTCAAAAATAAAAATCTATTAATCTTTTTAATGCTTTAGATCAAATGTCTTCTCTCTACCCCTGTTTTAATTAATATAACTTGTCTTAATATCCTGGATAAGGTTTTTTACCACCCCTCTATCAATAATGGACCTCTAATTTTAAGGGAATTCAGACTTTTATGCAAGACACAACAGACTATTGCAACATCATTTGTGTCATAAAGGGATTTTTGCCATATGAAGAAAAATAATTCATCTATCTCTGAAAGAGAATTTTTTCTTTCTAGAATTTTACCATTGGATAAGACTAGAATATAGGTTCCCAAGACAAGAAATGAGAAAAACTTAAGTGGTAATTGCTAAACCAGAGAGCCCATTTAGATCAAAGAGATGCGTTTAAAGGACTAAAGGTAAAATATGTTTTTATTATAGCTTTTAGCTTGCTTAAAGATCTATTGCCTTTGAGGTTGAAAAAGCACTCCAAAGAGGGCAATAATGATTCCAGAAACAGAGATTATACTCTATTGATGATGTCCTTCCCTACCCTCCTGTAAGTGGCTTTCCATTACTGATATATACCAGACCAAATTGTGTACTTTCTCTATGAATAATGAAAGCAGGCATAAGCACAAGAAATATAAGGGGACTGTTGTAAACAGATACTTCTCTTTCATTACCACTGTTTTATTAACAAATCACTTCCATTAAAGAGATTATGAGATTGCAAAAAGCAATCCAAAATGAAATAGTCCAGGCCTAACTTTCATTTTGTAATGAATTGAAATGATTTGTCTGCAGTCGATTCAGTTCCTCATTGTTTCTGTGACTGTGCTCAGTCCATTTTGTATCTTGAATTGTGAGTATGCTCTCCCCAGTGGGGTATGTGAAGCATCTTTTCTAGGAGAAAAGGATGTTTCCAATTAAATCAAGATATACATTTCTCACCTCCTAATGCAGAAAGTGGTGTGTTATATGTAATATACCTTACACTGCAACAATGTATTCAAGAGCCCCATACTTCTTACTGTAGTTATCCTACAATGCAATAGCTTGTGACTAAACTATAAGCTTTTTTAACAGTCACGACTCCATAACTTACTATTTGCATCATTTTAATTTTTTTTCTTTCTTTCTTTCTTTCTTTTTTTTTTTTTTTTTTTTTTTTTTTTTTTTTTTTTTTTGTAGTGAGAGAGGGTTTGGTTGGGGGTGAGGGGAGAAGAGAGTGAACTTTACTTCACATCCAGTACCAAGCCCAGCACAGAGACCAGGGCAGAGCCCAGCACGGATCACCCACCCTAGGCCTCCATCTCACAATCCTGAGATCATGACCTGAGCCAAAATCAAGAGCCAGAACTTCTGGGGAGAGCCACAAAGTGTCCTGTTTCAAACTTTTTTAAGTGAGAGGAACCAAATGTAGAAAATAGGTCTTTTGCTTCAAAGCCGATAATTACAGGGGATTATCCAGATATATACAATCTTTTCTTTAAGGTGATAAAAAGAGATGTTAGTCCTATTTCATTTTGGAGCTTGAAAAAACAAAATGTTGGCAATATTCTACCAGTCCCCAAACGGATTTTTAAAATGGGCCTGGTCTATGGAAACCAGAAATCTGAAAAATTACAGTTCCTAAAGAAACCTAAATAACAACTCACATGAATAACCTCGAGTACAAAGACTCAGGAAATAAGGGAAATTAAACAGAATTGGTTTCCTATGGAATGAACACTTGATATATAATTGAATAAATTTCGATTTTTGGAAAAGTCGTTTGAGGTTTGACAGTCCTCAGAATTTCCCGTATCTGCATACTATTGTGTTTAAACTTTCTGCGTATTATACACTTAATAGACTTCATTAACAAGGTTCTACCAGTCAGTCAACATTTTACATCAAACTTAAAATGTAACTGAATCCTGCAAAACGCAAGTAAATTACTATTTTTTATTTGTTCTGATAGGTTTGAAGAACTTCATGTATTTCCAAAATAATTCAGCTTTTTGCTTAGACAATCAAAGCAGCAAATACTTAGAATAAATTTGAAAGGGGCGCCTGGGTGGCTCAGTCCTTAAGCCTCTGCCTTCAGCTCAGGTCATGACCCCAGGGGCCTGGAATCTAGACCCTCACCCAGCTCCAGGCTCCCTGCTAGGCAGGAAGCCTGCTTCTCCTTGCCCTGTTTGTTTTCCCTCTCTTGCTGTGTCTCTTTTTTGTCAAATAAATAAAATCCTTTAAAAAATAATAATAAATTTGAAAAACAGAAAATTATAAAGAATAAAATAACCAGTAAAGCCCTAACAAAAGATATTAGTCATTATTTTACAATTGTTTTTTTAAGCATTCTAATATGGGGATTTTACTGTTCATACGGACGTCTTTTTTTCCAGAAATGTATAATTTAAAAGAGAATTCTAGGGTGCCTGGCTGGCTTAGTTAGTAGAGCATGCAACTCTTGATCACTGGGTTATAAACTCAAGCTGCATGATAGGTGTAGAGATTACTTAAAATGATGTCTTAAAAAAACACAAAACATAAAAAAGTAATAAAAGGAGATTTCTAGATAAAAAGCAAGATTACAAAATCTACATCCCTCAGTATTAGACAAAAACTTTAAAAAGCAGAAATAACCAGAGAGAAATTTCAACATCTGCAAAACAAACCAAGTTAGAAGTAAAATTTAATGCCATAATCTCTGAAAAATCTCAACCAAGGAAAGAATTCTGCTATGTCAATGTTTCTGTTATAACACATTTGTATCATTTCTGGACAGAATGTGAGTCAAGGAAATCTCCAAAAGTCTCACCAATACACACCAGTTTGAAGACCAGTGGATAAACATGGTAAGCAGATAATCTAAGAAAAGCAGGAGCTAAACCCCTCTAGAGTAAGAGCCTCCAGCCATTTACAAGTATTGCATGATGAGCTGTGGGGAGTGATCTGAGGCACCCCAGTCTTCTGCCAAAGGATCATGATATTCCCTCTAGCTAAGTCCAGACAACTCTAGTTCATACCATGTCACATAAGCTAAGAAGTGTAAGAAGTGCCCAGGATATTAAACAAAAGCTACATATAATTCCAGCAAAGATCTTACTCCCAAGTGGACCAAAAAGTCACATCTCTAGTTACAAACCAGAGGTAGGTAGAGGATGAAAGATGGGTTTCAAACATAGTAGTCATGGAGTTGAGGAGAATTAATCCACATGATGTAACAACAAACAAAGGTTTTGGCAAAGTGAGATGAGAGAAAGAAAATATTTAGCAAGTAAGCAAGTATACCACAGAAATGGATAAAAGAAATGTACAACACATTTTTAAAACTGTCAGAATCCAATCTAAAAGAAAACACAATGCAAAAAAAAGGAAAAGAAAAAAAAAGCAACAGCTTATTGAGAGTGCCTCACAACCAAGAAAAAACAGGAATATTACAGTGAAGTGGACCCAAAAAAACTTATAGAAATAAAAACTGAATTAGAAACATGTGGAATAGATAACTATGCCTGAAAATCATAGTATTGATATAAATGATGCTGAGAAAGGAGAATCCAACAAATGAATAAAAATCTGTCATAATAAAAGTATATATAAATATTAAAATGGCACATTGCATTTTTAAATAATGTAACATATAATATTGAAAATATTGTGATTATACCATCAGACTTGAAAAATAAAGAACTCTTCAGGATCCTTGCAGAAAATGTCACCATTGGGGGTTAAAGGTGGACCCAGTCAATTGGCCTCAGGTTTTCCCACAAGAAGTTTCAGATAGCAGTGAACAAATTATCTGTAGATCTGCAAGGAATATATGTTGATGCAAGAAAATTATAAACAGTGATAACTTTTGTTCACATACAATAGCAGTAAAAGAAATACTCCTGAAAATTCATGAATCAGAGGGCTCTGTGTGTAAAATAAATACAAATATATTATATATAATAAATACTCATTTATTTTTATACATAAATAAATAAGTAAAAAGGGAGAAAGGGGTTGGGGAACTAGGAACAATATTCTACTAATGCATTATTTCTGGATGGAGACATGTTTTAGTTAATTTCCTGGTTCTTCCCCCTTACATCTTAAAATGATGTTTAGGTACTATTTGGTACAAAATAATTAACTGATTATTCTAAAAAGTGTAAAGTATAATTTTAAATTATTGCCTAATGTGCATTTTGTGTATATACTATATATAATTATAATAGTTTACATTTCATTTCTAATTTTTGTTACTGTCAATCACACTGTGATGAATATCTTTATATAAAATCTTTGTATCACTGATTATTTTTTGGAACTGAGTCTAAGAACTATGTCCTCAAAAAAAATTTTTTTAAGTTACTCAAGATAGTAATATATTGCTTTGCAGAGAGATTGTCTACATTGACGCTTCCATAGAAAATGAAAAGTGTTTATCAGACTATACTCTTTCCTTGATTAAATATTTAAATATTTTACATTTTTACTTTCTAGGCATATTTTTATACTAATTACCTTTTCCCATCTACCATCTGTTACTAAAAAGCCTTTTTAAAGTATAAAATAAAGATAACTGGGGCACCTGCATGGCTTAGTCGGTTAAGTATCCAACTCTGGTTTTCGGCTCAGGTCATGATCTCGGGGCCGTGAAATTGACCCCCTGTCAGGCTCTGTGCTGGGTGTGGAGCCTGCTTAAGATTCTCTCCCTCCTCCTCTCTCCCCATGCTCACTCTCTCTCTCTCTAAAAAGTAATAGGGTAAAATTTACCTTTAAAAAATAAAATAGAGGCGCCTGGGTGGCTCAGTGGGTTAAGCCTCTGCCTTCGGCTCAGGTCATGATCTCAGGGTCCTGGGATCGAGTCCCGCATCGGGCTCTCTGCTCAGCAGAGAGCCTGCTTCCTTCTCTCTCTCTCTCTGCCTGCCTCTCTGCCTACTTGTGATCTCTCTCTGTCAAATAAATAAATAAAATCTTTAAAAAAAAATAAAATAAAATAAAGGATAACTAAGATAATCAATTTACATGGATTTTTTTTTAAACTTTAGATAGAGGTCATCATACTGCATATGGGATTCCCATTCAGTACTATCGTAATAAGGTCACCCCTATTACTGAGCACAGCTACAATTCAATTGTTTTTCCTGATACCTAATATTCCCTTATGTGGTTATAATAAAACATATTCATCTATTATTTATGGAAGTTATGATATTTGATATTCTATTACGAAAAGTATGTTTCTGCACCTTAACTGTATGTTTCCTGATGAACTTCCAAAAGAGTTTCTTTGTATAAATACTTAGGAGTTGAACTATTGGATCTTAGAGGAAGCAAAAGCCCATTTTTACAAGATAATGTCAAACTGGCTCCCATACTGATTACCCAGTTTATGCTTCTGCCAGCAGAATTGACCCCCGGGGACCCACCTTATCTGTAAAACTCAGTGTAGGCAGATTTAACTTCCTTCCTCTGACTGGATGGATCTAAAATAGTATCTCATAGCTATCTTGACTTAGAGTTTTGTGATACTAATGAAGTTTGGCACATCACATCTTTTTTTAGCCATTTGTATTACTTTTCTTGCAAAATACCGTTCACGTCTGGAGATTTTTTTTCAGTTCTGTTTACTTGTTTATTAACCCCAAGAGTCTTCATAAATTTGGAAATTAATATTTTTTGCTTACATATGCCACAAATATCTTCTTCCAGTTCGTGTTCTATCTTCTCACTTTCTCTAAAATGCATTTTCACAAGCTTGAGTTCTTTTTTCTCCTTTTTAAATTTTTTTAAATTTTTCATTATGTTCAGTTAGCCAACATGTAATACATCATAAGTTTTGGTTGTAGAGCTAAAGTTCTTAATTTTTTATATTACTAAGTTTTTCAATCTTTTACTGCCTTGCTTCTTGTATAAGAAATCTACTTTTCCACATCCCCAAAGGTAATAGTCACTCCTTTGGTCAATAACCTGCCATCCCACGTCTTTCATACAGCAAAGCTCCTCCTACATAGAAATCCTCTCTACTATTTGCAATTGTCTGTCCCAGAATCACTCCTAAACAATCTTAATATTTTTGTTTTCTAAGAGGCTTTTTAAAAATTTTTAATGGAAATATTTATTTTATTTTATTATTTTTTTATTATGTTATGTAAGTCACCATACAATACATCATTAGTATTTGATGCAACCTTTTGATTCCAAGATTCACTGTTTACATATAACACCCAGCGCTCCACACAACCTGTGCCCTTCTTAATACCCATCACTGGGTCAACCCATCCTCCCACTCCCCTCCCCTTTAAAACCCTCAGTTTGTTTCTTAGAGTCCACAGTCTCTTATGGTTTATCTCCCTCTCCTGCTTCCCCCTCCTTCATTTTTCCCTTCCTTCTTCCAATGTCCTCCATGCTATTCCTTATGCCCAGTGTTCATAGGAGCAATGCCCACAATAGCCAAACTGTGGAAAGAGCCAAGATGCCCTTCAACAGGCAAATGGTTAAAGAAGATATGGTCCATAGAGACAATGGAATATTAGTCAGCCATCAGAAAGGATGAACACACAACTTTTGCATCTAAGTCTTTTTAATCTGGGGTGGTTTTACTCCTCTTGACCCTTTGTACTTGCATATAAGTTTTAGAAACAGTTTATTGTTTAAGAAGAGACTTGTTTGGGGCTCCTGGGTGGTTCAGTTGGTTAAGCATCTGCCTTTGGCTCAGGTCATGATCCTAGGGTCCTGGGATCAAGTCCCACATCAGGCTCCCTGCTCTGTAGGGAGTCTGCCTCTCCCTCTACCTCTCTGCCACCCCCGCTCATTCTCTCTCTCCCTCTCAATAAATAGACAAAATATTTAAAAGAAAAAAAGAACAAACTTGTTTGAGCAACCTTGAATCTATATCTACGCAGTATTGACACTATTAAAGTATTTAAAGTACATAAACATTAACTATCTCTTCAGTTATATGTCTTCATGTAAGAGTTACTCTGAACGATAATTTATTTTAAAGATTTATTTATTTATTTGAGAGAGAGAGAGAAAAGGAAAGGATAGAAGGAGACAATCCCCAAGCAGACTCCACACTGAGAGCAGAGGCCGATACGGGACTTAATCCCATGACCCATGAGATCACGCCAAGACCTGGAGACTTAACTGACTCAGCGACCCAGGTGCCCCCGTATGATAATTTTTATGAATGTTAAGAGTTATCATTTTTAAAGTTTTTATTCGTTTATAGTTATATCCAATGGGATTTAAAAAGAAACATAATATCTGAAATTTGGAATATATTAATCCTTTCTCTATACCATTTGATGACAGGTAGTTTTTTTCTCTAAAACATAATTACATAAAGATATGTGTTATATGTAATATATAACACAAAATATATGAATATATATTAGGTATGATAAGAAGCATATATACACAGATAAATTATAATGCAATTTATATTTATCTAATATAAAATACATATATAGAATTATATGCAATATAAAATGTCAAGGATATCTACATAATTTGTAATTACTTATATTACTCAAGTAGGAAATATACCTCTCTATTATTAATTCATTTTGATTTTCCAAACATTGATAACATTATTTCAAAGTATCTCATTAATATTCCTTATTGATACTTCTTTGTATTTATAACATCCTTGTGTCATGAAGCTATCTCATTTGGAGGGAAAATACTAATCGTACTAATACTAAGCTTCAGCAAAGATTGCAGTCTCTTTTATAAGGTATACATTTTTTGTTGTTTAATACTTCCCTTCTATTTTGTGTTCTTCTTCAAGAACACTATTGCCATTCTATTTTCTTATTTTGCATATGGTAATTCTCCATCTTTGACCAACTTTTTTTTAACTATTTCAGATGTACCTCTGTACACAGCATGTAGTTATATTGGTATTAAAAATAGATTTTTAGTTTTACATCTAGATGGTTAGTTTCTTGGGAGGTAGAACTGGACCTTACATGTCTTTATATCTCCTGAGTAGTCTACACTGTTCTGGACATGAGAGAAGCCCTATAGGATTTTGATCTATTAATTCTGACATAGCATCATTTATGAATTGTCAATATGAACTATTGTATTTGAAAAATCCAAGGACACTTTGCCTTAGATCTTAGTTTTCTATCACAATGCTATTTAACCTCCCTAAACTATTCTTCTCTTAGCTGAAAAAGAAGAAAAATTATATTTACTCATCAGGAAAGCTGTTAGAAGTGCCCAGAGTAAAAGGCATTTAGAGAAATACTTGGTAACATTGCCATGTCTTCTATAAAAGCAAGCACAGGTGCTATTGGTTTTTCATAAAATAAATTTCCAGAGCCTAGACACTCTTTATTCACCAGAGAGATCACAGTTTAAACTTCCTCTAAGATGGTATGAAAGCTTCCTATGATTCAAGTCTAGCCAGGAACCAGAGAACTGAATTAATTGGTTAAGTCTGCTCAAGGTGACAAGCGGCGGCTCACAGACAAAACATTTAGAAACTAGGCTGAAAACGCTACATCTAATTTTACTTAGGATGTAAGAAGAGATCCAGAAGACTGGTCTGTTTACTAGTAACATAACATGTATCCCCACGCTATTCTCAGATCATCTAGGAGGAGGTGTGCTCTTGGAGGAAGAAGGCAGTTCGTCTCCAGGGGTCTTTACCTAATTATTATAAAAATATGTTTGTGGCATAATGTAAAGTTTGACACACAAAAATGGTGATATTTTTGTCACACATGTAGACACTGTTATTTAATGTAATATAAAAAGAAAGCAAACGAATTTTTAGCAGTCTAAATTATAATACAGCACGTTCTTTTTTTAATCCAGTTTCTTGGTAGATAATTCATTAGGCACAGAGTTATAATTCTTTCAAAGCTCTGTATGCCACGTGCACTGACTCACACATCTCATATACTCTGTGTGGGAGGGTCTGTGTAAGGAATGTGCAACAGAGGAGTATGTTGCAGACAGAGAAGGAAATAAAAAGCACAAATTCTGGTGGCTTCATAGGGGCCATCTAAACTCTTCCAGGAAAATCCCTGAACATAAAACCTTGCCATGCAGACAGTGGTAATCCTTCCATTTAACTTCCTATTTTCTTTTATGCCTTGATTAGCAGTCTGTGTAATCATTCATTTATTTTTGGAGTTGTGTGGCCTCTAGTGGTGTATGGAAAAAACGTACAATGAAAATATTGCAAGACTTTATACCGCTATCTCCTGAAATACTCAGCAGAGTATTATCTTAACTTAAAACAATTATATATGCATGACTTTGACTTAATGCAATGCTTTTATTTAACAATTTTATATTTTGGTCCCACTTGTTCCAAAGCTGCTGCTACTTCTAGACATATATTTATAGGAAAATGATATGGATATATTCTATTTCTCTTCATGTATTTCTTACATTTTTCCCCAGAGGTAAGCATCAATATTTAGACTTTGTAAGAAGATACTTTCCCCAAGTTACTAACACTTATTTTTCAAAAGAGTGTAGTCAAACTATTAAAATTTGCTTAGGAGTGTTACAGACATTTTACTTTTTTAAAGATTGTGTGTATTTATTTTAGAGAGAGAAAGAGAGAGCAAAGGGTGGAGCAGAGAGGGAGGAACAAGCAGACTCTACACTGAGCACAGAGCCCTAGGCGGTGCTCAATCCCACAGCCCTGAGATCATGACCTCAACCAAAATCAGGAGCCAGATGCTAAACTGAGTCACCGAGGTGCCCCTAGGCATTTTATTTTTAATCAAAAACTCCTTTTTGATTAATTTAATTTAAAATGTTTATTTTCTAGATGACCTGCTTTCCCCCCAAACTTCTAAAGCATTTACAAATCATAACACTAGGTCAGTCTGTGGCAACCCGTTGCCGCCATTACAAGATGGCGCCGGAGAGCCTCGTAAACAAGTGGTTGGACGCGTGGCCTTAAGCTTATTCTGCCCAGCAACAAGGCTGACCTACCATAGTGAGCCACGTACCCCAGAATGAGACACGCCCCAGCTAGCCTGTATATATGCGCAGCCCTGGCTCTACCCAGGCGCTTCCTGCTTCCATCACCCTACAAACCTCAACCAAGTGCACTTCAATAAAGCGTGATAGAGAAGAATCCTGTGTCGGTGGTCTTCCTTCCTCGCGGGCGAGCGTTGGCGGACCACAGCTGGTGCCGAAAACCCGGGATAGTTCGGCGGACACCGCGGGGAGCCTAGAAAGGATTCAGAACTCTACATGCGAAGTGGTCGGCGCCGGTAAGTATTCCCCGGTATGTTATTTTGGACACTTGAGCCTTGGGTAGCTGCTATAGCTATAATTGTCCTTGCAGTTGTAGCCTTGCTTTTTTGCTTTTGGATACGTGAGTGCAAATATCCAGACTTCGTGAGCCCCATACAGGCACATGCGTGCTTACGGGACGGAAAACACGTAGAGCATCTGAAAAAGGGCAGGCGTGCTTTAGCGGAACATCAGGACAGCCTTTCGGAATCAAGTAGTATAAAGGAAGGGGGAAACAAAAAACAAATGAAGAAGTCAGAAAAGGGATATAAAAGAGGAAGTGAAAAACAAAAGGAAACAGATGATAAAAGTAAGCACAAAGGACATAAGGCAACCGCTCCCAGTGCACCCATCTACCCGAGTTTAGATGAGTTCTATGAGGAATTCGCCGCTCTCAGTGTAAAGCAAGAGAGGGACTCGGGAGATGACTCACTAACGGAGGACGAGGAGGAGGAGTTAGAGGAAGAGGTGGCTAGATATGAGGAGGAGCGATACGGACTGCCGCCTCCGGCAAGAGCTCCGCCTCCGCCTTATCCAGGCAAGCAGAACGGAGGGGCCCATAGGCTCTCTCGAAAAACGCTCAGATGCCTTGCCGAGTTCACCCCGCTGGACGCTGTTGCGTTCCCTGTCTTTGAAAACCAAAACCAGCAAAGATATCATGAGCCCATACCCTACAAACAGTTGAAGGACTTAGTAGAGGCCGCCCGTACTTGGGGGCCCAATGCACAGTATACGTTAATTTTACTGGATAGGATCACCACCGCAGCCCTGACACCAAATGATTGGTGGGAGATAGCTCGAGCGTGCCTAAACACAGGACAGTATCTAGACTATAGAGCAGTGGTTACAGAAGCCGCGCATAATCAGGCGCGAGTGAATGCTCGTACACCAAACACAGCACCTTGGACTGCTGATATGCTACTGGGGCAGGGACAGTGGGCTGATAACCAGACGGCCTTCCCGGTGCCTGTTTATCAGCAGATCGTAGAAATATTTAAAAGAGCATGGAGGATGATACCTAAACGGGGAGAGGTATCAGGAAACCTGACTAAGATAATCCAAGGACCGAATGAGCCTTTTTCAGATTTTGTGGCTAGAATGATAGAGGCAGCTGGAAAAATTTTTGGAGACGCTCAGGAGGCCATGCCTCTAGTGCAACAGCTTGTTTATGAGCAATGCACTAAGGATTGCCAGCGAGCGATCACACCATGGAAAGGAAAAGGTTTAGATGCGTGGCTAAAGGCCTGCAGAGAGATAGGAGGACCACTCACCAATGAAGGACTGGCCAGAGCTATGATAGCGGCTACTAAGCACGGGAGACGTGATGGCTGCTTCATTTGCGGACAGCCGGGACACGTAAAGAGAAACTGTCCTAACAAGGAAGGCTTTAGGGCAAAGGGACCAAATACCAAGCAGCCAGGGACATGCCCAAGATGCAAGAAGGGGAAACATTGGGCCAATGAGTGTAGATCCACAAAAGACATTAATGGACAACCTATAAATAACCCATATGTCCCGGAGTCAAAAAACATGCAGAGGGGCCCACGCCCTCAGGGCCCGAAAATATATGGGGCGTTTCAGGAGGGGATCCTTCAGCCGCCGAGAGCACCCGACGAGCCACGACAGGCTCCGCGGGGCTGGACCTCTGCGCCACCGCCGGACTGGTTTTAACCCCTCGTATGGGTATACAAGCGGTTCCTACTGACATGTCAGGACCTCTTCCTGTAGGCTCGGCTGGGCTGGTTTTAGGCCGATCATCCAGCACCATGAGGGGCTTATTGGTCCTCCCCGGGATCATTGACCCAGACTATCAGGGTACAATTAGGGTTATGTGTCACTCACCTTTTGGCATTGTCTCCATTGCCCCTGGGGACAGAATAGCCCAGCTGGTAATTCTCTCATCCTTGCATGACCGTTTCCCCGCCCAAAATAAGGTCAGAGGAGATAAGGGCTTTGGATCCTCTGGAGTCGATATGGCCTACTTATCTTTGGAGCTAACAGGTCGCCCCATGTGTAGTTTGGAGATAGAAGGAAAGGCCTTCACCGGTCTAATAGATACGGGGGCCGACCGAAGCGTCATGAGCCAACGATTCTGGCCAAGGAATTGGCCGCTGCAAAAGGCCTCTCAAACATTACAGGGGCTAGGCTATCAAAACACACCTGAGATTAGTGCAAAAACTCTACATTGGAGGATGGAAGGGAACAAAGGGACTTTTCAGCCGTTCGTACTGGACCTTCCCATCAATCTCTGGGGAAGAGATGTCCAGAGTCAATTAAATCTAATTCTGACTAATGAGGGAACGTTTTCCAAACAGAGCAAAGATTTGATGATGAAACAAGGCTATATGCCAGGCAAAGGCCTAGGTAGATACTTGCAGGGAGAATCAGAGCTAGTCAGTCCTAGTTTGAAAAATGATAGAAAGGGATTGGGTTTTTCCTAGGGGCCACTGATGACTTTCTAAAAATTCCATGGAAAACAGATAAGCCCGTGTGGGTCAATCAGTGGCCCCTTTCAATAGAAAAGCTCCATGCGGCACATCAAATTATTGAAGAGCAACTGCAACTAGGGCATATTGAAACATCCACTTCCCCTTGGAATGCACCAATATTTGTAATAAAAAAGAAGTCAGGTAAGTGGAGACTGTTACATGATTTGCGAGCCATCAATGCACAAATGGCTGTAATGGGGCCAGTGCAAAGAGGTCTCCCAACTCTTTCTGCCCTGCCTAAAGATTGGCCGGTATACACTGTGGACATTAAAGATTGCTTCTTCTCTATTCCATTACACCCGGAAGATAAGAAGCGTTTCGCCTTCACGGTCCCTTCCATAAATCATGAAAAACCTGACTGCCGTTTCCAATGGCGAGTCTTACCTCAGGGAATGGCCAACAGCCCTACTATGTGCCAGTTATATGTTAGCCATGCATTAGATCCAGTTAGGTGTGATTTCCCTGATGTCCGTGTGATACATTACATGGATGATATTCTCTTAGCTCACCCACGGAAGGAGACCCTTGATAAAGTGTTGATAGCGGTAGATCTAGCCTTGAGAAAAGCAGGACTTCTCATTGCCCCAGAAAAGATACAAAGGACTGAGATAGCTGAGTTCTTAGGGACACGTATCACAGCACAGCATGTGAGGCCTCAGAAGATAAAAATTGCCAAGACTTCCCTTAAGACATTAAATGACTTCCAAAAGCTGCTAGGGGATATCAATTGGGTAAGAAGCTATCTCCCGGTGACCAGGGATGAGTTGAGACCATTATTCCAGATCCTAGAAGGTGATCCTGATCTGAGTTCCCCTAGAACTCTGACACAGGAAGGCTTACGCGCCCTGGAACTGGTAGAAAAGGCGCTGGAGGGTGCACAGGTACAACGTGTCGACCCTCAGGTACCCCTAACTTATTGCATTCTCCCTACTGTAGGGAGCCCTACGGGGGTGTTTTGGCAATCAGCCCCAGTATGGTGGATACATGGACACTCACAAGGTCAACGTACCCTGCACTATTATCCTGAGGCCGTTGCCCATACTGCTCTAGTAGGCCTAAAATTCTCCATCACCACTTTTGGGTACCCACCGGATAAGTTAATCATACCTTATACCAAAGAACAAGTAGAAGTCCTAGCGGGCACGATGAATAATTGGGCTATCTTGATGGCAGCATACTCTGGGGAAATTGACAATCACTATCCTCAAGACAAGCTATTACAGTTCCTTTGTCAAAATGTGGCCTATTTTCCTAAGGTGACCTCCTCAAACCCTATCAAGGGCGCTATTCAGATTTTCACAGATGGATCAAAAACAGGTATAGGAGTTTACCAAGTTATGGGACATGATCCTGTCCGATTTCAATTTCGCCCTGGTACACCTCAGGTGACCGAGTGCCTAGTGGTTCTCGAGGTGTTTAAGGCCTTCTCATCAGTGCCTTTCAACCTTCTGTCTGACTCTTCCTATGTAGTTAATGCTGTCCGTCAGCTGGAAGTGACCACTTACATCAAGGAACAGAGCACTGTAGCCTCTATCTTTACTCAAATACAAAATTTAATATTCGGCCGTGATAAGCCCTTTTACATTGGACATATACGAGCCCACTCAGGCTTACCGGGCCCGTTGTCTACAGCCAATGAAGTGGTTGACAAACTCACCAGGGTATCCATGGTAATGGCGACACTAGACCCCGTGGCTCAAGCCACAGATTTTCATACAAAGTTTCATGTGCCAGCAGACACACTACGACTCCAATTCAAAATCACCCGAGAACAGGCTCGAACAATCGTTAAGTCTTGCAAATCCTGTGTTACTTATCTCCACCCACCACATATAGGAGTCAACCCTCGAGGTTTAAAACCTCTTACATTATGGCAGATGGATGTAACCCATTTCTCTGAGTTTGGCACTCAAAAATGGGTCCATGTGTCTGTAGATACTTACTCAGGTGTTGTGTTTGCATCAGCCCTGACAGGAGAGAAGGTTACTCATGTGAAAACGCACTGCTTGCAAGCCTGGGCGGCCTGGGGCAAACCCATGAACTTAAAAACTGATAATGGCCCTGCCTACACGGCAAAAGGCTTTAAATCCTTCTGTGCCCAGATGCAGGTCCAGCATACTACAGGATTGCCATATAATCCTCAAGGACAAGGTATTGTTGAGCGCGCTAACCGCACGCTTAAAGAACTAATACAAAAACAAAAAGGGGGAATAGAGGCGGTTATGACCCCTCGAGATCGCCTATCCCTAGCAATCTTTACTATCAATTTTTTAATTCTGGATGCCAATGGCAAAAGTGCGGCAGATAGACACGCAGAAGAGGCTGAGGCCATAAAGGAACGCGTAATGTGGAAAGATATCCTGGATAACAAATGGTATGGACCGGATCCCGTGATTAGGAGATCCAGGGGAGCTGTTTGTGTTTTTCCACAGGACCGCTCGGATCCGGTGTGGGTGCCATCACGACTGACGCGAAAGTTGGATAAAAGAACCGATGACAACACCAAAGAAGCAGACATGGACTCCAACCCTGGAGATGCTGATAGTGCTGATGATCTGCCTGACCAGAGTTGAGGGAGCTACCTTTTGGGCCGTTTCAAGAACATGGCCCATCCCCATGCCAGTCACAAACGCGACAAAAATATTACCCCATCTGTATGTTCCAGAATGTGTTTTTGATTTACCCTGTAAACAAATCAATAATAAGGTACAGCGTTATAACGCTACAAATTTCAACCTTCAAGGCACCTTGTGCTTTACCACTCTCGGAGTAGGAGTCATGGGCATGCTAATGTTTGCAGGACTACTGGTGGCTTTGTTCTTAATTCTGCGGGTAATGAGGGCTCGCAGAAGAGAGAAGGTGGCCATAGCGCGTGCCTTTGCCGCTATAGAGGCTGGAACATCTCCCCAAGCTTGGCTCAGCATGTTAAATGAAACATAGGCTGTGCTCTTGCACTCGGAGGGCTTTGAGTAGCCCATTGCACCCGAATAGAGACAACCTTGCATTTTCCGCGGGTGGTTTGCACCTAGGAGTGCACAGGGTGAGCCACCCTGAAAGTCATGAGTGTCTGCATACGGGTACCTCCGTTTCTCTCCCGTCCCTAGGCAAAGGAGGACATGTTTACTAGGGGACACTCCTCTGATTTTAGCCATGACTGCAAAATAAAAGAAAAAGGGGGAGATGTGGCAACCCGTTGCCGCCATTACAAGATGGCGCCGGAGAGCCTCGTAAACAAGTGGTTGGACGCGTGGCCTTAAGCTTATTCTGCCCAGCAACAAGGCTGACCTACCATAGTGAGCCACGTACCCCAGAATGAGACACGCCCCAGCTAGCCTGTATATATGCGCAGCCCTGGCTCTACCCAGGCGCTTCCTGCTTCCATCACCCTACAAACCTCAACCAAGTGCACTTCAATAAAGCGTGATAGAGAAGAATCCTGTGTCGGTGGTCTTCCTTCCTCGCGGGCGAGCGTTGGCGGACCACATCAGTCAGAATAAGCTGATAGGAATCAAACAAGTATCACTTTGTTTAATATGAAAAACTGCTATTTGCATCTTATTCAGACTCACCATATGTTGAAAGACCCTAAATGGAAGACTAATTAAGCTAAACCAAATTGTGAACTAATTTACGAATGTGTTCTTCAAGAAATATTGGACTAGCTAGTTAATATCTTTGAAATGATACATGATTTTAATTATATTCTATTTCAATCAACTGGATCGCTTCACTATTCTGACAAAAAAAAATAGTATTGACTGAAAAGAAAACTCCAACAAGTAAGAAAAATGTACAATTTGCCACAATAGGCCATTTGGCACTAGTGTCTTTCAACATATGGTACTACATGCGGAACAGGGATTGCCTTTGGGATTGCCAAGATCTCTTCTGAGATGTTCTTTGTTTCTATTTCAAAACCTTACAGATCAAGTCTAAAAAGAAAACACTGAAAGCAGACAATAATATACTCCATAGTTAAATTATTTTCAAATTTATTACAATATATTAACCTGCTGCTAGAGTTATTCACCAGACTACAGATTTTATTTATTTTTTATTTTTTGAAAAGATTTTATTTATTTATTTGACACAGAGAGAGAGAACACAAGTAGGCAGAGAGGGAGGCAGAGGGAGAGGGGGAAACAGGCTCCCCGCTGAGCAGAGAGCCTGATGCGGGGCTTGATCCCAGGACCCTGAGATCATGACCCAAGCCGAAGGCAGAGGCTGAACCCTCTGAGCCACCCAAGTGCCCCTAGGCTACAGACTTTAAAGACATTTCCCAATTCATCATGTTTACTAGCACAACTCCCCTCAGATTATAATGAAGACATCTATAACTAGAGATTAGAAGATAAAGACAATGCTGTACTTAGTGAGAAACAGAGAGTGGTAAGAAGATACAAACTAGGTGTCTACTGATGCCCTTCACAAGAGAAGATCATTCTGCAGCTTTATCACACTTACACTTAGAAGATAGCTGAAGAAAATGAAGCATAGGAATATGTAAGCTATGTGGTGGCAGTTATTGGAAATGGGTTTTTGATTTAGTTGCCAGCTGAGAATTCAGAAACAAAATAAAACCCTTTCATGGCCATCAGAAAATATGACTTTCTAAATAAGAATAATGAAAATTGTCTACATAAATGAACCCCATGTTAATTCATCTAACATCCTTCATAGCCAGAATAGCACTATTTTAATAGAATTCTGATGGTGAATGTCTAGCATTGAAAAGTCATTTGTATACACACATAAAACCATATTATATAAAACTGTGAGAAATGCCATTCCCATAATGAAATTGACAAGGCAAAAGTGGATACTCTTTGAAAGAGCAAAATTCTTCACAGTTGCCAGCCTCCCCTAATGCTGGTATTACCAAGGTGTTTAGTGATGAGTGAAATTCAGCTATATTTGGCTAGAGTAAATTTCTGGGTCCAAGAGAGTGGTAAGAAGGATGTGTACTGAGGAAAGGTTTATATTTGGGGTATATTTTGAAGTCAATAGAGTCAGCTGTCATATTTGAGTTTCTATTTAATTTATTCTTGTTAATCAGTGTTTATCAACCATATTAATTTTTTTAATGTTTTATTATTGGGGTACCTTGGTGGTTTGGTTGGATAGGCATCCAACTCTTGACTTTGGCTCAGGTCATGATCTCAGGGTCGTGAGGTCAAGCCCTGCAGAGGGCTCTGCTCTCAGTGGAGTCTGCTTCTCTCTCTCTCTCCCTCCCCATGTGCCCCTCCCTTCACTCATGCTCTCTCTCTCTCTCAATCTAAAATAAATAAATAAATCTTTAAAAAAATTAAAAACTAAAATATTTTATTATGTATTTTTTCAAATATGGGCAAAACATACACAAACTACTATGATTAATTTCCATATAAATAATATCCATCTTCAAACATATTGTGTTTTGTATTCTTTATTAGGATCAAGATGTAAAAAGTTTGCTTAAATAGAGACCATATGAAAAATAGCATCAGAAATTCCTTTCCCTTTTTAGGAGAATGTTTAGCAGTTATACTCCTCTCTGCTAGCCAAATAAAACTAGATAAAACACTTAAATACCAATCATTAGCTTTGTTCATCTGGGTGTGTTAAAACTGAAAGGCAGGCTGGTTATCAATTTACTAAAAATTAGATACTAGGAATTCTGGTCCTGATTTGAGAGCTACCATATACTGTTTTTTTTTTTTTTTTTTTAGATTTTATTTATTTATTTGACAGAGAGAGATCACAGTAGACAGAGAGGCAGGCAGAGAGGCAGGCAGAGAGAGAGAGAGAGGGAAGCAGGCTCCCTGCCGAGCAGAGAGCCTGACGCGGAACTCGATCCCAGGACCCTGAGATCATGACCTGAGCCGAAGGCACGGGCTTAACCCACTGAGCCACCCAGGCGCCCTACCATATACCTTTTTGAAAACCTTTTTTCTTTCACATTTGAAAAATGTGTAAAACACAAGTAACATTATATGCATATAGATTATATGTGTAAATATATATATATACACACACACATATACATGTGCTTTAATAAGCTGATATTTATACACATATAAATACCAAGATATATATGTTTCTTTATATGGATACAAATATCATTTTACTATAGCAGTTGGTAAACTTTTGAAAATAATACTCTTGTGAACATTAGATAATTTTCATTTAGGTTCAAACACCATAGCTCAGTTTTCAACATTCCTGAAAAGTTCTCACAACCTCAGGGGGGTAAAAAAAAAAAAAAAAAAAAAGTAGACCAATGGACCATCAGTGGTAAGAGGTTCACTTCGAAGGTGAGATAAATAGTGGTTCTAATATAATAAATAGTCTGGCCAATATCGCTTTAGAGAGATCTCTGTGTTTAGTAAATTCAACTAAATTCAATTAAATTAAAAGCAACTTGAAATGCTTACCAAGTTGGAAGTAATGTCTCTGAGAATTGAGATATCATCTCTTAATTAGTTTTTGTGTCATTTCAACACAGAGCAACATAAAAGTAGGTCTCCTAATTTTCCTGTGACGAGCTCAGATGTCATATTTCCTCCAAAGTTGTAGAACAATATAAGAAAGAGCAAAGGCCAGGGCCATCATTACAAATGGATAAATCCATTGCCTCTCCAGTGAGAGAAATATGAGGATGTAGCTCAGTGGTTTTGATATTCTGTATAGCCTTGAAGAAAACTTGGTTTTTGTTTTTTGGTTGTTGGGTATTTTGTTTTTTGTTTTGTGTGTTTTTTTCCTCCTAGACCTTTCTTCTTTGACAAAGTTCAGCTTGACTTTCTAAACAAGATTAATGTTTATGGTCGACACAGATTATTCTGATGTCAGTCAAGGCACTGCTCTTTCCTTGGTTACTAAAACAATATTGGTACTGGCAGGTATAAAACACATTTTCCAACACAAGCAGACAGTGAGTTCAGTTTGGAATCTGAATCCAAATTAGGTCCCATATTAATTGCAAATGGTAAAAACCTTTGCTTTAGTTTTCTAATTAAGATTAATGATGGTGGTTTGAAGAGCTGATACCAAAACCCTGGCATTAACAGAAATCATTTTTCAACTATGGCAAACATGCTTTTCTTTTGAAGTCCTTCCTAGTCCACAATAAGAGTTGGCAAGAAGGTGATGTTGAGAGGGGCAAAAGATTCGATAGCAGCATTTCTTAAGATTAAACCACAAATATATTGAGCATACAAAAATCTCGGGAAAAATATTTCAGGCAGTATGTACCCAGTCAAAACCTGCTCTCTAAAGAAAAGAAAAAAAGAAAGAAAGAAAGAGCTCAACTAATAGGAAAAACAAGGGACTCCATGTTCTTGAATGAGATTCTATTGAAAGTTATAAATAACTGGTAAAAATAAATGTTTCCAATTAAAGTGCTTCTGGGTATCTGTTGATTGTGAGTGAGATGATTTACACAGAGTGCACAGCCGGAGCACAGACACACCATCTGGAATTACTAACCGAGAAACCCATAAACTCATCGATGTATTACATGACTTACTGTCAGGCCTCCATGGAGTAGGTATCATCAGATTCTAAAGCTTCACATTCAGACCACTTTAGAACTCGCTTAAGACAGAGCATGTTTCATTCAAAAAAGCCTCCCTTTTTGGATTGTGTTGTGTATGCTCTGGAAACAAATTCCTCAGAGGGAGATGAAAGAAAATCTGGGGAAATAGCAACCAGTAAGATTTTTCTCCCAGCTGCTTTGTCTGTATTAGACAACCACAGAAATCTTACAGTGGATTTTGTTCCACAATCAGTAATACACGTCATGTCTGAAAATATAGACCTCTTTGGAAGGATGACTGCTTAGTGCCCTTAGGATTTTGAGGTGGGTGTTTAACTTTTTTTTTACAATTATGTGAACACAAGAGAGCTTTTGTGTGCCAAGACATACATGTTCTTTAAGCAAACAAAAGTGGAAAATTTTAGCACATTCCGCATTAATAGAGACAGAATTGAATTTGCCTGAGTTCTGCTTATGAATGGCATTATTTATACAGCT
This sequence comes from Mustela nivalis, assembly GCF_964662115.1. Classification (NCBI taxonomy): domain Eukaryota; kingdom Metazoa; phylum Chordata; class Mammalia; order Carnivora; family Mustelidae; genus Mustela; species Mustela nivalis. The sequence continues at coordinate 55,696,679 of NC_139022.1, forward strand.
GTGAATTGTATTGAAACACGACAATGTGGGGGAAAAAATCTACAGTCATCGAATTATACAGCTGACTTCTGTTTTTTTAATGCACACTCATCACAAAATCTAAAGCACCAATTTTTAAAAATACGGAATGCTTTTAGAAAAAGTTCCGAAATTCTTTCTCTTTCGGTCTGCTTTTCAAACTGGGTTATGACTTATAGAAATGAATTGTATACACAGGTTTATTTTATTAACACATCTTATACGTTTCTTCCTTTAAGTGTGAAGACCTCCTTATTCTCTAGTCCTAAATGAGAGAAGAATCCCACTCTCCAGCGCCACAGTCTCTCCTGAAATTGATTGGCTATGGAGAACCTATGGGTCCTTATCTGAGAATCATTCCCCGTAGCATATAGAGATTTCTCCAGCTGCTCTTCTTGAAATGGGCAGAACAAGGTGTAAGAATAGTTTATTTCTTCTCTAATGTAGAAGACAGAGTTAAATTCTTGACAATTTTGAGAAATCAACATTAAAACGGTGTGATCGAAATGAAAATCAGCAGTAAAACTGTGTGACCAAATCAAAATCTCTACAACCACTGCCAACACTAACCTCAGATTCACTGCTGGGAACAGTACAGTAAATGGGGTTGTTTCTCCCAAGCAAGGGCAATTAAGAAATGCAGAGGAGATGAACCATGAGAGACTGTGGACTCTGAGAAACAAACTGAGGGTTTTGGAAAGGAGCGGGGTGGGGAGATGGGTAGCGTGGTGGCGGGTATTAAGGAGGGCACATATTGCAGGGAGCACTCAGTAAGGTGCATAAACAATGAATCTTGGAACACTGAAAAGAAATAAAATTTAAAAAAGAGAAAAGCACACACACAGAAATGCATATAGATACGCTATGCAACAGTTAAGAGCACACAAAAGTCAGTAGGAGAGGGCATATTTTTGGCGACTTCAGGTGGCAGCAGTGAGCCTTGCTTAACTATAAACTGTAAGCTTCTCTTCTCTTCATCTCCATCACTGTCATATCCCACATACGCCAAACAAGCGAATATTCTTGAGTTTCTGAATAACACCGAACTTTCTATGCATAAATTATTGAACTTTTATATAGTTATTGGCAGAGCCAGTCATTAATTTACTGATTGTCTTTTTTATCAACTTTTTTTCACCTATACTAAGGTATATGTGAAATTTCACCTTAGTATAGGTGAAAAAAAGTGTATTGACTCAAAAGGAAACTCCAACTTGATAGGCATTTACCCTTATCAACTTCTTTCCAACAGCTAGGATTATCTGTTCTATTTTTTCTTTTTTTTAAAAAGACTTTATTTATTAATTTGTCAGAGAGAGAGAGAGTTCACAAACAGTGAGAGCAGCAGGCAGAGCAGGCAGAGGGAGAAGCAGGCTCCCTGCGGAGCAAGGAACCCAATATGGGACTCGATCCCAGGACCCCAGGATCATGACCTAGCCAAAGACAGACGCTTAACCCACTGAGCCACCCAGGCAACCCTGTATTTTATTTCTTTATCCAAAATTTCCAAGTTCCATACTTTGTGAACGCTCTTGGTATAAGCTTTTAATTACTGTTTTAGCAAATCCCCACCAACCTACTACCTTAAAACAAGATGAATTTATCATCTGTAAGTCCAACATGGATCTTACCAAGATAAAAACCAAAGTTTTCCCTAGGCTGTATTTCTTTCTCTTGGCTCTAGGTGAGAATCTATTTCCTTGTCTTTTCCAACTTCTAGATTCTACCCATATTCCTTGGCTGGTGGTCTTCTTTCTCAATCATCAAAGCCAGAAATGTCATATATCTCTGACTCTTTCTTTGTCTCATCCATTTCTGTGACCACAGCCAGGAAAGTTTCTCTGCTCTTGAAGACAAATACATGTGAATAGATGAAGCCCACCAGATAAATCAAGATAATCTCCCAGTCTCAAATTCCTGACCTTAAATCACATCTACAAAGTCCCTTTGCTTTGTCAGATAACATATCCATAGGTTCTAGGGATTATGATGTGAACCTCTTTGGGGGTTATTGTTCTGTGTATCATTATACCACCTGAATAATTCTTCTTAATTCCAAGTGCTATGAGCTATTTTTCTTATCCCTAGGGAGTACAAAGAGTTGAGGTTCAGACTTGGGAGAAGTGGTGGAAGAGATTTGAGTAAGGTCAACATATATGCCTCTACTCCCATCATCTTAGCCATGTGCTTCAAATAGATAGATACATAAATGCGTCCCTGTCCCTGTAGTTATTCAGATAAGTGGGGAAATAAAGTGATTGCCTTTAATACCCTCCTTTTCACTGATGTCATTTCTGTTTTACCACTTGTTCTGTCCTTATCTTTTAATTCTTGTATTCTCATGGTTACCCAGAACTTCAGACCTGCCTATTTTCTCTAATCTCTAAATTCTGTTCTCTAAGGGATTTTTATTCTACCCGGCTGAGTGTTCTCAACCTTAAAAATATCTGAATATTGTCCTCTTGGCAAGATCACTTAATACAGCACATACTGTTATAGCCTCCTGATCCATTGTTGTCCCCTCAGTGTCCTCAAAAGAAAAGAGATATCATTCTCACATTAGGGTTATTTGAAGAGAGTTTAAAGAGATTATTTACAAAATTTCACAACACTTCAAGGGACTGTGGGATAATGCCAGCTAGTAAAATCAGAATTGTTCTAAGCCCTAGAAGACCCAGAGGGAACAAGAGGGAATGGTTACTGGAATACGTTAGGTGAAAGTTAGTCACTGTTGGAAGAGTAATGAACTGCAGTGAAGGAAATAGCTAACCCAAGATGGTCCTGCAGAGAGGAAGTCAGGAGAATAAATCCATTCCCATTAGCCAAACCCAGCTGGAAGCAAGAAAGCCCATTGTTGTGGTCCACAACAGCTATGAGAACAGGGTGAGAAAGAGTGGAGAGCAAACTTGGGAGGATAAATGGCAACTATCTAATAATCTTCCTTCCCCACAAATTTGAATTATGGTCCAATCTATTCTCACCCTGATGTGAGCTCTCATCATCCCAATTCTTTGTCCTGAATCCAATTCTATTTTTAATTAATTTTAATCAATTTTTAATTAAATTATTTCTATTGTTTCTGATACCAATATAGATTATCCAGATATAGTGGAAATTAATTAACAATAGTGTTAGAACAAAAAAAAAAAAAACCTTATGCTACCTGTTCAACATTAAATGTAGTGACTGACGTATCTTAAATATATATCTCCTTTCATTTGGTGCTTCTATTAATAATGCAGTAGGCTAAAAACTATAGGTATCACAGCATCTGAATCAGGAGTAACATATTCATGAAGCTTTCTTATGTTTATACATAAGATTTAAAGGTTATTTGTTTATTTACTTAGATATAATTTAAGTATCATAAAAGCTCTTCTCATACCATTTTAAATAAAGTTGACTGTCTCATGTAAAAATGAAAAAAGAGTATAATACCACTGAAAACTAGGAATAACTGGCTATGATAAAAGAATATTCTTACCTTGCAACAATTTGTAAACATTTAGCTTAAAATAAATTCCAGAAACATCAAGAGAAGATATTTATTATCATGCTAAGTGTCATTCACCATACCAGGGATTATGTTTCATTCATTTTATTCTAGTTTATTATTTTTTTTTAAGTAGATTCTACACTCAGCATGGAGCCCAATGCAGGTTTGAAATCATGATCCTGAGATCAAGACGAGAGCTGAGATAAAGAGTCAGACAGTTAACTGACTAAGCCACCCAGGCACCCCTGTTTTATTCATTTTAATATCCCTAATAACTAAGCTGGCCAGAAACTGTCCTATATATACACTTTTAAAAAATCACACAACTTTTATCTTGCTTATGTAACATGTACATACGTAGAAGGTGTTTTTCTATTAGTCATAGACATTGATTTTTTTAGACATTGATTTCATATGTCTACTAAGGCAGATATGCTTTCACATTTGACTAAATTAATGAATCACAAAATTAACATAATCTGTGATTTAATCCATAAAAGATACTTTTTACATTAAGTAATACTCTGTGACTTGCTCCTCTAATTAATCTTACCAGTCCCATTTCTTCCAATACCAATTTTAAGATCTGATATATAGCTCCAAACATGGCCCTTCTCTGCTAAAAAAAAAAAAAAAAAAAAAAAAAAAAAAAAAAATTTCCTTGATTAGGTTGCCCACCACCTCCTGAATTAAGAACAGATTCCTCCCAGGAATATTCAAGATCCTCTGCTATGTGCCCTTAACTTATCTTTCTATACTCATTCTCCAATACCTTCTTATACAAAATGACCCTAGTATCTATAGGGCACATTTGTGCAAATTAGAAAAAGATGCTAACTCTGGGAAGATGTAATCCTGTAGGCACACATTTGAGCTTAGAGCACACAACCACCTGGCCTCTTCCTGTGGATAAGTGTGCCCTGCATACCAGGGCACATGCCGCATCTAGCAAAGCATTGTAAGACATCACAAAGTGCAAAACCATGCACTTCACGTAACACCCTATGTGTTTCTGTTACGATGGTTCATTTGCAATTCTTCAAAGTACCCTCTGTTATTCCCTAGTTTGGTGCCTTAATTCATGTTCCTTCTCCCCATTTATACATTTGGACACTTCTTAAGTTTTCTGAAGCTTCGATTTCATTTAGTAAGCAGTCACCCTTTATTTTATGTGTACCGATGCAGTAGGTCCTATGACTGGGATTGGGGATGCATAGCAGATTTTTTATTCATGAGATGTCTTCTCATCCCCACAACTTAATATGATCATTCCTTTGCTCACTCCTTGACACACACAACACTTCATCTGTACTTTGGGAATTTCCATTTATTGCTGTCTCTAGTAACATTTTGATAAACATACCTTTCCTTTGTCATTAAATGAGATGCCATAGACTTACAAATCTTGATGTTTAGAACAGGGCCTAGTTCTGTAACTTGAGAAAAGGAATGAAACTTAATTGAATTATTCATTACCTGCCTTATAACTGCCACATTACGAGTATAATTCAGCCCAGGTATAATGTTATCAGTAGAGCTGAGTGTATTTTCTGTTCACCGCACCTTGAGTTACTTAAAGATTACATCCTTTTGCTAGAGCTCTCACCTAGCATTTAGTGGCATCTTTCAGACATGTGGCACTTGCACCGCTGGAGACGGGATGGTAGAATTACATAGCTCTTTTAATTTTTTTTCCTTTCTTCTTATTTTTAGCAGCTCTTCACCTAATGATGAAGACTATTTTTTTTTACACACTCTAGCTTTTTTCATCTGCTAAATTCCCCATCAACACATAACCCAGATAGATATAGCTGTCAACATCTTCAATTTCCTCTTTCTATTTATCTTGACAGATCCCTTGGTGCAGTATTAATTTTATCCACTTTACCATGAAGGTGATTATTTAAACTCCTTTTTATGCTACGCTTGTATATAGATGCGCCATTCAATCCTAGATATGATTGCTATGTGGAAATATACCCGTAATGAACATAAAATTGGCCTACTTAGCAACACTTATTTAAAAGTATTTTTAGGAAATAGTTTTCCTACTCAAAAAAAATATCTAAGATTCCCCAATAAAAGCATTAAACTTTCCCAGTCCAGCTGTAAAATTGTTTTATCCTCCCTAACGGGTACAATAAGGAGAGAAACCAGATTGGAATTTGTTGAAGAGGAAATATGAAAAGGAGACACAGAGACAATTGTTTTATCAGTTTGGTTGAAGGTTTTTCTGAAAATAGGAGAATAATGAGTTAGTACTAGTGGTGGTTATGAGATAATGAGATGACCTCATGAGAGCCAATAGAGTATGTCTTGTGCTGATGCAGATTATTAATAATAATATGTAAACTTTTAAACTGATTTTTTAAGAAAGTAATTTGGGATGAAATTTAAAAAAAAAATCATCTCTGTCCTTACCTCATCTGACCTATCAGGGACATTCCACAAGTTTGACAACTTCTTCATACCTAAAACTCTTTCCTCTTTTGCTATTTCTGTTACCACACATTCCTCATTATTCCTTCTTCTTCAATCATTATACCACTCTAGGGAAGACTATAATATAATGCTGTAGAATAGAAATTTGTGTAAAAATTCAGATTACAAATCAGCAAGTCTGGCAATTCTACAATTCTAGTAAGATTCCAGGTGATGCTGATGCTGTAGGTCCACAGAACATATCTTAAGTAACAAGGACTTACAGAATCTTCATATGCTAGTGTGTTTTAAGGCCTAGGTCAGGCATATTCCTCGCTTTTCACTTTCAGTATTCTCACATAGTCCAATGCCTTTAAACAATTATATTTGCAGTTCAGGTATCTCCTAGGAAAGCCTGACTTCACAAAGACCAACTTGACATTTTTGCATGTCCAATTTCAAACTCCTGGTTATAACTCCCATTATCTGTTCCTCTCAATCTTTCCCACCTTATAGGAGGGTACTACCATACATTGATTTGCTTACACCAAATATTTATGGAACATCTCTGAGTTTAAACATTGTTCTTGCACAATCATCCCATCAGTACATGCCCAGTTCTACTGATATTCGCATCTACACATCTCCATCTCGAATGCCATCTTCCTACTTCCAGTAACCGTAATGTCACCCAGACTTCTTCAAGAACTTCTTACCTCTTTCCACCTCCTCTGTGGTCTTCATACATTTCATTCTTCTCATAAGACCCAGAACTATCCTTTAAAAAAGTAAATTAGCCCACATAAACTCTCTGTTTAACAACTTTCCATGGACTACACATGGACCCAATCTCCAGCTCCTTTTAGAACAGTCCTCTTTCTCTACAGCTATGTTTACAGTGATATTAACCCCTTTTCTTTGTAATACTGTTATCCAAAATGACCATATTTATAGTTAGCCCTAGAACTAAACTAAACTAAACAACACTTGTTTAGGTGTGTAATGTCTGGTTCCATGCGGTTAAACATAGCTTCCACAAAATCCAGAATCTTGACTGCCAGTCAATCTCCACTGCCTAAAACAAAGCAATCAAGAAAATGTCTATGCTGGGGCATCTGGGTGGCTCGGTGGGTTAAAACCTCTGCCTTCGGCTCAGGTCATGATCCCAGGATCCTGGGATTGAGCCCTGCATCGGGCTCTCTGCTCAGCAGGGATCCTGCTTCCACCCCCCCCCCCCCCGCCTGCATCTCTGCCTACTTGTGGTCTCTGTCTGTCAAATAAGTAAATAAAATCTTAAAAAAAAAAAGAAAGAAAATGTCTATGCTATTTCAAAATAATCAAGAAATTATCTATAGCATTTTAATAGAACCAAATTCTATTCAGTGCATTTTTTGTCATATAATGACTATTCTCACTTAATCCTCTGATTGCTAGAGATGTGGGTAACTATGAATTCTCCCATTTAATTTATTCTCAGGATGATGACAGACTCCATATTAATTTAATTTTAGAGCTTTCTTTCAAATGTTTCGATCATATTGTTTATACTATTCACTTGAAGCCTCGCTTCTCCACAGGTAAAAAATGTTAAAGCCCTTTTACTCTCTTGTTCTAAAGTTACTTTCCATGAGTGCCTTGTATATTCCACTACACGGTATGCTCTATCCCCATGGGAGACTCTTTCACAAAACTTTTATTGAGCCCTATTATATGCCAGACCCTGTGGTATGTACCAGAGAAAGAAGTAGTGCTGGAAACTTGACAGATGGTTCCTGCTGCCATAGAATCCGCTAGAGGAGATAGATATTAAGGACATAATTATCCAAATAGTCATTTAATCCTGTGGGGTCTGCACGTGGAGTGAACCTTGGTTTCATCTGAGTTTCTGAAAAAATCAAAATATTAAGACAAAAATAATGGTATATATATATACACACATATATATAACATATTGTGTATATAGTCTATAGTTATTATTATATTATATGGTTATATATTAATTACTTTTATATTATTTATTTACATTCAACTTGTATTATTAAGTACATATCAACCATAGATATATATGACATAGAAGGGAGTGGGTAAGTGACTAGCTATGAGAAGATGTGGATAAAGATTAAGGGGAAGAAAAGAATGAAGATGAGAATTCTAGGGCTAAAGATGTAATAAATACCAATTCTCAACCAACTCTTTGCTTATTCCATCTACAAGCTCATTACCAAAAAATACAATCAGATCAACTGAGCAGTAATCCCTCATCAGGAATTCTCACAATTTTCTCTCAGTGTCTATTCTCATTCCTTTTCCCTGCAGAAATACTCTGGGGAGAAAGACATCCTAATTCTCCAATTTCAAACCCTTTTTGGAAGTTAGTAGGATAGAAGCTATAAATAAATCATAGTGACTTAATCCCTCTTTTTTCCCCCAACCATTTTCTTAGCTTAACTACTCCCACTGCGGGTTTTCTATATTCAATTGACTTAAATGAGCCCCACTTCCCTCCACCCATCCCTACTCCCCTACACATCAGTTTTGATCATTGATATTATTTATATGGCCTGTAGAAAAGTGCTACATAGTGACTTGGGATTGGAGAAAATTATTTAACATCTGTACTTCATTTTCTACTTCCCCATATGTAAAACTTGATGTCATAATATTTATCCAGTACCGCACAGAAGTGATATACGAATTTATTCATGTTGGTAAGGAACATTGAGATGTAGGGCACAGCAGAAGTATAAAATGTTGTTATTATTCTCTGACAGGCTGGTCAAGCTCTATAAATAACATGGTCAGGACTTGAGAAACATTTTATGGTCTGTAATGACTTGCAGGTGGGCCATAGTCAAGAGATTGGAGCTCTCATTCTAAAGTGTTGTGTCATTGAGGCTGTGTAAATGTCATCATGCACATTTTGTGGTATAGTCCTTTCAACTCTGTAAGTCTGAAAATTAAGATTTCCCTTTTCTAATGCCAATCTGAATGTACTGTGGTGAAGATGCACACTCCATTTTATAGGTAAGATTTGATTAAGTGGCTTTAGAGGTTACGGTTTAAATGATTTTCTTGTGTGCTATCATTAGAAAAGGAAGAGAGCAACCACATAGGAACGTAATTTTTTTAAAAGGGCAAAGTAGAACCACAGCTAGTGAAAATACTTCGGTTAAGAGAAAATGAAGAATCAGGCTAATAATCCTTAATACTTTTAAAATGAAAGAATGATGTCCAATAAATTTGGTGGTCACTACGGAACCCACTCTTGACCCTGTATTCGTCTTATTTCACTTACGTGATCAAATAACATTTAACTGCTTTTCCCAGCTTCATGCCTCTATACATATCCCAACTAGACCTGTCTAGTCTACTCAAACTAAGAATGGCTAAAGCTGATTGACAAGGATAACAATGCAAATGTTATGCAAACCTTACACCTTTATAAACATTAGGAATGACTGTGCAAATGTGTAACTTGTATTAACTACTAAATCCTTAGGTTAATCAACTGCACTTGAGTTGAAGAATGCCTAAGTCTTTAAATTTGCACAGTCTGGAAGCTGTTAAACCACACAATTTTCAGTGAATTGATGAGTTTACCTACAAAAATGTTTCTGCCCTCATAAAACTAGACTATCCGAGAGAAGACTGAGTTTAGAGGCAGTAGCAAGATCTTAATTTCAAGCCAGAATGCGTGAAAACCCAATAGGTGAATTTGGAAGTACAGGAGAAAAAATAAAAATGGTCATAGTGACTATTTACATATTTTTATCTTGTCTTAGAATGATACTTGTCTTAGAATGTGTTAGCTTATTAAAATACATTTATGCAAAGAAAAAATTAGGAAAGCAAAGCAATAACATTTTAAGTGGCACAAGAAAATGACTATTTTTTGCACTATGTTGAATGATATGGAATGTAGAGTGATCAAGGCCGCAACACACATTACTGAGAGATGTTGTATATATTGGTGCCCTCAATGAGGGAAGAGGCAGGCCTCCTGCATTCTCCAGTACCTCTCAAATTTTGACATGGGCAAACGTCTCCTTAATATGTCAAGATAGAGTTTTAATAAAGAGGTAGCTTCAAGCATCCCTTGAAAGAAATCTCAGGACTTCTCTAATATAAAAATGTACAACTTCTAATGTTTAAAAAAGATAGATGATTTTTAATATGTATTAAATAATAAAAAGAAAGAAACATAATAATTTTATCCAAAATTGATAACCATGGCATGTTTGGGGGATCGCATGTAAAAAGAAAAATAGATAAAAGTTGTAGAACATGGTAAAGGAAATATACCCCTAATTAGTAAAGAAAACTATAATGTGTTGAACTTTACAGAGAAGTAAATTAAAAGGGTGGATTAAAGAATATTTGTTCACCACAACTGAGTAAAATATTCTAAAGAAATACAAGGGTTTAAATATCAATACCTAGGTTTGAATATAATCCTGTGGAATCTTAGCCAAGCAGGATGCTGTTTTCACAAACATTTCTTTTCTCCTTTCTACTTGCTCTAGAAATAAAATCTGAATACAGCTTTTCCCCCCTAAGTCTTTTCTCCTGTTAAACATTCCTCTCCTGTTCATTATTTCATTCAAGCATATGTCCTTCATTTACCTTCATTCCCATCATAGACATATGCTGAAGAAACTGGCTAACAATGCAGTGGGGTGGGGGGAGCGGTTGGTAAGACAATGGGAAAAATTTCTTTCAGGTAAATCTGTTCAGCATTCAGAGAATTAGACGGAAATCTGGGAATCTTTTCTCTGAGCATCTCTTTTTTTAAAAGATGATCTAAAATGTTATCTTTATAGTGGGAAAAATGCCTTTCTATTGTCTCTATAACAAATGAAACTCCTTTATCCTCCAAACTTTTTTATTCATTAATTAGGAAGTGAGTTCTGAATAGAGGCTTTGTTTTATCTACTGCTACATCCTCACAATAGCAAGAATTTGATACATATTTGTTGGACAAAATAATACACTTTTAGGATGATGTCGCTACATTAAGTCTACCTTGAATTTCTCAGACTCTATGGTATGCTCATCCTCCACTGTCCCTGAGCCTGTCATGTTGACAGCCCCCTCAGCCCCACACACATATACATGCCAGAAAGCAAAATTAAATGTACCAATTCTACTGATTCCACAGCATATCATTGACTCTCTTTGCTGACGTATTTGCGTTTGAGTTATCTTTTGAATTTGGGTTTTGAGTGGTTGATTCTTCTTCTCATGAGCTTACTCCCTTATAATTATGTATATATTGTAGAGATTATATTCATTCAACAAGGGATTATCAAGTTCTGTTCATGGACCAGAAATTGTGCTTGTTCAGGAGATACAAACTTAAATAAATCACAGTGCTTTTCCAATAGACAATCTTACATTGATGTGATAAGAGACATTTGAAGAAATAATGAGAATTCAGCATGTCACATTCTATAATAAAGGGATGTCAAAATGTGTACTTAATGAACATTGCTTATTAAAAATGGATAGTTTAAATCATGACTCTCAACACTGCTAGTGTTTAAAAAACATTTATCAGTCAAATACTATTAATGCATTTCTTTTAAAACGTATGGACCAATGTATAACAAGACAAATTAAAATCCAAAATGAATCATTCATTTCCAAATATGCTCTTAGGTGGCACTTAATTTGTATTCTAAGTGGAAAAAAATTTAACATTTATAAAATTTGAGTAAAATTTCAAAACTATCAAGTTTTTAAGTTTTACCTGTACATTAATTTAATTATTTCTAGTCTTTAATTCTAGAAGAGATTTATTTTGATAATTTTGCTTATAAAACAAAAATATAAAGGAAGGCAAAATTTAACAAGTTAATAATGAATTTATGATGAGATCTGCATTAATTAAATTTGATTTCTTTAGTTTTCTAGACTGGTAGGAATAATCTTTGTCCCAACATATTTAATAATGGAGACTACAGAGGTAAAAGATTTCTCTCTCTACATATTGCTGCTGATGACTATATTAAACCTGCAAAGCTACAAGGGAAAAATCACCAATTGAAAAGGTATTGAAAATTTTGAGGAAAGATAATTTTGACTAATAGAAATAAGCTTTGTTATTTATTTTATAAAAATGTCTAACACTTTAAGTCATTTTATGATTGAAAACTAGTCATTGGGAAGATTTCTACACACTGCTAAATAAGCACTATCATTAAGTCACAGAAAATGCACAACACCAAACTGTATTTCAAATGTGTCTGGTACCTTTCAAGGGAATAGATTACACACCACGCCTTGGGGCTAAATAAACTAAATACCAGAGGCCTTCAATATACCCTCAGATGCTTTGACATGTGGCTATTACATCATCTGCCTTGAAGGTGGAAGTGGAGAGGCTTAGGAAGAGCTTTGAATCATGTAATTACAGGAGTCATGTGCCACTTTGCAGGTCAGCAAAGCAATGTGAAGTGTCTCCTGCTGTCCTGTAGGTCAGAGGTCATTTGATGTTTTCATAATTTTAGCTTAAAAAAAATGTCTGCCATTAGAATCTGGGGTTTATAGTTTTCGATCCACTGACAGCCAATGGGCTAAAATATCTGAGAACATTTATCAAATTTAGCATGATCCCAGACTGACCCCTTTTAAAGAAGCTTTCTTCAAGGCATTTATAACAAAGGTCATTATCAAATTACCTATGACTCAGGGTATTAGATCAATATTGAACTTCTGGAAAATTCTGATGACTTGGGGGCAGAGGTTGTGTCCTCCCATGTGTTCATTAAACAAAGCTGCAGTAACCTGTCTCCAGTTACCCTCTTTATCTGGCACCAACTGTACCATTTTCTCTTGCCTTTCCTTCATGAGCTGCCATGCCATTACGCTGGAGGACCAGTGAGCCAAGAATGAACTCTCTTACCATGGGAAAAATAAAAAAACAAAAGGTCCATTGGCTTGCTTATATCCAAATATTTTTCTCCAGTGGTTAAACTCTAAAATTTCATGGGACTCTGCATCTTACCCTACAGGGCTGCAGAAATCATCATCTTCCTCCCACATTAAACTAAACACACACACACACACACACACACACTCAACTCCTGCCATTTCCTTATTCTTGAGTTATCTTTCCCTTTCACCAACTCCATTTTTATCCATTGGCTCTTCTTATGAAGATGAAAAATTCTCTGATGAACTATCTCAGAAAAAAGAGATCTTAGCATTACTTAAAGTTTTTCATATTTGCATTTTAAAAGAGTATCCAAAAATAAATAAACATTTTTTTTTTTCTGATCCTAACAAACGTTAGGATGAATTACTATCTCAGGCATTGAAAATTCATTTATTTGAATTATTTTATTGAATGTACATTCTGTCCAGATATTGAAAGGCACTAAGGATACTACAGTGAGTTTAAACACACACACACACACACACACACACACACACACACACACACACATTCTTTGCCCCCAGAAGCTTATAGTCTAAAATACTAAAAAATACTCTGTATACTATAAAATACTCTGTATACTATTAAATACTCTAAAATACTCTGGGGACATTCTTTGTCCCCAGAAGCTTATAGTCTAAAAGGGGTTATTGAAATGTATCACAAAACCATCCAGTACAAATGAGACAAGAGCTACAATAGAGTGTTTATGGTGCTATGGGGTGAATCGGGTAGAATTTGAAACCCGACCTTAAAATGAGAAGACTGAGATGAAATCTGAAAAAAAAATAAATAAATAATAGGATGTAAGTGGATAAAAATACTTGTAACTCATGGACTAGAAGAAAAGCATTTATGGTGAATTTCACAGTAATAGAGAGATTTGTACATGTTTTCAGAAACCAAATCAGGCAGGATCTCAATAGATAGGCTGCCCACGTGGGTTAATCATCCAAACCAAGGAACTTTCAAAGGTGAAACAGGCTCCTACTAATAACAAGAGGCACAATTTGGTTGCTGGGTAAAAGTCATCCTATTCATTGGCCATCTTAAAGTATTAGGCTTTATCCTAAATGCAGTGAAGAGTCCCAGAATTTCTTTAGAAGTTAGGAAACAGGATTGAACTTGCATGACACTCTGCCTTCACTGTGGAAATTGGTAGCCAAATAAGATACAATGGTAGCTTGGGGGTACATGGTGAGGAGTGGGATCGAGGGAGAAAAAAAGTAACCAGGGTAACTCCTAAGCTCCTGTCTTACAAGTAGGTAGATGGAAATAACATTTATTCAATAGAAAACAGAAAAATAGCTTTAATTGGAGTCACGGGTGGGAAGAAGATGCCTAGTTCTGCTTACGGTCCTACAGAGTTTAGAATGTGTTTGAGAGAAGAAATCATGTAAAATGAGTTAAAAATAAAAAATGTTTCACAGATGAGAAATCAGAATTGGAGATATAAATCTCTGAGTCATTTGCATATCAATGGTAATTAAAGCTTACACATGGATATTGCCTAGCAGGATTCTAAAGTGAGCAAGATGGGAGAGGAAAGAGGAAGGCTTAAGGTATTCTGGCTAGAGAATGGATGGCTACAGGACAATGAAACTGCAAAGGAGGCTATAAACCAGTTGCCTGAGTGGCATAGGAAAAGTAGGAGAGAACGCTACCATGGAAGCAGAGGGAAGGAAGTAGTCAAGAGAGGAAACAGCAGTAATGACAAATGGTGTAGGTTGAATAAGGTGAGGACTGAAAAATGTTATTGCATTTATCAAAATGGAGGTTCAGGACATGAATTTGGCAGCAGATTATCATAGTAATACCCACCTCCTTCACTTACTCCTTGGTTGAAGAGTAAGCCACAGAAGCGCCCTTTGCCTCAATTTTTTTCAACCCACCATTTCTACCCAAAATGGAAATAATGTTAACCTTCCTCAAAGGGCTGTTTTGAGCAGTGCTTATCAACGTGTGCTCTGTGGATGTAAGGGGATTCTAGAGGCCTTTTCAGGAGATGTGTGAGATTAAAACCACTTTTATAATAATGTTAAAACATTATCTGCATTTTTCACTGTGTTGACTTTTACAAAGGTAGTAGCACTAATGTATATTATGGTTCTATTCTTCTACAAGGCACTTGCAGCTTAAAAAAAAACAATTTTCTTTTCCCTTTAAGAATGTTATAGATACACCAGTAAAAAATATTAATTTTATTTCATTTTGTTCTTTTATATTATATAAAAGACTGTGTAAACACTGCCAAGATCCACATATATCTATGAACCAACATTTTTCAAATGACTAATGCATGATGTTTCAAAACTCTACATGGGCAAAAATATCCATTCAATGTGAAAAATACTCCAGTGGATTCAAATGTAACAGACTATAAAAAACTTATTGACATGATTTTGGACTCAACATTGAAATAACCTTTAGGTTATTAAAATAGTCATACATTTTCCAACTAGATATTTAAATGAGGCTAGAATTTCTTCATATGCTTCCTATAAAATATCACATCACAACAGACTGAATGCAAAAGAAGACATGAGAGTCTAGCTATCTTTTATTAAAATAGGCATTAAAAACATTAGAAAAATATAAAACAGAGCTACTGTTTTCATACATTGCTTTTGTATTGGAAACTATTTTTATTCTTCATAAAATACTATTTATTTTAAGATTGCAATGGCTTTGTTACTTTTTTAAATTAATAAATATTGAAGTTTTCTCAATTTGATTTTCAAATGTGAAAAAACATCAACAGAGAAAGCCTATGCAAACAAAAAATTCTCTGAGATCTTTGATAACTGTAAAAATAAAAATATAAAGGGCTTCTGATGAAAAAATTGAGAATTATAGGTTTTGAGGATAAGGTAATTCTTATAATGTATGAGTTAATTCTTATAAACTACTTAAGATGACATCTCAAAATTCTATCTTAAGATTGATAAACAGAGATAGAAAAATAGATGATAGGGGCGCCTGGGTGGCTCAGTCGGTTAAGCCACTGCCTTCGGCTCAGGTCATGATCTCAGGGTCCTGGGATCGAGTCCCACATCGGGCTCTTTGCTCAGTGGGGATCCTGCTTCCCTCTCTCTCTCTCTCTCTCTCTCTCTGCCTGCCTCTCTACCTACCGGTGATCTCTCTCTGTCAAATAAATAAATAAAAGCTTAAAAAAAAAAAAAGAAAAATAGATGATAGAAAAGTAGATGGCAGAAAGATTAAAAAAAAAAAAAGGATGACCAAAAGTAGGTAGATAGGGAGACTGATACACAATCATTGGTTAAACTAAAGTGTTTGGGGGGAATATTGAGGATGGAAAATGGATTGAAATATATTAAAGAGAGAGGGATATATTTTGAAAAACAAAACACCACCCATAGGCAAGTAATTGTCTGCCTCCTTTAGAGTTTGATTCTGCATGAAAGTACTGATCTGCTACTCTATTTACTATCATGTAGATGTGACCTGATGCCTTTTATAAGGAGAACAGGAGAAAAAATCGATGAAAGAAAAAACAAAGGCTTGATAGAGCAGTGTAATAGAGATAGAAACTTCAATGAGAATTCTGTTAAGATCAGTTAGTACTTCGGAGAAAGAAAAACACAGTAAGAAACAGAACATACACACTTTATTTTAAAATAAAGTCTCCTAATCTGATTTTTCTCTGCGAGAGAAATCTGCTTCTTTGCTTTATCCTAAGAGAATCTTTGAATATTTCTGCTGTTTATAGTTAAAAAGAAAGTCACATAGACAAAAAGCCTCTTTCTCATATCTATGAGTCAAAAGTTGATCTGAAAATCCATCAGTAGATCCTAAAGAAATGTGAAAACTTGTGAAAAGAAGATGGCTCATGGTACATGATAAGTGCATTTGTGGGGGCAGTGGGTTATACATAAATTATGTATTTGGCAGCCTGCAACTGTAATATCCCCATATCTTCATAGCAGTAGGGGTAAGGGAAAGGACTATGGTCCTTGATTTTTTTGTGTGACAAAGGAAGTCATTAGTCCTTTGAGAATCTGGTCAAAGATAGAGATTCACCTCAGAAAAACATGAGTGGACATCATTTTTTAACATATAATTTCAAAGGACTATACACCCTACCTAAAGACCGTCCATGGATCTTCCAAAAGGTGACAGATCCCAACTTAGGAAATGCTAGAATTAGGGAAAATAATTTGGAACAAAAATGGCACTTCCTAGCACAATTCTCCATTAAGTTGCTCTAGATATTTAATAGATCATCAGCAGTCTTTTGAGTGCCTAGCATATAGATGAGGCTTAAAACTGTAGTCATAGAAAAAAGCACTTGTTTGGCCCAGCTTTTTCACTTTACAAAAATGGAAATTATAATCTAGAGACATTAAAAATCTTACTCAAGAGTTACAAAATCAACAGCAAAACTAGCTCATCCTTCATTCTAATCATTTTTTCCCAAACTCTCCTAAAAACAAAGAGCTGCATCTGGTCAATCTGAATAGAAAAGTAATATCCCTACACTGTTAGATTCCAAATCTAGGAACACATCTTATCAAAATTGGAAGATTATGTAGTAAGGGAAGGGATAGGTTCTATCTCAGGAAACTAAGAACACAAGAGTAGAATAAAAGTGAGATACAATTAAACAGGACCAACTGCATCCACAAGTTGTAGCAAACAACTTTTAGGAACGCACCGTGCACAATGGTGGCACATAATTTATTGGATCAGTTATTTACAACCACAATCATTTGATTACAAAATACTTTCCTATCATCCAAAGTCATGGAAGAAAGAGATGTATCAAAAGGGGTTATGGAGGAGAGTTTACCTGAGGGACTATTTACGACATGTGGGTAGTTTTAAGATAAATCAAAAAAAGGAATGGTTCAGATCACCAGGGTTTGGGACATAGAGAACTACTATACCTGTTAGGAGTGAAGGAGAAGCCACTATAAAAATGGCATATGGTGGGAACCATGGGACTAAATGTGCCTATCTCACCCTCCTTACATCTTTCATTCTCCTACCAGTGCCTTACTTGACCAAACCAGAAGCCAGAGGGCAAGTGTACCTACTGATGCAGTTCAAAATGATAACCTCTTGAGGCATAGGACAAGATGGAGAATGATGGGTATGGTGGGATAAATGGAGAATAACTGGAAAATATCTGGAGCACATTGTTGGCTCTTCACAAGCTGTAGGAAACTCAGAGCCGTTCCTTTGAGCTCCCACCAAGTTCTGTGCACAAGACCACTTATTTCTAGATCTCATACCTTTAAGGAGAACCAGTAACAGAGAAAGCATTTGGCTCTAATATTCAATATATGCTAATGCAGTGTTAGAAATCACCTTTAACTAATAGACCGTGGAAGGAATACAACGATCTCACACTGTGTTTCCAAATCTAACTTTACCAGACAATCCTAGGAGATCAAAAAGTGCTTCCTAAGTAGCTGCTGCCTGAAGGAATAATGCTCTGCAATATAGTATCCCAAGAGGTGCTCTAGGTGATAGAACTGATGAATAACGTAACTGATTGCAGAGGGAGTGGAAAAGTCTGTGCCCCAAATCATTGCTCTCTACTTCTCAAAATGGGCATGGTTGTTGACCAGAAGCTCCTTGGAGCAACTTTCTACTAAGGATGCTAGAGTTCAAGACTAATAAGGGAAAGCCTATAGGAGACAGAGTTCTAACACCCAGCTCTGAGAGTGAGGAAAAAGTTTGCCTTAAAAATACCCCAAAACCAGGGGTCCACGGTGGCTCAGTCCATTAAGCATCTGCCTTTGGTTCAGGACATGATCTCCAGGTCCTGGGATCAAGCCTGGTGGGCTTCCTGCTCAGCAGGGAGTCTGCTTCTCCCTTTTCCTCTCTCCCTTTGTCCCTTCCCCTGTTCATTTTCTCTCTCTGGATGTCCATCTCTATCTTTCTCTCATTCTCAAATAAATAAATAAGTAAAATCTTAAAAAATAAAAAAGTACCCATGGCAAATAATGACTGAGATAAAAGCCATAGTGCAAGCAGCCATCTTAATCTGTGTCGAGGCTGACCAAGGCCTTAAGCCCATAGGACTCTGAGCAAATCTCCATCCCTCCTACCCCTAGCCCATTCTTGGGGAACACAATAACTTGGAATAGAAGTGTAACATTTACTGTTTGAATATGTCAGGCAAGAGGACAAAAGTTGTCTAAATGTCTCTTTGGACAAAGAGGAAAAATATTAGCCTGTTAGCGATTTAGCGAGCCAAATGGACAGTGAAGTCAACCTTCACATTTCCAGTAGTAAAAGGTGCATAAAGAGGTTTATGTTTCATTTCACTTTGTAGTCCCGACCTTAGTCAAAATAAATTTTGATATTCAAACTGACGCATAATCCCTCATTGCTATTCTTACTTTGAACTTGAATAACCTCAGTAAACTGTGCAGACAGGTGCTTAATGAAGCCTGTATTTATGAAACAATATTTTTCTTCACAGGACTACGGACTCTAATACATCTTTTCTAACTGGAATCAAGTTTCCTGATCAGAGCTTCTCCAGCCTTCTCCAAGCCATATGTTCAGAGTATGTGGAATCAATGCATGGTGCCAGCTGCATTCTCATTATGTAAAACGCACTACAGTTTGGACAGCATGGTTGACACAGATTATTCCAGTTTGGCAGAGGTATGACAACAAATGTGTGTGTGTAAACACGTGAAGTGAAACTGAACACTGGAAGAGCCAGCCTAGGGTGGGGTTATCTAAATGAGTGATTTTCAGAACAAAGACTATATTTCTTATTGTAAATACAAAGTTACTTCCAAAAAAATGTGGTAGGAAATGTTGTTTTTACTTAATTTGACCATTAGTGGAAAGCATGGTAATCTTAGAGTGTTATGCAAGTGTGTATATAGCACAATATAGTTTTGCCTAGCTATGTTTAAGATACAACAAAAACAAAGGAAAAACATTCTCACATTATTTGGAGACAGAAATAGTTTTTTTTAAAAAACCCAGTGAGGTTACATTTTAAAAGATCTCTTAAGTAAATCTTATTAATGTTTGAAATTACTCGTTACCGCCCTTAAAAACTATCAGGCACCCTTTCCCCATTGTCATCAAGTGCAGCAGGTGGCTCCTTCCTTGCCTTGTTGAATTCAGGCATGAACGTGTGGTTTGTTTAGGTTGGTGAAATGCCACTTCTCAGCGAAAGTTTTAAGAACCAACATGCGAGTTGCCAGGTTTCTTTTGTCTTTCTGGAACAACCAGTGGTAATGTTCTAGTTAGAGCGTGATCCATCAGCCTGAGTCCTGGAATGAACAGGATAGAGCAGAATAGTAACTGACCAGGGAGGGATGGAAGGGAGAAATAAGTTTGTTGTAAGCCACTTCAATTTTTCAAGTTGTTACTTCATTATAATCTAACCTATCCCACTTAATGTAACAATGTATTGAAAAAGTCATTAAAAAAATAGCTTTTTAACCCCCCCTTCTGCCTTGCTGATGAGATTTTAAATGGCTTGTGTTCTTCTTTTGTGTTTCCAAACTGGGGATGAATCCAATCAAAAATTCTAAAAGAAATTACATCCTCACTCTAAAAAACATTTAAAATAATTCATCCAGGAAAAATTACATTAAATTAGCTACAGTTTTTGTTGTTTATGTGCCTTATACTTGCAAGCAATTTCTTATGAAGCAGCTACAAAATGTTTACAAAATAGTTAAGTGTAAGAATAAGATGTTAGTCACCCTTAGTGTCACTTAGCACCAGAAGCCCAAGGATTATATAAAGGTCAAAGTAAAAAAAACCAAACAAACAAACAAACAAAACAACAACAACAACAACAAAAAAACCCCACACACGCTAAGGAGCCAACAGACTTAAATTCAGCTTTAAATTCTGGTCAGTGATTAGACTAGTTTTGAGAAGAAACTGAGCTATCTTAAGTCAGGGATCATTTACTTTACTACAGAAGAACTGAAATATCCAAAGCAAATTCAGATAGAAAAAAAACAAGTTTCTAATCAAGAAGAAACTAATATGATTACATATATTATTCAAGGGCTTCTCTCAAACATATCAAGGATAAATAAAATCTCATAGTAAGTATAAAGAATATGTACACTGGAGTCAGATACAAATGGGCCTAAAGTCCACCTTGACCTTTTACAAATCATATGACCTCAAACAAGTTATTCAACCTTCCTGTTTCCTCTTCAATGAAACGGGACCAACAGCTACTCATAGTTTTGCTATAAATATTAAATCATGTGTGAAATGCAATTATGAAAAAATGAATACAATGATATATGAGCTTAGTTTGTATCAATTTATATTTATTTATGTATCTAAATCTATATTTTAATAATAATAATATTTATTGAATACGTTTACATAATGTAACATTTATTTGGCACTCCTTTTGTTCCAGGCTCTGTTCTAGATAATTGGGATATACAAGTGAACAAAACAGACACAACTACTGGCCCATGGCAGCATGCATTATGTCTTTTCCCTGGGGAAAAGACAGAACTAATAAGAATGAAGATACATTATGTTAGGTGTACAAAATCCAATGAGAAAAAAAAAAAGAGAGCAAGGGTGGAGAATAAAGAGAGGGTTGTGGTACATGTTGCAAAATTTAAATAGGACAGTTATGTAGGCCTCACTGAGAAGATAACCTTTAAACAAAAATTTGAGAAGGTAACAGGTAAATGTAGTAATAAAAAACATTATAGAAATACATTCTAGGATTCAATACAGCCCATTACTTAGCATTTGTAGAAGGCTAAATATTTATTCACAGATGGGCTGAAGAACATGCTTTCATCCAGCCTTCACATTTTTCTTTTAGAGGGGTAAGCTGTAAAAATACTGAGCAGCAGTGAGACTTGCTTCATGGCAGCCTAGAGAGAGGAAATGATATGCTCAGTTAATCTTTAATATATAATTTCCTTACTGCAGGGAGACAGCAGAATGTAGTAAAGAGTTCCAGAGAAGTACACTCTGGAGCATAATGCCCTTTTTAGGGCGATGCTTGGTGTCAGTTTATTTGAGGTAATACAGGAAGAAGCAACTGTGCAACCGTGTAGGAGAGAATCTCATATGTCCAACATTATGAGAGTCTAAAAATCCAGAAAACAAAGCACAGCTGAGTAAAAAGGTGAAAGTAAACATGGCCTCTGAACTTCATTAGGCAGCTTTCCTTCATCCTTCAATAGTCACATTAAACCACAGTGGGTCCCAGACTGAATTTTAAATTTACTATATTGGGAGCTGATCTAGACCCAAGGGAAAGGAGAAACAAACAAACAAACAAAAAACAGATGAAGGTTCCCAAATCCTCCATGGTTCACCTTAAACCTCACACTTCTCTTAGTGCTAAAATAGCCAACTACTTTGTTCCACCCATTCCATCCCTCTCACCACTTGAAAAAATAAAATGGCTGAAGGATTTGGTGACCCTTGGTAAGGGAGAAATTCACAGGCTGTATATTTGCATTCTTTCATCCTAAATATCTGGCTCAACATAACCAGGGAGAAGTCAGTTAAGGTGGTACTTCACAGGCTGAAGGAACAGGCGCTGTAACACTCAAAATTGATTTGCCCCCAGGGGATCTAACTCTTCTGCAATGCTCATTAAAACTTAACTTAAAATTTTAAAGGGTTTATAAAACCTTTTAAAAACATTTTCCAGTGTGACCTCACTCCAACTGACTGTCCTGCCTAGTTAAGCTTACTGTGGAAGAAATGGAATATTTTTGCTGGGTTGCAAATGATTGTGTAGACAAAGGGAATAGTTAAAATGCTTTTACTTGTGATAAAAATCGATTGAACAAGCATAGAGGTTCCAAATCTCCCTAATTAAGCTCTGAAATGGCTTCTGCATTCTTTTTTGAAACCAGAGGGAATTCCCTTGAAATGAACAAATATTTTATATGGTTAAGTATTCATTAAAATGAGCAATAGGGAATGAGCACAGTATCCAATATCAAGAGGAAAACTGTAAAATGGGAAAGGATAGATAAATAAATTAATAAGCTAGGATTTTGGCAGCCTGACCAAATTGTCACCTGTTGTCCTTGTTTTTCTAATTATTCTTCCTGTAATTTACTCAGCTGTGCCTATAATTCTTGAGCACGCACAAAGTTAATAGAGGAGTTAAAGTTATTAAGGTCAGGCTGTTTATTTTACTTACAATGACCTGAATAAAAGATAATATGCATTTCTTTTTTTATGAGAAATTTCAAAAAATAAAAGACTTAGTTCTTTCTAAAAACAGAAAAGTAAATACCCATGTAACTGTTTTGTATATTCGGTAAGGTACTACTTAGTATTTTGTTGCCTTTTTTTTTTTCTGATCTAAAGTACTGAATTTAGTAATTCACTTCAAATGGTGGGAATTTATTTGCTGATAATAAGTCAGAGTTTTTAAAAAGTGCTTAATACAAATTAAAACACAGCTTTGTCTGAAAGCAAGTTTCATAGACAATTTGCTCCAAATGGGTATTTACTTGTTATTTTTCACCCAACTTTTATTCAAACATAAAATTATTTTACAATGTTCAATTTAGATATAGGAAGGGAATCCTGGGAAGATGGCAGAGTAGGAGGTTCCCAAGATCATCTTGTCCCACAGATACTATCACCCAGATAATAGCTGTATTAGTACAACTAAGCTAGAAAACTTCCTGAAAACTGGGAAAGGAAACCTCACAGTTAATCATAAAGAGGAGGCCACATCTAAAATAGTAGGAGGGGTGGATATGTGGTCAGAAACCAACTCCTAGGGAGACTGGCCACAAATGGGAGGGACACCACAAGCATGGAAAAGGGAGAAGAACAGACTCCACAACAGGCACCCCAGATGGGGGACCTGCATTGGGAGACAAATCCCACTAACACTTGGCTTTGAAAACAAGTGAGGCTTAACTTTGCCAGATTTTACAATCAATGGAGCTTAAGGTGGGTAATTAAAAAATCAGCTGACTAAGCCCTGGGAAAGCCAGAGGACGGTAGGAAACTGAGACCCCACCCTTAAAGAGACCACATAACAAACAACTCCACATCAAAGAAGCAGCTGGAAAAGCGCCTGCACTATATGGGAAGGTTCGCTTACTAATCTCAGAAGGTGCACTGAAGGGGCAGGGATCTTTAGGAGACTTCTCCAAGAACAAAAGAGCTGGCAGGTGTCATTTCTCTCCCTCCACCCCAGCCTAGATAGTCTGAAATCTTTGGAAACCAGAACAAATACTCTACATTGAGGCTTACTAACACCCATGCTCTGCCCATGCATTTTCCTGTTGACTTACCCCATCTAAACTGCCCCACTTTGCAGGAATCCCTCCAAAGTAGTTCTCTTGACATCCTAATAATAACCCCTGCTCTGGGGAGAGTGACAGATTATCAAAGACTCTAGTCCCATTGCGGCAGGAGCAGTGGGCTGGGAGAAGACCTCTGATTTGACTGCTGGTCCTATTCACCATCAAAAACCTCACAGGGGGCAAGGACAAAGAGAGAGCCCTGTAGTTTAGGGTCACTGAAACTCCAACAGATAGACTGGGAGCAGATATCTGGTCTGACTGCACACCACACCCACCGACAAAAGCCTCTCAGGGGATGATGAAAGGAGAGCACCCCAAGTTCATCGCAACCACAGTTCCAGCAAATGGGATGAGGGAAGGTATCTGATTGAACCCAACTATAAGACCGAGGGGGCCCAGGTTGGCCCCTTAACAGCAAAGGGATCAAACCCTGCCCACAACAGACAAAGCGGCTATTAGAACTGACTGGACCAAAGGCAAATGTGGCTTAACCACAACCGTGGGTCAGATGCAACATGTACAGGAGACATCTCTGAAGTACCTGGTTCTGGTGAACAAGAGACAATGCACTGCAAGGCACTATAGAACCTCTTCTTCATAAAGCCACTACTTTCAAGATCAGGAGATATAGTTGACAGCTAAAGGAAATAATAGGCATCGAAATCAGTAAGAAAGAAGTAAAATTTTCACTATTTGCAGATGACATGATACTTTATATAGAAAACCCTTAGACTCCATCAAAGAACTACTAGAACTGATCAATGAATTCAGTATAGTCACAGGTAAAAAATTAATATACAAAAATCTGTTGCATTTCTTTTTGCTAATAATGAAGTAGCAGAAAGAGAAATTAAGAGAACAATTTCACTTAAAATTGCACCAAAAAGAACAAAATATCTAGGAATAAACTTAATCAGGGAGGTGAAAAACCTATACCCTGAAAACTATAAAACACTGAAAGAAATTGAAGATGACACAAACAAATGGAAAGATGTACTATGTTAATGGATTGAGAAAACCAATGTTGTTAAAATATCCATATTACCCATATGCCCCAGAGCAATCTACAAATTCAATTAAATCCTTATCAAAATGCTAACAGCATTTTTCACAGAACTAGAACAAATAATCCTAAAATTTGTATGAAACCACAAAAGTCCTGAATAGCCAAAGCAATCTGGAGAAAGAAAAACAAAGCTGGAGGTATCACAACCCACATTTCAGGATATCCTACAGAGCTGTAGTCATCAAAACAATATGGTAATTTCACAAAAAAAGACACACAGATCAATGAAATACAACAGAGACCCCAAAAACAAACTCATGCTTTTATGGTCAATTAATCTACAACAAAGGAAGCAAGAAGATACATGAGAAAAAGACAGTCTCTTCAACAAATGGTGGTGGGAAAACTAGACAGCTACATACAAAATAATGAACCTAGATCACTTCCCTATACCACACACAAAAATAAACTCAAAATATATTAAAGAACTAAATGTGAGACCTGAAACCATAAAAATCCTAGAAGGAGACATTGGTAGTGATTTCTTGACATTAGCCAAAGAAATATTTTTTAGATATGCCTCCTCTGGCAAGGGAAACAAAAGCAAAATTAAGTATTGAGAGTACACCAAAATAAAAAGCTTTACACAGTGAAAGAAACCTTCAGCAAAACAAAAAGGCAGCCTACTGAATACAAGAAGATATTTGCAAACAATATATCTAATAAGGGGTTAATATCCAAAATGCATAAAGAACTTATATAACTCTAACATCAAAGAAACTAAATTATCCAAATCAAAAATTGGCAGAGGAGATGAAATATTTTTCTAATAAAACATACAGATGTCCAACAGACACATGAAAAGATCCTCAACTTCAATGAGATATTACTTCACACCTGTCAGAATAGCTAAAATCATAAAGACAAGAAACAACAAGTATTGGTGAGTATGTGGAGAAAAAGGTACCCTCTTAAACTACTGGTGGGAATGCAAACTCAAGCAGCCTCTGTGGAAAACAGTACAGAAGTTCCTCAAAGAATTAAAAATAGGATTACCACATTACCAATCAATTCCACTACTGGGTATCTATCCAAAGAAAATGAAAATATTAATTCAAAAAGATATATGCACTTATATGTTTACTGAAGCATTATTTAGCTAAGATATGGAAACAACCCAAGTGTCTATCAATGGATGACCCAATAAAGCCGAAGCGGTATGCATGTAAAAATGATAATCCTCAGTGATAAAAAGGAATGAAATCTTGCCATTTGCAACAACGTGGATGGATGTAGAGGATTAAATGCTAAGCGAAATAAGTCAGTTACAGAAAGACAAATCTCATAAATTTCACTCATATGTAAACCCTGAGAATAAAAATAAACAAAGAAATCAGACAAACAAAAAACAGACTCTTTTTTATTTTAAATTAAGATTTTATTTATTTGACAGAGAAAGATCACAAGTGGGCAGAGAGGCAGGCAGAGAGAAAGAGAGGAGGAAGCAGGCTCCCTGCAGAGCAGAGAGCCGGATGTGGGACTTGATTCCAGGACCCTGAGATCATGACCTGAGCTAAAGGCAGAGGCTTAACCCACTGAGCCACCCAGGCGCCCCCAAAAACAGACTCTTAAATATAGAGAACAAACTGGTCATTGCCAGAGGGGAGGTAGGGGGAGGAGATAAGTGAAATAGGTGAAAGGGATTAAGAGTACACTTCTTGTGATCAGCACTAAATAATGTATAGAATTGTTAAAGCATTACGTTGCACACCTAAAACCAATATAATACTCATGCTGATTATACTTAAATAAAAATATAAGTAAAAAGATGAAAAATAAAAAGTTTTTAAAAAATAAATAAAAATAACATTTCAATATAGATAGCCATTATTGAAAAAGAATTACATACACATTCTCAATAAAATATCAATTGAAATATCCTGTAAACAGCATTTCCTCATCAAACACAATACACACACACACACACACACACCCCACATTCACACTTACATACTTTGAATAGGTTTGACCATTAAAGCAGTAAATCCTGGCACTGTAGTATTGCATAAAGAACAAGCCAATTCAAATTCCACTGCTTGCCAGATGTAGAATGAAGAGCACTATTTCAACATAAGCACTATTTGTCTAACCCAGATGCTTGTATTTTGTCTTATCTTTAGGAAAGTATAGTGATGAGAGACAAAGGTTGCCCGTAGCGAGGCCCTCTTGATTGAAATAGCACCTGGAAGGTATTCCCATTCCTATCAGATGGCAAATAAATATTTCAGTGGACTAAAATTATGCTGAAATGGAAAAATACAACATTTTGCTGTCTCTGAACAAAAGAAGCTAAACACACAAGTTCATAAAAAAGAACGCATGTTTAACAAGCGTTCTTTATTCTCATTAAAAAATAGAGCTATCTTATTTTTATCTGATGAAGTTTTCCAGGACCAAAACCACTTAAACAACAAACTAAAGCAATCTTGTTGGGGTGAAAAGTTCTTATTTGCTATACACCGTGTTCCTAATACTTGTTTTCTTCTACTTTTTCATAATTTTCTATATTCTATTTCACCAAGTTTGTTCCCAGGAGTCTTGGTAAAGCTCAGTCGTTAACTAAATACCAATAATTTAAGTCAAGAGGTTGAAGGAAGGTTTTCCTTTTGAAGGTACAGTTTTCAACAAGAAGGGCAAACTGAAAGAGCAAAACAAATCTTGAAAGCTGAGTCCCACAACGAACATATTGATTTTGAAAAATTCTCTCAGAACACCTGTTGGAAGCGAAACTACATCTAATCCCAGTTCTCTGGGACTGAGTATACACAAGCTGCAGACTGACGTCAAATGGAGTAGCTTGACTGGCAGGAATCGTTTGAATTGTGGCAAAAGTATATTCTTTTGTTGTTGTTATATATTTTAAAAATACACAAACATCACCTGTAGGAAGAAAAGTCCATAGTTCAATTCCTCATATAAATTAAGTAAAAAGACTTGTATAAGCTGGCTCCATGATAATTCTTCCTCTAGATTTTGTCTCTTAAGAGATAAGTAGAATAAAAAGTGATTTAATTCAATGTATTTTAACTTCTTGACAACTATAAAATACTTGAACATGAGCAGCATTTGTTTAATTCAGACATATGATTCCAAACTGTGCTAAATCAGAAGAAAAATGAAACTGGAAACAAGCAATAATCAGGGATATTTGACCAATAGACAGCCCTGTAACAACACAAATGTACTTTTAGTGTTGTGTTCTGCCCTATGATCTAGGACACTAGTTTTATATGCAGGATATATGGCAGAGATTGTTTCTGCTTGGTGACTAAGGATTACCAATATTTGCTGGTCAGTGAAAGCAACATTAGCACTACTGGTATTACCTTCAGAGAAAATCACCATACGGAAATTACAAAAGTTGGTCTGAGTACTCAGTTAAAATGCCAATGGATGGAAAAAGGAATGACTTTCAAACACAAAAGGGGTAGTTTCAACCAAGGAGAGCCGGGCAGTGTGGGCAGGGATACAGTAATTCACAAGTACTTATTATTTGCAAAGAGAAAATATTAATAAGGTAATCATCTTCAGATAGAAATAGAAAATGATTATATCCAATTATAGCTTTCCATTTGTTTCTCATTATATAGTTGGACAAACCCATAGCCAAATACAAATAAAATACCTTTTAGAATTTAGAATAGAACATAGAATATTCCATTCTACTCTTATTCATTTATATGTGTGTGTCTGTATATATATATATATATATATTCTACGCATATATATGTGTGTGTCTCTCTATATATATTCATTTATATTTATAAATATATAATTTATGGATAAATTATATGTCATAAATAAAGTCCTAAACTCCTACAAAGATGAATGGTACTCTTATTAGCAATTACCCTTTTCCCCTATTTTTTGGAATGACACACTAATAAGACATAAATATAATTCATAACAGAGAAATAACATAACAGCATAGTTACAGTCACACAATTATCAGAGAAATGTAAATACTGCACAATGTAAATGTAAATACTGCCCAAGTGATTCCCTTTCACCATGTTTTGTGTGCTCTTCATCCACAGTACAGAGAACACCTGCCTCCACATGTATAAGACAGAGGACAGGTAAAATAATAAAAGTCCCTACATAAAAGAGTTGAAGTGCATCATGACAATGGTTGGTTCAACATACTGCCTGTATACTTGGTCACTAATGCCCATGTCAAAATCAAATATGTGTATGCAATTCTCTCTAAAACTAAAGCATTGATTAGTCTAATAGAATACTTTGGAAGGAGTGCCTGGTAGTCGTAAAATGGCTTGCCTCACCCAGCATTTCAAAGGAAGTTGCAGACAAAACCAGAAAATAATGTTAATAAATTAAAATTTGCTACCTCTGCCTTTATTTTTATCCATTACTTAAGACTGAAGGCATTATGGAAGAAAGAACTAAGGAATGAAGTATAAAATTAGACCTGAAAATGTTGTAGTAGCCTTGTATAGTGACAGGTGGTAGCTACACTTGTGGTGGATGTAATATAGTATGTAAATTTGTCGAATCACTGTGTTGTACACTTGAAACTCATGTAACATATGTGTCAACTATACTTCAATTAAAAAAAAAAATTAGACCTGAAGAAAGAAAACAAGGGCACTCTAAGTTACCACAGAACCCCGGATTCTCGGGCTTGATTTTCTTTATGCTTAGAAAATACATTATTTTCATGTTATTAAATACATATTCCTCTGCTAACATTTGTGAATATTCTTTCTGTCCAACTCAGAGTTATCATTACCAGGCACAATACCCTCTGGGTGCCAAGGCAGTCTATTTACTTGGAATTCTTCAATTATGCATCTTAATTGGACCTACAAGGGCACTGGATTAAGAATATGAAAGCAATAAGCCATTTGGGAATAAAAAATCTCAAAGTAACATTTTACCTAATTATTATCCATATTTCATTCTGTATGTTACATTCAGGATACTGTTGCATCAATCTGCATGGTTTACTAAAACACACTTTAGAGGTACCTAAGAGGTTCTTTATCCTTTAAAGTGTCAGTTCAGGTTCTCTATTTCCCCAGATAATTGATGCCAGCCCAATGTCCTTAAAAAGTACACAGGAAACAATTCCTACTTTACAGGAGGTCATGGGTGAATCTAAATGTCATAAACTGATTTCCCCATTGATCAATTAAGGTTGTACCTGACCTATTTAAATATATTTATATGCATAATATTAACTTTCTAATATAATTTACATAATAAATACATTGTAATACTTTGAATCTATCTACTTTTAGTAGTTTACTATATGACATTGCTTAACAGACTGCTTCAGAGAAAATATTTGTTGAAATTTTCATCACCTTAATATACTTTCATTTTTGAGAAATTCCTGTCCATATACTCATGTATCAATATGTAATTGCTCAAATACATTTTTTACAACTCCTTATAATCTTTTTCTCCAAAATTCATAAAATATGAATGTTTAATGTATTAATTTCTGATTCATATTTTCCAATCTGTTTTTTTAAGTCATACTTTATTTAAAGTCCTTTAAATTTTCAGCATTCTTTGTTTTATCCTTGATATTCATAGAAAAGACAACATAAATGTAGGGGAGGAAAACGTTTTCCTCAACCTTCTTGGGGCCCCTTAATGGGACTGAAAATTCAACTGACAAAGACAAATAGAAGAAAAGCATACAAATGTATGTAATACAAATTTTATGTGACACGGAGCCCTCATAAGGAAACGAAGACCTAAAAAAAAAAATCAGTATTTTTACACTGGATTTGATGAAAGATGGACAGTCATGGAGAAATATGATAGATCAAGGAGTATGAAGTACGTGCAGTAAACTGGGGGAAACTTAGTAAGGGAAGTTTGTTAGGATTGTACTCAGCATACTTTTGTCTTCATAAGGATGTTCCTTTCCTCCTGGAATATGGAGGGTATTTCTCACATGGGCGTTTTCTAACCTATTTCGGGGAAGGGCAGGAGAAAGTCCCCAGAGTGACCTTCCTGCTTCTGCTTGTCTTCTCAAACTTCTTCAGCTTAAAATAATCAGTGTGCCAACTTGCCGTATTTGGGGGGGAGCATATCCTGAACCCCATCACAGGACAGAACTCATATTGTAACTGCATAAGATTCGTTTCATACAGAACAGGATTCTAAAGTCAACTAGAATTTTTGAACTAGTTACGTACACAGGTATGGACTCGACTGACCGTAAGATTTATTTTCTAATTCAGACTATTTCAGAGTGAAAATGGGTGCTAATAACAGTTACATAGCTAGAAAAGTTGTAAAACCAGGAAGGAAATAATGGTCACTCTGGGATAAGCAAATGGTTGACTGTGAAGCAAAATATTTGTTTGGTACGTGCAGAAATATTTCAAGTAGAATCAGTTTTTCAAGGGAGAAATTATGAATTGAGAAAAACTAGAAAGTGACAAGTCATTGTTTTCTCCACTTTTTAGTATTTATGACAGGGACATAAAATCAGAACTTTGTGCAAAATGATACAGGCAATAATGGCATCTCTCATCACTCATTTCGTAATACATTTTCTTGAAACTACTTTAACATAGGAAAGAAATCTTCACCCAATTGTTTCATCCCTTCATTTTTTAAATTTTATAGGTGACACTGAGGGATAAATCAAATCATCATAAACATTTTAATTGCATAATGTAACAGCTAACTGTTCATTCACAGATATGTACAGATAACAGAAGATTATTTTCTTGGGAATCATAATTGTCATAATATAAATTAATTAATAATAATTTTTAAATTTAAACCATCCTTTTCTTGAGGGAAAAAATGAGTCACAATTAGTAGGACAGTATCCTTGTGTCCAAGTAAATAACAAAAGATCATAATAACTTACCTTATCTCTTTAAGGTAAATACACCACATAAAACAGTGCCCAGAACACCGGAAATAAAATATTTGCTTTAAAAATCATGCTAAAAAAAACCTTTTAGACACCAAACTCAATCAGCAAACACCAAATTTCCTAGATCAAGTCTCTTTAGCAAAAAGACTTCTGTTTCTACCTATTCCCGAGCAGCTAAATAATAAGTGGAATACTGAACCTAAAATAGCCAATTAGTGGTCTTTATCATTCTCTTGGAAAAGGATTTCACTAGCATCTTGCCATGTGATCTAAAAAACCAGCGTATCATATATTAATGCGCAAAATCTGTTGAAATCACTGGCGTGAACTGCTGTGGTGGTGTGACATTGCTACTCACTGCACCATTATGGGCGGCAGCAAGGCTGTGCCGGGCAGTGCAATAGGCGTTTTGTCAGGCACTGCTTTCGTCACAATCTGTCGGATTCCCCTCCTCTGCAGACTGTTGAATGAAAATGTAAACCTGAAATTTCTGCTACAGAGAACAGAGATAAACAGGGGGATCAGCAGTCGCACACCTCTCACGTTGTCTGTTCCGTTAAAAGTGCTGGTAATTTATGGCAGAGAAGTAAACTGCGGTAAAATGAGGTTTTGAAGTGTTCTGCTTAACTATACTCAAATGCAATAAATGTAACCTTAATCTAGCAGATGAAGTAGTTCTCATAAGCACAGTATCCTGCAGATGTTATATATATTTATGGCTCTGGCCCCATAAATTCATAATGATTTCCTTCTGGGTATTAAAGGCCAAAATATGATTTTTGACAGATTATATATTTTGGAATTCTTACTTTGATAGTTAATTTTAAGAGCAGTTATTTCTGCCATTCCTGAAGGAAAATACATCCAATAACCAGTAGGGTATATGCTTTTCCCAAAGCATATAGTTATGCTTGCTTGAAGGAAGTCAGCCAGGCATTACCAACAAAAGTTAGCACTTCTGTTGTGGCTGAAGTTATTCCCATATGTGGCATTTTCTAACTTTTATGATTATACTACCTGTTTTTTTCCTTTTAAATCAGGGATTACCTTTCTTAGGACATATTTCTTCTAACATCACAGAAAAAAACATTAACAGTGCACATAGTGCCTTTTTTTTTTTTAAACAAAGTTTGATCAATTTTTCTTAGGAAAAATATGATCTTCCTTTGCAACAAGTTTCATGTTTAAGCCCAAATGAAATATGCAGTGAAAACACAGGTGGTGTATTCTATTATCATGAAAACCTAAGAGTAGTTTGCGTGAGATAAAACACAGAGGTACTGCAGTGTTCTATATTTCCTAAATATATTCCCAGCTGTCTACTGAAGTGGGTACTTCAGGGTACATCCTGACTGTAATTTAATCACTTTTGGTAAATGAGTACCACTTAGAGTAAATCTGATCATATTCTGTTCTGAAGGATTTCGGCAATCTTTTTATTTGCTTTCAGCTCTTTTTGAAAATAAATTTTCCCACTATCATCCCTTAAAGTCACAATGATGCCTGCAGAGTTCTTCATGAGAGAAAACATAAGCTAGCTCAAATATGAGAATGACAGCTCATAACATAAAACCATAAGTATCTGAAACCTTTTGGCTCCCTGTTCTGTAATAATTAATTTCATACATTGTTATAAATCACAGTTTTCACAAATGACTGAAAAGATTGTCATCAATTATCCTTTTTGTTTTTTCTTACTTTTAATTTTTAAAAATTTCAAATCCACAAAAGAAACCAAAAATAGAATAAGCCTGCATATACCTATTACATAATGTCAACTGGTTTTTAATCCATGACCAATCTCTTATCTTCTCTACTTTGACCCCCTGTCCCATCTAATATTACTTTAAAAGAAATATTGGCTATCATATAATTTTATGCTTAAATATTTCATGTACATGAACATATATATATTTGAAATGAATACATATATGAATATGTGAAATATTCATTTCAAATATATATATACACATAATGAAGATAAAGACACCTTTTTTAAACTTAGCCACTTTATAATTACATTTCAAAAATTTACAATGATTTGTTAATATCATCACATCTCCAGATCAAATTTCTAGTCTCGTTAATGTCTTTATTAAATTTTTTTCTTGTATAAGGATCCAAATAAGATTCCCTACATAGTTACTGGTTGATAAATGCTCAGATCTCTCTCTGGGCTCCCTACTCTCCCTATGACCCTCCCCCTTCTCATGCTTTCTCTCTCTTATTCTCTCTCAAATAAATAAAATATTTTTAAAAATAATTAATTAATTAATTGATTAATGCTAATTGTTACTGGTGCCTTAAATTTACTAAATCTCCTGCTTTCTTTTAAACTGCTTTATTGAGGTATGATTGACATAGTAAAAGGTGCATAAAAGTAAAAGCATATAACTTTATGAGCTTGGAGTTAGTAGACATCCATGAAACCATCCCCATAATTGATGTCATGAACATATCTGTCACTTCCAACAGTTTCTTCCTGCCCCATTTACTTATTTCATCTTTTTTGTGATAAGAACATTTAACATAAAATCTACTCTTTAAAAGATTTTTAAGTATGCACTACAGCACTGTTAATTCCAGGCTCCATGGCCTGCAGATCTCTACAACTTATTCGTCTTGTACAACTGGAATGTTGTACCCTTTGATTAAAACCACCTTGTTTCATCTCCTCCCCAGCTCTGGAAAACACCAATCTACTCTCTACCTCTGTGAGTTTAACTACTTTAGATTCTTTGTATAAATAGTATCGTATAGTATTTGTCCTTCTGTGCCTGGCTTACTTCCCTTAGCATAATGTTCTCCACATTCACCTATGTTGTCACAAATGGAGAATCCCCACCATCTTTTGTAAGGCTGAATAATATCCAGTTGTATGTATAGACCACACTTTCTCTACCCACTCATCCAGTGATAGACATTTAGATACTCTCCACCTCTTGGCTATTGTGAACAACGTTGCAATGAACATGGGAGTACAGATTCTTAAGGTTTTTTTTTTTTTTAATCTACCAATTTCTACCCTTTTAACATGCATATACTCTCTTCCTTGCAATTTTATTTGTTGAAGAAAGTAGGTTCTGTGTACTATCCACCAATTTCCCTTAGTCTGGATTTTACTGACAACATCACTATGGGTTCCTTAACACTATCGTATTTCCTGTAAATTAGAAATTGCATCTGAAAGCTTAATCAGGGCGCCTGGGTGGCTCAGTTGGTTAAGCAACTGTCTTAGGCTCAGGTCATGATCTTGGAGTCTCGGGATCAAGTCCGGCATCAGGCTCCCAGCTCCATGGGGAGTCTGCTTCTCCTTCTGACCTTCTCCTCTTTCATGCTCTCTCTCATTGTCTCTCTCTCAAATAAATTTTTTAAAAAATCTTTAAAAAAATAAAAAATAAAAGCTTAATCAAATACAGATTAATACTTTTGGCAAGAATACTCCAAAAATGCTGTTGTGAAGTATTGTTTAATAATAAAAATATTCTCATTTTGACCATTGTAGAGTTGTGGTGAAAACCATAGGCTCTGGAGACTGAATACATGGAAACTAATTCTGGTTTTGCCTCATCACAGTGCTGAAACCGTAGGCAAATGGATTAATCAGTATCTCATATTCTTCTCCTGTGAAATGGGGATAATAAGTACACCTAACAAATAAGATTTCTGTCAAGACTACATAAATAAAGACAAGTAACACTAGGTACATAGTAAGAATTCAATATATTTTAGCTATTATTACCAAAAACTTGACATTAATTATAAAGAGGAACATGCAGAAAATATTCCCAATAATCGTTATCCACACAGCAGCCAAACTGACAAGTCTAGTAAAGACAGATTTTCAACATAGAATATAAAAGTTGAAATGTGGGGCACCTGGGTGCCTCAGTCAGTTAGTGTCTGCCTTTGTTTCAGGTCATGATCCTAGGGTCCTGGGATGGAGCCTCCCATCAGGCTCCCTGCTTCTCCCTCCCACTCTCCCTGTCACTCCCCCTGCCTGAGCTCACTCTCTCTCTCTCTCTCTCTCTCTCTGTCAAACAAATAAATAAAATCTTAAGGGAAAAAAATAGTTGAAATGTGAGTGGACTAAAAGATCCAAATATATCAGTGAACTGATAATGGAAGATGCAGTCTTTTGCTGGTAGGTCAATGATTAAAACACCCACAGGTTACTAGTGATTGAAAGAAATTGCTGCTTTCCAGTTCTGTTAAATGTCCTTCCATATGCACCATTCTTGGCTCCACCTCAGAAACCACCACAAACATGATCAATCCACATTTTATTCTCTCTTAGAGAAACTTTGATAGCATCAAACTAAGCAAAACAATTCTCTTACCAAGGCAGAAGAAATAGGTTCATCTCTTGCTATCCAGAGCAATAGTTTGTGAATACTTTTTGCTCTTTTAGAAATTGGGCATAAATGTTTAGCACATTCCATCAGTAGTTTATAGAATCTCTAAGGGAGCAAAACCACTTAATATACATTTTTTTTAAATCACAATCTTGAGAATGGCTATTAACTAAGGATTTAGCAAACATTAAGTTATAAAGTCCATAAGATTGGAAAATGGTGAAGATTTGAAGTCAGATGAGCAATGGAAAATTTAGGCTGGGTATTTAAGGAAACTGCCTATTAGCAAGAACTATTAGATAATGGAATGGTACTTTTCTTAAGCTCCATAAATTTCAAAAGTAAATTGGAAAACATATTGGGAGAAAATGTTCCACCCCACCAGGGGAATAAATGAAATGGTCTTTTCATCTCCTGTTTCTATAAGCTGGTCTGCAAATTAGATGTATAAAATTTACCTACCCAAACTATGAACACGATAAGTCCAATATTAGGCTTAGTCCAAGTTTCACTGGGAAAAGTTCCATTTCCAGATCTTCAGCCAAAAGCTGAATAATACCAATATGGAAATTTGGAGCAAAATCAATTGTTAAAGTCAGATTATGAGATTTTAACTGCCATTCTAAAACTACTTATACAGCCTTTCTATGTTATTTCCACTTGCCAGATCAACACCCAAGAGTCATTTTGACATTTAAAAAAAAAAAAAAATCCCAATTACACATCCAACTGCTGATTTACAAAGCAAAAGGCAACCTGTGATTTTGGCTTTAAAACCCAGTTTGCCTTAGGGATGGATGGATGAAAGAAATTCTAGCCTACTGTTTAAGGGCTAATATTCCCACATTTTCATATCCCATTTAGGGCAGGCCGATTTTAGCACTTCGGCTTAAGCAGTATCACTTTATACAAGGTGCTTGAGTGGAGTAGGCAGCGAGCGGGAATGGATAGTAAGTGGCAGAGAAGCAGAGGCTGTTGCTGCAGGTAGACTCCTATGCCAACTGCCAAAGGAAAATGGCTGTGAAAGCGAATGCATTTTTTTTCCACCGTGAGCGAGGGATGAGAATTTAAGAGTAAAACAGTAAATTGAGTTTCTGTCCTTTTACCTCTTACTAGAATTTCTTTGTTGTCCTTTGCATGGGGAAGGTTAACCGCTCAACCTAATTCTTCACTCCAAGGAACTTTACAGGCTGTCATTTGGTTAAGGTCTAATGGGTCTTCTGGGATTTGATAGCTGAAGGCTGTGTTCACTGGAGCAAGCTGCTCCACAGAGGGCCTGGAAAAGAATGTTTGAGTTGGAGAGAAGGTGCTGCTGCTCCAACTGCTTTTCCACCTGCAAAAACAGAACCTTTAGGGACAGTAGCACTGCAGTTAACAGGGGATCTCAGGAATGAGAAAGGTGTTAAAGTAGCCAGTTCTTCTGTTTTGCCAAGGATTTTCCGGTCTTGCTGTTTTTGGCAGAATTTTGAAATATCCCACTTCTCTCACCCTGAGCTTTTCCCTTCCCATTTCTCAGGGATGGTTTTGAGGACTGGGATGCCCAGTCCAAACAGAGAGGCAGAATTTTAAGAGGATGTGGGAGTCACACTCCTGGCCTCCCCACATGCCTCTAAGCAGCACTTGGCTGCTGTGGAGAGTTGGGGATTCTTGCGAAGGGGAGGGTGGCCAAGAGCAATAAAAGGATCAAGTTGCCAACCACCTCAACCTCCATATTGGAGAGGGATACTCCTAAAACCCCCTTGTTGATTAAATCAGACGGAAAATTTCAAAACATCATCAACTGAAAATGCCACAGAGTCACTCAGAGGACTCTGAAAGTCAACATCATATTCACCCATGGTGAACTCGTTAAAAAGTTCTCAATGAGAGCAACTTACAAATTATTTCTTTTCTAAAATTCCATTTTTTAAAAAAACCTTACTTCTTCCTTTCCAATTTTTATGTCTTATTTTAAAAAAAAGATTATATTTATTTATTTGTCAGAGAGAGAGCACGCACAAACAGGAAGAGTGGCAGGCAGAGGCGGAGAGAGAAAGAAGCAGGCTCCGTGCTGAGCAGAGAGCCTGATGCAGGACTCGATCCCAGGACCCTGGATCATGACCTGAGCTGAAGGCAGAGGCTTTAACCCACTGAGCCACCCAGACACCCCCAAATAAAACATTTTTAAAGAATGGTTTTTGCTATGAAACATGATGAAACCAGAGAGGGAGACCAACCATAAAAGGCTCTTAATCTCTGGAAACAAACTGAGGGTTGCTGAAGGAGGGGGAGGTTGGTGGGAGGGACTGGGTGGCTGGGTGTTGGACGCTGGGGAGGGTATGTGCTATGGTGAGTGCTGTGAATTATGTAAGACTGAGGAGTCACAGACCTGTACCCATGAAACAAATAATACATTATTTGTTAATTAAAAAAAAAAAAAAGAAAAGAAAAGAATGGTTTTTTCTATCATGGTTGCCATAAGGTATGGTCAATGCAACCTTAAAGTAATATGATTGGTAGTCATGTATGTATTTTCTAAAAAGAAGTGAATTAGCTTAAAATAATTATTGGAAAAGTGTATAAGCACTGTAACTCATCACTAAACCTGCACAATACATACAGTAGCTTTGATTAATTTCATCTAATTGAGCATACATTTTTGTATAATATACAATTTCAATGATTAAGATTGATGACCTCAAAAATCATACTAATTATTGAAAAAATAGCTCATAAAATAAAAATAAACAAGAGCAGAAAGTTATGTCAAAGGCTATAAAAACACAGAAATACAAAAATGAAGTCACAAGGCTAGAAGAATCAAGGCATTGTTAAAATCTAAAACTATAAAACATTGTTTTAGAAAAACATTTCCAAATAAATAGATTTCAAAATAATTTAGATGTGCTTTTGAAGTGGTTTTGTAAGGATCCAGGATATAAGTTTTGGAGGTTCATACATAATGTTATCTCAGCCACTGATCAAAATTGCCTTGTCTTTCAAAAGGCAAAAGTAAAATATGAAATATATAGATTTACCAGTTTTAGGCACAGCTTCTCATTTCAGTCAATTCTTGCTCATTGATTAGTAAATCCAATCAATGGCAATGACAATTTGAAAAGTAAATCCCTCCATCAGATCTTAAATCTTGCACATTGCACCTTTGAAGTTCACCCTTTCCTTTCATCACCAGGAATTTCAATGCTATGTAAGGTAAATGCATCATTTATTTTAATCCTGTTGAAATGAATGGATGAACTTAAATAACAATGCAAGCCTTTTCCATAGAGTGCTATAATTCACTTTGAAATGATATCACTTTCAGGATTAAGATGTATACATTTTGGATCTTAGAATAGTTGTCCTTTCTTTGTGTACTATATTAACAAGAATTTAAAGTTAGACTAAGTCACATCTGCCTTCTAATGCAATTCTTAGAGTCTTAAACAAAATTCTACTAGAGTAGCCAACCAAGATGAATATCTATTTTGAAGGGAATGAAACTATCATTTAGTAAGTACAGACTACGTTTTTCTACTTAATCATGTGTGTTAGAGTGGCTATCAATGAAATCATTCTTGAAAATATTTTCATTTATTATCACATTGCCACTATTAAAATGAAAAAAGTTTGAGATACTACTACAAAAGAAATGAATAACTACTTAATTCTTAACTCATGTTAACTTTATGCTTATTGCATTCCGCAATGAATTCATCCAATACTTCAAGAAAATTTATGAGACGTTCAAAATAGATATTGTCAAAAAGATATGTATGTTACAAATACGTTAGTTATTTATTTAGAATATATGATAACAAAGTAATATACTTACTGAAAAGATGGTTGTTCTTCTAGAAATAGTTATACACAAACTTATCCATATACAATAGATATTAATATGTTGACTTATTTTAAATAAAATTGAAATGCTCACAGTTTCCATTATAGAAATTGCTCAAAAGAAAATGTCAAAACAAGGAAATCTCACTTGGCTCCACTTAAGGATAATCATTCTTAATATTTCAGAATATTTCTTCCCATGTCCCTTTATAACATTATTCATTTTCCTAATTCAAAAATAAAATACACCAAAATATGAAAATGTGGATAAATCAATTGACACAAAGTAAAATAATAATAATAATGTAATGTTTATAAAACCCACGTACTCCAACCATCTAAAGGTAATCATTGTAAATAAATTGGTATATGATCTTTTGGTACATTTTTTTGTGTTTAGTTTTGTATCTTTTCCTCCAAACATTGTTTAACAGTAGTAGTTTTATTTTCCCCTAATTAAAAAATAACTAAATGCTTAATGCAGAACAACTGGCAGAGGGAGAAAAAAAAAGAATGCAATAAATTGTCTATGACCTTAACCAGAAAACAGTTACAGATAATTTTGTTCATGTACTATCAATATGCTTTGAATCCTATATACTTGTTATCTATAAACAAATGCTAACTTTGTAACGTGACTCAGTATACATCAAAATATATCCAGGGGTTCACTTAAGAAAGAAAGATCAGAAATATTCTCTGATATTGTACTGTCAAGGCAAGTCATGATAAATGGCAATTCTAATTCTTAGCTACCAAGGCTACGTCCCAGTGTTCTTTCTGACAAACCAATTCCTACCCTGCCCCTTTTACCCATCTCTTATCACGGCAGCTCCCTGCTTGTCCTTCATTCCCAGCTTGCTGATTCCACTCAAGATACTCATTCTTGCAATACCGCCTTTTTGTTGCCATTGTTGTTGCTGTTTTGCTGTTGCTGTGTGTGATAAAATAATCCAGTGTCTAGTCTTTCTAGAGGCTTGAGTCAAAGCTTTTCTTCAGCAGTATGTCTTTTCCTACAGCTCTGAGATTATATTCCCTAACAAATATCCCAGGCAGGGACTCAAGGAAACAAAGTGATTTAGTCATTAGGCGATGATAACAAACAGGGAAAAGGTACCAGATTCCTAGAACCTGACTACAAGACCACAAAAGGATCCAAACATTGCTGACCTTTGCAGACAGACTGAGTTACTGCTTTCATGCTTGGGTTGGGAATAAGACCGATTTCTAGCCAGGCCTGACGTTTATCTGAAAGATGGTTAAGTATCCTCAGCAATAAAAATGGAAACAATTTTTTATCTCAGCAATAAAAATGGAATATGTCGGAATATGAAACCAGGCAAGGCATTACTCTGACTTAAGTAAGTGAAATAATGTGATAATTAGAGATAGATCCAGATCTGAGGAAACCTGAAGCTTGTATAATTTGGAGGGCTAAGAAAGAGAATACAACATTACAAATGCAAAATTGGGTATGAAAGTGATCATGGCTTTAGAATAAGAAAAGAATCCCAACAAAATATTGAAGACCTGAGAGAGCATGCATGTTTATATTTTTAGATATCTTTAGAAAATTTACAAATATGATTATACATACATGCTTCCTGAGAGCAACCTGTCTCCATTCTCCCCTAGAATATTCCTCAATTCCCAGCACTCACAGGGGCCTGCCTGTTCAAGTGAGGGGCACTGAAGCTGAAACTTTGTTAGCTTCATGGCTAATCCGCTTCTGGTTTTAATTGTAAAATTTAGGCAATAGGAGCCAGATGGTGAGATCACTTTAGCAGGCAAGCAGTCCTTCTAAGTTTCCTTGAAAGGGCACCAAATAGAATTCTCACGGAGCATTATAAACAAAGTACTATTACTTGTTATAAACAAATATATTTGTATAAACAAGTATATTTGTTATAAACAAATACTATAGAAATACAATGGTTTAGTAGAGAAGGAATCCATTTTAAATGAAGTCTAAGGGACAGGTGTGAGGGGTTAAAGAGGCCCTGAACAGTGCCTTGGATTCCAACAGAGAGGCAGAGATCGTTCAAGATGGCAACAAACAAGTGTGAGAGAGCAGGGCAGCACAAGGAAAAGCAAGAATTTCAGGTGGAGTTTGACCTATGATATATTGGGATTTGGAGAGAGAAAAACGAGTGTAGCCACAGATTGCCTCAGAATTTCAGAGGATCTGAAGTAATGGGGTAGGGACTGTGCACTGGATTCAGATGGCAATTAGAACAACATAGAATACAAACAAGGTTTATTTTGTTTAATTTGCTTGTAGTAAAGAAAACGAGAAATCTAAAAAAATAATAAGGGGCGCCTGGGTGGCTCAGTGGGGTAAGCCTCCATCTTCGGCTCAGGTCATGATCCCAGCATCCTGGGATGGAGCCCCACATTGGGCCCTCTTCTCTGCAGGGAGCCTGCTTCCTCCTCTCTCTCCGCCTAACTCTCTGCCTCCTTGTGATCTCTGGCTGTCAAATAAATAAAATTAAAAAATAATAATAATAACTTTTTTAAAAAATTTAAAAAAGAAAAGAAACCGAGAAATCATTAATGAATGGCTTAGACCATTACGCTAATTATTAACAGAACCATCAGAAAATTGTAAGAGAGTTTTATTATTAAAACACCTTAACTTAGAGTAAAGAACATTTTAGATATGTGGGAGTGGAGATGGGAGTACAGGTTCAAGAAAACAAAACTCCACAGGTTTCTCTGTGAGGAAGTCTTCTCAGCTCACAGTGCACGTGAACTGAAGACACGTGCCAATGCGGAATCAAATGTATTAACAGAGTAGTTCTATTCAGCATGGTTACGAAGGCAAGTCCTACTGTCAGAATTTCAGAGTTTGAATCTTGGCTCCATCTCTCACAGTGTGATTTTAGGCATGTTGCTCAGCTGTGTGCCTCAGTCTGTTACCAATAAAATGGAGTTGGTTAGATCTGCCTCTGTTGTTGTGTTGAGGATCCACAAACAGTAGGTTATGAAAGCCCTCGGCAGTGCCTGAGGTTAATGGCTTGGTGAATGTGGGCTAAAATGTTAGATGTAGTTCTTAGTACTCCTGTTTCTGGTTCAGGGGTCACTTCGAATATTGAGACAATCCCCTTCCTTCAATTCAAGATTGAATCTCCTAAGTCCATTCTTGCTTTTTTCAATTCAGTCTCTACACCACAGCCAGTGAACTTTCTGTAATTCAAATCTGCTCATATCATATCTGCCACAAACTCTCAAGACAAAGCCCAGATTTCTTACGTGGCCTGGTCTCTGACTATCATTGCAGCTTATTTTCTGTCTCTCCATCTAACATTTTAAGATCCAGTCCTCCTGCATTCCAAGTCATTCGATTTTCAGTCTCTAGGATTCAGTAGAAGGGCTTCCTCTGCAGTTCCTCTACCTGGCTAATTCCCCCCGAGCTTTCACCTCTGGTGTAGTCAACCCTTCCACTAGGATGCCTGACGGAATGTCTACGTTGGATTTAGCTGCTCTTTCTAGAGTTCCCAGGGAGCTCTCACCTTATCTCCATCATAGCCCCCAGCACAAAATATTGAAATCTCCTGCTTAGGGATCTAGATTCTCTGCAGTAATTTCCTTAGAGGCAGAGACATGTTGTTCATTTCTAGCAGGCAGCACAGCAGTTAACACAATAAAGTCTCACTGAATAAATAATTAAGAGTAAGACTATAAGACTTGTATGACTACAAGGTGGTTATCTCTGGGGAGGGGATGAGTATTGACAGGAAAAGGGGAAGAAGAAAACTTCTTGCATGATAGAAATCTGTATCTTGACTTAACTGATGGTTATATAATTCTCTATATAATGTGTATAAACATTTGTTAAGCTGAACTCTTAAAATTCTTGTACTCTCTTTGCTTAAATGAAAATATTTTACTCCTCAATTTTTAAAACTGAGAAAAATATTTTAAAAAAAATCTGTATCATTAGAAGTTAGGATACTATTTATCCTCGTGATGAGTTGGGACTGGAAGAGAACAAGAGCACCTGGGAAGTTAGAAACTTTCTTTTACGTAACATAAGTCCCAGTTGCCTGGTATTCTGAATTTGTGAAAATCCATCGAGTTGCACACTTACAACACATGCACATTTATATACACACACACACACACACACACACACACACACACACATATACTTGACAGATTAAAAGAGTGAGAATAAGTGAATAACATATATATGCATATATGACATAAGACCTCCCTGTATTTGTGATGAGATAAGCAAGTCAGCTTCTTCAAACTACGCCCCCTAGTCCCACATCAGAATCAGCTAAGTGAAATTACAAATCTCACGTTCTTTCTCTACTACATGGCTCATCTGTGTAGATAAATGTATATAAGGATAGTCTGCTATTATAGATACAGGGTTAACAGTACATTTATTAGTA
The DNA here is from genome assembly GCF_964662115.1 of Mustela nivalis. NCBI lineage: Eukaryota > Metazoa > Chordata > Mammalia > Carnivora > Mustelidae > Mustela > Mustela nivalis. The sequence continues at coordinate 55,741,347 of NC_139022.1, forward strand.
ATTTTTGCACAATAACAAATTGTAATTCTCTACAACACGACTCTTTGAGATGCTACTTTTAACACATTTTAAAAACAATTAGCTAGAATTACTTTCGGCGTAAATTGTTTTTGCAATTATTTTCTTGCACAGATCTTAGAGTCACAAAAATCTTTACATATTCTTCTTGCCTTGGGTGAACTATTGTTTAAAACAAGACTTAAATGGAAATGTAATTTAGTTCCTTCTATTAAAGATGTTCTTAAACATTCCTAGGGCTTAAAAAAAAGTTTCACAGACTTTGCCCAATTTCCCTGTAGAGCATTTACTCATGATTTGGACTCCATTTGGTATACCTACGCTAACAGCAGGAATTCCTAATATAGGTGTACATTTAGCAGCCACATTGTGAACAGCATGAATAAAGGAATAAACATGACCTCAAATCAAAGTATCGGCACAATGCCCTTAGCACCCAAAGGCAAGGAGGGAGCCTTTGGCTCCAGCTTCCGTGAACGGAATTCGGCAAGATTTCAGTTAATTAATTGCAGTCAAGTCTGTGCTAAAGAGCAAACCCATGGGATCAAAAGGTACCAGACCACAAGGAGAAGCAAAAACTTGGGACTCAATCCATCCTATACTACTTCACATCATTTCCACATCATTTGAATGAACAGCCTAAGCTGCAGTACTTTTAAATAAAATAATTATTTATCACAAATAATTTTATACTAGTGTGGACTTCAAAGTGCCAAAAATGCATTTTTAACCTAAAAACTTTATTATTTTCTTCTAAATTCTCTTTCTCGTGTATGATTTATTTTCCAAACACAAATTTCAACAACTTAGAAAATACTGTTTGGAGGAAGATTCAAGGGCAGCTTTCCTCTTTCCCAGAAGGCAAAATCTAGAAATACATCAGTCATTGATGTCAATCTGTGACAGTTCAAATCGCCAAAGGTGTTTGGTAGATTTTAATCACTGTCACAACTGTAAAGGTTACTGAGCAGCTCCAACACAAATCAGTTACAATAGTGTTACACAAATATGAGTGTGTGTGTGTGTGTGTGTGTGCGTTTTTACGTATGCCCTCCACAGTTAAATCTTCTGGTATAGCAGCAGTAAGTTCAGCAATATACAACAGCAGCAAAAACCACCAATAAAAAAGGATGAACAAGGTCAACATTTCTCTTTCAGTAACAGATTTAGGCAGCCCAGAGCTATTTTGCAGTTTCCTGCTACTTTACCATCCTTTGTGTGTTGCCTCATTTCACAGGATGGCTGCTTGTGCTCTGGTCATCATGTCCACATCCCAGGAATAAAGAAAGAGTCTCAGAATGGAAACCTCATTCCTTTTGAGGATATTTGCTGGAAGTTGCAAATAACACTTAGTTCTCATTGATCAACATTTACTCATAAAGCTACAACCATTTCAAAGGAAACCTAACTTTTGCAATGGACATCAAGGTCATCAGCTAAAATTTGGGATTCTTATTAATAACAAGAACAGAATAATTGATATTTGGAATAGACAGAATTTTTTCTCTCATTTTAAAAACATTAAAGACAGACTACTAGCCTCCTAGAAGGGGGAAAAAAACCCCAAACTACTAGATGATTCAGTCTAATTAAAATGAAAACAATCCATTATTTACCATAATGTAAACAAAAGCTAATTAAACTTTCATTTTTAAACTGAAGATTTCACTGATGTTCATAAATATAAGTGAAAAAAACATTTCCATATATCAGAGAGCACCCAAAACCTTAAAAAAATCTGTATAATTAAATTTTTATTGGTTGGGGAAAGAGAAAAGGAGGCTGATTAATTTCTTTTAAAAGAGAAAAGTTAACTTAGAAATAATTTCATCCCACTCCTAAATCAGAATTAATGCTCTCAGTTGGGATTTATGCTGTCATATTTGAGAACCACTGATTTGAACATACTATTTCTGGAAATGATTTCTTTTAGTAATTACTAACAGTTTATGAAAAGATCTGCAATTTTATTTTTCCAAGTGTTCAAGTAATCTTAACTCATCAAAATGCTAAAATCTTTTATATCAAAGTTGTCTAAGACTTACTCATGTAAATGGCCTGCCTGTTCCCTGACAGCTGGAACCTCTTAGTGTGGATCGGCCGCCACAGCCCCGCCCCGAGCACTGGGACTCATCTGGTCTCTAAGCAGGAATCCATAGCTCATTGTCCAGCTTACACCTCCACCCTAACCTGGCAACCAGGTTTTCGTAGCAAAGCCTCTGCACTTTGCCTGATGCCAGGTTTTCCTCATACCAGGCTCTTCAAGAACCATTCCACGGCATACTAGCCAGTCCCTGTCAATGACTGTGAATGAATGAACCTTACATTAATAGGAATCCATACCTCATCATTTAGCTCTTTAGACTGCTTTTGAACACCCATTCAAGTATTTAGTAAACCAACACTGAAGCTGACTGCAAGTCAGGCATGTTGCCAGATATTTGGTAATAAAAAAGATCAAAAGCACATTCACCTGCCCTTTGGTGAGAGGGACAGCTGAAATTGTTAAAATGATATTCCTTATACACAGTTAGATTTGGTCTCCTGGGAATTTTCATCCATTGTTCTTAAGTCTGAACTCCATAGTCACATGGAATAGATTCTCATTCAGACTTCTGCAAATCCACACTCCAACATGGAATGTTTCGAATAGGATTCGATTCCTGTCAACATCCCCAAACTTCGCTTCAACCCCACATCCTACAAATAACCTTCCCTCAAAATCATACATAAACTCTTTTCTTTTTTCTTCTCCTAGCTCTTAAAACCCCATTACTGTAGCTCTTAAATGAAATGGATTTTAGTTTCTTCAGTCTCTGTGGGATAAATCCCAATTTGAAAATATCCTTCTCAGAATTAAGCATTTAGAAATGAATACAGTACAAGAAAATTTAGTAGGTCCTTTTTTTTTTTTTTGCCTCATAATCATTTTTTAATTATGTTACGTTAGTCACCATATAGTACATCATCAGTTTTTGATGTAGTGTTCCACAATTCATTGCTTACATAGAACACCAAGTGCTCCAGGCAATCAATCTGGCCCTTCTTAATACCTATCACTGGGCTCATCCATCCCCCCACCCACCTCCCCCCTTTTTAAAATTTAATTTTAGTTTTTCAGTGTTCCAAGATTCAATGTTTGTGCACCACACCCAGTGCTCCATGCAATACGTGCCCACCTTCATACCCACCACCAGACTCCCCCATCCCCCCACCCCCCTCCCTTCCAAAACCTTCAGTTTGGTTCCTGGAGTCCATAGTCTCTCATGGTTCTTCTATGTCTTACTTATACTTAATAGAACTTAAGTTATTTCATCTTTGCAAATGAGTTTAAGGACCTTCTCAGATCACCTTTGAACTGAACAGATGAGTCATTTTAAGTTCTGGTTGCTCTGTTTTCTTATCCTTGGTGCCTCCCTTTAGCTGGTGTGAGGCAGTCTCGCATAAGGGTTACACTCAAGTCAGAACTGGGTCCACATACTGTTCCCCACTTGCTCACTACATGAACTTGAGAAAATTATGTCAAGATTCGGAACCTCAGTTATCGTAAAATCATGCCAGTAAGGGACCTTACTCCTTCAGGTTTCTGTAGGTGATATCAGCCAATACATATAAAGCACACTGACTGTTACAGAGTAAGGACTTGCCATGTGGGAAGGACCAGAATTAATAGTCATTGTTTTAGTTATGAGTGTTTCATATATAACTTAGGAATCATTCATACAAAAAAATGGACTTCAAGTCATCTTAAAGTAACCTAGGATAGCCCTGACATTCAGTTCAAGAACCCTTCATTAACCGCTGCATATGTTGTGTTTTGTCCTAGGTGCTGGTGATCTAAAAATGAATTTAACTATCTTAAGGTTCACGAAGCCCAATGTTTAATGAAAAACTGGAGGTGCACAAAAACTATTATGCCATGAATGCACAGATTAGGTTTGCAAGAGCAATAGTCCTGCCATCCCAACACACCCCATTCCATTCTAGAATATAATGCTGTCCCACCATGCAATGAGAATTCAATAAATGTTGGTTGATGCTCCATTCTCAAATATTTCAGAAAAACAGTAAGGCTAGCCTTGTTCACACAATACTTTGACCTGGAGCTTTACAAATTAACGTCTCTCCATCCTGGAGAGACACTGTTATTTCCTATTTCTTGGGATTTAAGAAATGGTGAAAAGACACCACTACCATCTTCCAAAAGAAACCTCTGGAAAGTTGATGATATGAGGTTAAATATGTATTTATATAGTCTACTAACTTTTAAAAGTGTAGGGATGAAAAAAATGATTTGGAAGACATACCCTAAAATATTAGAAAAATATCTCTGATGGTGAGATCATGAGAGATTTTATTAATATCCTTACATTTCTGAATTTTTAAAATACTCTCCAAGGAGTGTGCATATTAAAGCAGATACACGAGAAACTCTAATATGGGAAAGGAAACAGGTTAGTGATTGGAGAGCAGGAATATGGATGGCAGGAAATTAAGAAGCAGGACAGGGGTCTTAGGTATATAAAGATTATAAGCTAAAGAATAAAAGCATCAGTAGAAGGGATTAGAATGATAATAAAAATATAGTCTTACTACTATCAAAGTGCCTAGTTCTCTTTAACTCTTTGGCAGGTCATATCTCCAATTTTGTTACTGAGAAGGTTTATTGGCCAATGGAATGATTGAAGCATAATGATTTTGCCTATCTGCCTAAAACTTAAGTAGAAATATGAGAATGAATCTTGTTGCAACTTTTCAAAAATTACATGTGGATTATTCTTAAACACACTAGTCTTAGTAATATTCTGTAACAGAACAAAAAACTAATCAGTGAACCGCAAATGCAGAGCCTTGATTTATTAGCAAAGTAATGCATTTCCTAAATACAAGACCTTTATTTTTAAATATAAGAATCAGGATAAATATTTGTGTAACTAATGAACCAAATTAATCTATTTATATTGCTCTTCTCTCAGAAACATTTCAATAGATAGAGAGAGAGAGGGAGAGAGATAGGGAGAGAGAGAGAGAGATATTGGCAAATCTGTAACACCTTATTTAAAAGTAGCCTGTGATTTCTCCTGATGGATGCAATATCTCTTCCTATGAATTCCTTAAATGTCGAATCAATATCTTACTCATGTAACTTCCACATTCTCCTTTGTAGTAGAGATATTTTACTTAGGCATTGTGTTATACTTCTCCAACTATTACTTCTGTGAGTTTATTATTTGTGTCCTACTCATTTTATATCCCTTAAGAGCAATCTTAAATTATTTTTAAGACTGGCATTATATAAACATAATAAATAAAGGTGTTCCCCCAAAGGCCAGAGAATATTTTATGGACTCCATCAACATTGATTACTTAATAAAAAAAATCTTGTGCCTTTTTTAAACTGATTGTGGAAACTGCCCAACTGGATTCCAAAACAACTTCTCGTATGAGTGGCTACCAATTTCTTATCTATTGTCAATCTTTCTTTATGAATTCTGTGCTTTGTTTTCCTGTGCGGTTGGCTTCATCATCACTCTGTGCATTCAGGATGGAATGAGGAGACTTCATGGAGAGAATCTCATTCTGGAACATTCACCAGGCTGATAAGTTCTATAGCGAAGACTATTTCTTCTCAGATTTTGTTGAATTTTAGTTTTCTTTTTAATAACGATATAGTCAATCCATCAAAATAATGTTACACCAAATCTGATTTCATCTGTATTTTTTTCTTCCTAAAGTAGAAAACTCTCAAGCTGCTTAGTGAAGTGCTAAATGCTTTATATTGACAGACTACCGCTGTTCAGCAATCTATATTTGCAGCCTGCCAAAACGAAAACCATAGTTGGATCTTCTTTGTTGTTCACAGTATTTTAAATTACAAATGATGTTGATTTTAATCATCTTTGCTCTATTCACTCACCAAGCTCGATGCTGCACAAATCAGCTATCAGATTCAGTATAAAATACTTTTTATTGGGTTTAGCACTTGCATAGCACTTGACACCTTCAAAATACTTTGTAAACATTAACTAGTCAATCCTCACCAAGAAAGAAAAAAAGAAATTATCGTGATGCACTGAGAGGTATGTGTAAAATAGGTCTTAGGAAAAGAGTTGTCCTATCAATGAAGTTTGAAGACAAGATATTTATGAAACTGTTTATATTCAGCCAATATATTATACTCCAGGAAGTAATTGTCAGTTCTTCAGTTCTTTACTTTCCATTGTGAAAGAGCACATAATTTGTGAACAGAGCACGTAATTTCAATTTTAGTGATCACGTGAATTACAGAAGTATTAATATTATTAATGACCAATAGAATTTTATGCCACATGAGGAAGTCTTAACATACTGAATGCTGCTTTGCACACTATATCAAACAAATGTTTTGTGATAAGTCAGTAAGAGTCAACTAGTCTCAGAAAATTGCCATGTATAAGCTACTGCTTCTCCTGTTTGTCCTTTAAGTTCACTTGGTACAGATGCAGGTAAGATGAACTTGGTCCAAATATAAATGAGTCCCCAAGTTCACATTAAATGTATGAAATTATATAGCACAGCAGGAGTCAAACTAACATATTATTTAAAGAGTGCGCTATAAATTTTGTTTCTGGTTTTCTAAGTAAAATATAGCTTCTGCCTTCATTGGATCTGTTTTTCTTCCATTATTCTTTTAAGATTCTCTCATTTTAACCTATACTGTTAAAGGCAAACACTGTATATTCCTCTTGGAAAAAGATATATTTACTGTGATCATGAAGAAAACTCAATATAGAGCTTCAGATGTTATTAATGCTATACGTTGTATTGGATATTGATTCAAGTTTTTTTAACCATGCCGTAATTCAAAAAAGCATTCGCCACCACTGTTTTTATAAATTCAAAAACCGAAAACAAAAAGAAAAGGGTTATATCAGAAAGAAACTTCAAGCCAAGAGTGCATAGATAATTTAATATCCATTTAAGACATGACCATAGCTCAGAAACTGAAAGTTGTATATGAAGTACATGTTAAAAAAGGCCTGCACTATATTTTCAATAATTAAACAATCAAATGCAATATACTATAGCTACAATTAAAAGCTGTATGCTTAAAAGTTTCAATTTAATTAGGAAAAACTGCAAATTGACAAATTTATTGAAACCGTGTTTCCAAATTCTTTGAAGTTTTTTCATCAAGGACAGACAAGTTAGCGACTCAAACTTGAACTAAAACTACTAAGTATTTCAACTTAAAAACTGTAGATAAAACCAAAATGATCTCACAGTCTTCAAGCACCTTTCTTTTATGTTAAGAATCACAAGATTTACTTCAGATAAATTGATGGAAATATTATTCATATCCATCAGGGTTTATTGACATATCTAGGACAATCTTTATAAATGCAAAGCAAACCTCTTAACCATATGGTAATGCCACAGAATTTTTACATTGGATTTTATATTTAATTAAGACTTTCATTATTATTAGCAACATTCTAATCTTGCTCAGATATCACTGCAAAAACATTGATTCCAAAGGTGGGGTCTTTGATCATGCACACATTCAGAAGACTGATATTCTAACTATAAAAAAGTGGATCTAATAATCTTTAATATTAAAGTTGAAGAGAACAACATTGGATTTCTGAAAATTAATGGGTTTATATGAATTCATTATATGACTTCTAAAGGCAAATATTCTAGAATCTCCTTAAACAATATTTCATGTCCATATCAATTCCTAAATCACTATTTTAATCCCTTTCTCCAGAAGATCATTCCTTACCAGATGTCAGCTCCTTCAGATATATTCAAGAAAGAGGTTAAATAAGTCTGGTAATAAATTTGGAAATAGGAAGAAAATAAATGACTATATAGGATGTGGTTCCTGTAGCCCCTAAAAAGTACATAGATACACATTATTCCCCTATTCTCAAGGGCCTAAAATTCAACAATTTGCAATTTCTGTGTTGGTATTTAATTAAGGAAATATTCATGGAAAGAACAGTACTTTAAGCTGTAAAATTCTAAAGCCACCAAAACAACAATAACAACAACAAAACCATTATTTTTACTTGACAAAATCTGGTAGTACCAGCCTAGTAGTTATCTGAGCTATAGATAAAATGTGACCACTAACAAAGGCTGTTTACTCAAAGCCTAGACATGTCTCATATAACTAGCTGTAGTTATGACAATTTCTATTTTATGGCTTTCACATATATTTTGATGAGAGATTGGCATTGACATAATAAAATGTGAAACAGCAGGGAAATATTATAAACCAAAGAGGTAGCCTATTTTAACAACTTACTGTCAGAAAAATTTTCCTCACATCAAAACTCAATCTCTCTATCAGCAGCTATAAGTACATATCTAAGTTGTTCTAGGGTTTGTCTGGTTTCCTCTTTTTCTTATGGTCAGGACTTGATATTTTCACAGTGCTTTTCAACCACATTTACTAGTTTTTCCTCACAAATATGCCCGGAGTTTAATACTTTTTTTCACTCGTTCACAGACCCTGAGGTTGAAGCACAGAGATATTAAGAGGCATGTTCAAGGTTACACAGCAAATTAAAAACCCAGCAGGGGATGGGCTACAGAGCACCTGAGTTTCCAGACTGTTGCTTAGCCAACTGATCCATGGGGACTCTCACTGCACAATGAGTTACGCAAGAGAAAGAAACTTAAACTAGAAAATAAAACAATGGGGGAAAAATGCAGTTTCTAAATCCACAGACAGATATAAATACCCCATGATGTAATGCTTGCCATCAAGCTTTTAGGTAAATTTACAGACTGAGAAATCTACTCTTATCTGTCCTCATATTTTCTCACCCATTTACATCAGGACATAAAACATTAGGAAGCAGTTTCTTTATCTGATGGCTAACATGAGCATATTCTGTTACCTCATCTCCAAGGGCCATAAACATGGAAATTTCCAGAGGAATGGCTGAGCTCCTCTGCTCAACTTCTTCCCAGCACTGTCTTTCCCATTCGGCCCTTATGATAGAACTTGGGGAAAGAGGGAAAACATTAAAGACTTGGAATTTGAGTGTTGAAGATTACAGCAATGAATTTCTAGATCAAGAGCTCTTGAACTTGCAACTAAACACTAATTTGGAATGGAAGCGAATAGTCACTGGGGTATGAAGCATGATGAGGTAGTGAAATAGCAAAGATCTCAGTAACTCTCACATAAAGATGTACTGATACTTAAGAAATACAGTCTGAGAGACTTCAGAAATCCAATGACCCCTCAGTCAATACGCATTCTTTGAATGCCCTTAATGTGTCAAGATAGGAGCTAGGTAATAGAAAAAGCCATGAAAAAGTACTATTCAGGAACAATTACATAATTCTGACTAGAATGACAGAATGGCACTCCAGTGTCCAGAGTGACAGAAGAAATTATATTTCATGATGAGACTTGAAAGGTGAGTAAGAGCCAGATTGAAGAGGTCGGGAAGAAAAGCTTTCAGGCATGGGAAGCAGTACATACAAAAGATACTAAAGCTGGAAAGAGCAGGAGATGCTGGAGGAACTGAAAAAGGTCAATAAAATTGCAGGAGATGAAGAGACATGAGGTTAAATTTCAGAGGTAGGCAAGGGATAGAACATACCAGGCTTTGTTGGTAAAGGTAGGTATTTTCCCCCCATTTTATTCTAAATGTCTCAAGAAGCCATAGTATGTTTTTAAGAGGGAAATAATATGATTTTATTTGCATTTTAAAAAGATCATTCAGGCTTTTACATGTATTTTTCCATTATCCATTTTTTCCTAGGCCCACTTAAAGATTTTTAGCTCTTACTATACACAAATTCTCTCTCATGAAGAAGACGTGGCTATTGGAAGAGTCAAGTAATTGAATGATGTCAATTGCTTTGAGTTTCTATAAGTTACTATAAATTTAGCCTCCAACTGAAACAAGCCAACTGGTAGACTTGTGAAACTCAAAATTATGCTATCATTAGCTAAGTTGAATGAACATAAATTAGACATGGAAGTAACAGACAGCCCATTTAAAATGGTGTCTTTTTTCTTTCTTTTTTTAATGTAAACTCTATGACTAATGTGGGGCCTAAACTCGCAACCCTGAACGAGATGAGTTGCATGTTCTACCAAATGAGCCAGCAGGCCACAAATGTAAAGAGGAAAATTTATTTGAATATGCATTTTTGAAACAGAGTTAAACAAAAGAAAGAGTCTAGCAAAATTACAAAACAAAACAAAAAGAGAGCCACTCTGAAACAGCTAAAAGGCTATACTCATAATGGGAGATTAAAATTTACATAAGAAACCAGAGACAAAATTCAGAAATATGAAGCATAATTAGTATGCGATTGATAGTCAAACCCATTAAAATACTAAAAATAATAAGATGCTACCTTATATAATTTGTCATCAAAATTATACATTATTTGATACCATTCCTTCTTAGTTACAACACAGTAATCACATATAAGTAGCATTAAATATTTAAATACAAGTAATTAATAACTCCTCTGATCCAGTACATGTGACATGTTTTTGTTGTTTTGTTTTTAATTTTTAGTTTCACTTTCTTCTTCGACCTTTTTAAATTAATGCCAAATTTGTGAAGCCTGATAACCATGTTGCCAAGGCATCTCCTTTAGTCAGGGAAAGAAGGTCTTCTCCTTAACAAGTAAGCCTTAATCTGCTATATCTAATTTAACAAAAAAAAAGTATTTATTAATCTCTGTCTCACGGAGTGATAGAAGCATAGTTCCAATCAGTCTAAACCTCCTCCTAACTATACCCAGGGTTGCATTCGATTTAAGGGGCTTGCTTACATTCTTTTCTTTTTTTTTAAATATTTTATTTATTTATTTGACAGAGAGCAGAAGTACAAGCAGGGGGACCAGCAGTCAGAGGGAGAGGGAGAAGCAGGATCCTCACTGAGCAGGGAGCCCAATGCGGGGCTCAATCCCAGGACCCTGGGATCATGACCCGAGCTGAAGACAGACTCTTAACTGACTGATCCACTCAGATGCCCCCAAGGGGATTAGATTCTGCCAGGAGCGCACAGAACTCTACATAGCTCTAACAGGTATACAAACATCACTACCTGTAGAGAAAATTAAACCATCCCTGTTCCCAAGTACATAGCCTCTTCAGAAACCCCTCCTCACTCACTACTAATATAAGTTGGCCAGAGGCAAGTGAGTTCATTCTGTTATTTGGGAACATAACTGGAGTGAAGTTAACTACTTTGCTCCCCATCTGTTTCTCCCCGACGAGGCATGGCTTACAGCCACTTCCTCTCTCTGTCCTGATGCAATCTGAACTTTGTACAGAAAGAGAAGGCAGCTGAGCAGCTCAGTCAGTTAAGCGTCTGCCTTCAGCTCAGATCATAATCCCAATGTCCTGGGATTGAGCCCCGTGTCTGGGTGGCTTAGTGGGTTAAAGCCTCTGCCTTCGGCTCAGGTCATGATCCCAGAGTCCTGGAATAGAGCCCTGCATTGGGCTCTCTCTTAGCGGGGAGCCTGCTTCCCCCTCTCTCTGTCTCTGCCTGCCTCTCTGCCCACTTGTGGTCTCTGTCTATCTTCTCGTACCCACTTAAGCCGGTCTCTGTCTATCAAATAAATAAATAAAATCTTTAAAATTTTATATATATATTTTAAGATTTCATTTATTTATTTGGCAGACAGAGATCACAAGTGGGCAGAGAAACAGGCAGAGGGAGAGGAGGAAGCAGGCTCCCCGCTGAGCAGAGAACCCGATGCGGGGCTTGATCCCAGGACCCTGAGCCAAAGGCAGAGGCTTTAACCCACTGAGCCACCCAGGCGCCCCTAAAATTTTATATTTTAATCTGAGCTCCTAGAAGGAAGTCATCCTCAGTCATCTAAAAAGCAATATCATCAGCCGAGAAGAGATAGAAAACAGTTGGAGAAAATGGGAAAAAAAAAAAATATATATATATATATATATATATATAAACACTACCTATTTGTTCCCATCAACAACAATGACTTCAAAATTGTTCCAAATATCTATTTCTGCAATTTAACGTATGAGAAAATGTTCTTTTTTTCTCAGTATTCAGCATGTCTGTGGTTTTTCTTTAGCTAGTGTTTCTCTCATAAAATATGTTGGTCCAGCTATTGTTTATCCTTTCTATCAACATTGTTAGCCTGTGCACTAGTCATGTGGAATGTCATTCCAATTGTGCTTTTCTAACATTTGAGAAAACTGAAGGGAAAGTGACAGGAAAGCTGAAGCCCAGAGCCCTGAGCAAACAGGGGTTTTCACCTATGTCCCCAACATTGCCTCTGAACTGAGGACCTGACTCATCCCTTGCTACTTCAGGTTTGAGCCTTTCTTGATTATACTGATAAAGTGCAAAGCATTGGAAGCAGACACAGCAGGCCTTTCATGCTAAGCCCATCCCTGCAAAAACAAAATAAAACAATAGCTTTATAAGTTCAATGTATCCTTAGCTTTCCATGGGTATCATTTATCTACCAATCTGTTGCTAATCCTCAATAAATGCAGGGAAATTGGGATGGCCTTAGCATAAATTCTCCTGACTAGTAAATCCCATCAGGCAACTGGTTTTTTGAAGTGGAAGTAGTCAAATTACACGAAATATAAGAAAATGGCAACATATTTTTGATGAGATATGTATCTTCATCAGCTTGATAAAAAAGACTAATAGTACTACGAATCTAAGCTACACAAAATCTATCCATAATATGTAAGACTACATTTAAATTTCATCCCAAATCTTCATTTATCCTAAAAACTATTTTTAGGTTACTATATTTTTCATCATTTTTATTTTAAAAAAGATGAAAACTTGGGAAGCCTGGAGGCTCAGTCAGTTAAATGTCTGCTTTTGGCTCAGGTCATAATCTTAGGGTTCTGGGATTGAGTCCTGCATCAGGCTCCTTGCTCAGCAGGAAGCCTGCTTCTCCCTCTGCTCACTGCTCCTCCTGTTTTACTCTCTCTCTCTGACAAATCAATAAATAAAATCTTTTTAAAAATAATAAATATTAAAAATTAAAAAATGAAAACTCAACTTTTTTTTCCTTTTCAGGATATAAGACATCAAAACCTAACCCAAAGCTGTAGTTGTTATGGAAGACCAGTAAACTCATCCTGCAACAAGGGATCGGGCCCTCAAAGATTATGTTAGACCACCTAAGTAAGTAGAGGATATTCTGTAAACATCAGAATAAGAGATTATTTTGAAAGGTTATAAGGTATAAATAATCATAAATAATAATAATTTTTTTTCAGAAACACTAGAATTATGTTGGGATGACTTCCAGCTTTGGAAAAGATCATTACAATGCACTGTTTTGATACAACATAAGCTAATATTTCTCATTGTATTTAAAATTCAATTTCATTTTTTCATCATTAGAAATCAAAAGCTCTTTCTGGAACAAAATTTTGCTATTTGACATTCTTTTTTCCCTCACCTTATGGCATACACCCACATGGGTAGGATTACTCAAACAAATGTTTACACCAAAATGTGCAAAGAGTTAGATTGTAGTGAAAATATATTTTTAAGAGACTTTAAAATTCCAGGCTAGCCCCAATTTATTCAGTAAAATGTCAAAAACAGGAAAACTTCAAATCTTCCCATTTGCCCATTTTTACTCGCACATATAGAAACAGAAAAAAGCTATTTTACACCTAATACCTATGCAATGTTTGTTTCCTGATGTTAGTGGTCAGTCATAACCAGGCACTTGGTTATGTTACTTAATGTACTACATATCTGGCTTGCTACTGCTTCGTCATTGAGATTTAGGACTGACAGTAATTTTCTTTTCAGGTTAAGTCATATGACGCTTTCCTATAGGAATAGGTTCTATCACAGGAGCCAATTATTCAAATCTAATTTAACAGTCTCAATAATTCTCCTCAGTTTTATCTTGGGCATTCTATATTCCTTTCTCTACACCTAGTGGCTACGTAACAATTCAATTACCAAAGTTCTTCATCCAGAAAGTGCAGTTGATTTCCGGTAATTCTTATTCTGTTTGATTTCTTTTTTTCTCCTGGTTTAACACATGCCAGTTGGTGTTGACTGAGTTAAAAATCTTGAAATAAGCCTGGCACTGTGTCACTATGTAGGTTAAGAAATGAAAAAAAAATTTAATAAAATACACACTAGAAATGGAAAATAAGATTAGTGGTGACATTTCTTGTCATGAGGGCATTTTTCGTCTATGTGCACAAAATAAAACAAGCTCAGTGCAGCTGAAGAAAAGAGGAATGAGGGAGATGATATAAATTGAAAGATGAAAAGGCAGAGGGTGAGTGTAAAGAAGCATGTTGAGAGCGCAAAGGGTCAGCTGGTAAGAAAGCAGCTCCAAGAACCTCAGAAGGTAAAATCCCAAGTAACAGATCGAATGGGTAAAAATCAAGGTTCTGAATAAAAGAGCAATACATAAGCAACTTCAAAGAAGATTAAAAGTACAGTAAGGTGATAAAAGTATTCAGGTCTTTGGAATGACTAGGAATTTGGGGGAATTGCAATAATGAGAACACTGTCAGGGAAAAGTCCTTATATATTAAAATCACCTATCACAATCTGCCTGCATGGACATTAGAATAAATTTCTTGTTCTTCAAGAATGAGGTATGTCTTCTGGTCATATTTAGGTTCATTTCTCCTCCATTTCTCTAAATAATCTTTCTCTGATAAAATATGCATATATATATATGTACATATATATATATATTCTTATACACAAATATAAAGTGGAACTTAAAATTCAAAGACAATATTGGGACTTCATGAAACTTATTAGTAATCTGGAATAGTCTAGCCGTTAAATTTGGAAATAAATTCCCACAAATTTTATAGGTACATTACTTATATCTACAAATAATAAATTCATTAGAAATCAGCAATTATCTGATTAAATTATCCCATACAAGAAGTAAATTTAAATGAATCAGAAAGACATATATTTGGAGAGGAGGCCTAAGCAAACTCCCTTTGTGTCGGTATTGATTAAATGAATCAGACAGTGAATGTCTACTTAATTTTTGAAAAGTGCCCAAAGACCCTCTTAAAGATTCATTCCCTTTGGGAATCTGCAGGTTAGGTAAGAAAAATACACATAATTAACATTTTTGGAACTTGTCTACCCTATTTTGTACTCTTGTGCTCCATAGTCTCAATAGACTTCTTTAGAAAGAGCACTGTAGATTTAGATATATAGTCATAACTAATAAAAGCTAACAACTATTCAGCCCTTATGAGAAAGGCACCTTGAATGTCCAGATTTTGCAGATGCTACAACACAGGGCTGGGAACTTACCTCACTCTTCTATCTCCTTTTTGATTAGATTTTGACTAGATTACATAAAGTATAACTTCTTATCAATAAGAAAAATAAAACTTGACAGAAAAATGGTCAAAACATAGGGACATACAATTCCTAGGAAAAATATAAACATCTGAAAAACTGATCTATGCTCTCAATAATCAACAAGATAGAAATTGAGGTAATAATGTAATATTACTAGAAAATAATTATAATCGATAATTGATTATATCTGGTTTGGCACTGGGAGAGACAAATGATCACTTATATGTTGTTGATAGAGAAAAGTACTATAGCAAGATGTGTCAAACCCAAAAGTGAGAATTTGGTGAACCAATAATTCTTTTCCTAGAAACATACCTGTTAGAAATATTTACTTGTGTATACAAACATATCACAAAAGAAGTTCACTGCAGCACAGTTTGTTAACAGCAAAAATAAGAGTAAATTGCTCAATAATGAGGGAATTCTAAATAAAATTATATCATATTGCTACTACAGAAAACTCTGAAGTAATTAAAAAGAACAAGATAAATCATATGAAAAGAACTCCAAGGCATATTTTTAATTTAAGAAAAAAAATCCAGTAGCAGAAATAGATAAAGAAGTTGCACTGTTACATTGTAGAAGGAACTAGAATTCCTAAAATTCTAAAAGCTAAAAGCAGGTTTGCCTGTTTTAATTCTATATACTTCAGGGTTTTAGAATAATTTATCAAGTGTTTCTGTATTACTCATATAATTAAAAAGTAATACAAATATAAAATTCTTTATGAGTCCTGTATTTCTGTCAAGGAGCTATGGGATTCAATTATACATCAAAAATTGTTTGAATTTTTTATAACCTATTTTGTATATATGTTTAAAAATGACTTAAGAAAATTAAAAAGTCTCCAAAAATATAATAACTCCACTATATAGGAAAGAACAGCACATTTAGAACCATAAAACTTTGCATTTACTTTTTATATAAACATTTATAAAAATCCCTTAAAATCTGAACCTCATTTTTTCCCTATTCAAAATCATGTCTTTCCTGCTTGACTTCTTATCTCCATAATCATATCTACCCTAACTCAAC
Organism: Mustela nivalis; assembly: GCF_964662115.1. Classification (NCBI taxonomy): domain Eukaryota; kingdom Metazoa; phylum Chordata; class Mammalia; order Carnivora; family Mustelidae; genus Mustela; species Mustela nivalis. Next base: position 55,757,741 of record NC_139022.1, read on the forward strand.
TTTCAGAGCTACCACCAAATACAAAGTAATTCTATAAAATTCACTTTGCAAACAGCAGAGTAATTAGTATACTGATTGGGCAGATGTATATTTAAGTTGAGACTATTGGGGAAAAATACATTACAACCAAAGTTCTTTTTATTTTTAATGTAACTCTATGCAGAAATATATGAGAATTCAAAAACAAATCTTAAGATTTAGCTACTTATTTTTTTTACATCTGAAAATATTATCATCAAAAAATTGTTATAAACTGAAAAAAAAAGGCATTGGAATAGTTTCAGAAGTCAATATCAAAGTTTTACTACCTGCCTATACTCAAAAAGTCTTTGTAAAACTAAAAGAAGAACATTCAATATACTCTCGAAAGATACAGGGTTGGTTAGCAGCTTGTTGTAATTATTGTATGAATGTACAGAGACAAGGTAACTGTAATAAACAGAAACTGTATTTCTGTGCTATTTTAGAGAAAAATCCATTAAAACCATTCCCAAAGATGAATAAATGTTTCAACTTAAAATTGCTTAGGTTAAAAATCATGTCAAATAATTAAGATAGATGAGAGGTATGATAGCTGCATACATGCAATCAAAGAAATGCATTATAAAGATGGAAGTTCATAATTGCATTAAATTAAACAAAAAATAAATCATTTGTTTCTCTAACATTTACCCAGTATTTTTCACAGAAAATAACTTGACTAATAAGCAAGTGCATGGCTTGAAAGTTAATGTGCACAAATAGTTCTGATGGTGGAATATGAAATGTTTACTTTAGAAAGTGACAGCTTACAAAAGGAAAAAAAAGAGAAAGGGAAGACACAGTAAGAAAATGATTTAGATTGAAGGTTATAGCAGCTGTGCAAATAAAGAAAATGGTGCAATCAACAGTTCACATCCTTCTGATGGATCATTGAAAAAGCTCTGTGTAAATAGTTTTGACGTTCAAGCTCCTGTTGAAAATAATACAGTAAAAAAATGCAAGCAAGAAGCTATAAAGTATGAAGAATCTCACAGTCACTTTTCCTCCAGCATATACAGGCCACTGATCAGCTGATTTATATGCTAAAAATATAACTCTCAGGATTAATGATTTTTAAAAGTGACAGAGAATTGCAACCTTTGGTGGAAAGCTTCGTAAAGGTTGTATGGACAATATGTTGTCTTGGATCATGGGTACTATGCAAATGATAACATGATGGCCCAGACTTCAGCTTCAATGTTAAATCAAGTCTCCAAATGGAGAAATTTCTCTCACCTTAAGATTTTTTAATAAAATAAAGTAACAAAAGTTAATGGTCTGCCAGATGTTCACCACGGGGAGTTTGCTTCACGGAAATTGAAGAAGGAACTTAATTTTGAATTTATGGGAACATTGCCCCGTTTTTCCTTGTTTGTCCCACGTTGCTTTTCAGCTTTGTTGACCAATGCCAGAAGCACCACAATGGGACTCTTTGAGTGCTATTCATCTCTGCATTAGAACAAGATGTGTTTAACTTTCCTTTTATTTTTTTTTTTTCCTCGCCAAGGTGCAGCTAGAAGTAGTAATATTATTATTCTGAGACTGACAATTGCTCTGACAATTTGTGATCAGTTCAACAGAAAGTGAATCAAATGAATCAATGAAAATATCTTAAAGCAGAGTCAGCTATTCAAGCCACAGCATTCTCTGAAACAAGGCACTTTATTTTTCAGCTGCTAGATGGAGAGCATTGTATGCGCATTGTTCACTTCTTAAGCATTTTTGAAAAGGAAATGAAATGGAAACATTGTACTTGGGGGGTCTTCAAGAGTATATAAAGATAATAGTAGAGGAATCAACTTTTTCAAGGAGTCTTAATTAAGGAGTTGAGGACCTGTGCGATGTTGCCTTTGAAGGGGGTTTGAAGCAAGAAGGAGAAAGAGGAAGGAAAAGAGGGGAGATGAGAATGAAAAAAGAATAAAACCAATCAGCTATTCTTTCAATTATAGAACCATAATTATTTATTATTTAAAGAGTGTGTTTAACATCTATCTATATGCAGAATTTTGCACAAATTCTAATTCAGTCCCTACTCTTTTCTTCAGTGGCTCCCAATCTTTGAAGTACAAACAGAAATCCCTTAAGAACTCATTACAGTTATGGACTCATAGACCCCACCTGTAGAGAACTTATATTTTGGAAGGTATCTCAGGAGACTTCTTAAGATGGTGCATGACCTCATACTGGCAAAACGCTGCTTTAGATTCTTAAAACAAGAAAAATAATAAGATCCATGATAATTTTACCTAACAAATAAATGTGGGTGGCTTTCTTTTTCCTGACAGCAACAAAAATAAAACTAAAATTTTAAAATATGAATCTTGTTATAAGGATATTATGGCTAATTCAAAGAGAAAATGGAGACTTAATAAATATTTGTTGAATGTTCAAGTGAATGAAAAAATGTGCACACAGATTTAACCAACATCTGTTCTCTGAATACTTAAATTTTCTAACCTGAAATATGAACCCTACTTAAAACTGATGAGCTTTCTTCACAAAGTGTAATTTAAAACCAGTTGCTGCGTTACCTTAAACCAAAGTAAGCAAAAGAAATGCATTAGCAGACAGTACATACAAAATTACTTATATTCTTTTCCACTGGAAGATATTAGCCTAATGCATTCATCCTTATTAATTGGTGGTGAAAGCAAAAAATGCTCAGTAGCCCCCACTGAAATAAGACAGGGAAAAGATACATGATTTGCCTATTTTTCCCCCTTTTAAGGGCAGTTTTTCCCAAACTTCAATCACTTACATAATCTCATCATAATTCTGGCTATATCCTTATAAGATATGTCACATATCATGACAAAAATACAAATATTTGCTATTGACACTACCTATTTGATTTCACACTAATTCCAGTTATCTCATGAAATCTCTGGTTTATTTTGCTAGCTGTTATTTTCCTACCCCACATTTAAGTTAAAAATCTCAACTAATTAAAGTTAAAAAGTGCTTGTTTTCCTACTACCTAAAATTAGCTCATGTCCTAGAAGTGATCATTGATTCCCTGCATTTTCAGAATTGATGTTCAAAGAGCCCCAGTCTGAGAAGAACACTGCTCTTCAGATAATCTCACACCCACCTATGAATGAAGGACAGCTCCAAATCTTTCCACATACAAGAAATTCTCAAAATGTTAGAAAATACTTTACTCTTAAAGAGCCAAGCATTAATTATCTCTCCCCAACAATCTTTGACAAGGATTATATATTAAGTGGTGACTTTAAATATCTTTGTTTACACACACACACACACACACACACACACACACACTCTCTCTCTCTCTTCCAAAATTTAGCCTGTGTTGAAGAACAGAAACCCAGGCAATCCCCAGGATCATTCCCCATGTTATAGAGGGAAAAAACGTAAAACTACATGATTCAATTTGCCAAGGTAACTCAGACTAAAATGAGATGGACATTATTCCTAAATCACCAACATAAGCATCTCTATCCAAAGGTTTGCTTAAGGAGAACTGGCCTTAGCATGATGAGTCACATATTCTAATTTGCTTAAGTCTACTTTGTATGTGGTTTATTTTATTGTGTTAAGTTTTACATAGTTATTTTTATTTTATGCCTGATTTGGGGGCTTAGAAGAAAATTAGATAGTTGCTAAAGTGTCATTAAGTATAAAAGAAGATTATATATGTTCTTATTTTATATCACAGAAAGAGAAATTCAGGGATAGGAAAGAAAGGATTGCCCTCAACCTTCAAGGCTATTTCTGAAATTTATCTTTACACTGAAAATATACCTGCATCTTTAGGCATTTGAACAAAGTTTAATACAGCAGCATTTTGCTTCAAATTAATCTGTATCTAATTTCAAAATAATAAATTAGGCTCTTGAGGAAACTGAATAATATATGGGTATTATCAACACCTTCCCATATGGTGAATTGGGAAGTGAATGCCTAATTGGATCATGATCTGTTTGAAACTTTTGCATTTTTTGTATTCCCTTAGAATGGGAATTTCATCTCATAAGTGACCTAGTCCTTCTCCTTGTCCTTGCTAGAGGTACAAACTGTCCTGCTTTGTCCATAATATACCATGAAACAAAGGTTTAAAACTTACACATTACTTAAATGTGATTAAAACTCATTATAAATAACTTTATCAAGTTAATAAAGTATTTTGGTTCAGACTAGACCCAAAGAATGGAAGTACACAAAACTTGTGATGAACAATATTTTAACTTTAGGTTTAGATATGATCTTACACAAATCTATCCCCACTTAGCATATAATGAGACAGCCATAGCCACTCCCAGAACAAGTACTCAGGAAGCCCACACTTTCCTTTGAGTAACAAGGCAACCAAATTATTAAATCACAATGACAATATAGAGATGTATGGGTAATGAAGGAAAGAACACAAAATTGACAAAGCAATAAAGAGAAAAACAACTGTCTAACTGATGAGGTGCCCTAGAAAGGTGTTTTAAAATTCACAATATCAAAAGGTATCTTCTCTTATGACTACCTTATAACGCTAATAGCAGGTGTGCATTAATACAAGTAACCCTATATGAACCAGTAAGCATGCAATGGGGTGTACTAAGTATTTTACACTCAATATCTTATTTCATATTTGTAACCACAGAGCATAGTAATACTCTTATGTTACAAACCACGAAGTTAACAGGTACAGAAATTAAGTAAATACCAGAGCCACCCAGCTAGTTAATAATGGAATCAGAACTCAAACTAGATTTGTTTGATCCTAATACTTGGAAGTCTTGGCCACTAAACTCACATCACTTTGTGAGCAAGTCCTTCAAAAATCATAGGCAGAGAATATAGCTTCCTGTTCCAAACCTTACATCCTTTTGAAATTTTCAGTTTATCACTTAAATTCCTGTGAAGGCTGCCTATACACAAAAACAACAGTAAATGTTTATTTTACTGCTAAAGCTTTGGAACCTGTCCTCCCAAATTAAAGTAACATTTTCACACTTTCCATAAAGATAGTGACATTTATCCTCTGGCTTTATGTACCACCATGATATCTCCACAGTTTGAGAATGACAACACATATTGTTAAAGAAAATGAAGTTATAAAGATAAGAAATTTAAAAAGAGGAAAATAGAATATTTGAAATCGCAAAGGAATAGAATATTTGAAATCACAAAGGAAGTTAGTAAAATGCCTTCCCAATTGTGGCTTTACCAATTGTGTTTTTGTTTTTCTGCATAATTGTTATATATGAATAAAATTGTTAAGTGCCACACATATATTTCCACACAGAATAGCCCTAATCCCTTCAAGCAAAAGAGTCTACTGGAATTATTACTTCCCCAGTTTCCTGAACCATTTAAACAAGTCTACGGGATGCTTCAAGTAAAGCCCATACTCTTTAATATGTGGAAGGAAGAGTAGAAATACATGTCCTTCCGGATCTTGGCAATTTGTGAACATGTGAAGCAATTACAAAAGAACTTGCCTGAAACTTGCTAAAAATGCAAAGGAGATGTGGTCTATATACACAATGGAATACCATGCAGCCATCAAAAGAAATGAAATCTTGCCATTTGCGACAACATGGATGGAACTAGAGCGTGTCATGCTTAGCGAAATAAGTCAAGCGGAGAAAGACAACGATCGTATGATCTCCCTGATATGAGGAAGTGGTGATGCAACATGGAGGCTTAAGTGGGTTGGAGAAGAATCAATGAAACAAGATGGGATTGGGAGGGAGACAAGCCATAAGTGACTCTTAATCTCACAAAACAAACTGAGGGTTGCTGGGGGGAGGGGGTTTGGGAGAAGGGGGTGGGATTATGGACATTGGGGAGGGTATGTGCTTTGGTGAGTGCTGTGAAGTGTGTAAACCTGGTGATTCACAGACCTGTACCCCTGGGGATAAAAATATATGTTTATAAAAAATAAAAAATTAATAAAAAAAATGCAAAGGAGGATGTAAGTGTGAGATACATTAACTTTCAAGTCAGTAAGGGGTGGTTTGAAAACTTTAAAATGAAATACACATTGCATAATATAAAAATTCTAAAAGAATTTGTCCTAGCACATTACACCACTTCAGCAATATTTCCTGAACAGTGATCTCAGAGAAAAGTTACCTATGTGGTATGTGGTATACGTGTGTGTGTGTGTGTGTGTTTGTCTAGTATTGGTTTCAGTGAGACAGATAAATTTAAGATTTTTTTTAAGACTTTATTTATTTATTTGACAGACAGAGATCACAAGAGAGGCAGGCAGAGAGAGAGGAAGAAGCAGGCTCCCTGCTGAGCAGAGAGCCCAATGCAATGCGGGGCTTGATCCTAGGACCCTGCGATCATGACCTGAGCAGAAGGCAGAGGCTTTAGCCCACTAAGCCACCCAGGTTCCCCTTAAAAAAGATTTCTAACTCAATGATCTAGTTTATCTTGGAAGTAGGTTTTTACTAGAATTTTTATTGACTGAAGTTAAAGTTTTAAAAATACATTAAATCACATCTCTGCATTCTCTTGGTATATAGTCAACTATAGTTTTGCCACATAGTACACTTCTCAGTAATGTCATACCTATGGTTGGTAGTGCGCGACTGTGCAAAAAATAAATGGCAGGATGACACAGCATGCTTAGTAGATGTGGAACACATATTTGGACCCAAGATTTTTAGAATGTAATCAGTTACATGATTCACAGCATCCAAGAAATAATAATAAACCACTAACAGTCGGGACTTTCTTTCCCTTCCACCCTTGGTTTCTCATCCAGTTTCAAAGTGTCTGGAGTCATCACTAACATCTCCCTACTTCAGGTCACATATTTAATAATCAAGTCCCGTAGTCCACTGTCATGGATCCTTCAAATCAATTTCTTCCTTTCTACTCTCATTGCCACCACCATATTTCAGACTTGCATTACTACAATCTGTTCTGTCACAATGCAGCCTTCACGCTAATCAATCCTGAAAATGCCATCAGGTTAATCTTCATAAAACGCAATTCTGGACATGTCACTCACCTGCTCAAATATTTTCAACAGCTCCCCAAAGCCTAGAGAATAAAGTCTATATTTAGCTTAGAATTCAAAGCATCCCCCGTATTATAATTATTGGTGGATATTTGGTTTCTTCTTAAGTGGTAGGACCATTTTTTACTTTTGTGCCTATAAATTAACAGGCAGAGAAACTTACATATAGAAGCATGTATTCATTCTTACAGATTCTATCACGGCTCAAATATCTACCTTTCTTGACTATCTAACATTCAATTATCATAGGATTAAGCTCTCTTTTTTAAAGTTTCTTCTGGACTATAATATTCATTGCTTCAGAAATTTTTCTACCACAGCTTTACAGAATTAAGTATCAGAGGCAGTTTCTCTAAAGTAGCCATTGCTTTATTCTATATTGTTGATATGAGACAAAGAAGAAAAGATATTCGGTTACTTACCTATGGAGCATAAAGCCCTTGGAGTCAGAGATTGATTCTAATCTTTAGTCTTCCTCATCTTTCCATCTTTACTTTGTTCTCCAAATTTCTCAGTAATCTTGTATTAATCCAATAAATGTGTTTGCTAATTTCTGAATGCCCTACCACAGAGAAATTAGGTAAAAGAAAAAAAAAGGGGGTCAAGTGATATTTTTAAAGGCCATATTTGTCTGAACTAATTATTTTATTTTGCTGTGAGTTAGACTCTATGGCTAGCATTAACAGTCCACTTATTCGGGAGTAGTTTATCAATGCTGCCTCTCTCTGCACAGAGAATGATTACAGGTGAATCTCCACATGGGTAATTTAGATGGGAGCTCACTTATCAGACCACTTCTGTTCAATTCAGAACTAAAAATACTTAGGGGGTCCCATAAATGTTAAAAACCACAAAGAATAATAATAACTAACCTCTTCTTAGTACATGTGTTCCTGAGTACACATACTTAAAATTTTCCCAATTATAATTCAAGAACATTTCAGTTCCCTTTATTCAGAACCATTATTCAGGCTCTTCTGGAAATGTTTTATTCAGGTTGCACATCTCTCCTCTGCAGTCTCTGATTTAGGATTCAGCTCTCTGATAATGAGTGGAAATTGGGGTCTGAAAGAGAAAAACACCATTTTCTTAAATAATGCTATAGGCATACATTGTCTTAATCTGGAAAAAAAAATGAAACCCTAAAATATTTTTCTAAACTGTTAAAATGCCTGAGCTTTTGAAAACTGTTAAAATGCCTGAGCTTTGAAAACAGAGGGAAAAAAGCAAATTACAATACAATTAAACTGTATATTTTAAATATCCGTGATCACATCTGCAACATCACAATATAATCACATGAGTAACATGGAAAAATGGTCTGAAAGCAGTTTAGTGGTGTTCTCCAGGCAAATGTGCAACCTGACTAGGCATGCATTGTGGGCATAAATAAAAAATAGAAAATATTTGTGTGTGTGTGTGGTGGTGACGGTCGCGGCTAATGTTGTTGCTGTCAATAATAAAGAAAGAGGCCGGATCTCAATAGGACATTTGAGCTCAACCCTTTCCCTGGGCTGTAGTTTATTCTCCTGTTCATACCTGAGGACAGTTGGGGCAGTCTCTTAAGCCCTGTAATGAGATCTGAGCAAAATAAATCAGCCCTGTTTTATCCCCAGCTCAGAGAGTTGGGGCAACTCATCGTGAGACTTCCCAATTTTTCACTGTGGTACAGGCTGTTTTGCTTCAGCTGTTTCATAAACTCGAGTCTAACACATACCTATTTGGACATTCTTGGGAAAAACAGAAATAAAAACAGCTAGTCCTGGAGCATCTGAGTACTATAAGTTCAGAGGACTTGGAGGGTCCAGCTGAGGCAACAGGGACCTTTCGCTGAACGACTGCTTGCTAATGGCAGAGTTAAAGGACACGATGGACACAGAAGCAAAGTCAGACAAGTGAGGAAATGTGCTGACCCCACGATGACTTGCCCAGGAGATAAGGATGCATTTAGAACCACCTTCTTTTTAAATGACCACCATGACAAGAGCTGTTAAGTATTAAACAGGTGTGTGCTATCCGTGATTGCATTTGGATCTCCCAACTTAGTGGTGTCAGTAGAACTAATGACTGAGACAGATAAAGTGGCATACTTCCTGCATGGATTAAGATTCTGTATGAAAGCCAAAATAAAGTGCTGCACACCTGCCACATTTGAGAAAACATAGTCATAATTCCTAAGATGCTTATCTGAACTTTCTGGTCTTAAATTCTCAAACAGATCAGCTCAGAAAGATTTCAGATATTTGGAAGTTGGAGAAAATCACAAAAACTTCTGCAGGCATATATCAGTCCCAAATCTCTTACTCAGGAGAGCTTCAAAATTACATTTGCTCTGACTCCCGCATGTGTGATCTGATAAGATCACTGACATATATTAATTGCTGTAAAATGAAACATAACAATGACCCAGAGTTAATAAAACATTGGTTTAAAAATATCCCTCATTCTAATGCTGTATACTTGAGTTAAATTTAAGAATATACTCATAAACTCTTATTTTGCAGGTGAAATAAAAACTTGCTAAATACTCTGAAATTTCTCCTTAGAATTTTAAGCTACCTTATAAATGTTATCTTTTTTTTCTTTCTATAGGAGTAACACCATATTTGAACTTTTCTGACAACATCTTCTCAGCTTAGGAATTCAAAAAAATCATCTGCTCTATTCAAGTTATTTTGCTATGCATTATACAGTGTAAAGTGATAAATAACATATTAGTCCATATCATCAAAAAACATATTCTATGAGTGAAAAATACATGTTTAGAAACATGTGGCTCAGTTGGCTAGGCGTCTGCCTCTGGCTCAGGTCATGATCCCAGGGATCAAGTTCTGCATTGGGCTCCCAGCTTAGTGTGGAGCCTATTTCTCCCTCTGACCCGCCCCCCTGCTCCTACTCTCTCTCTCTTTCTCAAATAAATAAAAATCTTTAAAGAAAAAACATAATATATATGTTAAATGCCATAAGAAGGATACAAAATAGAAAAATGAAAAAAATTTAAATTAAAATTATATTTCCAAAAATTAAAAGTTTATTATTAAGATACATTTTGGACATTTTAACAGAAATAAAAGGTAACTTTATTTTCTTAGAAAAAGTTTTTTCAGAAAAAGAAAATATTTGAAGTAATATTAAAATACACAGAATAAAGTTATCTTTGTGGATGAGTTAGAGACTCAGGTTGCCTATAACAAAGGGTACATGAAGAGAAAGTAGTTCATTAATATGCAAAGGACAATGAGAGTAAGATCACAAGCCTTTAGCCATACTATACACAAACAGTGAATCATGGAACACTACATCAAAAACTAATGATACAGTGTATGGTGACTAACATAACATAAAAAAAAAAATCAGTATGAAATGTGTTCCATTAGTTGTGGAGAATTATTAACATGAATTTTTCACGAATTCACTTTATTATTTTCTTTGGCAAGTAAAAGGTAACAATATAACATTAGAAAAAAATATTACATGATATCTAACCACAGTTAACCTTTCAGTGTGCACCATTTAAAAACACTTACAAACCTGAGACTATACTGAGCATCATGTTACCTGCTTTTTAAAGGACATGTTTAATATATAATAAAAGTCCTTGCATAGCACACTCTTCATATCTTTCTTTTAAATAACTGCATAAAAGTATATTTCTTGAATACATCCTAATTACATAACCATTTCTATATTTTTACACTTGAAATTGCTTCCTTAAAAAGGGGGTTATTTATTGATTGATTTATTTAAAGAGAAAGAGAGAACATGAACAGGGGGAGTAACAGAGAAAGAGTGGGGAATGTCAAGCAGACTCCTCACTGAGCACAGAGCCGGATATAGTGCTCCATCTCATCTCTCCAGGATCACGACCTAAGCTGAAATTAAGAGTCAGATGCTTAAAACTGACTGAGCCACCTAGCCACCCCACATTAAATTGCTTTTTATCATTACTACATACCAGTACAACAAAAATAAATATTTATTAAGTACCTACTATGTGTCAGACACTGTTCCAATAATTTTCATTAAACAGAATAAAACAGACTAATTCCATGCCCCCATGGAACTTAACGTTTTGTATATACAATAATATTCTTTTTTTTTTTAAAGATTTTATTTATTTGACAGAGAGAGATCACAAGTAGGCAGAGAGGCAAGCAGAGAGAGAGAGAGAGAGAGAGAGAGAGAGGAGGAAGCAGGCTCCCTGCTGAGCAGAGAGCCCGATGCAGGACTCGATCCCAGGACCCTGAGATCATGACCTGAGCCGAAGGCAGAGGCTTAACCCACTGAGCCACCCAGGCAGCCCAACAATAATATTCTTGTATATGCATCTGTATCATTGATTTATGTGTATCTTTACAATAAAGGCTGGATACAAACTTTCAATGTCAATAGAATTGAATGTTTTTAATGGTATCAATACATACCCCACAACTGGTATATGAGAGTCTATCTCATGAGATCATGACCTAAACTGAAACCAAGAATCTGTTGCATAACCAACGAAACCATCCAGGCACCCCTATAATGTATCTTTTTACATTGTTATTGATTTTCAGCATTTTCATTTTATTGGTTATTATTTTTTTTCAAAGATTTTATTTATTTATTTGACAGAGAGAGATCACAAGTAGGCAGAGAGAGAGGGAGAAGCAGACTCCTGGCCGAGCAGAGAGCCTGATGCAGGGCTCAATCCCAGGACCCTGGGATCATGACCTGAGCCGAAGGCAGAGGCTTAACCCACAGAGCCACTAAGTTGGCCCGGTTATTTTTTTGCATGCATGAAATGCCTACTTATCCCTTTAACGGAAAGATTTTCTTTTTTTTTTTTTTCATTTTTATCTCCAATTTATTTGTGACATTTCATTATAAACTAAGAAAATTCTCTGTTAGATATGTATTTTTCAAACATGTCCTCAAACCGACATGTATATATGATAGAAAAATATCTATTTTTAAAAATTTTTTGTGGTAAATTTTACTAAAGAGGTTAATGGTGATTTTGGCTTCTGGTATTTTTTTTTCTATTACTGAATATTTATTTAAAAATACAAATATGCTCTAAGCATACAAGAAAAACAGCTATACCTTTGATTCTAACTTATGATTAATATTTTACAATATTTGAGAAATCCTCCTTTTTAAGGTTTTTGTTTCCATATTCTCCATATAATTATTGTCTACTCTGATAAACAAAGTCAATGAAGAATTGCTTTTCTTTTATATTTAATTTCTTTTCAGTATAACAGAATTCATTGTTTATGCGCCACACCCAGTGCTCCATGCAATATGGTGTTTTGTTTTTAAATGACTTACTAATGTCAATAGTTATACAATATACTTATTTTTCCTCAAATACTACAAAATATTTGTTACATTTAAGTCATCAACAACTTTACATTGTGTCATATAGGAGTCAAATTTGCTTTTCTCAGAGAGCTTCCTATCTCCATACCATTAATGGACCCATCCATCATGATCCTCAATGTTTGGTTCTCAAATAGTAAGTTCTTCTCTATCAAAGCATTCTTTCTCTAAGATATAGGGTGCAAAATTTAAAAAAAAAATGGGTAAAGCCATTTTTCCTCTACACTCTCCCAACACTTCAGTAAATCCTGTCCAGGATTAAGAAAGTAGCTGCCCATTCCTTACTGATAGAAGAGAATTCTGAAGCTTCTGAAGATCCCTCCTAATTTATCTCTAAAAGCTGATGATTCCGAAAGCCAATATTTGCTTTTTTTAAAAAAATTCTAAACATTTTACTTTCTAATATCCATGTCTTATTTTGTTTTTTTTTAGTATGAATACATGGCCCAAATCTTTTAATGAGCTATAACTAGGAAAAGGGACAGTAGCTGCTTACAGATAAGATTTCTATCTATAATTTAAGATTCATGCTATCTGGGTAAACCCTAAGACCTAACAAGCACTTCCATATACCTCTTCAACAGGGAGCTAGTACAGCTAAGTCCTGATCTTGAAGGAACCATTAACATTAATGGAAAGTAAAAGAATTCCCAAGTGAGAAATGAAACTATTAAAACTAGAATGGGAAAATAGAGGCACAGGTAATTGCTTAGCCATTTTCTCCTGTCCTTGTAATATCCAAATGATGAGGTCTTTTTCTTTTTCCCTCCCCCAAGGTTTAGGTATAAAGACTTTCAAGTCATATTTAAAATATAGCTGGCTTAGGAAGAGCTCAAACTTCTGTGCTTAAATACCTGAATCTAGTTCAGAAGCCATAGTGCTGCAGAGGAATATATGTTACCTGGGAACTTTTCTAACTAAATGTACCCTCCCGCATACACACAACTCCTATACTAGAGATCTTCCTATGCCTCCCGTTTGCCTTTAAAATCATTACAAGGTAAGCTGTAACTTCTAATGGAAGTATATCAAATTTCTGGGATGTGTTGAGAATTATTTCTTTATTAACTGTAAGAGATTTAGAAACACCTTTACATTAACAAAGAGGTTATCATGCAATCATTCAATAAACATTTGTTTGATCAACTACTACCTGCTTAAGGCCTAGCCTATAGGAATACAACAGTGTGAAGAAGAGGTATAGGATTAAATAAGCCAGCAAGTTCCACATGGAGAGACACAGGATAAATGAAAAGCAGAGCATTTTGGGACCACACAGCAAGAATATCAATTTCATCTTGGTCAGTCTGGGAAAGATGTCCAGTGAAATTGGTATCTATGTTGAAAACTAAATGACGAAATAAATTAGGAAGTGAGAGATTATATCACGTCTGGAGAAACTAAAGAAAAAAAAAATCCAGAATGACCGGAGCGTAGAAGTCAAGTGAAAGAAAGGAAAGACACACAGAGATAAAAGATGAGGCTAAAGAAGCAAATAGCACCGATGGAGACACATAAATTTGTTTGAATTCTACCACAAGAGCACGGAAGAGCAAAGTGATTATTTTAAGCAGAAGGGCAACCCCAGTTTTTCCTCTGGAAAGAAAACTCTGACAGCAATGTGCGGAACACACGAGAGGAGGGCAAGTCTAAAGCCATGGAAATAAGTGAATTTGCAAAGGTGTTCACTTCTGAGAAAGAGTTCCAATAAGTATTAAACAACGAGAACTCTCTGGCTAACCATTGATTACTCAGCGAATTATCCAGTTAAAACACAGTGTCTTAATTGTTATACCTAATAATTGCACTGTTCATAATTTAAGTTGTTTACTATCTGAGGTTTAACACTCAGAGAATTGATTAAATTGGATAACTCCTCTCTTGGATGGAAGCAATAACCTTCAATGGAATGCTAACTACCTCTGAGAATTATGTTTAACTCAGACTTTCTTTGCCATAGGCAGAAGTAATTGATTTTAGGCTGGGTGAACTGGTTCTTAATACATATGCCCACAGGGAGAATGTCATTTTAATAAGATGCTTCTATAAGCCACATCCTACTTAAAACAGAAGGTTTTCCCTTTGCCTTCATAAGGAAAAGCTAAAGGAGTCCTGTTTGCCCTTAAGTTCACAGTAAACAACTGTGAAGTAAAGTAACACTGAGTCGGCAATCTGCAAAGTATCTATTTGCCAACTCAGCTATCTCTGTTCTGTTTGGAGCTGAAGCTTTTCTAGGAAAATACATCTATGTTTAACATTCTTGAAAACCACTAATTAGTATACCTAAATCTGCTTATATTGGCTCTGCAGTAGTTGTTCCCTGATTTCCCAATCTATTGTTTTGTTCTGCTACTACCATGACACAACTAAAATAAGAGTATTCAAATAATTAGAAATTGGGGAGGGGAGATAATAAAACAAACAACTGCATCCCAAGAGATCAAGGGAAATATGGAGAGTCTTCAAAAAATAGGAAATCACTGATTCATCGAGGCAGTCAGATTTTGATACTGATTCACAGATTTGACCCAATGCAAGTAAAAGCACTCAGGGTTGTTCAAGACTATTAACCGAGTTGTAGAAAAAACCATTTTTACATATACATTTCAATTCATATGTATATACCACCTGTTAAAACTTTTAATTCTTATATTTTCTAGCTCATAGAATACATTAATGTCATATATATGTTATATATATGTCATTACATATATATATGTAATCAAGTTATGGTTGATATTATAATCCTTTAACAATAATTTTCACAAACTTTAATTCATCCCAACTTCTGGTGGTAACCTGGCTTATTTTATGTAATACATATTACATAGCATATTGAATTTACTTATGAATACACCCATGTTCATATATTTAGACCTAAATTATCAATCTAATAATGTTAATATTATCCAATCAAATTTATTGCCCATTGTTCTTATATCTAGTTTACCAAACTCTTATATCTAGTTTACCAAATATCCAAATTACCAAATAGTAATCTAGTTACTAGTTTATATCTAGTTTGCCAAAATCCCACATATAGCCCATTTTTAGGCATTTACACAAAATTAAACATTTGTTTTTTTAAAATAATAGCTTTAAACATTTCAAGTTATACTGGTATCATACTCCTTTAACAATAATTTTCACAGCTTTAATTTATCACAAGCTGTTGGTGGTAACCTGACTTATTTTACATAATACACAGATCAATTTTTACAAATATTTTATTAGTTGTGCTGGCACACAAACATCATGGATATTAAGGTGCTGGGCTACAAGGACTTGGCTGCCATCCCCAAGGACAAAATTATCCTGGACATAATTGCCTCATGATGATCTACAAGTTCCACTGTCCCTATTCCTTCCTGGAACACATGGAATGGCTCAGAAGCCAAGATCTTGTTTTCACCAAATCCACGTCTCCCTCCCCCTTAGCATCCCCAGAAGTGTGGGTAAAGAGCAGGACCTCTGGAACCATCTCCCAGGCTTTAGCCCCTAGAATTACCGGGACCCCCCAGAATACCCTGGCCCATTTCCATCATCATCCTACTCAGATTCCAACATGTATAAGCAGACACAGATCCATAAGCAGAGAGAATCTGTGGATAGCAGCTCTCAGCACAAGCCTTCTTCTGAGGATCTTGTCATCAAATCATCCATGCTCCCTGCAGCCCAGCCCCGGACTCCAACCTGCTCACCAAGATTGAAATTGATTATTGGTCATGCAGTTTGTCACTGGCCATTGTGGAGATAGAAAGAAAGAAGCAGAAGACATCATAGGAAGAGGTAGAGAAAGATGATAATGCCAGAAAAGAGATGGAGGGTCTCAGGAAGGGTCAAAGACAGGAACTCAGTAAGGTGACTCTCTAACTCGAGAAAGATAATCTTGAAGGAAGAAATGAAGAAGTCATTGCCTACTTAAGGAAAACTCAGTTCCTATGGGTTCAGACACCCTTTCAAACCTCCCCAAGACCTAGGACATCCAAGTGTTCTCTGACTATGGTGAGACCACCCTGAGCTAGCTAGTCCACAGACTTCAGCCCAGGGGGAGTGAGCCTGGAAGGCCAGGCCTTCAGATCTGTCACTATGAAATGCTGGTAGCAAACAATAGGAGGTGAACCAAGTTTCCTCTGGGTGGGGATCAGATGAGGTCTGAAATGTGTCTGTCAAGTGAGGACTTATCCAGGGTTCTTTCCCTATCTCCTGAAGAATTTGAAAAACTGTTCTGTGGAAGCAAAACAAATTCAAGAAAAAGTAATCTCTCTTCTGATCATCCCCACCATGACTCCATGACTTACCCTCATCCCCGCTGCCTCAGAGCTCTGGAGCTGGGGTCACTGATCCCAAGGCATCCTTTTCCCATGGTGAGCAGGGAGTGAGAATCACCTGGAGGAGGGGGGGGGTGTCGGACCGAGGTAGATTTGGTTCCATTCCCCAAGTAGAGGGGCAGCCAAGACCTTTGCAGCCCTTGGGTTGTGAGACATGGATTTTCTTCCCCGTAATGAGGGTGGGGGTACTCTTCATCACCTCTCACACTCACTGCACAAGGCAAACCCAGTCTGGACTCCAGCAGACACAAAGTTAATGTTTGTGTCCTCCCTCTGCACACACACCCCCACAAGAAGGTTCCCAGAAGAGACTGAGAAAAAAATGAACATAGCAGTTAGTAGTTGGACCTATCAGGTATGTTGACCCATGTGTAGGTGGAACTGTCCCTTGTAGGAGGAGGGTGAGTGTGAGAAGCAGCAAGGCAGACAGGGAAACCCCAGGACCCTGTGTGTCAAGATCTTCTCCTCATCTCACTTTTACAGCTAACCCTACACCTGGGCCTCCTGCTTCTCTGACTCTAGCAGGAGCAGGCTCCAGCTCAAGGAGATCTCTAGCACAGAGGCTGCCCTGATCTCTAGCTCACTTTGTCTTTTGCTTGACACCCCCAGGCATGGCGTCTTCTTGCTCTAGTACTGACTTCCTCAGAAACCGTGGTTTAAATTGGAGATGTTGGCTATACAAAACCCTAGTTCACCATAAAGCATCTAGGCAAAGTCAACTAGAACTCTACATTCTAGAACGAACCCAGGTCCTGTGCAGAACCCTTTAGACTTCCTTGGATGGGAGTAAGGAGAGCAGGCTACAAAGACATTTCTTGTCAGTATCTTGGCTATCAAGTCCCACCTACACCCATGCATCCCCCAAAATATTCTCTAAAGAATGTAATGTACTGGGGTACTCGCCCCACTGCTTTCCTCACCTAACTCTCTGCCCTACCTAAATCACACTATCACACACACACACACAATATGAATGCTCTATTATTGCTAATATTTAAGTAAGTGTAAAACAAAACACAGTGAAAAAGAGTGGATTTCTGTGTGTGTGTGTGTGTGTGTGTGTGTGTGTGTAGAAAGAGAGAGAGAATCCAAGTATAGATGATACTCAGATAAAGAACTATGAAGATAAATTCTTTCCTGTCTTTAGACTTGAACTAAAATACCAATTCTTCCTAGGTTTTGACTCTGTTGGCCTTTGGACTAGAACTATACCATCAGGATCTCAAGCTTGCTGAATTGCCCTACAGATCTTGGGACTTGCCAACCTCTGTAATCATTTAGGCCATTCCTTGCTTCCTTATAATAAATCTCTTGACAGATAGATAATAATAGAGATATACAGATAGAGATACTGATGAAGATACACAAACTAAAATGTTGGAAAAGAATTTTTTATTGTATTGATGCCATTACACACACACACACACACACACACACACACACACACACATACACACACACATATTCCATTTCTCTGCAGTACCCTGAGTAATATACTGTTACATAAAGAGGACTGAAGATAACATTTACATCCTAACATGAGGACCAGGAGATCAACTCATGTTATTCGGTAATGAAAACAAAATGAAAAGAATAGTTATCTCCTAGAATGATATGATGACTTGGATGACACCTGCACATTTTTATAAATGCTTTCCTTAAAAAAAAAAAAAAAATTATTATTTTGGGGCAGCCAAAAGTTCAGTCAGTTTCATTAATATTATAATTGTATTTAAAGTTTTCTCCTCACCAATGACTTACTTTCATGTGCTTCTAATCGTGAAAGTGCACTTTAATAGAGGTATAGAGTATAGTGTTAAAGAGATGGCACATTTACCATTGTGCAGTAACATGAAATCAATGGCAGCTAGTCATACGGGCTTTTTCAATTTCCATCACACATGGTATGCGGCCCTTGGTTCAGTGGATAATCCAATTGTAAACAGTGACTCACTGTTAACAACTCTAGGAAATAGGATTAGCAATTTCTAATTTCAAAGTAAACTTATTTCATTTTTGTCCTGCAAATAAAAACAATGTGTTCAGAGATTAAGCTTTTCAGTTTTTAGACCTCCCCAGAAACAAAAATGCTGGAAACAAACTTTTATTATACTAATGCCATTAATGGATAAGTATATGAGTATATGTTCCTAATAGCTTTTTAATAGTTTGGTACTACTACTACTGCTCCTACTAGATTGAATTTCAAATAGAGGAAACTTAACATTTTAATTGAAAGAAAATTTAATTAAATCTCTGGAAATTAAAATCTTTGGCATATCCTCTACTCAATGTAATCAGGAGAAAAATAAAATTTCATGTATTGTTACAAAGGTGTTTCCACATCAAAACTTTTAGATGAGGTTTTGGGAAATTGGTTTGTCTTGGAACACAGTTAAACTGAATCAATGATCTAGTAATTTCTGTAAATTATTTATGGTACCATTCTAAAACTTACTTTACTCTACTTACCTGGGAATCCCTTTAGTGGAATATTGCCTTCATCAAAAACTATCCCTCCATACTGAGTTACAAACTCTTCTCAACTCCCTATTCCAAAGAACAGAGGATGGTGTCTTTTACTCTCCTTTCAGAACACAAAATTCTCACTGTGTTGGGCCAATGGGTCTCTGTCAATAATACTCATGTCTGGCTTTTTTTAAAATGCCCACACTTGAACCCTATATTCAGGGATTTCTCTAATTGGTCTGGGCTGGAATACTGCTAATCTGTGTTTTTTAAGTTCTCCAGATATTTATAGCATACTGCCATAGTGAGAAACACTGGCCTAGATTAACCAAGGAAGGGTTATACCAAAAGGAAGCCTGAGGCTATGTAACTGGGATTTAGAACGACAGTATTTATGGTCCAAGTTTGTAGCAAGAAAACTGTACTGAATCCAAAGGGCAAATAAGATCAATCAAGAGACAGAATAAAGTTAGTGGACAGGAAAGTCAATATTGCAAACTGAAGGAGTTTTGTGGAACAATTTTTATGACTTGTGACCATTGGCAGAAAGCAGATTCAGAAGTTAACTTGAATAAGCCATCCCAGCCTGAAAAAAAACTAAGAATAAATATCTCCCTAGCTCCTTCTGCAGGAAACTTGACTACCTGTCCAGACAAAGAAATTCTCCTGACATTGCAAGGTACAGTTTTTTTTTTTTTCATTGAATTCATTAATCATCAACAAACTTGTTCACATCATTCTGATATGAGTACATGCTGTCTAACATGAGATTGGAGAAGGTTTTTGTCATTTATAAGTTGATAGTAGAGAGCAATTATAAATCAGAGCTCCAGGTCCGTGACAGACCAGGCCCACTCACCTTTAAAAATCTCACTCACCTTCCAAATTTGTTAAGTATTTTTATAGAAATCACTAGACTCTGGAAGTTTCTAGAGTTAATTCATTTATCAGTCTTTCATTTTGTATTAGCTATATCTCATAGGCCCTATACAAGAAAGATGCTAGGCACTCAGGAAATGATAGAACTCCTATCCTCAAAGATCTCACATTCTCATAAACTAAATAGAAAGTTATCAAACTATTAAAAAATACATTAGTGATATGCTGGCAGATAAGAACAGGCATGAGAAAGGCAGCACAAAAGAATTCAATAGGTATGGTTGGGAGTGGATTGCTGAGGACCATCAAAATGCTTTTGAGAGGTAATATTTATAGTGATTCCTGAAGCAAAGAAAGGAAGCATTAAAGGACTGTCGTGAAGAGCCACAGGTTTAAAAAAAAAAAAAAAAAAAAGCATGTATTAGGGTGTGGTCCAAAAAGGGGCTACATGGAAGAAAATACATGGGAAAGACTGAATAAGATAAATCCATGTTTGTTGGTTTGTTACACCCAAGATTGTTTAAATTCTATCTTAAAGGTAAAAAAGAACAACTGAGGATTCCACACAAGAGTTTGAACAATTAGGCCTTTAAAAATTAATTAAATTAAATTAACATTAAATTATTGAAATTAAATTTAAATTCATTTTACAAAAGCTAAGTGAGAGACAAAAGCATTAATTATAAAACTACTGAAATAATACAGTTGATATTTATGCTAAACAAAGCTAACGTAGCTAAGATAGAGTTTGAGTACAGAGCAAACAGAATTTATTAAAGGGGTATTTAGAAATCAACAGGACTTAGGAAACAATAGGAATGAGGAGGGCAGGAATAATAAAAAAAAAATTACTTCTAATTTTTAGCTTATGAAATCAGATGATAATGAAGTTCCATTTACTAAGAAGGATAAAATGAAACCGTTGATTTAGGGCAGAGAAATCATGCGTTCAGTCTTATACAAGTTGAATTTGAGGTGCCACTGGCCAGTTAAGAGGAGCAAACATAGAACTAATGGAGACTGGCTAAGATGCACAGCAGCAAGTTTGTGTTTGAGTCCGGCATTGTGAGTCATCAATCTATATTTCTTTGTTATCACCATGGATCTTCTCAGAAACCTGATTCCCAAGATTTTCCTTCCTGAGGAGACCAAAGAAGCAGCTGATGGTAATTAGTGAGGTCACAGAAAATGTAGCAGAATCTGCCCTTTGTCACTCAGCATATTTTTTGAGAAGGTAATGGGCTTCAGATGAAACCATGGGAAACACAGAAATAGGGAATGCAGTAGAGGATACATCTCCAAGAAGGATGCCAAGGCTGTTCAAAAAGTAGAAAGAAAACAAAGAGGCCAAGAGAAGAAAGCATTTTAAAGGGAAGGAAATGAAAAAGTCAACTCTACTATCAAATACCACTCAGAAATCAATTATGTAAGAACCATACAGTTTTACAATGAGAAGTTTTGGGAAATATTGGCAAGAGAAGTTCAGTAATTTCCAAGGATAGGACTCTAATCACATACGTATAAGTGGCATGAGTAAGAGATGAGGGGCATTCTTTCAATAAACTTGGCTGTTAATGGACAGAATTATATGGTGGGAAAGTTAGAAAAATATACAAGATTGAAGTGATTTCTGGGCTTATTAACTGTTTTAGGTTGCAGGAATGGAGATTTATTGAAAGTAGTTACAGGAATCTTGCAGTTATAAGATTGTAAGATTCAGCTATGATATTTGATGAACTGATGTCCCTGAGGAAATGGGCATGATGGTACCCATAGCAAAGTAGGGGATTTTTTTTTTTTTTTAACAGAAAGAATGTCTCCTTCCTCTGAGAAAACAGGGAAAAGGTTAGAGTGGATAGAGATATGTTGAAAAACTAGAAGAGTCCTCCTAGTCTGGTCTGTTTTCTCTATGAATTCCAAGGCAGAGTTGACTTCTGTGAGTCAAAGGACAGGAGTAGGCTAGGGATTTTGGGAAGAGTTATGGAAGCCTAGAATAAAAATACATAGAAGAGAGACTGATGAAAAGCTTAAAGGATTTCCGGGAAGATTTAAGTACCCAACTGAAGCTAGAAACCATAAATCTGTTCTGTCCCATCTTTCCATAGTTACTTGATTTCCTTTAGCAGTGCTTAGTTGCCTGAACACAGTTGAACGGATAATCCAGGCTGACAACAAGCCTTCAGCATGCAGGTTTTGAGAAAGATAGGGAGACAAAGCTGTTGAGGTTATGGGAGAAAAGGAGGTTCATGGTTTCAAGACGAAATGCAGAAGAAAATGAGGCTAGGGTACGGAGATAGAAAATTGAAAAATCAAGGATCTAAAAGTTACCTTTAAGTTAATGTATGGGTACAGTGGAAAAAAGGAGCTGAAGGTTGGAAAGGCATATTCAGTAAGTAGACTGTTGCAGCTTACTATTGCATAATACAGCTATTATTTTATTTTGTACCATTATCTTCCACAACCATTCCTGGTACTCAATAAATGTTTGTCAAATTAAACTTATTCTGAGATATATGGAAAAGATTTTTTTTTTAATTGAGAGATAAACCACATAGTACTCTACATTGTAATACTTTCTTCACACAGAGTATGAAGGTCTTATATTCAAGCTAGCAAACCACTTGAAAGCAAAAGTGAACACTAAGCCTCCAATTTCATCCTAAAACTCAGAGGATCTGATTCAAATACCATATTTTGGCCAGTAAGATTTAATTTTAAAACTAGATGAGTCATCCTGTTCATGAGATATTTTAAGTAAAGATTGCACTACATGAAGAGACACCCTTGCTAAACCTAAAACTAATACGGAGGAAACACGGCAATTATACACAATCTTTGATGATGGTTTTTCCACAGAAAAGTAGATTAGTTACCAGAATTTGACTTCACTCAGCTGAAGAAATGGATCCTAGGGATGCATATGTTGACAATCGTTAGTAACAGTATCTACCTTTCTCATTTTAGAAGGAAAAAAAGTCCTTAGAGATCACTTAATCCAAGCACTTCATTATGCAGCATGAAGAGCAAGTCCTGAAAAAGGTTAAGAGATGTCATACAAGGTCATACAGAAAATAAGCAGCTGCAGTGTAACTAGGACCAAATGCTTCCACTACAGTGAAAACTGCTGGAATATTAAAGAAGCTCTCTGGCTTATTTATGTAAGTATGTATATCAGTGAAATTGAGTAAAATGGCCATGATTTCAATAGAAGCAATTGCTTTCCATCTACCCTTTATGAGAACAGCTTGGGCTAAACTCTGGCTTATGCAGTCTCTTTGTTGCAAATGAGCAAAAGAAAGTTTCAAATAGGTGATCACATGCACATACACACACACACAGAGAGAGAGAGAGAGAGAGAGCGAGAGAGAAAAACAGAATAAAAAAGAAGATCTATGAAAACAATTCACAAAGTTTCTCTCCCTGGATAATTAGAAATAGGCTATATTTGCTTACTTTTTTTTTTTTTTTTTTGTAATCCCTGATGTGTTTGACTAAAATGGTAATTAGCTATATTTTCCATTTTGGTTGAAACATATTGTATATCATGTGTAGTGTAGCTCTGGTCTCAAGAGGGAAATGGATAATCAGGAGAATATTTTTCAATGTCTCCTCTCTGTAAAGATTTACTGAGTTGTCTCTAATGTACACTGACAGCTTCTGCATTAAAATTAGAGGGAAGTAGACATCGATATTGTCAAGCTTAAAAAAAAACCTCTCCCCTTTCATTTTCATTCTACTAAAATAAATCAAGTCCATATCTTTTAATATTTTATTAGAATTGTTCATTTCTGAAGGTCAAGAGCAAAAGGACTTCTCAAAGTTAAAAAAAGATTCAAAAAAGGTGGCAGTTTTCTGGACCAGAAGCCTAACAGCTATATTAATTTCCTTGTTCAAAGTTATTGGTGTTATTTAACTACGTAACTTAACTTCAGTGTGAGCTATATTAATTTGTTTGTGAACAAAAGAAACCCATTCTAAATAAACATAATAAAAATAAACTTACTAGAAGAATATCAGGCCATTACAAGTGGATGGAATTGAGGATAACCAAGATTAGAATTAGAATCAGAATTAGAATCAGGCAAAAACGCAGACTACAGCTGTTTTTCTGTAAGAAACAAACAAACAAACAAACTGCTGGAATGAATAAATTCTAGCTGTTTCTTCCACCCTGTTTCATTCTACTCAAGACTTAAAATCCTAGAAGAGAGATTCTATTTGGCTAAACTTGGGTTTCACATGTACCCCTCGAGTATATATGAGTATTGAGATGTGGAGGAACTTCTAGCTGAACTCAACAGGCCAAAAAAACAGTACAATATGGTTAACTACACTTTCCAGACCACATACAATGGGAAAGAGGTAATTTTTCAAAAGAAAATCAGGATATTACTAAGAAATGAGAACTCATGCTGGGTAGTAAAAATTTTAAAGACTTACCCACCTCAAGACAAAAATATTAGCATTGATTTTGAAGGAAATAATGATGATAATAACAATAATAATGGCTACCCCTTAATGAAAATATGCCTGTTAACATATAAGAAAGTACATACATTATTCAAAGATCCCCAAATCAAGACAGCAGAGGATACACTGGAAATCTGGGACAAGTGCCCTCCTCAAGTGATAGTGTATATAAATATCTTTGCTTACCAGCAACAGTCTAAATGCCTGAGGTGACCAACAATTTATTATTTCTTTCTAGAGCTACAGATCAGGCTTCACATTTATAAGTCACTGTATATCTAACATAGAGATAGCAGTTAGTCCAGCCCAAAGGAAAAGAAGGGGAATCACCTCAGAAATGATTTAATCCATGCTTCAAACTAGCATATCTATTCTGAAAATCATTCCTAACTGCATGAACACCTGAGAGAAATTTACATTTGATAGTTCTGATCTGACCACCACAAACATTAAACCTTAATAACATGTAATGTTATAGATGTTTCACATATCTGCAATTCATAAGCATTATCTGCTTTGAGCAAAAATAAGTTACCAAAAGTACATTCAAATGGTTTCAATTTAATGTGATAACTAATAAAATAATGCTGAACACTGATCAGAATTCTAAATTCCACCTCAGTGGTCCTGACTTAGTTCTATTTCCCGAGTTAATAATTATTGTAACACAGATACATCTTACACAATATGACTATTTGTGTATTGTGTGTTGCTCAAGAAATACATTGTAAATAGTGAAAATTAATAAGCAAGTTGGAATAATTCCAAAAATTTTAAAATAATTTTATGAACCAAAATGATACCTTAGGACAATTTCTAAAGGATGTGTTACATAGAGTTATGAGATGTGTGTCTTAGAAGGTGATTAAGAAACATTTTAGTCTAAATTCTTTATTTCATGAGATTACTAATGCTCTAATAGCACATATTACATAATTAAAACCAAATACAATTCAATACAGACCATAGGACTAAGGATGGATACTATCCTACATGCTTCTGATTATAAGCAATATATGGTTTAAAAAAAATGGTAAGAAAGCCAATACGCTGGCCTACCTTTGACATTTATTTTTGTGTCCAGAAAAAAAGTGGTCATCGTAAACATTAACTTTCGCCCTTTTTTCCAGAGTCACTAATTCTCAAATTCTAATGGAAAATGTACCCCTGTATATTGGCTGTCAAATAACTCTATTGACAGTCCTCTTTTCTCTTCCTCAGTATTATCATAGGTATTCATGGAAAGCAAATAAGCATCTTAGAACTGGATTATATCAGATAATTTCCCAAAGAAATATGGCAAATTCTCATAAGTTGGAATTGCAGGGAGAAGGAGAGGTTTTTATAAAGTATTATCTTAAAAATAGATATATTTATATAAAGCATGTCTATTTTGCTAGCAAAACATGCACACACACAGAATCAGACTTTAAGAGTTAGCTAAAACTGTACAGATAAACTAGACTGTTGTCTCATAAATGCAGTAAGTTATTGTGATAGGGCACATTAATTTTTTAAAAGGCATATTATTTATGCATCAACAAAAGTATAACTATAACATCAAATGCCTTATTTCATTGATATTTGCATTAAGAAGAAGCTAAAGGTCTGTTGTTTGGTTAGAGTTTTGTTTGGTTCTTCTCTTTGTTTTGGTTGTTTTTATTTTCGTTTTTGTTTTTCTCAAAAGGCTATTTTAGAATATTAACAGTTTGGGTATATAGGTAAGGGTAAATGTGTATTCACCACACAACTCTTGGAATTTTTCTATGTACTAGAAAACTGTTATAATATTAGTTATTTCATGCCTCTATGCACTTTGCATACATTGACCTTCCCTATCTACTCTACGGATCTAACTCCAATCATCTTTAAACTAATATCATTTCCTCAGTCAGGTGACCTGCCCATGCAGAGCTAGGCACCCTCCCATCTGTAAGCTCACTATATGCTGCACCCAGACAATAATATTTATTGTATTCTTTAATATCTATTTGTTGTCAAGGCCATCTGTTCCACTTCCAAGGGACATGCAGACATGCAGTAAAATCACATGGAGAAAATTTTAAAATCACATGGAGAAAACTCTCCACTCAGACTTGGTGAGGAATAAGAATCCACATTTTTTTTTTTAAGATTTTATTTATTTATTTATGTGACAGAGAGAGAGAGAGAGAGAGAGATCGATCACAAGTAGGCAGAGAGGCAGGGGGAGGGGGAAGCAGGACCCCTGCTGAGCATGACCTGAGCCACCAGGTGCCCCAAGAATCCACATTTTTTAAAAGTCTTCCACCGAGTCTAATGTTCATCCATAGTGAAGAGTAACTACACTAACCCGCAAACTTCACTGTTAAAGATTTTTTTTTTTTTACTTATTTATTTATAAGTTGTTGATTGAAACACAGCACGTGGTAGGCACAGAGCGATGTTTAGGGAAGCCTGTAAAACAGGATTTGATTTGCTATTTAGCAAATCAGTAATAATGATGCAGACAGCACTATATGGAGAAGAACAGATTAAGCTGGAAGCAGGCCTGCACAGACCTGATCTTTAAATGAGGTTTGCCTGAAAAGACAAGAAGAGGAAGAGGATCATCAGCTCCAGCAACACAAACTGCCTCATGCATTCAGGCATAAATCTGTAATATTAAAGAAAAAATACTTCCTGCTGTGGCGATCAGAGCTCCTGGTTAACTGGTCCCTGTAAGAGCAAAAGCTTCTAATGCTCCAAAATAACAGCAAACTTTCTATTAACAAAGAACTCAGTTGCATTTAAATATTTTCAGGTGGTTGTGAGAATACTTCCATGCAACTTTATTACAGGTCATCCATTTTTTTTTTTTAAATGGGGTCCCATGTCTATTTCCTTGGCAAAACTATATAATTCTCTTTAAAATAGTTTCCTCAAACTGAGCATTCTGAAAACTATAAAGAGATGCCTTATTACACATAATTTAGATAAATATATCAGGCATGTAGGAAGCTTTTGGTTTACTGAGGAATGAGTCATTACCTGAACTAAAATGTTAGAAAAGTGTTCTTGCACCACAGAAAGGCCATTCCTGATGGATGAAGCATGGGTAAGGGCCTCAGCATCACTGTCTCCTGCAGAACTTTTCCCTCCCTTTCAACTCCCAATACTTATACATGAAATTATACTTTCTCCCCTAATATGCCCTTCCTTCTATGGGTAAGAGGTTGTGAGATTTCATCAGATCATGGAAACTTGAGCTCAGAGTTAATTTCAATAAATAATAAAAATAACATTATTAATTCCTTAGTGAGAAATTAGTGTTGTAAAGTCATGGACATTGTCATCATCATCTCTGTATTCTCAATTTCTTGAAGAAGATGTGGTAGACAACAGGCACGTGACAAACATTTGTTGAATAAATCAATGAATTAGTGATAGCAGATCTACTCTTCCATACAGTAAACGGAGTGAGGCAAAGCAAATGTAAGTTGGTGTTCCTGTGCTGTAAAATACATTTCTTTTTACATTCAAAACCTAGACTTAAGAGAACCCAGAGTAGCATATCTTTAAGCTCAAAAGTTGCAGTCAACCACAGTGTGAAGATCTGGGACTATCAGCTTACACTCTTCCTATCCTTCTAAAGCTTGGATTGAAGTGCCCTTGAAAGTCATCCAGAGTAGACTGAAAGAAGAGGCAGAGGAATGTGAAATTTCTATCCAGTCAATTGTAATAGGGAAAATCACAAGACCATCCAGAAAGGGAAACAGTACATTTTAGCAGGTAGAAAAAATGTATTCTCTTCTACTATTGATTAAGTTTATAAAATTTGGGATGCACTTTTCTACCATCAAAGACCCAGAAACCTGAAAATTTGTTTCCCAAATTATTCATAACGTAAAAAAAACCTAATGATGGATATCATAGAACCGATAATCTGGTGCTTTTTAAATTTTTGCTGCATACAAGATTATTAACAGAGAAATATACCGTGACTAGCATGTCATACAGAGAGGTCTCGATGCCTTTAATGTTGCTATTAATAGCCAGGGAAATTCAAAGCCTCTTACTTATTCTCTCATTGTTTGCACCTGATGTCAACTTAGACAGAATGATTTGTTTAAAATATGTAATTCGGAAGGCGTCTCAAGAAGTAATGTGGAATGTATAAACCGGGCCTGCCTAATTTCAAGTGAAATACAAGAGAGAAATGCATATTAATGGAAAATGACTATAAATCAAAAGCTATTTCATTTTCTAGGGTAGTATAAAAGCCAAACCTGTTTGAAACCATAATTCAGCTGTCATAATCTCTTAGATATACCACTGACCTTCCTTGGAAGTTTCTGTCACATAGAAGCAAATGGATCAGGAGGAGCAACACTAAATCACACGGCATTACTGAGAGCCAGGTACCTGAAAGTAATTTAGCTCACTTGAGCAAGTCCTTTAACCACAAGTCACACTTTCCTAGATAGAGATTCCTTGTGCTGTACATGCACATACACTGACATAAAACACATTCACTGTGTATACTACACAAAGAGATTCATTGTGCATTCCATGCCTGTGCTTACAGATTTTTTCAATCAATATTGAACTCCAGTGCTCCAGTGTTTTCAAGAAACAGATGAAAGATTTTGTGTTGTAATTCCTGAAGCCACTTGTCTGATTAGCTTAAGGATGTATATTTTCTCTGGGTATTTTACATTTATTATGAATAAACAGCCAGTACCTAACATGCTTGCTTGGCTCTCTACCTCTCCAAAATGAATCATTTATTAAAACTGTGACATTAAATGTTAAGCCTGAGGTAGGAAACAGGCTTAAATCTAAAATCATGTTATTCACCAATGCCAGGGATTGGTGTTAGGGATTAAAAAAAAAAAAATTGGAAGAAGGGTTAAAGAACAATCTGCCTTTGGAATTTATGGTGACTGGAAGGAAATAGATTATTTTTATTTGACTCCATGTGCAATTTGTTACTGGATTTTCAATGAAGAGCTGGAGCTGTTTCTATGGACAATAATTATTTTATCATTGTCTCCTCCCCCAAAGACAGAAGAGTAAATTGTTACTATAAAAGCTTTTTAACTAAGTCAGAATTGTTTATGATTGTGGATGAAAGAGGGTAAGTGTGGAATATAGAGACCTCTGCTTAGAGCTTCAAATAAGTATCTAGGAACTGCCCTGCAAATGAGTAGATCCATCCATGTTTCAACCTCAAACCACTCCCTTAATGGGATGCTGATCTCCAAGGGTTAGTTTGTTTTTTCAAGATAAGGAGAAAACTATTCATTGCACAGTTGAGGAATAACTGATTCCCAAAGGGCTTATTCTATCCACAGGGGCAAAAACACATTTTAAGAATCATTTCTATTATCAAATACAAACACTAAGAATATAAAGTCTTAAGTTCCATTTAAAGTTCTACTAATAAATTTCTAGGTAAAGTATGCTGCGCCTCAAACTTTTACCTGTAAGACTTCCAGGTTAGGGAATTAAAAGCTAAAAACAAACATCCTGCATACAGCAAATACAGAGCTACTACCAAAAAAAACAAAACAAAACAAAAAAAAACATGTATTATAGCATGATTTCAAATTACTTGTATAATTAACAAATGAATGACCAAGAAATATGTGTTTAATCCCATTTATATGAAGTGCTGTGACATATGATGAATAGTGTTTTTAAAAAAATAACACACAGGCCCTGACTTCACAAATGTTACAATTTATATGGCAAAGCCAAGTTTTTGATATTTTCATTCATGTTTCTAGAATCATTTATAGACTGATTGCAAACAATTTAATAACAACCAATAGCCATTTCTCACACTGGGTGAACAGAAGCTACTACAAGAGCCGAGATGACTTTTAAGGAATCTCAACATAATTTGGCATAATTTCTTGAAAAAGAAAATACTAGGCAGATAGTTCCCTTTTTCACATCTGCAACCCTCAAGTTCTTTTAAGCTCTTACAAAGAAACACTATCAATTAAGTAGAATCTTTAAGGAAACTAATACTCTAATTATCACATAAAACCTAGAAATATTTCTTCTTATTATAAAGTCAGTCAATTTATCCACCACCTCATGAATCTGTCTTGAGTCTCCTAAGACTCCTATGGTGTACCTTGATGCTGGGATGAAAATAACATACTAGTGGGGCGCCTGGGTGGCTCAGTGGGTTAAGCCGCTGCCTTCGGCTTGGGTCATGATCTCAGGGTCCTGGGATCGAGTCCCACATCGGGCTCTCTGCTCAGCAGGGAGCCTGCTTCCTCCCCTCTCTCTCTGCTTGCCTCTCTGCCTACTTGTGCTCTCTCTCTGTCAAATAAATAAATAAAAATCTTTAAAAAAAAAAAAAAGAAAAAGAAAATAACATACTAGTGATGCCTGGCCCTCATCAGTTCCTCAGCCCCATAACATTTCCAGCCACTTTTATGAACATCAACACTTTCCAATCTGAGGACTCCTCTCACATCTACTCTAAAAAATAAAGCAAAACAAAACAAAACAAAAAAAAAAAGTTACCTCCAAAATAACTACTACAGAGAGCCACCACTAACCTCTACCTTCTAGAACTGATTGATGAAATTTGGCTCTGTTTCTGACTAGTGGGAAGAATTCAGACTTCCTTGTTATTACAAACAGAGGCCAATTGGAGGCTAACTCCATCTAAAAAGAGAAAAGGAAAAGAAAAAGCAAGTATCTGTCTGATATCTTAAACTTTTTCTCCTGAGAAAAATCACTTAGGTGCAGGTCATTTTAAAAATGTAAAAAAGAATAATTAGAAGAAAGAAAATGGGAAGTTCTAGGAAAATACTTGTGTGAATATAACATTTTTCAAGAGCACTTAAATAAGACTGGAAAGAGTGCAAGATAAGTAGCCTTTGCTTCTGGCAATTTCTTAGTTGTCAATCACAAAATCCTAAAAGGTCCCCATGTATCTAAGTAACTTAAGCCATGAGATAGAGCATGACATGTAAGATATAACATGAAACATAAAAATCAATACATCTCAATGAAGAGATTATATTCCTGGTGAAGAAAATATTGAGAGTGAAGTGTGGGAAAGCTGCCTTCAAAAAGGAGTCTTCCATGGTCTTGATGAAGAAATGAAATTTCTATCATGAACAAAAGTAGCTGTGGAGTAGAATAGCTACTGAGAGGATATTTTCTTTAACCAAGAGCTGAATCACAGGATAGCCATCTCATTCACTCTTACTATTTAAAAGGCTATGCATAATTTGAGACCCATACGAAG
This sequence comes from Mustela nivalis, assembly GCF_964662115.1. Classification (NCBI taxonomy): domain Eukaryota; kingdom Metazoa; phylum Chordata; class Mammalia; order Carnivora; family Mustelidae; genus Mustela; species Mustela nivalis. Next base: position 55,789,503 of record NC_139022.1, read on the forward strand.
TTCTATTTCTACATCAATTCATCATCTGAGCTTCATACAATATCTCTAATGTCTCCTGGATATCCCCAAAAGAAGGCCAAATGGCAACTCACACACAGAAGGTCTAAATACTGAACATTATTTATCTGACTATTGGCCCATTCTTACTCACTTGGACAGCCAATCAGTCGCTCAACCATGTATCCAATATTAATTCAGTAGCCACCATGTGCTTGGCATTGTTCTAGAAGTCAGGGATATAATAGAGAACTAAACTTTCACAAATGTCTTTCCACAAGGAGTTTACATTGTGGTGGCAATGTACAAACTCAGAAAAAATAAAATATCCTAAGTTCTAAAAACAAATGGAGCAGGAAATGGGGAGGGACTTTAGATAGGCGGGCTGCTTCATAGAATGTGATCTTCCTCTAATGATTTTGTCTCAGAGAATGTCACCAAATACACTCAACTGCCAATCCAAAGACAAAGGTTGATTTGTGATGTAGCAATTACTCTATATCCATACTAACACTCCAATTCATTCAATTATTTCCTTCCCACTACTATAGCAAGAGGTCAACCTCACATTATCTCTTATCAAAAGAATTACGGCAGATCTCTAGAAGGTCTCCCTAACTCCAATTTTGCACTGCTTGAATCCTTTTTTCAAACTGTAGTCAGAGAGATATTACTGAAGTAATATCTTTAGGACTGCTCAGTTTCCTCATGGATAAAATCCAAATGAGTTTTTCCTCTCTTACTCCTTCTCCACCCCCACCCTTCTCCATTTCACACTGTCCTCTCAAGCCATAGACTGAATTACTGACAATCTCTTGACTCCTTCATAATTTTTTTTTTCTTTTTCTACACATGTTTTTTCCTTTCTCTGTAATTGGTCTCATTCTTTCCCTTCTTTGGTCTTTCCTTCCCTCTTTTATTTTCAACTGGATAGATTCAAGTAACTTCTCAGTTTAGACATCACCTTTTCCAGGAAGTCATCACTGAGAGCTCCTGGATTGGATCTCCAGGGCTTCCCATAGCATGCTGTGCATATGCATATCAGAAACCTTACATCCTTATGTTGAAAAGCAGTCACTGATGTAGTAGAATGACACTGTGATGGTAACTGGTATTTTCTTCACCCTCTTTTCTATCCCAATGGGGAGCTGGTGCTGAAAATGTTGCTTTATGGAGACAGACATCAGAAAAAATAGCCCATGAGTCCTTCTGCTTCCAAAGGACAGAGAGGATTTTTAGGTATAGGCAAAATGACTGGGTTTACAACATAAAGAAAAGCCAATTTCCCTGCTGTTAGAAGACACTGTGAGAACAGAAGTCTGTGGGTCCAAGAGCAAAGAGAACCTGGGCTTGACTCCCAGAGCAGAGTCCAGGGGAGAGTATGACTGTGTGGTACATTGCTGCAGAGGGATCAGCAGGCAGTTTTCAAAGATGTCTCAGCCTCTAAAGTAACATGTGAGAAGGAGAATGCTGTTGGACCAGAAGCAGCTCTCTGAGCCAGGGTGGTGGGTGATACAGTGATATTCTGGAGCACTAGGGATTGAGAACTCCGTGCCTTGCCAGCACATGAGAGCCCATGTTTTCAGCATAATTAAGGTGGCAAGATCCTCAAAAAAACCAAAGATAAGTATAGAAGACATGCCTGGCTCCCTACTCAACATCCATCTGCTCTTCTACCTTATTGAGAACCACCAGTTTTCTGCAGGGTGTCAGTTTACCTAACAAAAAAACCCTGTGATTTCCAACCTTCCTCATAGCTAAGAGTGGTCAATAAGATGCAACCTAAGGCCTTGCAGGGACATCCTGGAAAGCACTAGAAAAATGTGCCAACTGCCTTGGCATTCAAACTTTGCCCTTTTTTCCTCAAGTTCCTACCTAAGTTAAATGGTGACATTGAAGATTTTGTCACTGTATTATCTCCAAGAGAGTGCATATTATAGTAATCATTTAATAACCATCATACAGTGAGCTACTACATAGGAAAATGTTACTTTCTGTAAATGCAAATGATTATTATATCTGAGCTCTGGATATCCCAAAGCAGCCCCCCCCCAAAACACAGCATTTTGGTCACATGTTCCTAAAGAGAAGGAACTACATATTATCTATATCAGGTATTATATATCTATATTAGGTATATTAGGTACACAGAGCCTGATGTGATTTTTTAATTGCCTCTAAAGCATCAAAAATTAATCAATGATAATTTTGAAAAAATATTCTGAATCACCATTTTTTCTAATAGTATGAGGACTTTCCCTTAGCTATCAATGTAATGAGCCCTTAAAATTATCTGTCGATTCTGGTACATGCCAAGATAGGCTAACCAGTACTAACCAGCCTGTAAGCTTCAGGGATTTATCACTAACAAAAAATTTTTCCTTGCTCATGCCAGATCTACTGCCAATCCAGGTGGTCCCCCAGAGTCACTCTTCTTCTAAGGTTGGCTCAATATTCCAGGCTGCTTTAATCTTTGGCACATTTATGTCAACACATGCTGCCATGGTCACAATGGCAGGAAAAGAGAGTTTTTTAAATATCTCATACTGGTCATCAAACATTTTGACAAATAGTGACACATAGGTATCACTGCTACTCATAATGCATTCTAGAACTAGCCACATAGGTTTGCTTATTTGTACGGATGTGAGAAAGTATTCTCCTCCTGTATTTCCAAATGGGGAAGAAAAATGGGCATTGGTGATCATGTGCAATCTTTAGCATCCACAGGCAGTTTTTAGAGGAAATATTCTCATATCCCTAAAGAAAGAGGTTCTGAAATTCTCCAGATTTAGGACCTCTTCATACTTAAAAAAATCATTGAGAATGCTAAGGGCTTTTTTGATGTTTATTTTATCTATCAATATTTATTATATTTTAAATTAAAGCTGAGAAATTTATGAATTGATTTTAGGAGAATCGTAATATACCCATTATACAATAACATAAATAATATTTTTTAGTAAAAATAACTAGATTTCCAAATGAAACAAAAAAAATAGAGAAGTGTATTCTATTACATTCTTGGAAACCTCTTCAGTACCTTTACTAAATAGAAGACAGCTATATTCACAAATCTGCATTCCATCTGTTGTGATATCACACTTTATGTAGCCTCTGGAAAAATTTTATTGTGTATCCACGAGAGAGTAAAACTGGTAAAGGCAAATAACATCTTAGTAATACTATAAAAATAGTTTTGACCTCACAAAACCCTGAAAGGGTCTCAGAATACCCCTAGACACTTTAAGAAACACTGCCTTAAGATGGTTAATGTGATCGTTCAATGGCACTGCAAAACGTGCAAAGGTAAAACGCTTGCTGCCTATAATGTCTTCAATTTTGCTTTACTTTTGTTCTGAAAACTTTTATTAGGTCAACTCATCGTGCTCTGATTGAAAAGTATTCAGTGCCTCAATCAGGGGATAAACTTGCCGGCTGGTTTTTCCAGAAATGATCTGTGAAGAATGTCTCCATTATCTTAAAAAATAGTATTGTTTTCTCCTTCTGGTGTGCCTTTTCAGCTTTCTCAGGGAACCCATCTGTCATTTTCTGATCAGCAACTGAATAGGCACATTTGCTTTCACGTCCTCTTAAATCCACTTGTGCTATCCATCAGGACCCTACATCTCATAGCATGAGGGTCATTATCCTTAGCATACTCTTTCTTCCTACCTGTGGGGCTTATTATCTTACCCTTTCTTGAATAGCACTTCGGTTTAAATCCCTTTATCAATAGGACTCATGGATTCTCTGAAATGGTGTGAAGATACTCCTTTCCATTTTCTAATTAAAATATTCAAATCAACAAATAATCATTGAATAGCTAGCACATACAAAAGACTCCTAGTACATACACAAGATTCTACATTTATTCAAATAAAGTTAAAACTCTAGATTCTTCACAATGATTGAAAAGTTATTAAAACAAACAATATATTGGAGTAGAAAATAAGATATAAAAAGTCAGAGGACCAAAATAAAAATGTTTTGAGTCCCTTTTCCTCTTTTGAACCCCAGTTTTCCAACCTGTAAAATAGGACTAACAGAGAGGTCTCAGAACTGTGGGAACTCTTCTCTCTGTGGGTCAGGCCAGGAAGTATAGACCTCCTCCTTACTCCTCCCTGGCTTCCAGCAAGCTGCATAGTTATGGGAGTCCTGGAACCAATTACCTTGGTGATAGTGGGACAAAGTGGGACCCTTCAGAACCAGGACTCTGATCAAGAACTTCAGGGTCACTTCTCTTGCCCCGTGCCCCTGCAGGACATTCTTGGTACTGCAGGGACAGAACTAGGGTGGCACATACAGAAAACCACCAATAGTGGAGATCCGCTCAGGTATGGAGAAGGAGCCTGGAAATGGCATTCTACCAATGTGAGTGAGACTCAGAGGCTGGAGGTACAGGTCCATCTCCTTCCATGCCTCTGCAGGTGGTTGTCATCAGTCATTTTGCCCCTGCTCTCAGATCCCCTGGCTTCTTTGTCTTTGTGCCCAGCTTCATCATTGTCTTTGGGGGTCAGCACCCTGATGTCATGCATGATGTCTGCCAGGAGTTGCTGGCAAGCTTGTATCTTGAGACACTGAGTTGCATCATGGGAGATAGTCTTGGCATAGACCTTACCCTGTCTTGAAGCAACTAATACAATAGGTGAGGAATTTACCTTGCAAATGCCTATCGTGCCAGAAAGACTTCCAAGCAGCTGATGTCCTCCAAGTTGAAGGGCCTTGGTGTTCAGCAACTTCCCTTCCCACAGTAGGCTCTCCCTCTTAGGGATCTGAATTTAAATCCCCACTCTGTCATTCCTGGCCCTGTGGTCTTACACAAATCTCTTAACTCTCTGAGTGATATAATACTAGGCACACAGTAAGTACTCAATATGTTAGCTTACTATTGCTATTAGTATTATTATTACTGTTTTTATATTTTCATTTATTAATGGTGTGACCTTCATCAAATAAATGTTCTAAGCCCAATTTTCCTCAAAATGGAGGTAACTGCACCAGTTCTCCCAGTAGGGATGTGAGAATTAAATAGCAAGACAACCCATAAAGGTTAGCTTCTTTTTCTTTTCATCCCTACTTTGTAGCCATGTGCTTTCCACAGGTTACTTCACTTCTGAGACCTCAGTTTCCTCATCTGCAAAATAGGGGTAAATAGTATCTACTTTCCTAGAACTGTGAGCATTCATTGAGATGATGGTTGATATATAGTAACTATCAAGAATGTTATCTTAATATTATTATTCCTGTTGTTGTTATTATTTGCCCTCCTTCACAGTTCTGTGACCTTGAACAAGTTCCTCAGACTCTCTGAGTCTCAGCTTCCTCAGGGGATAAGATGGGGGAAATCAACCCCTCTTCTAGCTTTGCTGCAAAGAAGAAACGGCTATATCAGTAATCTGTTCTTACCAGCTGTTTCCCGGCTCTGTGACTGCAGGCCAAGTCCGTTTCCCTCTCTTTACCTCAGTATCATCAACTGCCCTGTGAATCCAGCACTCTCCATCTTATCCAAAGCTGTGTGATAAAGAGAAAACACTCTTAGCCTGGTGCCTGACTAGGAATGGCATGGATGGTGTTGGAGTTGTGGTAACTTCTGGGACTCAATGACGAGAGGGAACTTGAACCTATCTGTAGAGAGCTTCAGAACAGTCCTGGACTGGCAGCCCCACCCAGAAGTCCTACAGCAGCAACACAAACTGCTTGGTGGGGCAGTGCATGGGGATAGTGTGTAGACAGCTTACTCTACAACTGTGGGGGACATGATGTGAGGTCATTTTCATAGAGAAACACACACTCCACCTCTGCCTAAAAGACTCAGAACTCACTGGAAGGAAATATATGACCCAGTCCTCCTCCAAAAACCCTTTGATGGCCTACTCAGGGGATATCCAGACCTCATAGACTATATAGAATAATGAGATGGAAACTCAAGCAGCCAGACTTTAAATCAAGGCTCCTTCACTGATCGGCTCTGTGGATGAACAGGTGTTTGCCTCTACTATCAATTAATTATTCCTTTATACTCCATTTTCTTCAACTAAAAGAAGAATATGCTACCTTTCACACTCATTGACCTCTATCATTCCATGATACAAGTGAGTTTGATTAAGCTATGTGTTAGCAAATCTCTTGATGTATGTTTATTTCACCATCTGTATCACATACCCTGTGGAACCCCTACAAATATTAATGATGATTTCACTGTCAATCATCATCTGAAACTCAGAATAAATTCTAGACCAATATTGTTACAGGGGCCCCCGAGTGAAAGAGAAAAATAACCAAGGCATCCCATAAAATAGCTACTCACTTTTATTCCTTTAAAGTGGTAAAAGTTGTTGGTTAGAAACCTCTTCTGAAACTTTCCACTACAGGAGCCAGAGTCAAGATGGCGGAGGAGTAGCAGACTGAGACAACATCAGGTGGCAGAAGTTCAGCTACATAGTTATCAAACCGTTTCAAACACCTACAAACCCAACAGGAGATCAAATCAAAGAAGAGCAGCAATTTTAGAAACAGAAAATTGACCACTTTCTGAAAGGTAGGATGTGCGGAGAAGTGAATCTGAAGCAACAGGAAGATAGACCACCGCAGGAGGGGCCGGCTCCCAGCAAAGGCGGAGCAACAGAATATGAAATCTGAACTTTTAAAAGTCTCTTCCACTGAGGGACATAGCTCCAAAGGCCAAGGGGGGGTGAAGCCCTCACAGGGACAGCGTGGTCTCAGGTCCTGCAGGGTCACAGAAGGATCAGGGATGTCTGAGTGCAACAGAGCTCGCAGGTATCAGAGCGGGGAAGCTGGCTACAGAGAAGGAGCCGAGGAGCGAGCTCTTAGCTCTGGGTTACCCTAAACTGTGATCCATGGCAGTCAGACCACTGCTCTTTGAGCAGGTGGCAGATCTAAAGAAACCCACAAGTGGCAGGTCCAGGGAAACACACCTTCCTTCTCTGGAGGCAGGAATCTGCTGGGTTTGGCAACTCCAAATGGGGCTGTGTGCCAGAGACAGAAATGCTCAGTCACAGGCCAGGTGGGCTCAGAGTACAGCTGGAGACCAGGAGTGATTGAGCGCTTTTCTACAAGAGTACACTGAGGAGTGGGGCCAGAGATTGGGAGGCCGCCATTTTCATTCCCATCCTCTACAGCTCTACAGAAAGCGTTCAGGGAACAAAAGCTCCCGAGAGCAAACCCAAGCAGATTACTTAGCGCAGGCCCTGGCAAGGGCAGTGTAATTCTGCCTCGAGCAAAGACATTTGGGAATCACTACAACAGGCCTCTCCCCAGAAGATCAGCAAGAAATCCAGCCAAGACCAAGCTCACTGATCAAGAAGAACAGCGGACAGTGGAATTCCAGAGGAGGAGAAAGCAAAGTATGGAATTCATGGCTTTCTCCCCATGATTCTTTAGTCTTGCAAAGTTAATTAATTAAAAATTTTTTTCTTATTCTAATTTTTTAAACTTTTCTTCTTTCTTCTTTTAATGTTTTTTAACTAGTTTATCTTAACAATACCTTTCTTAAAAAAAATCTTTTTAAACCTCCATTGTTATAGTCATATTTTGTCCTTCATTGTACCTAACTTTATTTTTTGTATACATATAGGGTTTTTTCTTCTAAAAAATTCTTGGGATACAATTTCTTCTAATAGATCAAAATATACCCTAAATCTAGCACAGGGCTTTGTTCTAGTCTCCAGTCTAAGCAAATTCCCTCCACTTTCTTTTTCCAACCAACTTATCAATTCTGTTTTTAGAATTTTTAAAAATTTTCATCTTTATAGTCATAGTCCATCCCTTCATCGTGTTTACCCTTATTTTTGTATATATCTAAGTTTTTCTGTCTTTAAAATTTTGGAAGGTAGTTTCTTTTAAGAAGTCAAAATATACCCAAAATCAAGTGCATAGATCTGTTCTATTCACCAGTTTAATATATACTTTTTAAATTTTTTTTTTATTTTTTTAAACTTCTTTTTATCCCCTTTCTTTCCCTCAAATTTGGGGTTTCTTCTGATTCTGTTAGTGTACATTTTTCTGGGGTCTTTCCCACCCTTTTAGTATTTTATTCTCTTGTTCATATATTCTTATCTGGATAAAATGACAAGGTGGAAAAACTCACCACAAAAAGAAAAGAAAAAGAGGCAGTACCAAAGGCTAGGGAACTAATCAATAAGGACATTGGTAATATGTCAGATCTCGAATTCAGAATGACGATATTCAAGGTGCTAGCTGAGCTTCAAAAAGGTATGGAAGATATTAGAGAAGCCCTGTCTGGAGAAATAAAATCCCTTTCTGGAGAAATAAAAGAACTAAAATCTAACCAAGCTGAAATTAAAAAAAAAAAAAAGCTATTAATGAGGTGCAATAAAAAAATGGAGGCTCTTAAAAAAATGGAGGCTCTTAACTGCTAGGATAAATGAGGCAGAAGAGAGAATTAGTGATATAGAAGACCAAATGATAGAGAATAAAGAAGATGAGCAAAAGAGAGACAAACAACTACTGGACCACAAGGGGAGAATTCGAGAGATAAGTCATACAATAAGATGAAACAATATTAGAATAATTAAGATTCCACAAGAAGAAGAAGGGTGGGGGGCAGAAGGTATATTGGAGAGAATTATTGTAGAGAATTTCCCCAAATGGCAAAGGGAATAAGCATCAAAAGCAGGAGGCACAAAGAACCCTCCTCAAAATCAATAAAAATAGGCCCCGTCATCTCATAGTAAAACTTGTAAGTCTTAGTGACAAAGAGAAAATCCCAAAAGCAGCTAGGACAAGAAATCTATAACATACAATGGTAAAAATATTAGATTGGCAGCAGACTTATCCACAGAGACCTGGCAGGCCAGAAAGAACTGGCATGATATATTCAGAACACTAAATGAGAAAAACATGCAGCCAAGAATACTATATTCAGTTAGGCTGTCATTGAAAATAGGAGAGATATAAAGGTTCCAGGACAAACAAAAACTAAAAGAATTTGTAAACACCAAACCAGCTCTACAGGAAATATTGAAAGGGCTCCTCTAAGCAAAAAGAGAGCCTAAAAGTAGTAGACCAGAAAGGAACAGAGACAATATACAGTGACAGTTACCTTACAAGCAATACAATGGCACTAAATTCATATCTTTCAATAGTTTCCCTGAGTAAACGGGCTAAATGCCCAATCAAAAGACACAGGATATCAGAATGGATAAAACAAAATCCATCAATATGCTATCTACAAGAAACTCATTTTAGACCCAAAGACAACTCCAGATTTAAAGTGAGGGGCTGGAAAACAATTTACCATGCTAATGGACATCAAAAGAAACCTGGGGTGGCAATCCTTATATCAGATCAATTAGATTTTAAGCCAAAGACTATAATAAGAGATGAGGAAGGACATTATATCATACTCAAAGAGTCTGTCCAACAAGAAGATCTAACAATTTTAAATATCTATGCCCCTACATGGGAGCAGCCAACTATATAAACCAATTAATAACAAAATCAAAGAAACACATTGACAATAATACAGTAATACTAGGGGACTTTAACAACCCCCTCCCTGAAATGGACAGGTCATCCAAGCAAAAGATCAACAAGGAAATAAAAGCCTTAAATGATACACTGGACCAGATGGACATCACAAATATATTCAGAACATTCCATCCCAAAACAACAGAATACACATTCTTCTTTAGTGCACATGGATCATTCTCCAGAATAGATCAGATCCTCAGTCACAATTCAGGTCTCAACTGGTACCAAAAGACCAAGATCATTCCCGCATATTTTCAGACCACAATGCTCTGAAGCTAGAACACAATCACAAGAGGAAAGTTGGAATGAAACTTCCCAATATAATCTGAAACTGGCCCCCATACATGAAGTGTAGGGAGAAACCTAAGAGGCAGATGAATCCAGATTGGTGGATAGCCAGTTTAGTAATGAAGGGAACTGATAGATGAGGCTTGACTTGGGCAGCCTCAAAACAGTGGACTTCACTCACCAGCCAACTCCTAGAGATTTATATAGAGGCCCTAACCGGGTTTAGCCACATACCCAGTCCAGATAGCCTCAACACATTCCTATCTCAAGGCTGAATGCTTGGAGCAACCTCCAGGAGCAGGGAAAGCAAGCAGAACACACATTCTAAGGCAGGTGAGGTGGTTCAGAGTCTCCAATTGCCCAGATCCAGCTTACAGGTCGACTGGCAGTTATATCTTCTTGATAATCCCCCCCAACAGAAGTAAACTGAACAGTTAGATCATTAGTAAAATACTTTAAATATTAACGACCATATAAAATATGGTTGATCCCTGACAACCTGAGGTTCTCTCACTGCTATCTCCAAATACCATAAGAGAGATTTTCATATGACGGGGGAAAAGCTTGAATTTTGAAATGCATGACTATTGAGTCCCTTATCTCAAATTTTAGGTTTCAACCAACCTAGTCCTTGTATTGAATCATTTAAAAAAATCGGTTGAAGCAGAGGAAAATGCTGGCAATGGAAACCTTAAGAATCTAAGACTCAGCTTGTAACCATGGATTCATTACCAAGGTCTAAAAGCATACCATTAAGCATTAGAGATAAGGAAAACAAACATGAAAGAACCTAATCCAAAAGTTCACTAGATCTCAGTCTTTAGAATCAGAAAGACACAAATTTGACTCACACTTCTGTCATTCAGAAGTCAAGTTATTATATTAACAATAACTAGTCAAGTTATTGAAACTTGATAAGCATCAGTATCCTCATCTGCATAGAGTCATCCCCATGTTCAGTATGGTTGAAATGACAAAGTGCTTATACCTGGCATACATTAGGAATTCACAATAATTGCTTGACAACATCTTTCTTTTGATTAAATTATAAGGTTGATATGGATTTGAGGTCTAAATTATATGAACAGGCAATTAAAAAATACCCACACTTCCTGGAATATATATTTCGGCATATTCATTTTACTGTGATTCACTGCAGACAAAGCTGGATCGTTCAAATAAGGAGACATCTAAGAAGATAGTCAAAGCTCTGCCTTCTACTTTGCTGACTGAACTGGTTTCACGTAAAAGAAAGGGGACCTTGAAACACTCTTGTTACAATATTACCCAAAAGATTTAGAAACATGATTTTTAAAAGGTAAAGTTAATATAAACTGAACATAATTTTTAGCCAGCTTTACAAAGTAAGTTCTTGAGAAAAAAGTCACAACTAAATGTCTGTAATAGTAATCTCAATAGTAATAATAATAATACTTTTGCCTGTGGTGTCATTTACTGTCCTAACAAAACAGTACCTAAGTTCACGCTGGAGAAGCAAAGTGTACTGCTAACAAGACTGGATTAGGCACACAAATGAGAACGCAGCACCTTTTGAGTCCTTTTGAAAGGGAAAATGAATAAGGACTGACAGCTTTTATCAAAATGATTGAGAATGATTTCAGACGAATTGAAGAAAAAGGTGCAATGATCTACAGCTTACTACGGTGGCTCATACAGGCAGTCGTAAGTGTGGGTAAGGCAAGTGTGAACAGAAGGTATATCTTCAATGGGGTTGTCAAAATGCATAAGGTGTATTTTTACATTAGAAACAATCTTATATCTGAATAGAAAATAAATCCAAAGGAATGAACTTAGTAAGTAGATCAAGAAAAAAAAATCTAAATTTCAAATATGTGAAAACCTGGAGAAGTCTGCACATGAAGAATAACAGGAAATTCCCAAATAAAATATAAAATAGATTTGACTATTCCCCTATACCTAATTAAACACAATAATCAATTAATCTTTACCAACTGCCCATTACACACACACAGTTACAATAAAATCCCCACTGTGATAATTCCCCTGAGCAAATGCTTCTATAATGAAAACTAACATATCTCTAAGTCTACATCTACAGATACAGAAATTATTCTGATAATATCTCTATCTGGTATGCTATATAATTTATATGCTATTTTCAAGCTGTCACATACTTGTCTCTAAGCACTTCCATATTCACATTTATAGAAGCAGAAATTGTTTTGTTAATATCTGTAGCTGGTAAATATTCCTATGTCATTTTCCAGTCTTAAGTATATCTTACAAATGAGGCAATGCCCAGGAAAGCTTTACTGAACTTATTACATTTTGCCCACGAAGGTGGCCCATCCCCCCAAAAAGTCATTTGGGGAGTGGTGACAAGGTGTGACTGCGTTCGTTGTTTGACTTAAATCAAATCATTTCTGACACAGTTCAAATCCTTAGGAACCTATCTATGGCCAATTCAAACAAATAAACACTCGAATAAGAAAAGTAGAATGAAGTCCTGCTGTCATACATTTCACTTAATAGTTGCTTTCCTGATATATCCGAGAGGAGTATTTGAAAGGACAGTATGTATTTTCCTGTGATGTCAAAATGTCAATTCAAAATCCATCTGTTTTAGCAGAAAAATAATACTTTGTCATAAATGCGAGCTAACAGCCAGTACTCCACATGGCACCCAGAGGAGATTGAGAAAATCCTCTATTGTCCTAGCACAATGTTAGTTATTATTTATAAGGTCTTACAGAAAAAAATAGTTGCTTGACATTCATATAGTTTTCTTAGGAGAAATGTTCCCTCTCCTCAACAGTATTTAAAACATACCTAGGCAGCCAGAACTATGGTTATTTATCTTGATATTGAATTATTTTCCAAAAGCTTGTCATTTTTAAAGAAGAGATGCTAAATATTGATAAGGATTGGTTAGTTCCACAGCTTCCACACCAAGAAGCATAGAGAAAACCAGGAATAAAATAAAACTTTTCTCCCACTGTGCTGTAAATACATTTCATTTAAACCTGGTGTGAATTCCCCTCAAGTCTAGAGTCCTTAGAATTTTAAGACTGGAAGCATATCCAAGCTAAGATTGCCAAATTAGTACCAATTTAGTGCAATTTAAAATTGTGTAATTTTGTATAAGAGAATACAAGCTGAGACTCTTATTTTGTCTAGTGACATGTATGGCTGTTTCCATGGTCTTTATTGCTTCACTATTGATGGTATAACAAACATCTTTTTAAAAAATATTATGCACCTTTCTGGCTAACATGGGGAAAAAAATACCTATAAGAGGCCATTATCAGTCTGATGGGTATTCATCTTTCAAAACATCCCACAAAATTTAAGAAGCTAGCCAAGGAGACCAACTCTCTGTTCATAAATAGAAGTGTTACATTCTAGCCATAACATAATACATAAGATATGATATAGGTATGACCAACGATTCTTTTAAGAACAAGTTTTACTAATAAACATAAAATAATATATAATAAAAAAGCCTGGGACAGTAGGAGATGGGGTAATGATTTCTTAAACAAGTTGATATTCTTGAATTTCATTTGAGTATCTTCGAGGGTTAGAGAAAATTTTCTCCCATCTTCTTCCCAAGGTATAACAAAACACCTTCAGTTCTAGTTCAACAATATCTGGAAAATGCAGATGCGTCAATCCCTATATATTCATGTGTAAAATGAGAGTATTGGATCATACCATTCATTCATACACTTGCTTACTCCTCAAGTATTAATGTGTAAGTAACCACATCGGGCCCGTGCTATACCCTGGGACTACATCCGAGAAGAAGACAGGCATGGTCTCTGAGGCACTGAGGTCCACAGACCATGAGGGAAGACTTATGTTATCCATAGCAACAACAAATACATATTTCAAATGTGATAAGTACTATAAAGAAGCAATGCCAGGTGATATGGGAGCATTTAACAAGGAAACTTGACTTGCACCTGCGGTTGGAGGGGAGAATTTTCCAAGCAGGGAGAATTACATCTGAAAAGGCACTGAGGTGGGGGAAGTGCAGTCAGGTTTGAAAAAACGAAAAGAATATATAGTTGGAACAAAGAGAGTGACAGGGCAACCGGAAAAAGATGGGGCTAAAGGGCAAGATCCTATAGGTCTCCCAGCGACATAAAGGATTTAGAGCTTTATGCAGAAAATGAGGAAAAAGTATTCAAAGATTGTAAGAAGAGTAATGACAAAACCTGATTATCCTTGAGGTTGATCCCTACTCTGAATTTCAATAGGAATGTGGTTTTTTTCCTACTAATTAAAATTGAAGTAAGTAGGGCTAGCATTATTATTATCATTGTCTTACTATAGATATTATGAATTGACCTAGGCACAGAGCTCAGGTTAATAAATTGTAACTTCATTATTATGTTGCTAAACTTAATTTAGCTCACTTAGCCTCAATTCCCCAATTCCCAGGGATGAGATGGTAACTCAGTCTTCACAATTCAACTTAAACACAATCACTTCTAATTTGAATCTTGATCTCCGTTTAGTATACAACTTCATCAAAGAGCGGTCACGCCTTAGGATTCTTCTACGACTTCCATTCCATTCTGACCTTCCCTTCCTTTCTTTCTTGAGGTAATCTCTCTTCTCAAAGGCTGGCTGTATGGTTGGGGATTTGGTCCAGGGCTCCATTCTCAATGTTGTATGTAACACATCTCTTCTAGTCTCCTTATGAGTTGCTGTTATTTTCTGCCGATAGCCTCAATCCAGCCCAAGCATGTATACACTCATCATGCTGACCTAGGCTTCTTGGTTCTCAGATATCCCTCCCCATCTTAAGAGGACAGGACTTTGAGACAGTCCAGCAGGTATATTAGAGGTGCTCTTCTCAGCCTCTGCCGCTCTGTCTCTTTAACAATACACTAAACACAAGTCTTCCAAAGAGGTTTGTAGTTCTCACCAACTATATTCTGTGAAGTCGGTCACATGTGTCTTCTATTCTCAGATTCTCCTAAACATATCTGTGTATGTATAAACTGCCCAGCCCCACTCCTCACACCCACCACCCAGATCACAATTCCAGGCAGCCTCCGAGTTCTAGTCACATTCCCTCTGATCTTCTCTCAACCAGTGATCAAAACTGGCTCCATGTGAATGGGGACAATGCTTTCATGGCATTCATACAGTCTTCCCTAGTGTGCAGTTTGCTGTGTCAACTCTGAGCCCTGAGTTCCCTAGGTTTTGCTCTTGATATTCAGAGCCCCTCTTTTGGAATTCAAACAAAACTGTTCTCTCTGACTAAAGTCTACCCATTCCAGCTCAAAAAGAGGTTCAACTTTCAAACTTTTGACTTCATAGCAGATTTACAAACGTCTACCTATGAGCTCAAAAGTCAAAAATTTGACTCTTTATTCCCTTTAGATTATTGTGCATGCTTGTTTCAGTGGGTAGTATGCCTCAGCCTCCTGATCAAGCTCTACTGGGAGAAAGGTTCCAGGATGCAAAAGAACTATGTAAAAGGTATTCTTTCAAAATGTTAACCCAATAATAAATGATATCTCTGGTATTCTTTCAAAATGTTAACCCAATAATAAATGAGGGACTAAAATAAAATAATAGGGGCACCTGGGTGGCTCAGAGATTAAGCATCTGCCTTACACTTCAGTCATGATCTCCAGGTCCTGGGATAGAGTCCCATGTCAGGCTCCCTCCTCAGTGGGGAGTCCTTCTCCCTCTCTTTCTGCCTCTCTCCTTGTGTGATCTCTCCCTTTGTCTCTCTCAAATGAATAAATAAAATCTTCAAAAAAAAAAAATAGGATCCAAGATTTAAAACATAGCCATCCATGTTAATTTGCAAAGGAATGGAAATAAAACATTTCAGATTTTGTTTCCAAGATGACACTGACTTTCTGATAAGCTTCTCCTCATAAATTTACAACAAAATAAAAAATGTGGCTTAACTATTGACATTTGTCAGGAAATCTAAAAGAAGTCTTACATAAAACAAGGAATATCCTGAGATACAGGATTTGTTCTCTCAGGTTGATAGAATGTCATTAGAATGTCTTTCCTCATAGTTCTGGAACTGAAAGCAGCCAGATCCCAGTAAGGATAAAGGCACATTTTCCCCTAATTTGAGGCATTTCCATTTAAAATAGAGTAACTGCCAATGTGTTGACTCAGGCTTTCCTATTCAAACTGTAGTACCTGAACTACAAGCAAAGGCCTCAACTGAGAGCTTGTTGGAAATGCAAAATATCAGATCCCTCCCCAAATCTAATGAATCACAATCTGCATTTTAATAGAATGGGTCCCCACGATGTGTCTATACAAAATCTAAGAAGCCTGAGGTCTAAAAAAAGGCGTGGGGGGGGGGTATTTTACTAAAGATAGAGGTAACCAATGTAGTAATTAAGAGCTTCTTTCTGAAAATAAAAGGTAATCTTAATATTATGTGCATAACATTCAATGCTGAGATATATAGAGTCACCTAACAAGGTACATTAACGTTGCTCATGAGCCAAGCACAATATATGAGTAACCCCAAACTGTCCATTCTTTCTATGCTGGTATGAATTACCCCAAGTCCACTGGCAAAAATATAGTTTAGGGAGTTTCACTTAGTACAATCACTAGTACTCACTCTGTCTGCTCTAAGTTATTCTGCTGTAGCCTGAAATAAAGTTGGAATCTTTAAGTATTTCTCAGTGAGAATTCCCCCATGATTTCGTGTGTGTGTATGTGTAAAGCTGTGGTTGTAAAGCTAACTGAAAAGCAGGATAGCGCAGTGATACAAAAACAACATCAAAGAAGTGTCATTTTCAAGTCTTTTAAAAATTTCATTGGAACAGTTCCTACATTAAATGAAGTCATGTTGATGAATATGACATATTTGAACATAATCCTATTTTCAGTTGCTCCATCAAAAATCTGAAACCATGTGTGACATGTTTTTCGGTAGTCACAATAAAAGCTTACTGTGATCATTTTCCATCATAACTACTCCCTGATGCATCAACGGATAACCAGGTCTCCAGAACTTTAGTGAGACTTGGAGTTAAGTAATCATTCAGTAACACCTAGTGCAATGTATGGTCTTGGCCCTTGCGGATGCTTATAAATGTTTATTGATGATAATTGTCTTATAAAGCCACCACTATTTGTTATGAATTACCCAGATTGCCTTTTTGGAATTGTGAATGTTCTCTAAATAACTCTACGCTTCATTCTGATTCATCAGCCCTGGCATGGATGTCTATCTTTAATAAGTTCTTCCAAATACGCCTCGGAATACCCAGTTTTGAAAACTTAGCATGCCGTTCCTCTTTCAGCCTTCTAATTTTGTCTATTAATGTGTCTATTAAAGAATATTGATGAATTACGAAGATTAAACTTCAAAATTCATTCTAAATTATTTCTCAGGCAGAAAGAATGACTTGTTCCAGACCATCTGTAATCTCTTAGCTCTTCTGGCCCACAGCACATAGTGGTGAGGCAGCTGCTTGTGTTGGAAATATCATAGATGGCAGTTCTACCACCATCACCACTGCTTTCATGAAGTTTACTGATCTAGAAAGAATTATAGCAGTATCTACTGGCTACTCAAGATTAACTGTGTTTCATTCAAGTAATATACTAGGTGCTTTTCATTTTGTTATCTTGCTTAATCTTAAAAACATCCTATGGGGTAGGTGCTATTATCATCATTATTCATATTTTACAAGTGAAGAAACTAGGGACTTACGCCAAATAGCCAGTAAGTATTATAACCAGGATTCAAGGCCAAGTTGTCCTGCTCCAGGCCTCCTCTCCTTTGAGATTTTCATTACCATGAACTTTGCTTAATATAGTTCCCTATCTTTTTTTTTTTTAATTTTTTTTTTTAAAGAATTTATTTATTTATTTGACAGAGAGAAATCACAAGTAGGCAGAGAGGCAGGCAGAGAGAGGAGAGAGGCAGGCTCCCCACTGAGCAGAGAGCCCGATGTGGGGCTCGATCCCAGGACCCTGAGATCATGACCTGAGCCGAAGGCAGAGGCTTTAACCCACTGAGCCACCCAGGTGCCCCTATAGTTCCCTATCTTAAGCTACCCCATCCAAAGGTGAATAACACTATTCAGGTGAATATAATTAACCTTTAAATTCTTAAAATAGAAACCTACAAACACATATATACTCACAAATACAGGCTTGAAATAGAGCTGTTTCTGAGTCATAAATGCGATACATGAAGTGACATACACCTGGTACAAACCTATAAAATGTAAATGAAATGAGAATTACTATGCCATTCCTGCTGAATAATATCCAGTCTCACAGACATCAATGCAAATAGCTAAATGTACAGGAGAAGAGAATTTGTATTCTCTAAATAGAGCCTACATGTGCATTACAATTTGCATATACAAATGGACCTACACATATGTACCTCTACAGTTAATATACACAAAGGACCATTTTTACTTAAGAAAATCCCGAGGACTTACTGAAATCAGAAGTCCACTTCAGGAATTTGTTCATTCCGTGTGCATGGACATCATTACAGGCTGAAAGCTTATTAACTATAATCAAGAAGGTCCTTTTGGAATTATCTTCCTTAGCCTACTTCCAGGGGAAATCATTTGTAGGTTTCTTCAGGGCAATGGTTATCAACCAAGTGCTCAGGCTCATTTTCAAATATTCCAGACCAAATTTACTGTAATAATGATAACTGCTCTTTCCGTATCCTGATCTTTTTAACTGCTATACATCTTTTCATCTATTTCCATTTCCCTTAGGTAGAGTACAGACTAAGAAATCATCATACCCATTTTTCAATACTATACATCATCAGAAACAATTTTGATAATCATATTATTAGTGTGCATAACCCTATCCTTCACAACTCTACTAAAAGAGTCACCTAAATGTCCTGTTCTTGTTCGCACGCTCTATTTATAACTACAAATGTCAAAGATTCTAAATGAAGTGTATGAGCCTTGATTGATAAAGAGAAATGGCTCTCTTTTCTGGCAAGTAAAAAACAGTTAATAAAATCCTAGCACCTGCTTAAAATTGATCTTTAAATTCTTCAGAATTGTTCCTTTTTAATTCAGGTGACACACATTTGTATCCCTGTTCAGGAATAGTTTTTTAATGCATGATTATTTGGGAGAGATTATTAGATTTATTACCTTTGCTAATGAACACTTAGATAAAAGAGGTATTCTCAAGATAAGTATTCTTATGACATGAACTCTGATTACCATATATTAATTTTCATTTCAAGTTAGAATTATATAAAGAGTGAACCCAGTGGCTTTTACATATAGAAAATGGGACCTCTCCAAAGTACACTCTGCTATAATTCTCAAGGGTCCCCTGTCACATTTGTAATGTAGCATATCAGTAGAACTAGAATTCATCATCGTGAAAGCAATTCCAGAGGTTTAAAGAAGCAGTGGGTACACCCTAAAGACACAGTTTTAATCTCAGAGCTTTAAAATACTGTGTTAGCCCTGTTTCAGTAGGACTGGGGGGACTGGCTTTAAGAATGGTCACTGAATTGGCTGAGATGCCCCTTCCCATATATTCTATACCCCAAAGTCTCTCACTTATCTGCCCCTTTTTCACAGCAGCATTTAACACAGAGTCAAATATAACAGAGAATGCAATTCCTTAGTAACTGCAGGTGCATCTACATCTCCAATATTTGAGACAATGTCACAACATCTCGGTACCAAACAGTGCCACCAGGGCCACGGAACTCACATTCTCTGCAGGGTATGTCCATGTCCTGAGAAGTCTTAGGCTGATAAATATATCATGAAGCCACTGTAACTAGAATTTTAAGAAAAAAATGATTTTGTCTATTCACTGGAATTGAGCAGGAAAAAAAAAAATTAATGGCCTTCATGGTATCTAAGAGTAGAGGTGCCTTATGAGGCCAGTATCACCCCGATACCAAAACCAGATAAAGATACTACCAAAAAAGAGAGAGAGAGAGAGAGAGAACCATAGGCCATTACCTCTCATGAATATAGATACAAAAATCCTCAACAAAATATTAGCAAATTGAATCCAAAAATATATTAAAAAATCATATATCACAATCAAGTGGGATTTATTCCACGATGCAAGGGTGATTTAATATTCACAAAACAATCAACATGATTCATCATGTCAGTAAGAGAAAGGATAAAAACCATATGATCATTTCAATAGATGCAGACAAAAGCATTTGACAAAGTGTAACATACATTCATGATAAAAATCCTCTGCAAAGTAGGTCTGGAGGGAACATATCTTAACATAATAAAAGCGTTATGTGGAAAAACCCACAGGTAACATCATCCTCAATGGGGAAAAAAAGAGAGCTTCCCCCCTAAGGTCAAGAACAAGACAAGGATGTCCACTCTCACCATTTTATTCAATATAGTACTGGAAGTCCTAGCCACAGCAATCAGCAACATAAAGATGTGAAAAATATTCAGATTAGTAAGGAACAAGTAAAACTCTATTTGCAGATGATACAATACTGTATTTAGAAAACCCTGAAGATTCCACCAAAAAACTACAAGAAATGATAAATGAATTCTACAGTCACAGGATGCAAAATCAATGTATAGAAAGCTGTGGCATTCCTATACACTAATAATGAAGCAACAACAAGTGAAATTCTAAGTGGCTCATTCAGTTAAAGTGTCTGACTCTATTCACCCTTGACAGTAATTGGTATCATCAGGATAAACATTTCATTACTTTTTCTGACTTAAAATTGATCCCACAAAAATGTGCAGGCTACAAGAAGATATATGCAATTCATATATCTGACAAAGGAATTGTATCATGAGTATATAAAAAATTCCTACAAATCAAGGTACGGATGTAAATGAAAACAACTCAATTTTTCAAATGGGCAAAAGAAAAGGCATTAAAAAGGAGAGTATCAAATAGCCAGAAAAAAATAAGGTGTTCAACATCAATAGTATCAGGAGAGGAATGCAAATTAAAATCACAATGACATTCCTATAATTACACAGCCACCTGATAGGCTAAAATTCACAAGACTGCTAAGACCGAGTTTTGGCAAGAATGTGGAACAAACAGAATTCTTATACATTGCCAGTGAGTGTGAGGTGGTACAACTTTGAAAAATTGCTAATCAATCTATTTGAAAGTAAAATACATACTTATCTGTATGTATTCTATTTCTAGATATTTATAGTATAGAAATAAAAACATATCTGTGAGAAATCTAGCTAGCTAGCTAGCTAGCTATTATTTTTCATTGCAGATTTATTTATAATTGTCCAAAACTAGAAAAAATAATTCCAAATGTCTATCACAAGGGAGTGGATAAATAAATCATGGTTTTTTCATTCAGTGGTTTATTACTCAACCATTAAAAAAGCCAGAAAACAACTATTTATTGAGACACTACTATGTGCTACACATTGGGATTTACATATAAAAAGCAGTTACAAGAAATTTTGCATATTTTATCTTGAAGGATTTAGAACTTCAGAAAGATTTTATTTCCATTTCTTCTTCCAAATCTACACTACTCTAACCTCTTAAAGAGAAACAAAACAAAATATTCATCAAGCAGAAAATAATTTCCTTTAATAAATTTGTGACCATTCCAAAAGATTAGTATTCACAAAATAAGAGAAATACAACATAAAACTTTTCCCCTAAATCATGTATTTATTTGCTTATATAATAAGATAATTTCATACCTCCAGACTCAAATAAAGTCATGTTTTATCCATACATAAGAATCTACATAACAAATGGTGTCCATGCAATTTTTTATTCTAACTATGGAAGAAAGAATCCCCAGATCTAGACTTTGCCTATAGTTAATTACCTTTTTTTTTTTTTTTATCATGTTTCAACAGACAGGAGCCAACAAGGTACTAGTAAATAATAACAAGTAGATGGTGTAAAATAAAAGCTTCTTAAAATGCTTTCCCAAATATATATTCATGTTTCAAAGACACAGGAAAAGTCTCATAAACTCTCAGTCATGCTGAACATCCAAGCAAACAGGAAAGGCAGAATAGCTTAAATACAAAATGAACGAGCCTACTACTTCTTATATAAAAACACAGATATCCAGAAAAAAATAATAAATTGACAGGATTGTGAACGCTAGGACTTCAAGACACTCTATTTTGGCAGACACTATTTTTGCTCAGTATATAATACTTTACCAAAAGTAGAAAATGGATCCATCCTTAATAGAACAGATGATTAATCTAATCCTTACAAATAATCTCCCTGATATATAATTTCTACTCATTAATGGTTTCTATGCACAAGCAAAACTGTTAAAGGCAAGCCCTTCAGACATACACATACACACTCACACACAAAAAGAAAAAGAGAAAGGAAAGGAAAGGGGAAAGGGAAAGGGAAAAAGAAAAGGAAAAAGAAAGAAATGAAAAGAGCAGGGAAAAGAAGGAATGAATAGCAGAACCCAAAATGGGTAAAATGGGAAAGGCTGATCAGACAAAAGTTTTGGTAAGAATGTGGAGCAAACAGAATTTTTACACATAACCAGCGAGTGTAAGGTGGTACAACTTGGAAAAATTGCCTATCATTCTATTTAAAAATAGATTTTTAGTGAAATACAGTAAATGTGCTTACTACTTTTGAGGAACTACCAGAAAGATGTAAGACCAAAATAGGCTTATAAATGGGGAAGCAATGAAAGCGGTAAGATATCCAAGAGGCAGATTATAAAGGATCTTTTTTTGGAATTTTTTTCTCAGTGTGATCACAGGCCATTGCTGTTTCTGACAAAAATCTGTTTATAAAATATCATGCTTTTTATAGTGAGTAGAGTAGAATAACATAGTGAGAGTTTAAGTCCCAAGGAAAGCAAGAGGTCATTACAGAAATGAGGGGCTGGTAGCTTTATGAGAGCAGTAGCAGTGGAGGGAGGAGAAGACAGGATACATAATGAATACTGAGCCAAACAGATAGGAAAAGTCAGGAAAAGCAAGCACTCAAGGATAACTTCAAAATGTTTGTGCTCAGCAACTGGGTGAATTTTTATTGACAGGAAAGAGTAGAGGTAGAATATAGTGGACAGAGAATGGAAATCCAGAGTTCAATTTGAGACAATCTCAGTTGTAAGGGTCTATTATGTACACATCAAAGTGAAGGTGTCGAGTACACAAACTCAACAAAGTATCTATTATCTATCTATCTATCATCTATCTATCTATCTATCTATCCATAGAGAGAGAAGGGGAGAAGGGAGGGAACTGGTCTAATTGGTTATTATATATTATGTAAAATTATATCTATATATAATTTTCAAAGGCACAGGAAAGCGCCTTTTATATATATGTAAAGTGCCTTTTATAAATCTTATCCATATATAATTTAGAGACACTGTTGTTGAATTAAATTTACAGTATCATGACCAGGTGAAACTGAGTAGAAATTGAGTATAGCATGCCAATTCCTTTTAGTCAATTACTTCTCCATCTCCTCCATTTGGGGCCAGGCAATTCAGGTGATATTGAGACCTAACTGAAACTCCTTGGCTTAAGCAAATCAGAAATTCCATCTGCTTGGCAGTGACTTCAGGTTTGGGTCCAGTCCAGCTTTGGCTATGGGAATAGATGATCTTCAAGGAAAAAGTTTTTCCTGATCTCCCATGAAAGCTATCAGAAAAGAGGTAGTCTTTAGAGAAAAGCTTGAATTAAGATGAAGCTGACCCTGTAGAGGATAAAGTACCGAAATGGAAAGAAACTAAGTACTTGAGGTTGTCTCTGATCAACTATTAATTGAATCCAGTGTATCTCTGAACTCCTAGTTTAAGAAAACCAATAAGCATCTTAACTCAAGCAGATGTTTCAGTTGCTTTTATTGATTTTAATAAGCGTCTGAGACAAAAAATAGAAATAAAGGTAAAAAGGAAGCAAGAAAGGGAGGGAGGGAGGTGGAAAAGATGGGGGGGAAATGCTTTAGTCTGAGTATTACAAAAGAAAAATGAACCAGAGAAGTGTATTCTTTCACTCCCTAAAGTGAGCTTTTATAGACATTTTCTTGCAAAATCTACAAATATTACCAGATGTAGAATAAGACTGAACCTTCAGAGATTTGGTCCTCTCAGGTGGTTAAGATACCCACCAAAAAGAAGAACCTTACTCCTCTTGGTTTTACAAACAGAACTAGACCCCGAGGAAAGTTGGGTGCTTGGTCAATGTTACATTGTCTAACTGCTCTCAGGTACCACATTGTTAGAGAATTCTCTTGCTCCTGAAATTTGCTTCCTCAAGGCACTCTGCAAAAGTTAATCAAGGAATCCTGATGCTTCTGAGAGCCCCACGGCCCACTTGAGGGAAGATTTGTCATCATTGTGTTCTTAAATCTCAATGGAAACGATTGGGACTTTATTGTGTAAGTGTGTTTTTAGAGCACTGTACTCAACTGTTATTTTCAAGAGATCAATAACAACACCATTTAAAGTATTTTTAAAATCCATTTTCAGCCAAAACATAACAACTGACATTTTACAGCACCTGAATTTTCAAGAAATACTCTGAACAAAATGAAACCATTTCAATTAGCATGGCATTAATTCTGCTTTAAAGGAATGGGGAAGGGGGTGGCAGGGCTCCTTTCCCCTTAATTCTCTATGCTGTTCACCTAGACTTGGCCTGAATGCTTGGCAGATGCAGGGGGAGTAATTGAGGATTATGTTTATCCTTTCTGTTGACATCTGGAAAAAAACCCCAGGCAAAAGTCAGCAGCCGTTAATTCAAATAAGTATAGTTCCTTTGACAATGCAATTGAACATCTTTCTTTTTCAAAGATGTAAAGCCTCTTTCTAATCCATCATGTTTTTACCACATCTAAGCTTTGCCACATAACTTACGTGTTGGGAGTCTGTTCAAATAACATTGTAAGTACTTCCTGCATTTCTAATAAAGATGAAGTTATAAAAGAATAATATTTTTCAACAGCCCAATTTTGGTAACTTCACACATACCAGAAACACCTGCCAACTACGTCTACAGGCACCTTGCTTTCTAACATTGTGTAGTTTAATATGCATATGAATTATTCATGAAGTATTCCTAATTGATATTTGTTATTCAGATGAATTGCAAAGCTATAGATCTTTCCATCCTTAGAAAGCATGTAGTCTGGTTTATAGGACATTAGAATAAAATTCAAATATTTATTTATTTATTTATTAGTTTGTTAGTTTTGGCAAGCAATGCTCATTTGTATTTGTGACTGGCAATTTACAACTCTGTCTCCTAAAAAGGCACAAAAGTTGCTAGCCACTAAGGCTGTCAGAGTCATATTCAAAGTGCTTTTGAAAAAGTTCTTGTATCTCAGCTACCTGCTGTGTCAGAGAGCAGAGTATCCAAAGGCTAGAGAGAGAAAGCAAAATATAGATGAGATAATTATCACAGTGGCTACTTAATTGCACTTGAGTAGATACACTTTATAAGGACTATTCAAAACAATATTTGAATTCACAATTCCTTTGTCCTAAAAGCTTATACTCCAATCATTTTTAATAAAACAAAATATATATCATCTGGTGTAAATATATATATACACACACATTCCCAATTCCTGAATTTTAAGTCATCTTTAAATGTTCCTAATGAAATGGAGGCAAGTAACTACATCAACCTGTTTCCTCTGCATTGTCATTTTGTCACAGCTGGGTGTCTTTCCGTTTTAAAGTAGATTTTTAAAAGGTATCAATACCCAGTACTCTGTCCTACCACATCAAAGTCATTTTTCCATAATCAGAGAGGAAAATGCTTTGTAAGGTAAAAAACAAACAAACAAACAAAAAGGGGGTGGGATTATGGACATTGGGGAGGGTATGTGCTTTGGTGAGTGCTGTGAAGTGTGTAAACCTGGTGATTCACAGACCTGTACCCCTGGGGATAAAAATATATGTTTATAAAAAATAAAAAATTAATAAAATATTAAAAAAAAAAAACCCAAAACACACCACCTTAGAATCATGGTTTGATACTGATTTTGTTGAGTTTATAAAATTGCCAAAGCTTCTAGTTACGATCCCTAAAGGGGCCCTCATTAACCAAACCCTGTAAATTAGCCCTTTGCCATGTTCCCATCATTGCTGAAGGTACTGCATCCTGACATGGAATAAAAGAAAACAAAATGGAATCTGAATTTCAAGTGAATAAAAATAATAAAACATTATGATAAGGGTTGTTATGAAATTCACATGAAATAAAACTAAATGTTCTATATTAATTTAAATGCAATGTCATATTAGAAAAAATTATAGTGAGATGCCTGGGTGGTTCAGTTGGTTAAGCTGCCTTTGGCTCAGGTCATGATCCCAGGGTCCTGGGATGGAGTCCCACATCTGGCTCTTTGTTCGGTAGAGAGCCTGCTTCTTCCTCTCCCTACTGCTCCCCCTTCTTGTGCACTTTCTCTCTCTGACAAACAAATAAATAAAAATTTTAAAAAAGAAAAAATGATAGCTAATTTTAGTGTCCACACTGGAGAAATGAAAGATATGTCTTCAGAAAAGGAGTTATGAAAAAATATACTTGAAAGACATTGATATTAAAGCACTATGGAGAATTTAGCAAATTAGTTTGACTTATTTTGTCCTATTCCATCAAAATATTGACACTATAGTTTATGGGATATTTAAAATATCATAACATCTATTTTTAAAACAAAATGATAAATCCCAGTTTTCTCTATTCCACAAAGTTTATTATTTTTCTAGAGGACCTGAAAAACATAGCTATAGGTTTTGATTTAGATCTGATACATTTAGAATGTATCAGATATATAGATAGAATAGATATATAGAATTATGATATATTTAATTCCTAGAGGGAAGTGCCATATAATGAGGATGGGAACCTGAAACCTTAAACTTTGGTGTTGGCAAGGCCAGGACCGAATAAATGTATTTTCCTTCAGAAGTTTCCTCTGTCTCAGGTAATATCAGAATAACTATTTTGATTTTGATATTTGGCCAATATTTAATATTTGGCCAAATACTCCTAAGGAATAAGTATATTATATACACAAATGTGGCAAATAATGAATCTATCTTTTTTTAAATAAATTATTTCATTAAGGTATGTACATTTTTTAAAAAAGATTTTATCTATTTATTTGATAGAGATCACAAGTAGGTAGAGCAGCAGGCAGAGAGAGGGGAGAAGCAGACTCCCTGCTGAGCAGAGAGCCCAATGCGGGGCTCGATCCCAGGACCCTGGGATTGTGACCTGAGCTGAAGGCAGAGGCTTTAACCCACCGAGCCACCCAGGTGCCCCTGAATCTATCTTTAGAGATACACATCAAGCCCCTTCATACACACACACACAAAAAGAGACTGCTTATAATGTTGACGTATGAAAGACAGATGCAGTAATTTTTAACTATCTAACTCTGAAATCAGACTGCTTAAATTCAAATCCCATTTCTGATAATTATTGTATGATGATCTTGGAGAAATTACTTAACTTTTCCACACTTCTCATTTCTTTATGTGAAAATAATCTATCTCTCTCATAGTGTGTTTTGATGATAACAATTATAATGTATGTGAAAGTACTAAGAACAATATACAGCATATATGAAAAACTATGTAGAAATTTTAGCTATGATCATCATTGCACTGATGCAAATAGAACAAGATAGTTTATAACACTAGAATATAAACTTAAGCAATCAGGCAATCAAAATGAAAAACAAAAATTTAAAGAGCAAAAGAAGTAAGATTTTATGCTTGTCTTTACTTTAAAAAAATGCAGATTTGTATTATTTTCATTATGCTTGTATCTTCTATAAAAGCTTTTATATCCATCAAATTGTATCATTTCAAGATTTCCCTAGAGTTTTTCTTCAATTAAGTTCCCTCCCCCAGAAAAATTTAAAATAAAACCAATTGCTAAGAACCTTAGTCATTATTATCTAACTGGTTCCTATGTCTGAGAAGAGTTGACAAGGGAAGACCAAGGACAATAAAACTCAGGCTTAGAACTGTAAGAACTAAAGCAGTATCACCTGCTTTATTTTTGAAGAATTATTTTTTACAAACTGTATGGAGTCTTGCACAAAAGATTTCTTGTTGGGAGTGCAAAATTGAGCTATATACCAATTGGAAGATAAATGTAAATACAGAATCTGACATTCAGATAGGCATATGAGTATCAGAATATAATGTACTCTGAGATAATGTGTCTGAAGAATATCAATTTTTTTAAAGTTAAAAATACAGACCCAGAAAAAGCATATTTAGACATTTGAAACTTAACTTCAACTTAGTGCCTTTCAGAGTTTTGCTAATATATATATATATATATATATATAAATTTTTTTTTTCTTCCCTCCCTGGAGAGTAAGAGAGAGAGGGCAAAGGCAGAGGGAGAGGGAGATTGAGAATCCTAGGCAGGCTCCAACCCCTCGCAGAGGCCAAGGTGGGGCTCTATCCCACAACCCTGAGATCATGACTTGAGCAGTAATGGAGAGTTGGACACTTAGCCAACTGAGCCACCCAGGCACCCCAGGGTTTTGCTTTATATTCTAATCACAGCATTACACATATGTATGCTTATTCATTTACTAGGACTTCCCTGGGCACCTCTTCTCAGTATACTTATGAGTTTTGTGTGATTATTATTATTTGGGACCAGAGCCATCATCTTCAGGGATAGAAAAAAACAAAACAAACAAGCAAAAAATCTTTGTTTTTTCTTAAACACCATTTAAAAAGATTTTTTAAAGAGATTTTTCAAGCATCTTAGCATTTAGTTTAAACTCAAATTCGATTTTTATGTTAACTTCTGTATTGGAATTAGAATGTTCAGTTATTTGTTCGGGTAACTTTAAAAGTCAGGAATGTATTAACCCACTTATTAAGTATTTCCTTAGTTATCAAAATTATCCTTTTTCTTCATTTTGGAATAAATATGTTTACCACATCTAAATAGAGAGCAGTTACTTATTTTTCTTAATTTTTTATTTATATTCATCACTATAGTCTATTCTCACTCATCACTTAGTAACAAGAAAATACACACCCACATCTTTCTACTCCCAAGCTAATTTGCTCCAAAGGGATGTATCATGTGTTGAAAGTCCACCTGGTATTGTGGAGACGGGATTTCCCTAAAAGACATGATGCCAGATGTGTAACAATATGACCTCTACAGTACAAACTACCAAGGGATACCGAACTCAAATACACTGAAATCATAATGAGAAGCCTGACTTCATTGGCAAAACATTCTTCTTAATTATACCAGCTATCTCCTCCTTTATGAGAGAATTCAGTTTCAACATGTCTCCTCGTCCAGAGTCACAACATCAGTACCCCCAAAATTAGATTAATATTCTGCCTTTTGTTAGAGTAGCTCAAAAGACGTTTACATTTATAATTATTTCATGTCTTTATAAGTCTTATTTTCTTCAAGGACAAGGTAGCAAATAGGTTACTCCTCACAAACTTTACTGTGTATTGTTTGTTTCTTTTATCATCTTTGTCATACTTTTTATTTACCTTAAACTAATCAGATATAAAAAAATTTCTGATACAAAAAGTAATCATGGAAATAAAAGCATATTTCCACATAAAAAGTTGGACAGGAATGTTCATAGCAGTACTATTCATAATAGCCAAAAAGTAAAAACTAATAACTGATGAATGAATAAACAAAACGTGGCATATTGGTACGAAAAGGAATAAAGTACTGATACATGCTACAAAATGGGTGAACATTGAAAATATTTTGCAAGATGAAAGAAACCAGTAATAGAGACCATTTACTGTTGGATTCTCTTTATATGAAAGGTCCATCATAAGCAAATCGATAGAAGTGTTTATCCCTATAAACACGATAGGGATGGCCTTGAAAGGTAGGTTACTAAGTGGGGAACCATTGCAATAGGTAGGGGGTTCATTTTGGAAAATGTTCCAAAATGGAATGTGGGGATGGTTGCCTAAGCCTGCAAACATACTAAAAAACATCAAATTATATAATTTAAATTGGGGAATTGTATTATATATGGAGTGTGTGTCAACAAAACTTTTTTTTTAAGTAATAGTAAACTTCAGCTGTACTTCTACAATATTTTCAGCCTGTCTTCCCTCCTTTTGGAGGCCATGCTTTCAATATGATGCTTTCTAACCAAGTATCTGCAGTTAATGATCCTCTTACTCTTTCCCCCTTCAAGGTGACTCGAAGGGATGAAGGCACTTGCTCATGATTACAGTTAGGTAGCAATAAGCAGAATACAAATATTCTCTCTACCCCCATCAGGCTTTAGCCAATATGAGGAGATTCTCTTGTTTGCTTCTTCTGAAGTGGGTTTGCTTCTAATATAAGTGACTCTGACAATCCTTTTGTTATATAATGACCAGCTTCTTTCTAAAATATGTATTACTTATATTTTAAATACTTTGTCTCAATATATAAATTAACTATCTTCTTCCTTGGCCTTTTTCTTTAGAATAAGATAGTCTCACTCTTTATGTGGGACTTAGACTTTACACATTCGAAATCTAACCATTAAAAAAAATTAGATAACTTAAAATTTTTAATATCTTTATAAAAATTAAAGGATGGGTAGAAATTATGTAATGAATATACATAATGATTTTTTATTTCTTTCTTTGTTTGCTTAGGAGCAGTCCTTCCCATCACTGGTACTTAAATACATGTTTCCAGGTATCAATTTGAAAGTAATAATTCATGTCATTTTGAGTAAAGCTATGATTGGTATTTGCAGGTACATTTGGTATTTGGATCAATGAAAACAATTCCTCCAAGGTCATCCTCTTGACTTCATAATCAAACTTTCAAAACATAATACCTATATGGGAATTCACAGATCTCTCATTGGTGATATCTTGATGAATTGTCCACTGAAAGATGGGATCAGTTCTCCACCCTAAAAAACTCTAAATTTTCTCCTTCCCCTTTAATTCCACTGGGAACAACTCTCTCTGTGTCTATTCCATCCTTTTGTTTTAATCACCTTCTCTTATTTCCCTCCTTCCCTATATCCTGAACAATCTCCCTTGGTAAACTTTCTTCCCATGTGAACAATTCATGTTAGCTTTTACTTAGAGTGTGTTACAATTTTCTCTCTGAAATATTGAGGACTAACTGTAACCCACATTTAGAAATAAAATAACTGAGGCATAAAGATCATTAACAAAATTATCATGAGTAGTTCATGTTAAGTCTAAACATAGAGCCCAGATCTTACTTGACATCTACTGTAGACCTCCAAGTTACATTGATTAATACACACTTAAGAAATCAGGCTCAGATTTCATCAAATCAGAAACGTTGAAAAGAAAATGAATAGACTTTATAGTCTTTAAAATCTATTACAATATCATATTCTATGTATAATTTTTTTTCTGTTAAGCCTACTTGTAGTTAGGGTGCACATATTTTAAATATTTACTGAAGGATGTCCACTAACCCAGATATATTTTGCAAAATCATCTTCAGTAGAAGATAGGCTTCTTCCTTCAACACCACAGTATGTTATCTTTAATAGTACTTGCATTTTCTCTGCCACATATCCTCATATTCAGATCTACATCTGAATATTCTTTTTCCAACAAATGATAATAGGTAATTCATTTTCACCCAATAAGCTCAGTATTTCTTGCAGGAGGATATGCTCCTATCCTCTTTATAGATTATGGAATTATTGCAGAGCTGTGAGTGGTTTCAAAGTCATCATTAGTTTCTGAGCTATGAGCACCTGAATTATTTTCCTTCTTAACTAAACTAGATAAGAATAATTGTTATTGTCAGAATTAGGGGAAAAACTCTACTTACAGTCTTTAGATGAAACCCAATTACTATAGAGGGTCTATTTAAAAAATCCATAAATTACTATATGCTACCATTTTTCAATGCTTTCCATATCAAACTTGTCCTTTAGAGACCACACTGAACAAAATGGATCCATGCATTTCTCCTAAATTATAGATAGCAAGCATCATAAGTGAAAAAGTGAACAATCTGATCAGAGCTCCACTAATTTAAATGAAATTCAAATCCCTGAAGAACTCAGAAACCTGTGAGAAAAAAAAAAAAAATGTTCTCAACATAATACTAGCCTTTCCTTAAAGACATTTTTGCTTTAAGAACTTCATGGACATTTTATACCAAATAGTTCCACTGAAAATGTGTGAAAGATGAGACTGTGTTAGGGCCTGACTACCAGCATAAAAAGAGCAAATACATATTTAAGGTAAACAATTTTAAAGCTCATTTTTCATAATTTCTTTCACTGAAGTATATTTAAAGGATATAAAGTGAAGAATTTATGTGAAAATTTATTAGCTATTCTAATTCTTGCAAACAAATTTGCTTAAAGTAGAGGAGGGATGTATTACATTGATTGGTGGACTGAACTCTGATGTCCAACTTGTATTTTAATTCAAGCCCTACTACCTAGGAACTGTAAAACAGTGGATATGTTGGGCAATCTCTCTCTGTTATAGTTTTGTTATAGTTGGGTTATAGTTTTCTCACCTGAAAAAATAGAGAAAATATTTTACCTACCTAATAATATAACCTAGAAAGATACTCTTTATAAAGGGTTTAGTAGAATATTGGTACACAGTCAAAAGTTCTAGATATATTTATAATAGAAATAACACACAAGAGCACAGATAACTGAAGTTTTGAAGTTTTCCTTATTTCAATTTCCTTTTGTAGTTTTGAAACAAAAATATATTATTTATAATAGTAATCTCAAGAAATGTTACTAGTTTAAAAAATAATCTCATTACAATCAACACACTTAAGTATTAATTTTTAGGAAACATGATTCGCTCAAGTAAGACCAAAAGTTTTAGTATCATAGGAAAGGGGGCTACTTGCATAACCTTGGGCAAAAAATGATTTCCTATACCAACGAACATTATCTTCATCTATTTCACTCTATTAAATAAGTTAGTGGAGTGAGGTAGAAATAAGAAGTACTTACAAAAAGGAAAAGGACACTGTTCCAGCTAGTCAGATTAGCAGATGAAACCCCTGTATTGGTTTGGTCACCAGAGTGAAGCCATATTGTCCTTCCATCTGAACTAACTATGAATATATGTACAGACCATGTATTTTAACCAACAAAAACACTCAGATGGTTATCAGCAACTGGAAGACAGCCCATTTCTCAGAAGGTGGCAGGGACCCAGCTGTCAAAATCAGGTTGAAAAATAAAACTCCATCTTTTGGGGTTGAAGGTGGAAGGGAAAATGGAGACTGCCAAGTATCCAACCCTTCATAGACCCTGCATGAGGTCCAAAGCAGAATTGCAGGCATGGAGGAAACAGAATTTCGGTAAAAACTGGGTCTTGGTACAATATCCTACAAGGTCGTTTGAGAATAAGTCTCCAAAATTGGACCTTCTTTCATTCCTCCTGCCTCAAAGAAGGAATACTCTGAAGATAGCAACCAAGCTACTCCTAAAGGTGGGAAGCCAAATGGCTCCAATTTGATAGGACAGACTTCCATGTCTGAGGACTCATCCTGGAAGGGAAAGGCTTTGCGGAATACTGAGCAATGGAAAGAATACTAGCAGCATCTAGTGGCCTTCTTCTGTAAGTGCTCCTGGACGTAGGTCCTAAGGTACAAAAAATGAGAACCTAAATGACCATGGTGAACTACTGATGGACTTCAGTGGGCTTCTCATTTCTGGGAGAATAATAATAGAAATAAGGGCAACTGACTAGACTACTACATGTTCAAAGCATCATGGGGGGGGGGGGACATAAAGAAACATAAGATATCCAAATAGTTTAATATATGGTATTCTTCCAGCACAGGTACCCAGTTAAACCAAAATCAGTAACATATTGCTGAATATATAGAATTTTCCATATTTTTGTCAATCAATACACAGAGCATTGGAACGATGAAGAATGAATTTCAAGAGAACATATGACATTCCTGCCCTCAAGGTAGATATTAGATTTTGAAGTGGATTCAAAATCCACTTAGATTTTAGATTTTAGCCTGCTTAGATTCTATTTCCAGCTATATATCTGAAATTTTTTACCCTCTTCTTGCAGGAGAATTCTACATTGCAACATTAAATGGAAGGAGAATTTTTTCACTATTTGCTATTAATTGACCTGTCTAAATCATTTACCCTTTATCTACGGTTCTCACAATATGGTTTATTCTAAATACATCTGAGAAGCTGTTGAAATAAATCATTTTGAAGATTATCTGTTGAGGAGAAAACGCTATTGACAATTTTGCCAGATATCTCTGCATTATAAGATATCACTGCATTTTTTCAAAGGAATGCATATTTAACAAAATTGTCAAAATGATCTTAAAGAGACAGAAGCAGCTTCTAGAAAAACAAGCATCTGTTAACTGAAAAAAAAAAATTAATTAACTAAGCTCCCCTTTAAAGGTAGAAAAGAAATGGACATTACCTGAATTTTCATTCACATTGCTGCTTTTAAAACATTAAGGAGTTAGTTAAATTTGCCTCTGACTGCTATATTAGAATTTAGCTTTGAAAACTAAGAATCATCCCTTTTTTGAAAGCAGCATAGTTGCAAGTTTCTCTTTAAAGCCTTTTAGAAGGCAGTTCTTTTTATTCACAGCTCACTTCTCCTTTTCTTAATTAGTAGCTTGAATACGGTTTTCCTTTTTTTTTTTTTTTTTTTTAAATTGAGCAGGCTGTGTAGCTAAATGGTGTTTTTGACATTCCTGCACTGGGGACAGATTCAAAACTAAGGCAGAAGACAATAGAGATTGACTACATACTTCATGGACACAAATTGAGGGAAATGCTTGTAATTACAGGAATTCAGCAACACTTTGTCTCTTGGCATCTGTACTTGGAAAAACAATGAAATAATCATGGACAAATATGATGTGAAATGTGTTTATGGAGCGGCATGTTTTATTAACACTGAGCACTGCAGAGAGATAAGCTCCACTAGCTAATTTTAAAATTTCTACGAACTGTGGCAATTAAGCCTAATAATTATTTAAAGACTACAATAAGGATGAGTCCATTTTGTACTGCATTTTAAAGAAAAAAATAAGTACAGTGTTAAAGTTCAGTTTTATGAGGTAACACCTGTATAATCTTGTACTTTTCCTACCTCATGTGATTTGAAACTGGAAACATCTCCTGACACCTTTGTCTCAAACTTAAGGATCGCCTCAGTTCACATTTTGCTTCTTTGCCAATTTGGGGGATTGTTGTTGTTGTTGTTATTGTTGTTGTTGTTAAAACTATTTGTTGGGGGTCTTTTGTGCTTTAGATGTTAATTTTATAGAGTGTTGCTGAACACCATGGTAGCCATCAAGAAACTGGGGGTCTAACTGAACAAAGCACTGAATATATTAACTGTTTCTTCCAGAATAGTCATTTTCCCCACTACAGATTCTTTTAAAATAATAACAAAAAAGCCGCTGATTGTTTTTAGTCCTTTGATGGAAAACTAGGCAGGCTTTTTTTTTTTTTTTTTTTTTTTTTTTTTTTAATAAACATATATTTTTATCCCCAGGGGTACAGGTCTGTGAATCACCAGGTTTACACACTTCACAGCACTCACCAAAGCACATACCCTCCCCAATGTCCATAATCCCACCCCCTTCTCCCAAACCCCCTCCCCCCAGCAACCCTCAGTTTGTTTTGTGAGATTAAGAGTCACTTATGGTTTGTCTCCCTCCCAATCCCATCTTGTTTCATTTATTCTTCTCCTACCCACTTAAGCCTCCATGTTGCATCACCACTTCCTCATATCAGGGAGATCATATGATAGTTGTCTTTCTCTGCTTGACTTATTTCACTAAGCATGATACGCTCTAGTTCCATCCATGTTGTCGCAAATGGCAAGATTTCATTTCTTTTGATGGCTGCATAGTATTCCATTGTGTATATATACCACATCTTCTTGATCCATTCATCTGTGGATGGACATCTAGGTTCTTTCCATAGTTTGGCTATTGTGGACATTGCTGCTATAAACATTCGGGTGCATGTGCCCCTTTGGATCACTACATTTGTATCTTTAGGGTAAATACCCAATAGTGCAATTGCTGGGTCATAGGGCAGTTCTATTTTCAACATTCTGAGGAACCTCCATGCTGTTTTCCAGAGTGGCTGCACCAGCTTGCATTCCCACCAACAGTGTAAGAGGGTTCCCCTTTCTCCACATCCTCGCCAGCATCTGTCATTTCCTGACTTGTTGATTTTAGCCATTCTGACTGGTGTGAGGTGATATCTCATTGTGGTTTTGATTTGTATTTCCCTGATGCCGAGTGATATGGAGCACTTTTTCATGTGTCTGTTGGCCATCTGGATGTCTTCTTTGCAGAAATGTCTGTTCATGTCCTCTGCCCATTTCTTGATTGGATTATTTGTTCTTTGGGTGTTGAGTTTGCTAAGTTCTTTATAGATTCTGGACACTAGTCCTTTATCTGATATGTCGTTTGCAAATATCTTCTCCCATTCTGTCAGTTGTCTTTTGATTTTGTTAACTGTTTCCTTTGCTGTGCAAAAGCTTTTGATCTTGATGAAATCCCAATAGTTCATTTTTTCCCTTGCTTCCCTTGCCTTTTGCGTTGTTCCTAGGAAGATGTTGCTGCGGCAGAGGTCGAAGAGGTTGCTGCCTGTGTTCTCCTCAAGGATTTTGATGGATTCCTTTCGCACATTGAGGTCCTTCATCCATTTTGAGTCTATTTTTGTGTGTGGTGTAAGGAAATGGTCCAATTTCATTTTTCTGCATATGTCTGTCCAATTTTCCCAACACCATTTATTGAAGAGGCTGTCTTTTTTCCATTGGACATTCTTTCCTGCTTTGTCGAAGATGAGTTGACCATAGATTTGAGGGTCTATTTCTGGGCTCTCTATTCTGTTCCATTGATCTATGTGTCTGTTTTTGTGCCAGTACCATGCTGTCTTGATGATGACAGCTTTGTAATAGAGCTTGAAGTCCGGAATTGTGATGCCACCAATGTTGGCTTTCTTTTTCAATATCCCTTTGGCTATTCGAGGTCTTTTCTGGTTCCATATAAATTTTAACATTATTTGTTCCATTTCTTAGGCAGGCTTTTTAGAGCCTTGGGCAGAATGCAACTTCTCCCACTGCATCAGCCAATGATAACAGATTCGGACTGGATATCAAAGCACTGCAACTTGCATTGAGGCTTAAAAACACAAACAGATAAGACATTGAATTATTGACCATTAAGACAGATTTATGGTAAGGAAAAATTTATTATATTTTAGCTTGATCTCCTATGGGGGAGACAAGACATTTCTATTAATTAGTATATCCTCTATTTTCTCTCCTCCAGATTCTTTAGCTACATTTTGCAATTCATTGTCATTTCCTGAGTAATTTTATTTTTTTCCCTGAGTAATTTTAAAAGATAAACTTGCATATTTTACTTTGTAGCACAAGAATAAAACACAATGAATAGCTATTCTCTGAGTATAAACCAGGGAACGTCAAGCTTCATTCATCTCTGCTCTTTCCTAACAGAGCAAGTTTATTATGGCATTTATAGTGAAAAAAAAATTATTCATTGTATTTGGTATAGAAAAGAGATGTTGCCAATATTTATTTCTGAGCCAGAGTTCTGTCAGCAGGAACGGAGTATGATTGCCTCCCCCGCCCATAACAAAAAACTCGAATGGGTTGATCTGCAATGCTCTGTCTCTTGCTTGTGTTTTTCCTGCATTCTCAGCAAGATTATTCCAGAACATTGGTACATATTCCATAGTTGCAAAGAGGCAATTTCTCATTAGAACTGTAACTTGATAGAGAACCATATTACAAAGGAATAAGAAAGAGTAGTTCGTGCCAGTAGCATATTTTCAATGCCTCTCTTTTTTATTTGCATCCACATAGTTGAAGAGGAACAGAGTTGGCCATGGGTAAAAAGAAGATGGAAATCTAAGCAAGCTTCTTTCTGTGGTCTCTAATCCTCCGGAGTCATGAATTCTCCCCAGCCACCAAGAACTTACCCCACTCCCACCCCCACAGACACATATACCTCAAATTCCCTCGTGTCTTTGTCTCAGGTCAAACACTTACACAATTTCTGACTCCCGGGACAAATGATTTTAAGTCAAAGAATTGACTTTTCCTGAGATACCTGCATTTTCCAAATGTTTATTCCTGAGACAGAAAAACTATCCCCAGCTAGAAAGGGAGAAAGGTAAGATGTATTATTCAAGGGCAAAAGGTAAGGCTGAAAGAGGAACAAAACAGATTTTTTGGAAGAAAGTCAGGCAAATCTTTTTGTTTTGCCAAAAGTTGTACCAGCGATGTCTCAGAATCAGTTGTGAAGTCAAGCTTGATTCAGTGCCATCAGAGGGATGGAAGGAAAATGTTGTATGTTCTATATTATAGAAATAGCCAACCTGAGAAGGGCCGCATACTTATTCTGAAGTTCCAAAAACCTGATGCAGCTGTCTCCGTTAAAAAAGAAAGGAAAAGGACGGGCGCCTGGGTGGCTCAGTGGGTTAAGCCTCTGCCTTCGGCTCAGGTCATGATCTCAGGGTCCTGGGATGGAGCCTTCCATCGGGCTCTCTGCTCAGCAGGAGGTCTGCTTCCCCCCCCACCCCCACCCCCACCCCCCGCTCTGCCTGCCTCTCTGCCTACTTGTGATCTCTGTCTGTCAAATAAATAAAATCTTTAATAAAAAAGAAAAAAGAAAAGAAAAGAAAGGAAGGAATGGAGGGAAGAAGAGAGGCTGAGAGGGGGAGAAGTGGGAAGGGAAATGGTAATGGCATTTATAGTGACAGTGGGTGTGAGGAAGCCATATGCAAGCATTATCTGTTACTTCCAATCCCAGTGCACCAGGATTCCCATGTGTTACTCAGAACTTGGGTTCTCAAGTCTGTTTATATCGTGAAAGTCATGTAGAATCAACCATCAACAATTTTGCTTCATGATGATCTTTTCAGTAAGTTCAACAGGGACGCAGGCCAGTTTTTTTCCCCCCCTTCCAGTCGTAGAGGTCGTAGATTACTGTCTCTTAGTTGAGTACCAGATGAAGTATGGGAAGTATGTTGTATGAAAAATATTTGCTTGGATCCTTCTCAGTGTTGTGATACGCCTGCGGTGTGAGAGGCACGCGGCAACTGAATCTGAGAGAAGTGGAATCTCCTCTCAGGTCAGGCTGGGCAGCAACGTTACAGGGTGGAGTGGGCAGCACAATTCTTCACACCGATAGCCAATGCAGTCTGGAAGCTTCTGGCTTCCTGGTTTTATCAGCCCCAATCTAGCATGATTTAACTATCACCCCCATAGGAGCAGCCGTAGGTTCTTGACCCAGAGACTTTGCTTCTCTAAGTCAGCTCTAAGCCTCAGTCCTGTAAATGGGGTCTTCTGGGAAAGGAGCCACTGGTTATACTCTTAAAGAATCTCTGAGATGAGAATCAGGGAATAAATAAGACTGGCAGGAAGAGAGGAGCATGAAGAAAGCTTTGGCCTTAGGTTTTAGCTAAAGCCTTAAAGACAAACGCACAGGGATCTGGAGTATGGTGGCAGTCAAATGTAGGAGTTTTTCTTTTAAAATGTGCTCATGTCTCTGTGGGTGAATATATGTGATTAAATAGCAGGTGGCATCAGGAGAAACTGTGAACATTACCATAGTTTTGAGACACTGGTAAAGTGATAAAACAAAACAAAACAAGACAAAAAAAGAAACTATAAATCTAATTTTATTTTCAAAGAGAAGTATTAGTTATAGAAATTCACATAAATTTCATAGTGTGATAACTTCTCTGACAGAATAAAAAGTATTATACTTATTATAAATTATGGTACATTACTGTTGCTTTAACTTCATATAGTCTTGCATACTTTGTATGTGCCATTCTGCACGCTCTGTTCACTATTGTTTTTAGTCCAAATAATTTGAAATGTAATTTGTTTTGTTCGCCATGACAAGATATTATTTGAGAAGAATG
Organism: Mustela nivalis; assembly: GCF_964662115.1. Lineage (NCBI taxonomy): Eukaryota > Metazoa > Chordata > Mammalia > Carnivora > Mustelidae > Mustela > Mustela nivalis. Next base: position 55,829,214 of record NC_139022.1, read on the forward strand.
TAGATTTATATTTCAGTATTTCTGATAGTATTATATGAATGCCTTATCAAATAACTACAAGAAGCCTCTTTAAAATAAACAGTAACTACTTACGCCAAACTGAATTGTCATTTCATAAGAAAATATAATATTTATGCTTATATGTATTATAGTTTAGACCTTGCAAATTTATAACTTTTTTTGTAAAAAATTAGCATAGATGTTATTTGCAGTACTACTAACATACCCCCCAAATGTCATTATCTTATGATGATGGAATTTTCTCATTGTCCTTGCAGTTTGATGCAGATATTCCTGTTTAAAAAGCCGTTTTCCGGGCGCCTGGGTGGCTCAGTGGGTTAAGCCGCTGCCTTCGGCTCAGGTCATGATCTCAGGGTCCTGGGATCGAGTCCTGCATCGAGCTCTCTGCTCAGCAGGGAGCCTGCTTCCTCCTCTCTCTCTCTGCCTGCCTCTCTGCCTACTTGTGATCTCTGCCTGTCAAATAAATAAATAAAATATTTTAAAAAAATAATAATAAATAAATAAATAAATAGAAAGCTGTTTTCCGCCATGTAGCAACCCAGAGACACTGGACATATCTATCTTATAGGTTTTCTATCCCCTACGATTTCATGGATTTCTGTACCCAGCTGGTAGAAAATGAAAGAATATGGAAATGGCATGCATATTTCTAAAAGACTTGCCTTAGAAGTAACGTACATTACTTCTACAACTATTCCATGCATTTTGTTGGACTACTAACACCTAAGGATTTGCTGCTGTTATCATTCCTCCAGGTTTATTAAAGTTATTCTTCTATTCCATTTCCAATCAGAACATCAAGAACACTGGTAGTGAAGGGCACTTGTTCATTCTAGGAGTTAAATCACTGGTGATCCAACATCAGTACAATTATCAAAAAAAGGGGGGAGGTGAGTTAGGAGCCACTAGTCCTACATCCTTATTCCATTGGCACCTCTGCCTTTGTAAGGTGAACCTAGAAAAATAATTATACTCTTTAGACCCATGTTGCCATAGTTATAAAATAAAGGAGTTGCACTAAGGAAATCTCATAAAACCATACTATGAAATTAAATTATTACATAATTAATTGATATAATTAATTACCTACACAGTCTTACCACTGGTAAATGCATGGTTTTATTTATTATTCTTGAAATATTAAAAAACCAAAGACCTCATTAGTATTAGTACTAATACCATTACACCTACGATTACTACAATGGAATTAAGCTGACCCTTATTGAGTACTTACTACATTCCATAACATTCCACTAATATTAGATTTCCACTATTCTAATATTCCACTTATATTAGATTTGCTGACTATTGTAGGGAACCATTGGATGAGACAAATGAGCATTAAGTAGTTCTAGCACATCTATATATCTGTGAGCTCAGACCAAAGAGTGAAAAATCACTTGACCCATTAATCCACCAAATGCCCCTCTTCATTTTGAAAACTCTGTGTCTCCACTTCCGTATCTGAAAAATGAAGTTTATGTAGCTTACCCATAGCTCCCTCAAATGCCTTAAGTATCCATTAAGTCACTGCCCTGAAGCAATAAAAAACCCAACTTCTGAGAATTAACTATATGAACATAAGGTAATGAAGCCAACTCAATTATCCATGGTAAAAGATGACACGGAAAAGTAAGACCAAATTAAATACACAGGTGTCCCCAAACTATATTTTTGCCATTCACCTACGCTCTTAACCAGTGCTAATAAGCTGCAGAAGAGATAGATTTGAATTTTATCGCTTTCTCTCTCCACCCCCTACTCTTGTCAGGTTCAAGTCCTAACGGGCAGCCAACCACCCTTTAAAAGGCAGGAAAAGCAAAGGCTGGACTGTGCAATCAATAGACTGAATAATTAGCCCCTGAGTAATTGAGAGTTAACGGTCTTATATTAACTTCACCCCATTACTCCCAGAATATGAACAAGCCAGAGCAAGTTGGACATGAATAGGAGAGAGCAGAAGAAAAAAGAAGGGTGGTTAAAGGAAATGAGTTCTTTACCATGAGGTTACCATATGATGTGAACCATAATGACACAAAACCAGATAACAACAGCAGCCTAGCAGAGCGACTCCAAACATGACAAGATGGTCCACAAGAGCTGTAAGAGAGTTGTTTCCCCTTAGCACCAAATTATTTTTCACTTTTCTTCCTACAACAAAAGACTCACTCTAGGCTTTGGCTGTGTTCCCAAAAGATTGGGTAATTAAGCAGGTAAGATTTCCAAGGAGAAATAAATATTTTTCAGTTACTAGACACTGTCATTGGGCTTTGATTCAAATGTGCATAATTTCTGAACAGGAAACATAATGAAAGGAATGTTTCACAAATTAATATAAAGCCCAAAGGCATACCTGGCACTCTCTTACATGAAATCATTGTCTTTCATAAGCCAGGAATGTCGACCAAGTATCTGTCTTGGAAAATGCTTTCTCCTTGTAATATTAGCACCGGTTTTACAGAAGGAAAGCTCAATGTGAAGAAAACTGCTTATAAAATGTGACTCAAGCCTGTTTTTGGTTTTTTTTTTTTCCCTAAATTTAATGGCATTTTAAAGTAGAATGACTTCAGTTTCAGCATTATCAGTGAAAACAGTACCTCTTCTTCAGAGGTTGAAAAGCTAAGAAGGGTTAAAATGACCTGCATGATTTTACAGGGTGACTAATTCAAATTAGAGGTTTGGATAGAGGACTGGGCTCCAGGCCCAGAGCCCCAGACTACTACTCTCTAAAAATAATGTGAAACTCTGAAAGGTAAAATGGCTTAAGAAGATGAAGAAACTCCCCCAAGTATAATTTCAACTAGGTAAGCAAGAATGAGTCAAGCACAGGTTAAATGACAATGTTAGAGTGTTGAAAAATGACCAGTTCCTCACTGGGATGGATGGGAGATAGAACAACTTCTTTCCATTACAGTGATTAGCTTCAGGATCATCATTCTAGACTCTCGTCTGCTTGTCCAACAGCAAAGAGCAATGGTTTAACCACACGATGGAGGATATCCTTAGTGAAATTGTATTTTCCATGAACTTGATTTTGGAAAATATAAAGTAATATGAAAAAAATATATTTATGAACCTCATTGTATGCAAAATATAACACAAATATCAAAAAATTAAACACATCAAGAATTGCCTAGTTTCTAAAATCATGGTGATTGAACTATAAATTCTAACTCCATTTCATTTGGTGAATATTCCTATTATCTGAGCAACACATTTTTATGGGCTTAAATACTTCTGTTAATGATTTGCGTGCATCTCATGACATTATTTTAATGTTCACCTTCAATGTAATATAAAATCTTTTTATAGTCTTTATTTTTCAAGTGATTAAGTGGCCATAAATGGCGCTTGGTGGTAGAGGAAAAAATCTGGAAATCCATAATTTGGTAGTAAAATTTAGAGGCAATAAAATATTAAGATAAAGACTGTGCCTGTTACCAACTTACTGTCTGTTGGCTCCTGATACATTTTTCATTGCCTGCTCAATGAAAAAATAGAACCCTTTAAGTATTTTTTTTCCCTTCACTTGCTGGCAGGATGTTAAGGTTTGTCTGGCGGGTGAGAAGGACATTGCATGAGAAAAGTGTGTTTCTTCCTGATTCTGGTGTGTGCCTCGCCTGCACTGTAGGCAGGTTCTTTTTGATTAGTCACCAGCACCTGGAGCACAGCAGTTACCATAGCACCTGGCTAAGGGTCTTGTAGTTGAGAATTTTCTGGAAAGACACCTCATGGTGAAGCGGTTACCCCTGCACTCTCAGAGGTAGATTTCTGGCAAGCTCTAGAGGTCAGGTTTCTAGCAGGTTCTACCAGGGCAGCAGTACAATGATTTTTCTGCCATCCAGGAAGCCCCAGCTGTGCCACCTCCTTCAAGGTCTGCCTCTAAGTAGTTGTGAGGTAACTCTTCCTTGGGTGCTCTATCTCATCCCTAGGGGTAAGAGCTGCTCTTTGTATTAGTAATACTATAATCTTTAGAATTCTAACTACCAAACCTTTTAACATAACTCTCCTCATTCAAATCGTTCCACAGATTTTGTCTTCTGAATGGACACTGACTGATAGAAATGATGATGGAATGACTCTGATTCTCCCTGATGTTACTATTAAAGAAATTACTGTAACTATTTTAGAGAAAATAAAAAGAATTTTAAAATAGGCTACAAACTTAAATATTTAGGCATTCAAAGGAGGCACTCAGTGTTTACATTTATTCTTCTAAGAAAATTTTCTTGAAATACGATAACTTTGAATTATGCTTGGTTTTCAGGAACTCATCCCTTATATGTGACTGCCTTCCATACAAACACACAAGCTGTCTAAACGTGTTGTCAATGTTTTATGCCAGCCAGTAGCTCACTGCATTGAGTCTGCAATTTATGTGTAAATACAATGCTTTATAACTGCAAATACAAAACCACACACTGACCAAAATTACAGAATGTTTAAAAATATTTTGAAATTGAAATGAGGTAGGACTTTGTTCTTCGAGTGACATTCTTTTATGCATTTCCTACCAGTATTTGCATCATGCTGATCCGGTCTGCTTAGTCAAGTATCGTTTCCTTTGCACTGAAAAGCAGTCACAGGGAGAATAAACTACTGGGCAGAATGGATCAGCATCCAGCATGCAAACCACTGTGAATATTTATAAAGCATTTGAGTGTTATTAGCGGGATCTTTCTCTCAAAGTACTACTTTCTTTATTATGTGACAGAATGGTATGTGAGAAAAGCAAACTGTGTGTGTGTTTATGTGTGTGTGTGTGTGTGTGGTGTGTGTATATGCACACTTATGGACATGTGCTCACATTTGTGTAGCACTGGCATTTTCCCTGTGGTATTTTCATTCTCTACCTCAAACCCAATTCTGTCTTGCAACTCTCACTGTAGGTACCTTGCAAAGCCTAGGACTAGGCTTTCTTTGTCTTAAAGCAATGAGAAATGGAAGCAGAATTCACTGTATGAAAGCAAAGCAGGCTCATTCGAGAGAATTCAAGATATGAAAATCTATAATACCCATAATTCTTCTAACGTCTCCAAAGTCCAGTTCTGTTACTGGCATGTATGTACAGACATGTGTATGGACATGCACATACACAAGTCACATTCTTCAGGATAGCTTTCTAAATATGCAACATATGTATTTATTGTTTTTCTAATAGATTTTTTCAACTAGTACACTTACATGTTATATTTCAGTATTAAAATATTTTAGTATTGAAAGAGCACAAGGTAAAATTAAATGATTAAAAGGGGAATATGAAACAATAAAGAATCAAAAAAGGGATGGAAAAAACCCTGGAACTAGAAATGTGTATTTTCTAACAAAATATTGTTTTGAACAAATTGCTTTTGGTTAAGTTCCTTTCCATTTGAAGGAAAACAGCATTGTTTTTTATAATTAGAATTACTGAAATGCAACCAAAAACGCAGGAAGTATGTCCAGATACAAGAGAAATAGTGGTCAAGTCAAAAGCTTAAGGTTCAAAAGACTGACATCTACAATAGGAAACATCAAAGCAGATAAGGGTCGGTTGGCTCCCACTGAATTTTATATCTTATTTCAGTGCCATAAAAGAAAGAGTTGATATAACTATCTCAAAGACAGTTAGGAAACATCACTTTCTCTCTTTTATGTGGTCATAATGAACTTTACCAAAAAAGTAACTCAGTGAATTAAAAGTCTGTCATAAGATCAATATATATTTTCTAAGGCTGTGCATGTGTGCATGGATGTGTGTGTATGTAATTGTCTGTCTAATATTTAGGAAAAAGGCACTGTCTCAAATATCTCAAGTAAAGGGTGTTCTTTATCATATAATCTTATCTCGGCAAAGTGACTTCACTATTGTGTAAATTCTAGTATAGGTTTTTTTTGTCCTCTGACAAGAAAACTAAAAGGATCGGAGTTGTATCGCCATTATCTAGGAATGAGATGACATTCTACATTATTCCACTTCAGAGGATAAAGAATTTCTTAGTACGTAATGATTTTTTTTGATGTTGAACAAGTCACTTGTGGAAATATGTAACAATTTAATAAATGTTTTCAAAACATTATGTTGCTATCAGTAAATAGGATCCTCTATCGAAATTGAATTATGGACTTCTAAGTAGTAAATAAACCTACTTGACAAAAAAAAGAATTTACTTTACTAAAAATTTAGCCAGAAATAACAAAAAATAACCACCATATTTTACATTTTTCACTCACAAGTAATTTCCAAAATGATTCCTAAAGGATTTTAATATAAAAGAATTTTCATTCTATCTTTTAGTATTAATGTACTGCTACTGGTCATATTTCCAATGTAAGAAGATGACCTAAAGAATCACAAATTGGGAGTTCAGTTCTTTAAAGATGAATCTGGAAACCTTCCCAGATGATGTATCTTCAGAGTAAAGTATTCATAACTCAGAGGTTTAGAATGATCAAAGAGGCAAAGAAAAACTGATAATTAAACTTATTCCCTATGGACGGACTGGCTGTTTACCCAGGAAAACATCTACATAGCATTACTACTGCCTGGTTACTTTAAAAGACATGAGGTCATTACAAGTAAAGTTACAATATCTTGGACATTTATACTCAGCAATTTCATATGCCCTACCGAAATACCCCTATCATGATTTAGTAAATCCTCACAGTCAATAGAAAAGTGGAGTTTTGCCTTGGCAACTGAATATCTACTCCTACATTTATATTCAACATGCACAAATAAGACCTCTACACTTTAGGATTTAAAATGTAATCAAGAGAAGACATAAATATGAAAATCACAAATAGATGTTTGTTTTAAGGGATAGCATTCAAAGAGTAAAACCCTAACTATGTACATTTATTATACTATGGTTTGAACCTTAGCCGTTAATGTATTTGTGAATTGGCAGATCCCAACTTCTTTATGCACACTGAACCTCGTCAGTAACCTGGTTTAAGTAGAAAAAGTTAATCAGTAATCTCAGACTGTTTTCGTACTGTGCACAAAAAGCTGATGGTGAGGAAACCAAAACCTCAGCTAAAATATCTCCTACATCTACCTTATAAACTCTTGTTGAGAGGAAGGTATTAAACAAAGTCAACACTAAAGATCATCACATACTCAATTATGAATAATTGAAATTGTGAATCCTGTGAACAAATGTGGCATCTTGAGCAATTGAGTTAAATCTCTGATGTACAAACTTGAAGAGGACAAAGTCAGTAAATAATTACAGAGTATATTCAGATTATGAAGTACATACAAAATAGAGGACTTATAAGTCTTCCTGGGATATTTTAGATAGGGAGATAGACAGCTTCATTTTTGTACTTCACAAACACACACAAGAAACCATAGAGTCACATTGATCTCAGAAGCCTCACTGATAGTAAAAATACAACTGACTGAGGGTGAAATATAAATAGATATTCTTTTTTTCTCTCTAATATGAAGTCAGTCTTTTCTCAGGGTAGACAACAGTTGAAAATGATGCCCACCACATTGGTTCAAAAATGTGGAGACAATAGTTTATTAAGTACCCTTGAAGTCTTTTTGTAATTATGAAAAGCTGAAATTATGAAATTTCCCTGAGTTTGGGAAATTTCTATTTGATTCTGAAGTATCCTGTGAGTTTACCTTTACTGGTTCTCAAAGAAAAGTACCAGATTTTTCCCACTTCAGAAGTCTGACTTCCCCATGATACATTTTGAATTGAACCATGGTTGACAGTTTTATTACAAATATGTTGCACTTGTAATTGTTACACCAAAGGAAGTGATTGAAAAAATTTGCAAAGTTATAAAATTGGACTTTAGTTCTGTGGAGAATGAAGACATAAATGTTAGGTTTAAAAATAATATCCTCAGAGATGTATATATCAAGATGAGAAGATTCAAATTTGATTTATTATTCACTTTGGGTATAGCACTTTCTGATCTAGGAAAAAAAAATGTCTGAAATTATTCCACTTTACATAAGTGGTGACAAATCACTACTTATAGATTTCTTTCCAAAAGCCTCACTGTCCATGGCATAAAAATTGCTTGAAAGGGTTCCGTGTGTTGCTATTTTAACATCTCCTACCACACTATACAAATGCCATTCTGACCAGTCTGCCTTTAGGGCTTTCAGAAAGCAGCTTTCTTTAAAGGTTACAGGGGATGTTATGTCTTCTAAGAATGTCAGCTCTCCTGACAGTTCTCCATGATATCAACATGGTTGATACTAAAATTTAGGTAAAAGGGTTTAATTTAAGAGGGGATTCTATTCATGAGTCTATATTAATATTTGCTAATTGTTTCACATGCTGGATTTATTTTTAAACAAAAGCCATCCTGATTCATTTACATAGCTTCTAGCTTTAATTCTTTTATTTTTACTTTTCATTAGATAAACCTATACCCCTAGACCTTTTCAGACCTTTAGACCTTTAGACCCTGGAGGGGAGACATTTTGTTTTAGAAACAATTCTCAGTTCCACCCAGAGAAGTGGACACTTTGTCACACTCTTCATTAGAAATCCTCAGGTACAAAAGAGCAAAACTATAAAATTTCTAAAACATACTTGTAGGTAGAAAGGATTTGGTTTTATGACATTAAAAATTATTTTAAAAAACATGAACAATAAAAATTTTGGTGTTATTTCAATTTTAAAAAGCAAAAAATATATCATAGGCTTTAGTGTATTTTTACACAACTCAAAAATTAATTCACTTAAAAATAAGTGTGACCAACATCTAGATCATCAGCTAACCTAATTACTATACCTTTTTGAATTAAAAGAAAAGTTGCAAAGAAATTCGGTTTGTAAAAAAAAAAAAAAAAAAAGGATTCTAATGATAATATGCAGCATTCTATTTTATCCCAGTGTTTGGAAAAGTTTAGTTTTAATACCTGAGTAACAGCTCACAGACTAAGCTAATCAATGTTCCAAATTATGTCAAATACGCATTAATACATTCTCCCTCTTGACCTCCTCAATTTGGAGATTACTCTATTTTTTCCTATTAAGAAAAAACTGGGGTGCCTGGGTGGCACAGTGGGTTAAGCCACTGCCTTCAGCTCAGGTCATGATCTCAGGGTCCTGGGATCGAGCCCCGCATGGGGCTCCCTGCTCAGCAGGGTGCCTGCTTCCCCTTCTCTCTCTGCCTGCCTCTCTGCCTTCTTGTGATCTTTGTCTGTCAAATAAATAAATAAAATCTTTAAAAATAAAAAACAACAACTGAATTTTTACTATCTTGTACATTTGAGTAAGAATTGGGATGGCAGTGTGGTAATGCATATGACAATGATTTAATGCCAACCAAAAATATACCTTAAAAACTCAAAATGTTATCTTCAAAGATGCAGAGAAAATACACCATATAAAACCTGACAATGTTGCTAAAAATAAATATCTAGCAGAAGTAGTATTAACACTACAAAAAAAAAAAAAATCAAATGATCCTATGCCAAGGTCTACTCCAGGGAAAACTGACAGCAAAATAATGAAATATCAAAGTTTCAAAGATCTATAGACAAAAATTGAAATAAGAGCATCACTTACAGTTATTAATTCTATCACATGAGCTCTGTGTCAAATTACCCATATGGTTCATAAGAACTGGGAAATAAAACTGGATTGCTCCTGCCTAACACTGCTATAGGATAGTCACTTCATTACTTCCTCCCTTACCACATACACACATTCTCAGCTTACCACTGTCCCTCATGCTGGAAATTCTTAAAACATTTTTGAAGCATTCCAGGAATGAATTCCTGAGAACTATAAAGTCATTCATCTCTGCTACTGGAAAAAGTTTAAGAACTAACATGGATTATGGACATTGGGGAGGGTATGTGATATGGTTAGTGCTATGAAGTGTGTAAGCCTGACGATTCACAGACCTTCACACATGAGTCACAGACGATTCACAGTTGCTTAACTCTATCATTTGGACAAGTTACTTAATTTGTCTGTACCTTGGTTTTTTTATCTGTAAGACAGACCTGTACCCCTGGGTCAAATAATACATTATATGTTAATAAAAATAATTAATTTTTTAAAAAAAGAACAAACATGGACTGATTGGTTGATTTTGGTGACCATTTTTTTTATTTATGTATTTATTTTTATTATGTTCAATCAATCAGTTAACATATAGCACATCTTTAGTTTCTGATGTAGTGTTCAACGATTCACTAGTTGCATATAACACCCAGGGCCCATGACAACCAACATGGATTCTATGTTGCTCTTTACCTAATAGTCTATGTCACTATAAGACTGTTGTTAGACTACATTTCCAGTAGCTACCACCTTCCATCCTTCAATGTGCGCAGACAGCTCTGCTAACCTCCCTCAAATGTGAGGTGTGATAACTGTAGAGCACTGCCATCTCCCATGGCACGTCATGGTAGGCTTCCCATCAATATATAGTGCTCTCCCAACTATACATTTCTAATCAGGGATCTGTTTTATCCTCCATTGCTGGTACCAGGATTCCACCTGAGTTTATTTGGCACCCATCCTTCCTGCAGGTGTATAGTCATCTAGCTGACAGCCATAGAGTCTTCCCCACCCTCAGATCCACACCTCCAGCTGTCCGTGACCAAGCTCCAAATGACGTTGGTATTTTTATGGGTATGCCGAACGTGCAGCAGTTTCATGACGAGTTCATTAACTTAGGTGCTCAGATTTTAAGGTTAAAGGTAGCTTAGACCCCTGTTCCAACTATATGCCATCCCAACGTACCTATGTATGGAAAGAAAGAAAGAAGGCTGCAGTGAGGGAGAGAAATTGGAAGGGAGGAAGGAAGAAAGGGAGATGAAGGAGAGGTTCTGCCTTTCATTAGCTTGTTGATTATGGGGGGAAAACTTCATAAGTCTGGGTATTAATTATTTTTTAGTTTAACATATAAATCCATTTTGTACAATTTATATTTTGCAACCATATATTTCATTAAATTGTCAAAGTCCAAAATACTAAACGAAAGGCTTGGCTCTTCAGACCTCTACTGTCTCGACCTGACAGAACACCATACCATAATTTCTGGAATAAGAAAATAACTATATTTAATGACAACTTACCAGATGTCAGGCATTCTGTTATGATAGTCAAATACACTTTTTTCTAGCAAAACGAGCTATGAGTATGGACAGGGAACAGTATGGAGTGTTGGTTAAGTGGCCAGGATACAAAGTTCTGCTGCAGGGATTGGAATGTCAAGTCTAACACTTGCTTAACTCTATCATTTGGACAAGTTACTTAATTTGTCTGTACCTTGGTTTCTTTATCTGTAAGACAGAAATAATTACTTTCTTACAGGCTTGGTGATATAGGTTTTAAATAAGTATTCAAGCACATAGTGAGTCCTCAATGCATATCAACCATTCTTAGTATCTCCAGTTTACATATAGGGAAATGGGGCTCAGAGAATTTAAGTAATGATCTGAAATTACATAGCAATCAAAGGTCATAGCTAAAAATCAACCCTGTCTGTAGTTCTTAAATTACATTCCTATCTGCTACACTGTGTAGAGGTTAAGGGCAGGCTGCCCCCAAATATGCCACTTTGGCATATTATTTTAAATTTTTTTTAAGATTTTATTTATTTATTTGACAGATCACAAGTAGGCAGAGAGGCAGGCAGAGAGAGAGAGAGAGAGAGGAGGAAGCAGGCTCCCTGCTGAGCAGAGAGCCTGATGTGGGGCTCCATCTCAGGACCCTGGGATCATGACCTGAGCTGAAGGCAGAGGCTTTAACCCACTGAGCCAGCCAGGCGCCCCTGGCATATTATTTTAAATAAAAGTTACTTAAGAGACAGCCTGTGCAAGAAGGTCACTCAGAACCTCCTCTGTCCCCCTGGAGGCAAGAAATAAATCTCTCATTTGAAAGGTACCCTGCCTGTGCCAGAAGGTAAAGAGACATCCTTATCACCAATAAGAAATTTAGAGCCAAGAATGCTGCATAAAAAACATGCTTATTACTTTTTACTAATTTACTACCCCAGCCCAAATTCTGTTAGATTTCCTTACTAACTGAAGCTCCCAACGTTAAATTTTCTTTGTCCTGTCAATTCCTCACAGATTTATTGTCTCCTGGTCTAAAAAGTATTAAAACTGCCGGCTTTGGTTATTTCTTCAGGACTCAGTTTCATTATTGGGCCTCCATAGGCACATAAAACACTTTGGGTTTTTTTTCTCCTGTTAGTCTTTTTCATGTAAATTTAATTCTTTGTCAGGGTGGAAGAACCTTGGACTAAGGAAAATTTTTTCCTCTCCTTCAACAAAATCACTTCTTCGATCCTCACCTGGAGAATATCCATGATTCTGTGATACATTCACCAAAAGTTAAGTCATTATACCGATCTTTTTACTTGGTTTATGTTTCTGACAAACTGGTTCTAATCTTAAAATACAAAATCTAACTAATGTGGTTATTGTACTTGTATTTATAAATTACTGTTATATAAATATGAAAATAAAAACCTTTTAAAAATGAAATTATACAACCTCATTATTCTGCAACTTGTTTATTTTGTGTCTTGGCAATTTTTCATGTCAGAACTGACAGAACTACTTCTTTTCTTTTTTTTTTTTTTTAAACTGATTCATAGTCTTACATTAGATCATTCCCCATAATAATTTTCAATGATTCTTGGTCATCAGATTTTCTTCCAGATTTGGCATGGGGTGGGTTGGTTTGGTTTTGGTTTGATTTGTCTGTTACTAAAACTATATTGAAATATATATTCATTTACAAAAATCTTTGTGCACTAGAATGACTATATTTATAAACATTTCTAACATTGATAACATGATATCACTTTGTCAAAAGTATGTGCTTTTTATATAATGTTAGATACCGCCAAATTACCTTTCATAAAGTTATGCCAATTCATATGCTCAATAACAGTACATGAGAGTATCTGTTTCCCTTTTCTCTTGACATATTTTTTAAATCACAACATAATTTAAGAAAATTCAAGCCATATCTGCAAGTACACTATACTGGTTGGCTTCTTATTTATTATTCATTTGTACTCTACTGTATTTTAAAAAAGATTTGAGATAGTTTATAATATTAACATATATATAGATGAGACTATTCAATTTAAAATGTAAATATTAATCCACACTAATAAAAAGAAGGGTAAATATATCAGAAAGTCTGGAAAGATTTACTCCTAAATGCCTGGCATTGTTCTAGACAACAGAGATATGATAGAGAGTAAGACAGACAAGACCCTAGTCTGATATAGCTTATATTTTCATAGAATAGATACCAATAAATAAATTAAAATATAAAATACAATTTTAGTTAGTGAGAAAGGCTATCATTAAATAAAACAGTCTAGCATGTATAGGTTTACCGTAAGATAGATCAGGCTTAAGCAGAGACTATGCTTCTATACTACAGAATGATTCTAGTTAAAGCAATTAGTAGGTTTTTAATCACCACTTGGAAAAAAAAATTTCTATTCCATGCCTCAGTAGAGAGGTGAGCTGCTTGGCAGATCCAGGCCTTTGGTGAAAGGGAAAACAGAGAGATGTAGGTGGATTATGGCAAATCAGTCATTACACTTAAAAAAAAAAAATGTTCACATCTTCAGATGATGTTTGTCCTGTCATTTTCCACAATTGATGGGAATAACTGATTCTTAATCATTCACCATATGCTGTACGGAGACTGAGGGAATTAAATTTCATTTCCGTTGAAGGTCAGTAGAAAGCCGAAAGAGTAGAAAATAACCAGATGTACTTTACTTCCATACCTGGCTAATACAAAGAATTCCCCGATCTTTCAGTGAAATTGTTTTCAGGCTTCTCAGAAGACCTCCAAGTTTTCATTCCAAAGTAAAGATATGAAAGTTAAGTGTGATTTCCTGAAAGTCAGTGATGGGGCAAGACAACCAGGGTATTTATGAGTCTCTTATACTGTCATGCTTGAAACTGTAGAATGTTAAGCAGACTATTCATTCACTAGAGAAATACTCCCAGTCATCTCAGGTTTGTTTACAACAACAGACAAAGGAGAGACATAGCTCATAGATCAGCATGTCATAAAATAGAGACAGCTCACTGCCAAGGGCAAATTTAGAACTCTGAATGAAGAAAAGACACTGTGCCCACAGAGCATCCAGACACAGAAATCCAAGTGACACGATAAGGGTGTCAAAGTTACAACTGCCATATATAGTACAAGAAAGCTTATAAAAGGAAATTTAATTCCACTGTAGTAATTAGAAATTAATGGAAAAATCTCAGCAAAACCTTCAGAGTGAACTACAGCTCAGGGGGATCCACCTGAAATAGTTTACCAAATTAATGATTCATTGTCAAAGGACCTACAGAAGCAACAACAGAGAAGATTTTTAACTTATGTATGTATAATTCTGTGATGATAAATTTAACAGTGTCAGTGTACTCCTTTCTGGGAACCACAGTTACAAAATCTAGTTCAAGTAGAAGCTGAAAACCTGAGAAAAACGAAAGCCATTATATAAAGTAGAAGTGTGAAAAGAAATTACGAAATGTCTCAAAAGAAAGTTTTATCAGTGACTTCTTTCCCATTCCCAAGGAACAGATAATTGGAATAGACACCATTCCAGAAAGCAGATAGGAAAAATGGACAATGGATGGAAGGATCGGAAGAGAGTTTACTGACGGTCTGACAGAACTCCCGCATCAGAATCAATGTGAAGGAATGCCTTTCCCTAAGACTTTGTCAGCAGCAGTATTGCCTTTTTTCCTGGTTCCTTCTTGATACCTTTCTAATCAGAACAGACATTTTAACCAGAGGAGTGGTGGGAGAAGTTTCTGATGTTATGTTTCTTCAGAGTCTCTGGCCTTGCTCTTTGATGTTGCAGGACGTATACCAAGTATCAAGTCCCTGATTCTAACTTTGAAGAGCCTTATTTACCTAAATGTTACCTGTGGGAAGAATTTGGGAAATAACTTTCTAAAGCAATTGGTTCAGTACAACTCAAAGAACAAAGGAACAACAGCAAAGACATTATGCAAATGTGTGGCTTTTCAAAACTATACTGTCTTAAGAAAAGCATGGTCCGGTACCTGGCAGAGAATGGCATAAAAAGTTTGAAAATGTTCTGCTACTCTATATTCACTTAAATTCTGTTCAATATTAAACTTTAATTTTATTAATATTATACATTTGACATATAAAACTAACCTTAAAGAAAATTCATTTATGAATATAGATATGAATATTTCTAAATAAGATACAAGCAATTTGAATTCAACAGTGCATCTACCATGACCAAGTCAGTTTCAATTCAGGAATACAAATCACAGAAAATCTTTTTAACAGGAATATGTTCAAATAAGAGAATACTTTTAATAATGTCAACAGATTCCAAAAAGATTATTTCTTGATATGTATTTTAAGAAATGAACAATTCACCATTAATGTATCTTAAAATCAGACCAAAACCAGTTTTGGTCATCAAATTCTAAAGGTTTCAGGAATGAGATTAGCATATTTAATTTCCTAATATTATTTAACATTTTTCTAAATGTTCTAACAAATACACAAGATGTGAAACAAGAAGAAAAACATAGCACTTAGAAAGGAGGAAACAATATTCTCATTAGTATGATTCTATTCTGAGAAAACCCCATATACTCTACTATAAAATTTTATAGTCAATAATGGAATTAATTAGTATAGACACTTATTAAGAAAAAAATAATAAAAGCAAATAATTTAAATTAGCTACTATAAACCATAATAAACAATTTCTTCCAGATAGCAAATAAAATTTCAGAGGATCTTCATGAAAAACATATAAAATATTAATATTTGAATAAAACATAAACTATTCTATTAGTATAAATCAGAAAGTTGATTTACTGGGGCACCTGCATGGCTCAGTCAGGTAAGTGTCTACCTTTGGCTCTGGTCATGATATCAGGGGCCTGAGATAGAGCCCTGTATCTGGCTCCTTGCTCAGTGGGCAGCGTGCTTCTCCCTCTCCCTCTGTCTGCTGCTTCCCCTGCTTGTGCTCTCTCTCTTCTACTCTGTCAAATAAATAAATAAAGTCCTTAAAAAGAAAAAGCAAACTGATTTATTTATGAGTACACATTCTTCCAAAATAATATATAGATTTAATGGCACTACCTATAAAATTCAGATGGACAGTTTTTGAAGTTAGCACAGCGATTCCTTGTATACAAACACGAATTAGCTCGTCTAAAAGTTAATATATTTTTGACAAAGAAAAATAATGGAAGTAAATTTATTGTGCTAAATACAAAAGTGTATTATAAATCTACAATAATAAGATATTGTGATAGTGGCAAGAAAATTTACAGACATAATGAAAACCACAAAGATACCCTGAAATAGACCTCTGTGTACAAAAGAATTTAATATGTGATATAAAGGATTATGGATACCAATAACAAAGGGGTAAATTATTCAGTAGGTGGTATGAAACAATTATTTTTTTAAAAGGACAGATTTACACTTCATAGCACACTTTGATATAAATCCCAGATGATTCAAGTTAAAGAAAAAAAGTGTATCAGAAAAATAAAGACATTGGTAAGAAACTGATTCAGAAGGACAAAGAGCTTAAAAAACAGTAAATAACTCAGAAAGAAAAAAAAACATATTAATGTATATATGTAGGTGTGTGTTTCCATGTGTGTCAAATCTTGAACAGCATGCATGTCAAAAAAGTAAAAACAAATTAAAAAGCAAAATAAAATTTGGAAAAATGTGTTACACTTAGTAACTTTTGTGTGATTTAAAGATATCAAACCAATGTCATTGCATCAGAGCTTTTCATGTATAGCAAACAGAGCAAAGACACAAATCAGGTTTTTTGCCTTTATGCTTAGAAGCATAAGAAATAGGCTAAGAAGTCAGAAACTTGAGATTACTAGGTTCAGCGGTATGATCCCTGATGCGGTCAGTTTCATATTTATTTAACTCCTGTATGCACACCTTTTTTCAGAAGAACACCTGAAGAGGCAATAAATAAGCAAAATGAAAGGAATTTAAAAATGCAAAGAGAAGAGTTAATATTTTTGTTGATGATGTTATTTTGGTTCTTTTGTTTCCAGATAGAGTAAGAAAAGTAGAATAATGGGGTGACTCCCCAAAAAGAGAAAGGGAGAGAGAGAGAGAGGAGAAAGGTGGTAGACTTTGAATTTCCAGTGCAATAAATGAAAAATATTATTAGAGAAAGGAGAAATGCTTTCCTCTATCCTTCTAGGTTCCTGGCTGAGACTCCTCTGTAATACAAGACAGATTAACAGGAAAAAAAGCAAACAGAAGTTTCAGGTCATATGTATCTTCTATATATCCCATACTTCTGTACGGGAAGTACCCAGGACAACTAAGTGACTCCCTGAAATAGCCCAAGCTACCATCTTAAATACCATCTCCGGCTAAAGAGGAAAGCGATTGTGTGGGAGGGAAATCAGGTTCGGGAGACGATCAGGCAAAGCACAGTACAATAAGGTCTGGTTGTTGGCAGATCTGTCAGTTGCCTGCTCTACCTATGAGGGTAGATTTGGTCCTCCTCCTGGTACAGAGGGAGACACCGTTACAAATGGAGATGTTTTCCTTATCCGTCGAAATGCCTCTTACAAAAGGTTAACTTCTATTCAATTTTCAGAGCTTCTCCTGTGTCTCTGGTTGCCTAAAAATAAGCAGCTCAAGATAATCCTTATACAAAGAGATATTTTGGAGTAGCAAACTCTGCTACCCTGCATTATTAAGGATAGATGACTAACAGCAAGCGATGATTTAAAGCTACGTATAATTGTCAAGAGTTGGGTTTCCCAAATTCCATTGCCACCTCCCATGATGTCACCTCTCAGGTCATATAAGCACTACCCCCAAGTAAGACACGTTCCTCACCATCCTTTTCTCTCCTTTCTCTCTTCAGTGTATCATCCTCTGCTTCTTGTTCACTCACATCCTTGCTCATAACTGGCTATGGTGTGTAATAAACTAATTTCCCCCAAAGTCCAAGTAGACACAATAGGGCTCCCTACCCCACATCAGAGGATAAAACACATGACTGTACTTTTGCTACCTGTATAGGCTGAACATGTGGTCACCAAAAACACTTTTGATAAGTAAACACCTTTTAAACATACGTGTGTGGATGCACACACGTGTGGATGTGTACAATTTTGTTTTGCACAGGAGCCCAACATGTGAACTCATGCACTTTGGGGATAAGGCATGCCACAATCATAGGCAACTTCAAATTTCTGTGCTTAAATGAAATTTCAAAAATTCTGTCCAAGTTTGATGTCAAGGGCTTACTGATCTAGGCCCTTTGAGAAGTAAAACTTTTCAAAAACACAAAGCAGGAAATTGTGATCACTAAGCAGAGTTACCACTGTGATGTTCCCTGTGTATGGCTTATTCAGAGCCCTACAAAAAAGAACACAAGGTAAGCTGGGGCTTCTGAAGCTCCAGCCCCATGCTTCTTCAAGGCTGCAATCCTGTGAGCTATTCTTGCAGTGGCGTTTGATATAAAATAGCGAACACATTAGATTATCCTAAGAATACCGTTTTAAAAGGAGGAACTTCTGGGATTGCTTTTTTCTCCTGTGACCCAGAAAGACCCACCAATCCATGGGCAAGCAAATTGAGAGTGTGACAGGACCATCACAAATTGCTCAGTTATAATGAAGGACCTGGAGCCACCTGTTCCACAGCAGGGATAAATCACAGTCCCTGTTTCTATAAGGCAGGGATCCGCTAAGGAAGGGAAACTGATCATAGGGAAAATTCTAGAGCCAATTCACTATTCCAGGACTCCTGGGTTGCTTTTTCCTAAAGAGGGAAAGATTTCTTTTCTACCACTATGTACCACTATGTAAAATACATAATTTTCCATAAGTACCATTGGTGAAATATAGATGTTCTGATCCAAGGTCTGGCCTACGTGAGCTCAATTAATTTACATGCATGTTCTCTCCTAGCGCTGTGAGCAATGTAATCCCTTCATCATGGCCTCTGAAAGTTTTCCAATTTAATCTCACTCAATTACAATCACTGCCTTGGGTTATTCATTCAAAGTACTTTGCATTCAGTCCACAATGCTCCCAGTCACCTGGTCTCCACTCACTCATAATACGCTGGTTTCATTACTCCAACAGCCATCTCCTGGACTTTTCTTTAATAGTCATGGCAAACAAAGTGAAAACTGAGTATTGTTTCCTGTCCGCCCTTGGGATGTGACCACAGAATGCTCCTCCACATCTATGGGAGGCAACCAAGCTGCTTACACTGATTTTTCAAGCCAGCCCTTTGCCCCATGTGGTCTATTTTGATTCTATCAGCTTATGCCGAGGACAGAGGATACATGCCCTTGAGTGAACACCCAATGCCAATTTGAGTCCATTTTCTTCCCCTGTTTTAGCCAAGCGTGGTTCCTGTCTCTAAACTCTCATTGCCTTTCCTTCTGCCACCACAGCTGGTTGCTGTCCTAGAGTTTTATCTCCCCCACTGACTAAAGTACAGGATTGATTTCTGCACTGGGAGGAAAGAATTTAATTGGTGAATAACAGTCGCTTTTATTCCCTTGCATTCAGCGAATTTACAAGCTATCTCAGTATTTCAAAAAATAGGGCCTTCAGGCAGGAGTAGCATTTGAATCTGAGCATCAGCCATCTATCTACCTCAAGCACTCAGAGCCCAGTGAAGTTCAGTTGTTACTTAGAAAGCCTTAATAGGCACCATGGGACCCTAACACATCCTCTCTTTCACACTCGTAAGCAGTCTGGCAACTTTCTCAAGAACAAAGACCAACTACAGCAGCTCAGCTCTCTACTTACCTTTCAAGCTCTGTTTCTGTTCATCTAATTTTTGTCTCTCCCAAATTAAGTTATTTAAGGCATTTTCCCCACTAAAATTACAACTAGACTAATGTTACAGAAAAGAGGAATATTTGTAGGCCTTTCAGAAATGTAGGAATTGAATAAAATACCAACAATTCTTTTTTTTTTTTTTTAAGAATTTTATTTATTTGAGGTGCCTGGGTGGCTCAGTGGGTTAAAGCCTCTGTCTTCTGCTCAGGTCGTGATCCCAGGGTCCTGGGATTGAGCCCCCACATCAGGCTCTCTGCTCAGCAGGGAGCCTGCTCCCCCCTCCTCTGTCTGCCTCTCTGCCTACTTGTGATCTCTGTCAAATAAATAAAATCTTTTTTTTTTTTTTAAGATTTTATTTATTTACTTGACAGAGATCACAAGTAGGCAGAGAGGCAGGCAGAGAGAGAGCAGGAAGCAGGCTCCCTGCTGAGCAGAGAGCCTGACACAGGGCTGGATCCCAAGACCCTGAGATCACGACCTAAGCCCAAGGCAGAGGCTTAACCCACTGAGTCACCCGGGAGCCCCTCAACACTTCTTTTTAAAAGAATAACTACTTTGCAGCTCATTATATCCCAAGATTTAAATAGGAAGTCCAGCTCCTGCACTGAAGGGAACAGAGGGAGCCCCTAAGGGACATGCCTTCCTGAACAAATATCCACAAATTACCACCAGGTCACTCTACGTGTCTGCTTAGCCACAGGGTGACTTCACTTCTGTGCTAGAGAACCAAACGATATCAAACTGCCCTGCATGCTGGTATTGAACAAAGGCAGCTGCGAATACTAACATATGGAAATAAACACAATGTCATAGGACATAGATCCACTGAATGAAGTAATAGAAGGATTTATTTTGTTCATAGGATATATTATGGAGAAAACCCACATTGAAAATCAAGCAGGAGAGAAGGTGAGTAGTATGGCTGTGATCTAAACTGAATGGAAACCTGTGAACCTGTGAATGGGAATCAGGGAGGAATTAATATCTTTATAAACTTAAAGGTCTCATTCCTAACCCTCATTTCCAGCCTCATCACCTCCACATGTAATTCACAAATAATACTAAATTACACACTTGGTATAAAAATTATCCAGAGATAGCTTTCTGTCCATTATGACTACTTACATTACATTCTGAAATTTCAATTAATAATTCTGATCCAGGGGCACCTGGGTGGCTCAGTGGGTTAAAGCCTCTGCCTTTGGCTCAGGTCATGATCTCAGGGTCCTGGGATTGAAACCCGCATTGGGCTCTCTGCTCAGCAGGGAGCCTGCTTCCCTTTCTCTCTGTCTGCCTCTCTGCCTACTTGTGATCTCTCTCTGTTAAGTAAATAAATAAAATCTTTAAAAAATAATAATAATAATAATTCTTATCCATTATGTTCTTCTGCTGGTGTGCTAGGCACATGCTAAAAATGCCAACAGACTATTGGTTATTTTTGCATCAACAGAAACATAATTAAGAGTATGTGAGGATAAAAGGAAGTCACAGAGAAGTGGTAATGTTTATTTTGGTTAACCTACATTGTTTTTTTTTGAGATGTTATTAAGGATGAAAGAGTAAGATGAATTTTGGGGGAGGACACTAGGGCTACTCTTAGAAGACAGAAAAGAGACTTTTGTAAATAACTAATAATTAATGAAACATGAAGGGGTTCAGAATAGCTCCCCCAGAATATGGATTATTTTGAGCAGAAGGCACTTGAGACCCTGGAGGCTAAAGAGAAATTTCTGTCCTTCCCTCAGTCACACACAAAAATCTGATTTGGGGGTCGTTGCGTGAATAAGGGTTACTAGCAGAGATAAAGTTTTTTCTGATCTTTTTCTTTTGAACATAAACCTCTGATCTCTAATTCATTCTTCTAAAAAGACCTTTTCACTGTAGGTTAGCCAGTAAAAGATAAAGATTACATTTTTTAAGATGACCTAACTGAACAACAACAACAACAAAAACCCATAATACCAATGGGAAACTTCAAATATCCTGACACAAGTTTAAGCCTTTTTTCCACTTACAATGGAACAGCCTTTTAATGGGAAGGGGGAGGCAAACCAAGAGAGACTGTGGACTCTGAGAAACAAACTGAGGGTTTTGGAGGGGAGGGAGGTGGGGGGTAGGTAAGCTGGTGGTGGGTATTAAGGAGGGCATGTATTGTTGCATGGAACACTGGGTATGGTCCATAAACAGTGAATGCTGAACACTGAAAAGAAATAAAATAAAATAAAATAAAATAAAATAAAATAAAATAAAATAAAATAAAATGAAACAAAATGAAAAAATAAATAAATAAATAAAATAAAATCCGACCAGAGTTACAAATAATTGCATCTATTAAACAGAAGCCACATTAAGAACTATTGTTCTAAATTTTATGACTTACTTGTGACCAACAGATATGACAGAACAGTGGGGAAAGAACAGACTTTTTATGAAGATGTAGTTTGGGCCTGCCAATTAAAAAATATGTACTTCTGGGCAAACATTCTGAATTTCAGTTTTGCCATATGTGTAATAGAATCAAAATGATCTATGTGGGGGAAGAAAAATAATTTCCCCCTTATTCTTCAAGTTTCGTGACTGAGACCCCCCTATAAAATAAGATTGATTAACAAAAGAAAAACAAAAAGAAATTTAGTAACACGTGTACCTCCACTGTGTATGAGAAACATCCTGGAAAACTGAGTAACTACTCTAAGTGGCTCAAGCTATCACCTTAAATACCATTTCCAGCTAAAGACAAAAGAACTTGTTGAGGTAGTAGGGGTCCTGTTATGGGAGGTTATCAAGAAAAGCACAGTGAACAAGAGTAAAGCTGCTATGCAGATTGAAGTCATTGCCTTCTTCATTAATAGCAGTCTCTAGAGATTTGGGGTCATCCACTTTATGGTATAGAGAGGGATTTCCCATATATATATATATATATATATATATATATGTCTTTTATGAAAGGGTAAGTTTTACTGTTTTCAGAGCTTTTCCTGCCCTCTGTTTCCTAAAAATAACCGGCCTAAAATAACCCACATGCCAAAAAGGAATATTTTGAGGTGGTTAATTCTGCACACTTTCATCTACTCTTTGTGTGTGTGTGTGTGTGTGTGTGTGTGTGTGTGTACAATTTCTGGTTCAGAGTAGACTGAGTGTGTGTGTGTATGTGTGTGTGTGCATGTATATACAATTTCTGGGTAGAGTAGATATTTAATATATTGTTGGCATTATTATTATTGAATATAGGAAGTTACTCAGCCACCTAAAGTTTAGAATAAACAACTGAAATTTTTAGTACAGCCCAGACTTCAGAAAAAGCATTTCAAAACATTCAGAGAAAAGATGCATATGTCTTTATAGCCATAGATTCTGAACAGAAATAAACATTTAGAGAAACATAAGATGGTAAAAAAAATTAAATTCTAATTTTATAATCTTGACTCAATTTGGTCCATATGCCCATGCTATTTCCTTTGGCTTAATTTTCCTTTTTCACTTATTCAAATTATATTATTTAACAAATCAGACAGGAATTGCTTCCGTATGGCTAATCTAATCTTTGCTTTCCTGCCTACATCTAGCTGTATTTTCCTTTATTCATTTTTGCATTGTCCCTCTTTCCTCTTTTTTTTTCTCTCTTCCTATTTCATTACTAGAAATACTAGTGGTTCACTGAATTATTGGAGAAATCACAGAATGCTGGTAACTAATATTGCCCCCTGCCCCTGAGAGATACCTCATTACGGATGTCACTGGGCCACAAAAACATGGGTGTGGGCAAGAAAAGTGCATCACAAAAACCTCATTTGAGGTTTTCTACTCCAAGTAATGTTAACACTAAGACCTGCACCTCATGAAGTTACATCACCAGCACTTTCACCTGCCTGAGGACAAGGACTAAAATATTGAAGCAAGAAGGCCACTTTCATTTTGCACTTCAGCTCCCTAAATCCATATAAAAATACATTAAAAACCATGTAGGTATATACTCTGCTTTTCTGAATGGCACAGTTTGCATGAATTATCTCAGGGCAAAAATATAATAAGTTAAATCAAAATGCATAAAAACTACAGTGAATAATAAAATGGCATTTGAAGTATAGACTTAAACTATCAACATATTCACTTATTACTTTACTATCAACCTAGTAAAGTCTATTAAAAAAAGTGGTCTACGACTATGCTTTAAAGGCTAGTTAGAGCATGACATGTACTAAAAGCTTGACTACTCTAGAAGCATAAAGTTGCAGGCCAAAGTATGTATTCTTTGCCTTCAGTTCTATAAAGTATATTTTTAGAGTGAGTTAACAGAAATATACCAACTGACTGCAATATTCATAACAACACAAAAGAACTATTTTCTAAAAGAGGGCCCATATCATGGAAATACAGATTTTAGTCTTTCTTAGAATTAATGTGTGTGTGTGTGTGTGTGTGTGCGCGCGTGTGTGTGTGTGTCTAAGGGGTATTCCTGTGAAAGGTAAAATGTACATACAGATGGGAATAAGGCAAAACAACAATAAGAAAATGTTAAAGGCTTAGAATAGATCTGTATTTGAAAAAGAGAAAAAGGTAAAGAGGAAAAGGCTCTGTTCTTAGAACAACATTGACCCCCTTACCCTCCCCACATATGCTCTGATTAGCTCAATAGCAGTCTTTATCTCAACCAAAGCCTTCAACCTTGAAAAAGCACTCATCTCTATGCAAAGCAATTAGGAAAAAAGTGTGCCCTGCACAAAGTAGTTTCTCAATAATGATGCTTTGGCCATCCAGAACAACATGGAAAGGAGACAGGCATTAATGACTCAGGTCTGCTAGAAACAGCACACATTTTAGAAATAAAAGGCTTTGCTAGAAAGGGCACAACTCCATCTCTGAAAGTCACAGAGTCTTTCACGTTCACTTTATTTCTGGATATTGTATGCTGAAATTACAATCGTCCTCCTAAGCTTGATTAGTGTCTGTCTGCTGAACCAAGTCAGCAAAAGGACTCAACTTTAATACAGTTGAGGTTCTAATTACTTTTACATGGTAATTATTTCTGGGGAAATCATTGTAGGAGTATATATTTGTTTAAATATGCCCATTTAATTTTTATTTTTTGCTGTCAAGCATATGACCATTGCTGAAGCAACTTAGTAAGAAAAACTAAGAAGTTCTAAAATCCTGGGCGGGGGGGGGAACAACCCAAAAAACAATAAATCTAGAATAGTAGTCTGAAATAGACCAATACTCCCAAACCAAGTGTTAGTAATTTATGTTAAATTTTATAATCTTATACCATAGTTTAAGTTGAAAGTTCAACACATGCACCATAATCTTTTCCAAAAATGGCCAGTGTGAGATTTCTGGTCCCACATGATTTTCTGGAAATTTGTCACTCTCTCACCAAAGCTATGGTCTATTTCTCCTCCCCTTGAAATTGAGTAGGACTCTGTGATTGCCTTGACAAAGAGAATACAGGAAGAGATGCTGTGTGATTTTTGAGAGTGGGTCAAAACAAGGCAATTCAGCTTCTGCTGACTTTCCCTCTCTTTCTCTGGTTGTGAGACTTCAGAGTCTTCTACTGATTTGTCAGAAGTCCAACTACCTTAAACCCACCAAGTTTGTAAGATCACATAGAGAGACTAGAAGCAGAGATGCCCAGAGAAACCTTCAACTAATTTCAGTCTCCAGTCTTCATACATTCCAGGTGAGGCCCTACACATTATGGAGCAGAGACAAAGCAGCCCACCATACCCTGAAAATATCACTGACCCACAGAGTCTCTGAAAATAATAAACGATGTTTTGTGCTACTAAAGTTTTAGGAAGTTTTACGATGCCATTATACTGACTAGAAAACCCACATAAAAGAAATATAGAGTAAACCTGGGACAAATGTTCCACTTAGTGAATCTAACTCTTCCCTTCATTTTTTATTGCCTTTTAGGAATGGTGTAACATTTCCAAATAAGTATTCAATTCCTTAATGAAATAAGAGACGTACATGTCTCATCAACTATACAAATACAAATGACATAACATTCATTAAATACACTGAACTATCATTAAGAGCAAATGAAAATGTAAAATCTTCCCAAATGACTCTCAAAATTCTGTCATTTGCCCACATTTCCTGGGACAACCCCCAACGCACTCCTTCAAACACACACACACACTATCTCCAATATGGCCAAGAACTAAAACAAATATTGAGATAGATACATGTCCCTCTTATTCCTCATTCTTATTTCCAAATGTGGGAGCCAGAGGAAGGCTACCCCCACTTTGGCATATTGATTATTCCACATAAATACTGTCTCTTACTTAAGAGACAATCAAGTCAGGAAAGACATTCCGACCCTCTCCTGTGCCCCTGGAAGCAAGAAATAAATCTCTCGTGCAAGGTACCCTCCCAGTACGAGGAAATAAAGAGGCATCCCTTATCATCAGAGATGGGGAATTTAGAGCTGAGAAGGCTGTCTAAACAACACTTATTACTTCTTACTGATTTTCACCACAATCCTAATTCTGTTTAGAATTCCTTACTAATTGAAGTTGCCAAAATTAAGTTTTCTTTGTCCTGTCAATGCCTCACAGATTTATTGTTGCTTTGTCTAAAAAGTACAAAAACTGCCTGCCTTCGTCATTTCTTTAGGACTCAACTTCATTATTGGGCCTCTGTGCAGATGTAATAAAACTTCTGTTTTTTCTCCTGTTAATGTGTCTCTCTGGAAGAAGTTGAGAGTGAAGAAAAAATTTTCCTTGCCTTCACAACATTGCAGCATTTTGTCCCTAAGAGTAAAGTCTAAACAAGAGATATTACTAACTTGAGGGGATTGTCAGAAGAAATTGATAACCTTCAAAGAAAATCTCTACACAGAGAGAAAGAGCAGTTCTTAACAAAAGATTTGCTCATTATCTAACTTTCAATTAAAAAATGAAAGTTGACATCAAATGTTTGCAATCTGTACATACTTGCAATCATCATCATAGTAATAATCTTTTTTTCCTTAGGATCCATTAAGCATAGAAACTTCTTGAAAGGAGTTCAGGGAATAAGAAAAATGATAGTCTTAATTTCTCTGAAACCAATGCTTTATTAATCCTCAAGTCTGAAAAAAAAGGTTCATCTGAAAACAATCTTATTTGCAATAACTTTAAAAAAGAATAAAATACCTAGGAATAAATTTAACCAAGGAAATAAAAGAACTATTCACTGAAAACTGTAAGACACTGATGAAAGAAATTGTAGAAGAAACAAAAAATTAATGTTGTTAAAACGTCCACACTTGGGCACCGGGGTGGCTCAGTTGGTTAAGTGACTGCCTTTGGCTCAGGTCATGATCCCAGAGTCCTGGGATCGAGTCCCGCATCGGGCTTCCAGCTCCATGGGGAGTCTGCTTCTCCCTCTGACCTCCCCTCTCATACTCTCTCACTCTGTCTCTCTTTCTCTCAAATAAATAAATAAATAATCTTTAAAAATAAATAAATAAGTAAATGAATAAATAAATAAAAAAAGAACGTCCACACTATCTAAAGCTATCTACAGGTTCAATGCAATTCCTATCAAAATTCTAAGGGCATTTTTCACAGAAATAGAAAAAACAATTCTAAAATTTGTAAGGAACCACAAAAGACAGTGAGGAGCCAAAGGATTCTCAAGAAAGAAGTGCAAAGCTGGAGGCATCACACTTCTGACTTCAAAACTGTATTACAAAGCTATTAAAATCAAAACAGTATGTTAGTAGCATAAAAATGCACACATAGAACAATGGAACAGAGTCAGAACCTAGAAATAAATCTGCACATATATGGTTAATGTATGAAAAATGAAGGAAGAATATTCAGCAGGGAAAGATAGTGTCTTTAATAAATGGTGTGGGAAAAACTAGATTGCCACATGCAAAAGAATGAAACGGGATCCCTATTGTACACTATCCATAAAAATAAACTCAAAATGGATTACGAACTTAAATGTAAGTCTTGAAACTATAAAGCTCCTAGAAGAGAGCATAGGGGTAAGTTCCACAGACATGGGTCTGGGCAATGCTTTTTGGATTTGACATCAAAAGAAACAAAAGCAAAAATAAACAAGTAAGACTACATCAAAATTAAGAGCTTGCAAAGGAAATCATCAACAAAATGAAAAGGCAACTTGTAGAGTGGGAAATGAAGAAAATATTTGCAAACCCCAGATTCAATAAGAGGTTATTACCCAAAATATGTAAGGAATTCATAAAATGCAATAGCAAAAAAATCAAATAACCAAATTAATAAATGGACAAAGGACCTGACTAGATGGTGTTTTCCAAAAAAGACATACAAATGGCCAAAAACTACATGAAAAGGTGCTCAATATCACTCATCAGAGAAACAAAATCGCTATGCAGGTATCCTAAACCAGTATGTTGGGGTGAGTATGAAAAAGATGAGAGACAATAAATATTGGCAAGAATGTGGAGAAAAGGGAACCCTGATACACTTTGGTGTTAATGTAAACTAGTATAGTCACTACAGAAAATAGCACGGAGGTTCCTGAAAAAATTAAAAACAGAACTTCCATATGACCCAGAAACCCACTTCTGATATATATCTAAAGGAAACAAAACCATTATCTTAAGGAGTTCTCTGCACTCCCATATTTCACTGCAGCATTATTCATAATACTCAAGGTATGGAAACTGCCTAAGAGTTCTTGATAAACATCTTTATCTATCTATCTGTCTATATATCTATGCACACACACACACGCATATACAGTGAATGGAATATTATGTAGCCTGTTAAAAGAAGGAAATCATCTTATCTGCAACAATACCTGCAACAATATGGATGGAAATGCAGAGTATTATGCTAAGTGAAATAAGGCAGACAAATAAAGACTAATACTGCATGGTATCATTCATAAGTGAAATCTTAAAAAAAAAATAGTTAAATTCACAGAAGCAGAGTAGAAAAGTAATTGCCAGGGGCTGGAGAGAGGGGGAATAGAAAAAGGTTGATAAAGGGGAACAAACGTTCAAGTAAAAGATGTATAAGGTCTGAGGGTCTAATGCATGACTATAGTTGATAATACTATATTATATAATGGAAATTTGCTAAGAGAGTAGAACTGAAATATTCTCACACACACAAAATGGGTAAATATGTGAAACGATGGATATGTTAATGAATTCAATGAGGGGAATCCCACTACAATGTATATGTATATCAAACCACCACATTGTACGTTGAGTATCTTACTACTTTGTCAAAAGCTGAAAAAATGTTGACAGAGAGAAAAAAGAAAAACAATAAGTTCTTATATTTACTCACCAAATATTATAGAGCAACTAAAATGTGCAGTTGGAAATTTTAGGTACTTTGGGGTAAAAAGAACCTTTCAGAAAAGTAGAGTACTGGAGATAAGGTCTGATCATAAATAACACAGAAAGTGATGAAATACAGAAAAACAGATTTGGATTTTCAGGTATTAGAGAGATTGCGTCCATATGTAGGAGCACAATCATGAAAAACCTCCTGAATGTATAACAGTTTGGATATTTGGACAAGAAAATTCTATGTAGAAGAAATAACATGTACAAAAGCTCAGAATTTGGAAAACATCATTGAAATCAACAGTGCATGAGAGGGAAGGGAATAGGATTGGAAAAGTAAGAGTAATATTAAGGGACAATATTAAGGTAGGAGATTGGGAGTCCTTGAATGATAGGAAAAATTTGAATTGATTATTTAAGAAACAGAAAACAATTTGAAGATTTCCGAGCAAGGAAGACATAATAAGCGCAGATGTCTCTTACTTATATGGCACTTCATCATTAAAAACGTCCTGATGTATTTTATCTCATGTCTTATCATAACACTCTGTGAGGCATGTAGTAAGTAGATTACTATCAAATAATCCACCCCAAATCATAGTGTTATTTGTTGACATAGCCATAGACCAGACACAGAGCCATGCCTTTACTAAAGTACAGCAGGCTTTTTACTAAAATGCAAAGTGAGCTAGCTGGCGGTATGTGAGAATGAAGAGGAAATGACAAGTCAGGAAGGTTGTGAATTAATCCCCGTGAAAGATGATCAAAGTGGAGACAAGATGAGACATGTCTCAGTGATACAGGAAGCAAAATTATCCAGGTAGATGTTAAACCACATTTTTCACAGAAAAGCAGATATTGTAAAACCTTTAGATTTTGTTCCACATGCATTGCCTTTAGTAAATCATCCTATAATTCTCCAGTTTATAAAAAGAGAATTTATGAAGCTCTTAGTAACTAAATTAGCAGCCTAGAAAATTAAGTGGAAAATACACACATTCCTTTTCAAACAAAATAAAGCCTTAACAATTTCTTATTTTATGAAGTTTATTTTAACACTGGATTATGAAAATGTCATGCTCTAACAACTTATAGTGGAATGATATGAAAGCACAGTATTATAAAAATTTTTAAATATTCAAAATATCCTAACAAGAGTAAAATTCTCCATTGTATTCACTTCAGTCACCACAAGGAAAATCACCACTAAATGAAAAGATAAAGTGCTTCTTTCTTTTTCTTTCTCCTAACCCTTAAAATAATTCATAAAATTTCCATCAGCAGTTTGGAATTATATATACAGATCTAATTAAAGAGCCTAGAAGTGCATATTAAGCTAAGTGTCAAATTTTTGAAATTGCTAAAAATCAATACAAAATTCACATGGTAAACTATGGTTAGTCTTGAAGATCTTTGTAAATTCACAAAATGTTTCCAAATCATGGTAGTTCATCCCAAATGCTCCAAGGAAGCAAGCCGGTTTTGCCATATTTCTATTTCCCCATGAATGGTAATGCTAATTATTCCCCCTTCCTCCCTAGAATCTTGTCCTGTGCCTTATTACAAAAGGGACAAACAATAATTTATAAACATGAAATCACACCAAAGAGAAATATGGCCAAATGGATATACCCGAGCACCAAGAACCCCCAGGGCAGAATAAATGTCCCGGATTTTTAGGCAGAATGGGTAAACTTTCAAGAGCTCTCTGGGCAGGAAATGAACTAAAACAATTAAAATGTTGATGCGTTTTAACTGACACAAAATCGCCTTCTCTCCTTCTTAACAACTCTGCCAAAGTCATCTTCACAGGCAAATGTCAGGAGGCATCATTCACAGTTAAGTCGACCATCAAACTAGAACAGCTGCATGGGTCTGGAGATTCTGAGAGCATTTACTAAACAGACAACCCGGAAGCCAGATTGGTTAAGTAAGGACAGTACCCACCTAGAAATTCATGAGAAGATATTCTACCAAGGTCCAAGGAGAAAGGGAAAAAATGTTTAGTCCCAGGAATAAATGTATTCACACTGGCACTCACGTGAGCTTTACCCTGTGACACTCAGAGCTCTCGGTGCATTCATCTTCAATCTCTCCCAGATGCACGTTAGAGGTTGGAACTACCTAACACTGGATATGCTGAGTGGGCTCTTCTGTCTGTAAAGAGACCACCAACTGCACTGAAGGAAGTGCTGCAAGAAGGAGGGAGAGAAGAGCCATCAGCATTTCTCCCTATATTGTAATAGTATTCGTCACTTCGTCACTCAGGTATCATTTTTTAAAAAGAACTCATTGAACACGGCTGAAAATCCTCTTCTGCCTATTGAAAAGTATGCTGATTGGAACTCAATTGGCCTAATCCTTTTAGTGTTTTGATCTCAAGGGTTTTTATTCATCTCAGCCTTTTCTATTAAGAAAGATATTCTTATATGATCCCTGTTCATCAACTAATTTGCTTGACTTGAAAGTCACTAAATCTCTGTGTAAGTTCTTCTGTTTTCAGGATGTTAAAGGATTATAAAATCTATAATGCAAACTGCTGAAAAAAAATTTTAACTTCTTTTTTAAGACTGCAGTTTATATACATTTTATTTTTTATTCCCTTTAACTTTCAATACATCCATCATATTTTTTCCCAAGTAGATATCAAATATCAACCTAAGCTCCATATGTTCAGAGTCAAGAAAGAATTGCAACTTTCTTCCTGAATACTCCTGTGTAGAATATTGGTTATTTTCATTTACACTTTGACCTTGATAAACTGTCTCAACATAATAACAATAAACACAGTCTCTTCAAAGAGGCACAAATCTGCAGATCAACATGTCAACTACTTTGAATAACAAGAGATAAATGTGCCTGTTGAAAAATACCCAGAATGATGCCACTAGTGATAAAGAGTTGCAGTAAGTGTATTAAAATGAAATGACCATTTACAGGGGCATCAGGTTGGCTCAGTCAGTGGATCGTGCAGCTCTTGATCTCAGGGTCATGAGTTTGAGCCCCACATTGGGTATAGAGATTACTTAAATAAAAACTTTGAAAAATAATAAAATGAAATTTTATTACAATAATAAAATGAAATTTTATTACAATAATAAAATGAAATTTTATTAAAATGAATATTACCACTGTAATATTTATACTGCATAGCTCTCCTATGTTGACAGAAAAAAGATATTTGTCAATAGCAGTACTGTAACATGTGCCCCAGTGTTTTGTTGGAGGGTTTCCATACAATAAGGTATGGTCCAGCTTTAGCCCCAACTCTCCCCAACTATACACTATTTCTACTTCCCCTCACCTATTTTCACAGGTAGAGGGCTGATAATAGCTGGCCTCAGGAATAGTTCCTGAATATAAATATCAAACATTAGAGAGAAGGAAACCTTAATTTTTAAAAATATTTATTTATTTTATTTATTTGAGAGAGAAAGAGCAAGAGAGAGAATGCATGGAGAGGAAGGGCAGAGGGAGAGGGAGAGAGAAACTCAAGCAGACTGTGCTGAGTGCAAAACCCAGTGCAGAGCCTGAAATGAGGCTCTATTTCATGACCCTGAGATCATGACCTGAGCCAAAACCAAGAGTCAGACACTTAACCTACTGCACCACCCAGGTGCCCTGGAGTCCGTGATGTTTGATGTGATGTAGGTAAGTCAAATCTCATGACTTCCTGCTGAACACTCTAGTTGATGTCATAGTTTGTACAATAAAATCCCAACTCCTTACTATGGGTCATAAGCCCTACCAGTGACTTTCAGTCCTTCTTTGACCTCAGCTTTATCTGTACTCCTACCTTCCCGTTATGCTCCAGCCACACCAGCCTTCCTCCTGTGGCCACTTATAGCTTTGGAATTAAAAAAAAAAAAAATTTGCTATCTCAAAGGAAGCTTTGAGCATTATACGAGTTCATATTCACAAGGGACTGGAAGTATGTCTGGCACTTAATAAGTATTTTGGTGATTTTCCCCCTCTAGACTTGTATAGTTTTTGTCCCCTCTCTTAGGAAGTTATTATACTAGTTATCAGCTCAAATGTCTGCTCCTCAGAGAAGCCTTCCCAAGCATCTCATTCAAAGAAGCAAAACTACCCTTCCTGATAGGATACCCTTTCTCTCAATGCCCTTATTGCTTCCTGTTATAATCTCCTTCTCATATTTCTTTCCTCTCATTCTGCCTTTTCATCTTCTCATTAGGATGCAAATTCCACGAAGGCAGAGACTTTGCTACCTTTTGAATCTCAAGCTCTTGACATAGAACTTGAACACATATTGGGTATTTGTCTAAATATGTGTTTAATTCATTAGTTAATGGGATCATGATAACTGGATTCCAATTCCATTATTTGGAAAGTGTCCTAATTTCTCAGAGTTTCAATTATCTCATTTATAATTAAAGGTAATTACTGCTTCTCCACCTGTCCTTCTGTGTGAAATGCAAATTGGGTAATCGACATGGAAGTGCTATAGAAACTGTAAATTGCCCAAATATGGTTGTTATTTTAAAGAAACAAGCTAACACCTAGAAGAAGTACTAGATACAAGTCAAAAACCTAGATGCAACTTCCTTCAAGTCTTTATTGTGAGACACTGTCTAACCATGTACTTCCTGAGCACTTGATTCATTACAAAATGATTTTAATACCATTTTATGAGAATTACATGGCTCATCTAGATAATCATAAATGTCATGTGAATATATAAGGGTGACTTATAAAATAGTGGTATCATACCAAGATAGCCTTACCTTTCCCCTTACCTTGATAACACTTTAGACAGGTATCTTCATGAATATAAGCCCCAATCTCCCCCCCCCCCTTTTTTAAGAAAGCTTTCAATTGTAAATTCTTTCTCTGCCTCTCAGATATAAATCTTCTCTGAGACTCTTGTAATCCAAAGATATTTTGCTCTAAGACCTGGAAACCATCCCTGTGAGAAGCAATCATCAAGAAAGATAGTACTCCTATCTCTGAGTCTTTGTGAGAAGGTAGGAGCCTAACTTTGATAAGCAGCAATTAGCAAACACAGATGATCTAATCACATTGACCAGTGTGTCCTCTGGTACCTTCCCATTAACTTACTCCAATGTTTAAAAACTCTTTTCCCTTTTGTTTCAACAGAATTGAGTTCACTGTCTCCCTTATTTCAATAACCTCAATCCCTATTACAATAGTCTTGAATAAAATCTTCCCTGCCAGTTTAACCTGTTTGGTGCAATTTTTCTTTAAGAAATTATAGGAGTGAAAACAATGGTTCTATTGGATTAGACTGAGCTCGTCGCCACCTGGACAATCTAGGATCAAGCTAAACCAATACTAACTCTCTTAAACTTTTCTATCTTCAGGACTATATTTTTAGATCAATTTTAGGTTCACGGTAAAATAGAGAGATAGACACAAAGATTTCTATCCCCTGTGTCCTACTCCCACACATGCATAGTATCCTATTATCAATATCCACTACCAGAGCAGTACATTTGTTACAACTGATGAACTTACATGGACACATCATAGTCACCGAGAGTCCATATAATTTACCCTAGGATTCACTCTTGGTATTGTACATTCTATAGGTTTGGACAAACATATAATGACATGTATACATTATTATAGAGTCATAGAGAGTATTTTCACTGTCCTAAAAATTCAGTATGCTCTGCCTATTAATCCCTTCTTCCTCCACTCCCCACCCCAATTCCTGGCAATTTGGGATTTACCGTGTCCATAGTTTTGCCTTTTCCAGATGTCATATAATTGGAATCATACAGTATGTAGCCTTTTCACATTGGCTTCTTTCACTTAGTAATATGCATTTAGATTCTCCCACATCTTTTCATGGCTTGATAGCTCATTTCTTTTTAGTGTTGAATAATGTCCCATTGTTTAGATATACCAGTTTATTTACCATTCATTTACTGAAGGACTTCTGTTTTGTATTTTTTTTTTTTGACAGAGAGAGATCACAAGTAGGCAGAAAGGCAGGCAGAGAGAGAGAGAGAGGAGGAAGCAGGCTCCCTGCTGAGCAGAGAGCCCGATGAGGGGCTCAATCCCACGACCCTGAGATCATGACCTGAGCTGAAGGCAGAGGCTTTAACCCACTGAGCCACCCAGGTGCCCCATCTACTGAAGGACTTTCGATTGCTTCCCTCTTTTGACAATTATGAGTAAAGCTGCTATAAACATTCATGTGCACATTTTCATATGGACATAAATTTCAACTCCTTAGGGTAAATAACAAGGAGTGAAAATGCTAATCACATAGTATGTGTATGATTCGTAGATTAGAAACTGTCAAACTCTCTTCCAAAGTGGCCATAACATTTTTCATTCCCATCAGCAATAAGAATCCCCATTACTCCACATCCTTGCCTGCATTTGGTGGTGTTAGTGTTCTGAATTTTGTGCATTCTAATAGGTGTAGAGTGATATCTCACTGTTGTTTAAATTTGCATTTTTCTTGACACACAATGTGAAGCCTCTTTTCACATGCTTATTTGACATATTTGGTGGTCCTTTTATCATCTCTTTTCTATGTCTAGTGTTATCAGAAAGACCATCACCTTCAAGTTTCTCCTTATAATTTATGTTCACGTGCAAATAATGTGATTCCAGTGATTGCCTGTTCAGCTGGATTGCAAAATCTTCATAACCCTTGTTATTGTTGTCATTCAACGTAAATCAATTCAGTGCCTCAGTCTCTGTCCCTATGAAATGAGTACATTGGTTCAAACAATTCCTTTCCAGTTATGTTATCTGGGGGATCTAAAATGCTTTTTGGAGCTTTCTTTAAATCTTGATACTGTGTCTATAATTCCCTTGGATGTTTAAGGGAAGACACAGGGATGATAAGTGCTCTATCTGGAATTTATAACTCTGTTACATAATTTTTAAGGTTTGAAATGTATGGATTTTTACAATTTTCTTCCATCATCACTACTGTACTGACACTACATTTACCAGAAACTTACTTAAACATCCCCAGGATAAATTCAACTGTGAAAGACACATGGTGAAACCAATTTTAAATACTGAATGTCAAAATTAAGTCAGTACTTATTTAGCAGGAAATTATGAAAGTGCTTTCAATTTCCAAAGATGACTTTAGTTTTGTTGCTCTTTTTAGAAGTTATCAGTCCTATGAAAAATATCACATTATTGAGAAAATTTGTCCTGGATTTGTCCTGAATTTAGACTTATTTATCTCATACCTTCACCTATGAGTCTCCCAGTTCCTAAACTTCTCTGTTCAGAGTATCCCTAAGTTTAGAACCATTGAAGTACCTGCTTTTAGTAGATACATTTGGGATTTCCAGAGATGCCCATGGTGAGTATCAGAGTAAATCAGATTTATATTTGACTTAGTGACTGGTTTTCATTTGATCAACTGCCTGATTTTTTATCATTCTCTTGCAGGTGAGTCACCGTTAAATGTCATGGTTGCTTTATGTCAAAACAAAGTGAAAATCTGTTACTATCAATCTGTGAACATAAATTCAAATTTAGTAAGAACTTCCTTGAGAACCTATGATAAAATCTTCGCTTTTCAAAGAACTAATCAGTACAAATAGAACACAAAGAATGCCCTCCATGTTTCGTTTGATTTTCTGTTTTGCTACTATTTGATAGTGACTGTTTTGTTGATATCATAAACAGGGAGCAGGTGAGTATAGAAGAAACATATTTTTTAGATATAAAAATTATGGGTTAAGCTCTTTGCAAATCAGTGTAATACAAGTATCTTAAAGAAACAAACTACAAAGAGTTCCAAAAGAAGCAGATACTTCATCTTGAACTACATAATATAAAGTAATAAAGTAATATTTAAACAGATTCAAAATAGCTAATTCCTTTTTTAAAAAGTAATTCTAATCTTTCATATTTCCAGGATATATTACAAAAACTCTGAATAATTACCTCCACTTACTCATTAGGAGTCAGAAAAAAAGAAAAGATGTCTAGCATTTACTGAACACATATATTGACTCATTTATTCTTCATGACAGCCTTACAAGGAAAAACTGCTATTTTCATTTTATAGATGAGAAAACCGAGGTTTGGAGTGCTTAAGTAGAACGTATCCAAGGACATAAAATAGAAATGTTAGAGTCACATCTGAAATTAGTTCTCTTTCAATCAAAAGCCATCTTTTTTTCTTTATAGTACATTGCCTCTGGCATGAAAAGAATATTCTACTATCAGGAGAATAGAGGCAATGTTAAAAAGTAAACAACCAATGTTGGTGATACAGATGATCTGTCCTTCAGTTTCAGCAAAATGGGAAGACTAAAGTAAAGCCTAGGTTTGATTTAGAGCCTTTGCCAGTAGTGTTTCATTAGACAGGGGAACTACAAAGCTGTACATTATATGGATTCTAAGAAAAAAGCATTAGAGGACATGATAATGGAAGTAATTTTGCTCTAAAACATTTTGCAATGAATTAGAGAGATAATAGTGAGAAATCAAACATTTCCATGTAAACATAAAGGGCAGCAGATATTCCTGGCACAGATATTTCTTAGGAGTTTGCAAATATATAAATACAATTCAGGGCTAGAGATAACTCTTCAGTTACAAATGCCATAGAGAAATTTGTTTCTGTAGCCACATTTATGAAATGCAATTGCAGCTTTGTCCATACCTCTGGAAGAAAGACCTTCTACATCATCTGGTTGTTTTCCTAAAGCAATGTTCTCCATTTATTGCTCCCATGTTAAACGACCTTAAAAAGAAACACTCAGTGCTGTCTGAGATTAATGAAGATTGGAATTAGATGCTATTACTTTAAAACTTATCCTGTAGTTCGAGACTCACTGCCTACAACTTTCTCACATGAACCTGGTCCAGGTTAATAACAATTCCTAAACCCACCCCATCCTTGAATTTGTCCATGCTGCTCTCCCTGAAATGTTCATTTCCCACTCCAACACTACCACCAGTACTACCTAAGGAATCCCTAGATTATCTCTTATTATTTGCAAATAAGAGAAAATCCACTTAACCATGAGTTAAACAATAAAGACCTTAAATATTCCTAAATTCTATAAATGCAGAGGAACTCGGATGTCTGTGTGGCTCAGTCAGTTAAGCCACTGCCTTCAGCTCAGGTCATGATCCCAGGGTCATGATCCCAGAGTCCTGGGTTTGAGTCCCATATCAGGCTCCTTGCTCAGCAGGAAGCCTGCTTCTCTCTCTGCCTTTGTCTGCCACTCTGATTGCTTGTGCTCTCTCTCTCTCTCTCTCTCTCTCTCTCTGTCTCTCTCTCTGACAAGCAAACAAATAAATAAATAAATAAATAAAATCTTTAGGAAAAAAGATGCAGAGGAACTCAATTGTATGTTCTGGTTAATTTTCTGTCCCAAGAGAAAAGGAGCTGGTGTTTTCCCTCTTTCAGTTATCATCACCAGTCTGCTGGGATTCATTACACAGAAAATAGCCAAGACCACAGCTGCTGTAATTAAATGACTTGAGTTCAAAATCTACTGCTTTGTAACCTTCAGAATATATATAAGCTCTCTGAGCTTTAGATTGTTTTTCATCTATAACACAGAGAAAAAATAGTTTCTAGGATTTCATGACTTAATATATGTGAAGTAAGGATTTAATATTTTAATATGAAAAACTATAAATATCTTAACATGGCATGTGGCATGTAGTATTACAGAAATGTTTCCTATATTTTTGTGCTCATAGAAAAATGTCTGTCTCATCTTTCACTCTGATAATTAGAGCTAAAAGATCTAGAAGCTACCAAGTAGCCATATTTTATAAATCATTCTGTGCCTAGCAGCAAGGAAAGCTGGAAAAGAAAGCTTCTGATCTGTTGTGGAGTCAGGGCTCTATACAGCAAGGACATCGGGAAAGGCCAGAGTAGGAAGCGGAGTGATTGTTGTATATTCGGCCAAAAGTGGCTGTCAAAATCACTCTTTTTAGCCTTTAAACACCACTATTCAAGGGTGTCCCCAAAACACCCCACCCCATGTGGCCCTTCCTGATTTCCAAACCAGGCATCATTTTTCCAAACCAGGGATCCTTTTTCAAGATACTTTAAACAGTTGTGCAAAATGTCAGAATCAATCATGTATTAGACTTTAAAAATATTTAAGAGAATTTAAGGCTGAATGAAGCCATCACTTAGTTCAATCAACCTTATGATGATCAAATTATATCTATAACATATAAATCAATTAAACTAACCAAAAATAGTTACCATTTGAGTGTTTATCCTATGTCAGGTGTGAGAATAGGTGATTTATCTAAGTGTTTTATTTACTCTGCACAGTGGTCTTACAACACTGGAGTTGTAGTTGGACTTGCTTTAGAACATATTCCCAGTAAATCTCCTCTCCCTTGACGCCTTAAAAAATGTAGCTATTTCACTATTCAATTTAATTCTCACAATGAAATCAAATCTATAAGCACATACACATAATTAAAAAGATTTATTATGGAGAAAATGTTTTAAGAAAGCAGAAACAAATAATTCCCTACCTAAATCCCCATTTTTCCCTGGGGATTGATAGCCATTTCAAAAGAAAAATGGTTGAATGTTCAGACACTTATTTACAGACAATCCTTTTATTCTTTCATTAGTCCAATGTAGAAATTGCCAAATTTTAGTACATAAGAGGTACTGTGTAGCTCTGTATATATGAAACTGTGGATGCAGTATTTCCTCAGTGATGGGATATTTTCAAGCATAATATTGATTAGATGGGATTATCATTTTATCTTTTACTTGAGAAAGTAACTCAAGTATAACATGTGAATCCACTGTATTATTACCATTTACAATGGTCTCAAAGAGAATATATTAGTTGTCCAGGGGCATAGAGCTAGTAGTCAGTTTAAGTGTGGAATTATAACCCCTACTGGTCTGACCCAAAAGTCAGAGTGGTCTGTATATACACTGCCTGCTTATTGACCTCCACCTACAGCATTAATTCCTTTAGTGCAGATATTATGTCTTTGTGTTTCCCTGAGTACACAGCCCAGTGTTTTACAAATACAAGATAACTAATATAATAATAACTAATATAACTAATATATAATATATAAATATATACTATAAGTAATATAATAATAACTAATATAACTAATATAATAATATACATTTGTTATAATGAGAACTCTGAAAATGGATCACAAAAACTCTGATAGTGGTCTTATTTTTTGCCTCTCAAATTCACCAAGTCTCAGAGAGGAAACAGGAGCTGAAGTAGACTAGAATTAGCATTAACATGGACATCCTACTCTAGCACTAGCAGCACAAATAAGAAGTTTTACCTGTGCCTTTTTAATTCTTAAATAGATGTTTTCTTATAAAATTAAAACCTAACCTGTGAACTGTTCTCACCCTCCTTGGCATTCTACATCATGTTTAATATGAGGTCCATAAATCTGAGTATGAAAAATAAACCACATTTCTTTATTTTCTTTGAATCAAATCTAATTCTAAGCCTTCACCTCTCTAAGCAGCTGATAAACTTAACCATAATTATTATTTCCAAGGTTTTACTCATACCCTCAACAATAACTTTGACAAGACTTGCACAGCCCCAAAATCAAGGTGTGTCCTTCTGGTCATTAGGCACCTGATTCCACCTATTACTCCTGAAATTCCTACACTTTGTCCAACATGGTCTCTTCAGGGCTGTGGTATCTACAGCTGAAATTCTCTAGGTATATTTAATTTTATGTGTCAACTTGGCTAGGCCATGGTACACAGGTATTTGATCAAATACATCTGGATGTTACTGTGGTTATTTTTTTAAGATTAAGATTTCAATCAGTAGACTTCGAGTAAAGCAGATTACCCTCTATAACATAAGTGGGCTTCATCCAATCAGTTGAAGACCTTAAGACAAAGACTGATCACTCCTGAGGAAGAGGGAATTCTACCTGCTGTTTACCTTTGGACTTAAGCTGCAACATCACCTTCCCTGAGTTTCCAACCTGTCAGCCTGCTTGCCTCCTGATTTCAAACTTGCCATCCTCCACAACTGTGTGAACCAATTCCTTAAAATAAATCAACACTGCACCCTCTCTCTCTTCCTCTTTCTTACACGCACACACGTATATGTGTGCACATACACACATATACATATACATGTATATGCATATATACATACATGTAAATGTATATATGTTCTGTTTCTCTGAAGAACCCTAACCACTATACCACACTAGATATATCACATACCAGACTATTCTGGATATAACCCTTAATATTTAATGATAACATAAACTTTCCTTTCTTTCTCATTTCTCAGGATACTCACCCTTCAACTGATCAAATGACCAAGGAACTAAACTCCATTATTTACATTCTTGGTTGCAGTGAGATCTTTTGAAATAACCACTTCTAATGTTCCTCTTCCTTTATTAATGGAATTTTTAATTAACTCAATTTGAGGAAACATAGGCAGACATCATCCTCTCTTATCCAGATTATTACAAGAATGACTTTACTAATTTGTTTGCTTTAACTTTTCCATTCTCCATTAAGTAGTCAGCATTATCTTTTAAAAACATAAGTGAGTTCATGTTATTCCTCTGTTAAAAATCTTAAAATCTAAACTCATTGCCATCATGGCCTGTAAGGCTCCAGCTGATCTGACCCCTGCTACCTCTTTAAATTCATCTCATATACCACCCACTGAACACCAGCCACAATGGCCACATATCCTATTGCTCAAACAAGCTAAGCTTTATAAACAAATGGCATTTTAGGCCTTTAGTAGTTGTTATTAAAAGGGTTTGGGATCCTATTCCCCCAAGATATTCTCTTCCTGGCACTATATTTCCACAGGGGCAGAGTAAAACAGGAGGGCTTCCTCCTCAGACAGAACATCACTACCTGCCTAGTTAAGGACAACCACCCGTAACACTTATTGCTGCTTTATTTTCTTCACAACACTTTCTTATTTTCTGAAATTATCTTGTTTAGTTATTTGCTTACTTGAATATTGTCTGTTTATCCTGCAAGAATTTAAGTTACATGAGACTGAAAACTGTCTGCCTTGTGATCCTGAATTTCTAGGATCTGGTATAAAAATCATTTAATAAGTACTTACTGAATGAAGAAATCAAAACAGGATACTATCTTGTTTCAGAAATAAATTTTCTTGAGGCAGCCCAATAGCAATCACCTATTAGAAATGGGATATGATTTAAAGGCCTGTCCTCAGAAATAAAGCAAAAGATGAGTTTCCAGTCCAATAATACAAGGTAAGGCCTAGAATAGACCAGAAGTAAGGTTAACAACAGAGCACTAATCAAGAGAGCCAAAGGTCATAACATTCTCAGCCTGAAAACATCATCAGCTGGTAAGTATGGGGCAGGAATGAGCCACCAAGAAAATGCTAAAGATTGGCAAAAAAAAAAAGACAGCTGCTGAAGCAGAGATGAGGGAAATTCATCAAATAGATCAGGGCTCAGCAAACTTTTTCTATAAGAACACAGATAGTGGGGCGCCTGGGTGGCTCAGTGGGTTAAAGCCTCTGCCTTCGGCTCGGGTCATAATCCCGGGGTCCTGGGATCAAGCCCCGCATCAGGCTCTCTGCTCCGCAGGGAGGCTGCTTCCTCCTTTCTCTCTCTGCCTGCCTCTCTGCCTACTTGTGATCTCTGTATGTCAAATAAATAAATAAAATCTTTAAAAAAAAAAAACGAACACAAATAGTAAATACTTTGGACTCTCTAGGCTATAAGTCTCTGTCACAATTAAACAATTCTGCTGTTTCAGCACAAAAGCACATATAGACAATACATAGACAACCGCATATGATTAAGTAAAAATAAAAAATTATAGACAATGAAATTTGAATTTACTGTAATTTTGATTGTTTTATTTTGAGATAACTGTAGATTAACTTAAGTTGTAAACAATACTGCAAAGAGATCCTGTAGATAGGATGAAGAGATCCTTCATCCTATTTCCCCAAAGATAACATCTCATAAAACCATAGTAGAATATAACAACCAGTATATTGATATTGACAGAGTCAAGAGACAGAATATCTACAACCCCATAAAGAACCCTCATGTTGTCCTTTTATAACCACACCCATTCTTTTCCCCAACCTCCATTCTTAATTCCTAGCAACAATTAATTGATTCTCCATCCTATAATTTTGTCATTTCAAGAATACTATAACTTCTGCAATTGGTTCTTTCTATATAGCATAATTTTCTGGAGAATCATCCAAATTTTATGTGTCACATTTGTACATCTTTATTACTCAGTAGTATGCCATGGAATGGATATAATTCGATAGTTTTCCTTTCTTTCTAACCACTTTCGGTTTCGGTATCTAGGTACTACTAGCTTCATAAATTCAGTTAGAATATGTTCTCCCTCTTCTATTTTATGAAAAAGATTGTGTAGAAATGCCATTAATTCTTTAAACATTTGGTAGAATTCTTCAGTGAAAGGATCTGGGCTTAGACGTTTTTAAATTACAAATTTAGTTTCCTTAATATTTATAGGGCTACTCAAATGTCCCATTTCATATTAAGTAAGTTGTAGAAATTTGTACTTTTTGAGGAATTCAGAAATTGTTTAAGTTGTCAAATATATGTGTATACAGTTGTAGTCGTCCTGCATGACCTTCTTGATGTTTGAAGTGCCTATAGTGACAGGTCCTATTTCACTCTTAGTAGTAGTGGTAATATTTTGTCTTTTCTCTCTTTTGTCAATATTGCCAGAGGTCTGTTGATTTTCTTTTTTCCTAAGAGCCATTTTTGGATTCATTGATTTTCTCCATTGTTTTTCTGTTTTCAATTTCCTTGATTTCTGTTCTTCTCTTTATTATTTCCTTTCTTCTTCTTCCTTTGGGTTTAATTTGGTCTTTTTACAATAGGCTCTTTACAGAGGGTCTTAGATTACTCACTTGAGACATTTCTGCTTATTTAATTTAAACTTATTTAATTTAATCTGCTTAATTAATTAAAATTTAATATAAAATATGTTATAGATGTCCTTCCCATAACTGCTTTACCTGTGTCCCACAAATTTGTTTGTTTTATTTTAATATGCATTTAATTAAATGTTTCCTTTGTAATTTCTCTTGAGACTTTCTACTTGACCCATAAATTATCTAGAAATGGGTTGTTTATAGCTATGTGTGTTTCCAAGTGTTCGGAGATTTTCCTGTTATCTTTCTGTTACTTATGTCTAGTTTAGTTTTATAGCAGCAAAAGAAAAAATTCTGTAGATATCAATCCTAAATATTCTGAGGTTTGTTTTACACACAGAAAGTGATCTAATCTGGTATATGTTCTATAAACACTTAAAAAGAATGTGTATTCTTCTGTTTGGTATAATGTTCTATAAATGTTGATTATATCTTATTGGTTGATAGCAGTGTTATTACTTTATCCTTGCCAATTTTATGCCTATTTTCTCTGTCAGTTGCTGAAATAGGAGCTGTAATAGATTGAATGGTGTCCTCAGAAAAGACATCTTCACTTAGA
This sequence comes from Mustela nivalis, assembly GCF_964662115.1. Classification (NCBI taxonomy): domain Eukaryota; kingdom Metazoa; phylum Chordata; class Mammalia; order Carnivora; family Mustelidae; genus Mustela; species Mustela nivalis. The sequence goes on from NC_139022.1 coordinate 55,873,811, forward strand.
AGGTGTGAGGGTTACCTTATTTGACAAAGGGGTTCTTTATAGGTGTAATTAAGTTAACGGGCTTGTCATGAGATCAGCCTGAATAGAGAATAGGCCCTAAGGCAACAACAAGGGTCCTTAAGAGAGAAAAGGAGGGACAGATTTGAGACACAGTAGAGGACCTAGGGAAACAGAAATTGAACTGGTGTCTCTGTAAGCTAAGGAATGACAAGAATTTGGGGCAACTACCTGAAGCTAGAAGAGAGGTATAAAACAGATTCCCCTTAGAACCTCGGGGAGTGGGGGCAGGAATTGCCAACACCTTGATTTGAGGCTTCTGACTTCAAAAATTGAAAGAGGATAAATTTCTATTATTTTAAGCTACCAAGTTTCTGGTACTTAGTTATGGACATTTGAGGAAATTAATATAAGGGTGCTGAAGTCTCCAACTATCATTATGTATTTGTCTATTTCTTCCTCATGTTCAATCAGTTTTTGTTTCACATACATTGTAGCTCTGTTGCTTGGTTCATACATATTTAGGATTACAACATATATGCTATTATGTATACTAATATTCACATGATCTATAAATATCAACCTAACTGCTTTATGTTTAATGTGAGTTTTTACAGACAACATACAAGCAAGATCAAATGTGTGTGTGTGTGAACAATATGCACATGTGTTTTAATCCACTATGTAAATCTGCCTTTTAACTGATATATTTAGACCATTTACATTCAGTGTAGTTATTAATATGCTATGGCTTAAGTCTGCCATTTTATTTTTTGGTTTCTGTTCCTTCATTTTTCTTCCTCTTTTACTGTGTGTTACTTGAACATTCTTTTAGGATTCCATTTTGATTTTCCAACAGTTTTTCAAGATGCTTATAGTAATAATGCCCTGTATTAGATTATATATAAACAACTCACTGTGCTCTACAAGTGTTAACATCTTACCAATAATAATATAATTAATAGTTTATAGATATAATTGCTTATTTTAGAATAAAATTTGGTTTATTTTCACCAAGTAAAGATTTCTATATTAATAGCCCATTTCTTTTAGGATTTGGAAAAATGTGTGCTATTTCCTTCTGGTTTCCATGGCTTCTGATGAAAAACACAATGTCCTTTGAATTGTTTGTCCCTATTTAACAAATACTTGTTTCTTTCTCTTGGCTTTCATTATTATTATTATTATTATTATTATTATTATTATTATTTTGCCTTTAGTTTTCAGAAGTTTGACTATAATGTGTCAGTGTGGAGTTCTCAGAATTCTGGGCCTGAGTAACAACTTGAATGACTTTTAACATATTTAAGAAGATTTTAGCCATTATTTCTTTGACTACTTTTTTAGTCCCACCCCTCTTTCTCCTCTCCTCTGGGGAATCCAGTGATGTATTAGATCTTTTGTTATAGTCTTACATGTCCTTAAGCTTTGTTTATTTTTTCCAAAAATTTTACCTTTGTTGGTCAGACTAGATAAATTTTATTGTTATATCTTCAAGTTCACTGATTCTTTCCTCTAATTTTTCTATTCTGATGTTGAGTCATCCCACTGAGTTTTTTTAATGTCAGTTATTATATTTTTAATCTTCTTTATGTCTTCTATTCTTTGATGAGAATTTCTGTTTCATTGTTAAGACTTTTTTTTCATTTATTCAATTGTGTAACTGCTAATCAAAGCATTTTTATGATGTCTGCTTTAAAATCTTTGTCAGATAATTCTAAGATTTTTTTCATACTGATATTGGTATCTACTGATTTCCCATTCAAATTGAAATTTTCAAATGGAAATAGGACATTTTCAGTATTATATTATGAGATTCTGGATACTCTTTAAAACCTGTATTTTTAGCTTTTTTCTCCAAAGGAAAAATGTGGAGTACTACCATCTCATTACTTCAAAGTGAGGGTAGAAATCCAGGTTCTCCACTTGACATACCCTGACTCTCAAGGATAGAAAGACCTTGATACTGCTGGCAGGGTGGGAGTTCTAGCTCCCCACCAGGCCTCCATTAATACTATTGTGACTGGGAGGAACAGGAGTGCCTCCACTGATACCATGTGTTGTAAGGAGTGGACTCATTACAACTGGACACTGGTGAACGTTCTGAATAACCACTAAACTTCCTCTGACACCACCACAGTGGGAGGGAGGAGACCTATCTCATTACTATTAGATAAGAGTCTAGGCTCCCCACATTGTTTCCACAGATGCTAGAGAGATGGAAGTAAGGACCCACCACATGAACCCTGGTAGAAAAACCAGGGAGGGGGTGCCTGGGTAGCTCAGTGGGTTAAGCCGCTGCCTTCCGCTCAGGTCATGATCTCAGGGTCCTGGGATCGAGTCCCGAGTTGGGCTCTCTGCTCAGCGGGGAGCCTGCTTCCCTTCCTCTCTCTCTTCCTGCCTCTCTGCCTACTTGTGATCTCTGTCTGTCAAATAAATAAAATCTTAAAAAAAAAAAAGAAAAAAGAAAAAGAAAAACCAGGGAGGCTGGGATGCCTCATTACAGCCTTGCAAAGGTTTCATACTCAGACTTTGCCAGAAAAGTAGGGAGTTGGACTAAGCTTTTCTGTGGTGTTTGACTGAAGTATAGTTGTTATTGTCAGAAAATCTTCTGTCTTCCTAGCTTGTGCCTATCCTAGTGTTTGGCTAGAAAAATAAGGTTTTTGTTGTTATGTGACCATTGACATTTGCAGGCTTCTGGTTCTTTCAGTTCCAAGGATAGGCTGTATGAGGTAAAAAGAAAACTAAAGAAACTCATCATATCACAGTATTATTGTTTGTGTCCTGAAGACCCTAATTGTCTTTCTTTTTCTATTTTTCAGGGTCTTATTCTTTGTTTCATATGTAATTTTTTTAATATACTTAGCAGGATGAGTACTCTTTCTTCCTGGAAATAAAGGTCTCCCAATTCCAGATAATTTTTAATTTATCATGAAATACTATTCATCTTTTCATTGTCTTCCTACCATTAAAACAGTGCAAAACCCTTCTTAGCAGGTAGGCCATACAGATATTGGTGGCAAACTGGATTTGGCTCATGTGTCATCATTATCAACCCCTAAAATAGATCAAGATTTTAGAACTATGACTCTTTTTGCTCTGTAGACACAACAGTCTGCCTATAAAAAGGATGAGGTAGAAAAATGAAAAGAAAAAATAGCTTTTCTCTTTTCTAATATCTGGGAACTTGGGAAGAAGAAAAAAAATGGTTGGGAGAATTCACAAGTAGGATCAGATTAAAATTATTAAAGATCCTAAGGATTTCAAGAGACTTCATGGTCTTCTACAAAATTCCAAATATTTGTGACACAAAGTCACAAAATAAGAATAAACAATTCCAGCAAAACCCTGATTTTTTCTAATTATGACTACTTTTATGTTTATTGTGAAATAAACATATAACTTCAAATAAAACTTTGAATGATTTTCCCTGTTTTTGCCCTAATCATATATCTAATATGCTTATTGAGTAATCCAAGTTGACAAATTAACTTCACAAATGCAGTAATTTCCCTTTATATACAGACATTAATTGTATTAAGGAAGTAGCAAAACACATCCAAGCATGTGATAGTCCAGACCATAAAATATGTAAAACAAAGACATAGATAGGAAACATAGCTTGAAACTAGCTAACACAAAAATGAAAAGAAGATTAAATAATTGGGAAACTGAAAACTACCCAGCAAAGTAAAAGTTCCAAGAACTATCTTGGCTTTACAAGAGAAATTCAGACAGTCTTGCAATGTGGAAGTCACACAGCTGCAAAATATTTCCAGTGAGGACTGGGCAGGGGGTGGGGTAGGGGAAGACAATGTTGAACTCATATGGCAAATGAATGCACTGCCACATCCTAATTGTTCAGCTGAGCCAGCCTGAAAATTCATGCAAAGTGCAGAGTTAGTATACATAATTTTATTCTAAAGCTTTCTTCTTTGAATTGCTATTAAATTTTAAATAAACTGAGACATGAGCATTTACTAAAGTCATTATGATTCCATTACCAATGGCAAGGAGATCTGTACCCAACATGCCAGAAGCCCTTTGCACTGAATTCTGTTCAAAGTTTCTCTTCTGACTTTTTATTTATTTATATCTCAGATCTTCAGTAAGAAACACCCAGTGTCATCTGAAAGGACACATATTGCAAGAAACTAATTTCCTCCCTTACTGGAGCTATGTGATGTGTGACTTCCCATTGAGTACAACTGCCAACAAGGCACAGGTGTGCACTGCATGAGGAGGTAAAAATGTGATTATAGGAAGAGAGATGTTATGATTTTTCCCTGTATCTATAATGTAATCAGCCTCAAATGAGTGCCTGCTTTTCTTTCTCATAGTACACACCAAGCCTGGGAAGCAAGAAAACCAAAAACTTTGCCATATCCAGATTCAAATTCATACTGTAATTGGCTTTAGAAATAAGAAGAAAAGCAGTTTTATCCTCCTTCATTGATCCTTTGGCTTACTACAGAAAAGCATCCTCAAAATCCTTTTACTTCTAATATTTTCATGCTATACTAGTTGAATAAGTAAGCCCCAACACTGAATGTATTGTCCTTTTTCTTTTATTTAATTAAATCAACCATCACATACTTCATTCTTTAAAAGGTAATTCACTATTTTCAGTGACAAAATGTTGTATTTGGAAATGCTTTTAAATTTAACTCAATAAAAGGAAAATTAAACTTCCAAAAACTGAGTAAGGCAAGGCACCAAGTATTATTAAATCAGGATCAAGTATTATTAATACAACTGATTCGAATATAATTCAACTCAGATGGGTACAAATAATTTATGCACAGGATTATTCAGTGTAGGACTGTTTGAACTAGAGTAGGTTTGGGAAAAAACTAAATATCCATTAATAGGGGACTAGTTAAATAAACTGTGGTATATCTATATGTTGCACCCATAGTCAAAGTATAACCTACATCTTTATGTACTAATATGAAACAATGATATCTGATATGTATGATTATAATATTCAACCATTTGGTTTAAAAAGATAAATGAGGAAGTGTATTTATGTCTTGCATATATATATATATATATATACACACAATATTTTCATAAGGATATAAATGAAGGGATAACTGTGGTTGCCTATATGAAGAAAAACCAGGTGGCTGAGAAAAATTGGTTTTATGAAAGTTTTACTATCATTTCATAGTTTTTGAATGTTTGAGCCATGTGAATGATTACCTATTCAAAAACATTAAATTTTAAAATTTTAGAAATACTGCATTGCTAGCATATTAAAATGTGATAAATGCAATCAATAATGATATTGTACTCCATAGATAGATTATCACTAATTTGGTGCTGAATGCATAATGCATCATAATCGTATCAGACCAATTAAAATCTCATGAGATAAACATGATCAGGTTCAGTTAACCCAGATGAGCCCCTAACACTGAAGTCTACTCAACAGAACTGATTTTACTTGTGGGAAAAATAGGCAGATAAAAATGCCTTATGATGTGGGAGATGCAATACGTATCAACATGACAAATTTTACCTCTTCTGTTAAGTTGCACTTTCTAAAATTCTCGCTATTGCTAAGATAGAGGAAAAACTATCTGGGGAGAAGTTTACAACATATTGGTTAGTTTATCCATTAACATAAATTAGGTCATATAATTTAACACGATCTATTATAGCTAGGCTTAAGGAATCAAAGAAACGAAACCAGGAAAGTTTTATTCTTGCAGAAAGGAAACTTTTGGAATCATCTAGAGTCTTTGTTGGATCTATGGATACAAGAAATAAACACCCCTAGTACCTGGTTACTCCGTTGTTAAACATTCAAAAGAAATGATTTAAATACAGGATAGGAGCCTTAAAAAAAAAGAAAAGAAAAGAAAAAACAAGCGAGGTTTAATTTTAAATTTTGAGTAAGACTAGGTTGGAGCAGTAAAATTAGAAGTTTCATTATAGTTGAGTGTTCATTATGTTGTACACCTGAAACTAATGTGTGTGTGTCAACCATAACCAATTAAAAAATTTCACATATAGTCAAGTGCCCATTTATATAAAGGAATGAAGAAATTCAAAGTAATCTCTGATTATAAATCTCTGAATAGTTGTTTGTATTATTAAAGATCACAATATCCTACAAGTGCCTTACTTCTTAGAAAACATTTCCTTAAATTGGTATCAAAAAAAGCCAAATGAAAAAAAAATTAATAATAGCAAGAACAAATAGTAATTAGAATCCCTATGCAGCAATTAAAATGGTAAGTATAGTCATAGAGTGAGACTAACATTAGTTACCATATTTATATTTAAATCATTCCTGGGTATGCTCCCCTTCCAGATATTTTCTTTTCCAGTAGATCTTGGAATAAGCAGACCCTAAAGTACTTTAAGTTGGAATTTTACAACTACTCCTAAGTGAATACATTAAGGCTGAGGGAGGGATGCCAGTTTTATATGGCAACATGTGTCTTTTTTTTTAAGTGCCAGTAAGAAAGTAATAAAAAGGAGCTGTTTTAGGCAAAATTATTCCAAATGGTTAGTCCAAAAAAAAAAAAAGTGATTGCAGGTGCAACTAAAACTTTAATGCTTGAAATATTTTTTTAATTTAATCTGGTCCTTAGGTATTTTGAAAATGCAATTTTTTTTTTCTCAAACAAAAAGAAAAAAAAATGGCCCAGAGAGAAAAATTAGGTCATGAGATCAATAGTAAACATAGACCTATTTATATGGATATGGGGAAAGTTTAGAAATAAGTATTATCATCAAAGTTACAAAAAGTTCAGTAATTAGAAATACTGTTTCTAAATTATACAAGGTTATTTTAGGGTCCCCAAAGTACAGAGATTTCTCTCTTATGCCAAAGTAGTTATTATAAAAATCAACCAAATAATTTTTTCTCAAGAAAGGTGGTATTAAATATATTGCTCAAAAGTGAAAAAAAGCAAATAGCTAGGCTAATCCTGGCCATACTTTCTAGTGCACAAAACTTTTCCATTCTGGAATGAGCAAAAAAAAGCAAGATAAAAATTGAAAAGATACTAAAAATAAATAAAAGTACAAACAAACAATACTGGTTTATCATAAGAGAAAAATGTAATTTCTTCACATTTTAACATTAGTTAAATAATATATGTATAAATGTATATAATCTTTTTTTTTTCAGTGTTCACATAAAAATATATAGAAAGAGAGTAAATAAGGTACAGAGACATAATGCATTCCAGTTCTGCTAACACTTTGGGTATCATAAAATTTTATTCAAAAATTTAAAATGGCCTCCATAAAGATATTATAACAGAGAATTATAAACTATCTTAAGGGCTAAAAGTAAAGGTAAATAATAATGAAAATAAAGACCACTGAGGAAGTGATGAGAGAATAGAAAATAAGTCTGTCTTATTTAACACAATCAGAAATGTTTTGGAAGAAAGATTATGAAATGAAATATTCAAGTTTATGATAAATCAGATAGTGTTGCAACTTTCAGTAAGAACTGAAAAGCTAGGGGCGCCTAGGTGGCTCAGTGGGTTAAAGCCTCTGCCTTTGGCTCAGGTCATGATCCCAGGGTCCTCGGATCAAGTCCCACACCGAGCTCTCTGCTCAGCAGGGAACCTATTTCCTCCTCTCTGTCTGCCTGCTTCTCCGCCTACTTGTGATCTCTCTCTGTCAAATAAATAAATAAAATCTTAAAAAAAAAAATAAAAAAGCTAGACAAAGGCACTTGAGTGAAAAGAAATGTTGACAAAAAATAAAAATTAGATCAAGTGTAGGAAAATTGATGTTAATGTTATATATCATATGAAAGGTAAATCATCTGTGGAAAATGTATGAAAGAAATGTCAAGTTTAACCACCAGAATTAGATAAAAATTTAAATGATAGCAAGATGTGCCTAATCAGAGCCATGTATAGTTTTAAATTCACAATGAGTTTCTAGAGAATATATTTTGTCAACGGAAAGAACGCATTAAGTGTATACTGCTTCTGTTTGTCAAACTAAGGAAGGAATGAAGTAATGAAATACCATTTTTTTCACTTAGGTGTTATAAAATGAATTTTATGTGTATATCCACCTTATATACCACTATATAAAGTTTTTAAATTGCTTTTTATCTCTGGATATAAGTGTTATGCTTTTTTGTGGAAGGGGTGGGTAAGCAGGCAGGAAGGAAGGGAAGGAAGAGAGGAAGTAAAATTAGAAAACCGGAATGAAAGGACAATATTTATACCCCCCAAATAACCATTTACTTCACTAAATAATTATCTTCCACTTTACCAAGCATTTCTAGGTAGCACCACAGTGATAAGACAGAGTATCTTCATTTAGAATTGCCATACTAGATTTCATGACCCACACAAAAAATGAGTATCATCACAAAGTCAAATGAGTAAAATAAAGATGAGAAGAGATTAGGACATGGCCAAGTACATTCTGTATGTCAAACAGATCATGTGCATTATCAAGTTAAATTTCACAAAGGCATTAACAGGTATATCCTTTTAAAGCAGTCCCTTAAAAATAAAGGGAAGAAACTAGCTTAAGGTCAAAGAACCTACTAGATTTTTGGCAGATTATTAATTAAAAGCCACACCTGTTTGACTCCAAACCTTTCAACTGCACTACACATTCCCAAATTTTATCAAGCACCTTGAAATAGAAAACATACTCAATTCTATCAATGGGTCACCAATCAAATGAAATAAAGGAAGAAGAGAAAAAAAAAAAAAGAAAGAAAGAAAAGAAAAGAAAGAGGAGAAGGAGAAAAAGGAAGAGGAAGCAAAACCACTGTGATCCTTGCCCCCTAGTTACTGAAAATCCTATTGAAAAAACCAAAGAACTAAAGTTTAGAAATACCATGTATAAGTTTAAAATCTCCCAGGTTTTATAAACATAGAGATTGCTCAGTGTAAAATCTGACAGAGTGGGTTTCCTGCAGAAGGAAGCCCTCATAATGAGTAAGATTTGGATAATAAAATCAGGCAGAGAAGAATTCCAAGAAGGGAAGCAGCACAATTTCTAGAAGGAAATGATGAGCAGCATAAAGAAAGGATCATCAATTCTAGATATTTTCCGGAACTTCACATATGCTCATATCCTCAAGTGAACTTTCTTTTGTTAAGATCTTTTTATACTCCAACCAGCTTAGTTTTCCTTTATTTTTTTTTTAAATTTTTTTCTGGTTTATTTATTAGACTTTAAAATTCACAGGGGTTTGCAGTACTTAACTTTTGAGATGAAATCATGACTCATAATCCAAAATCATTCAATGAGGCTGAATGTTCCACTTAACCAATTATTCCTAAACAGCTGACATTTTTTTGTTGTTGTTGCATTTTAAATTTCCATCCTTAAATTCACCCTGATTGAGCAATGATCTCTCTTTTGTGGTGATAGTTCTTTCTCATATGTGGTCATGTTATTTATTTCCACAACAGGAAGGCTACATAGGACTTACCACCAGGAGCTAGTTTCTCCTGGGATTTATGGTGAAAGAACTGCTAAGTCTTCCAAACATTACATTATCAAGATCATAATCCATTCATATGTCCAAACAGTAGTTATACTTTTGAACAATAAACATGAATAGCTTAGTTCAGCACCAGGAATAAAGCAAAAACTATTATATAGGAACTTCTTACCTATGTTAACTAACATTACTCTCTAAAAGGGCAACATCATTCTTAGATAGATATCAGTTTTTACCTTTCACTTTTTCTTGTTTCCTTGGAATATAGTTAATACCGATTAATGTAGATCCAAAGTTTTTCCCTTCCACTTTTCTTGTTTCCTTAGCATACAGGTAATACCTATCTATGCAGATCCAAATTATCGGAAGGTTCCAACCAGTAAAACATAAAACAGTTCAACTAAAATAATTATAAAATTTTTATAAATATCAGGAATGCAATTTGGTCTCTCAGTTTTATATCTTCCTCAAAGACCCATGAATCTTATTGTCAACGACTGTTCCTAAAAGCAGAGATAAGACTGTCATTAGGATCTTAACCCTCAAAACTCAGTCTTTCATGCATGTAGTCAATCACTCAACTAATAATTACTTGGCATTTATAGCTAGGAAAAGGAGAAATCGCAGTAAACAAAGTCTCTGCCCCAAAGGGGCTCAAATGGAAGGAAACCAACAATAAATAAAGATGTAAGTAAACGTGCAGTATGTCAGATGAGAAGTGCTACAGAGAAAAGCAAAGCAAAGTAACGCAACAGAGAAGGCTACAGATAGTAGAGAGGGTGTCACTTTATAAAGGAGAGTCAGTGGGGTGCTAAAGAGCCTATTATAGATACCCCAGGAAAAAGGGAAGCTCACTCTGAATATAAAGAAATAGTATGGATACAGAGACAAATGTAAACACTAAGATCACACCTGAATAGTAAGTTCATTGGTGTGGCATCAAGCTCATAGGTATCCAAGCCCAGAGCCCCAGGGACTTAACTCAATAGTGAAATCTCTGAGTTTCCAAAGAGTTACGACAGTTCAAGTAGACATAGAAGTCAGAGTCACACCAGAATGAAGATACCTGGCATAAATTGAACTTTAGAGAGACAGAAGATGTGGAACTAAATGGGCTCCTGTAAATAACTATATTACATGAGATATGAAAAGAAAACTAACAAAAGAGAAAAAAACGAGAAGAGAAGAAAAGAAAGAAAAGAAAAAAGGAAATTCAGACCTTGTGATTGAGCTTATGGTCTTGACACTTTATCACAAGACTCTTTTGGCCTGGTCCCAATTTCTCAGAGGAAATGAAGAGACTGCATGATCTTTTTATGAATAACAAATTCTCAATGCATTAAGCTATATAATGGGAAGTCCTGATAGACACAGAGTTTAATATACCAGAATGAGGGCTTTGGACCCCCAAGTTTTTATCATAACATAGGACCTGATCTCTCAGAGAAAGATATGAAACATATACGAATACCAAGTTCTCATGTATCAGAAAATGAATTAAGAAGGTAGAAATTATTACACAGATTGTAATGTATAAATAGTGGTTAAATCATGGAATAATAAAATATAAACAGGAAGAGAGTAATAAGGCACTTAAGGTCTTTTATCCCCAATGGTCAAGAATTACTACATGAATAATACATTACCTTTGGAAAAATGTTAATATGCCCACATTATACCTCTTCATACCCTCCTATGATCATCCAATCTAGATGCCTCCATTAATATCTTGGGACATTATTTTAAAGCAATTGCCTATATGCTTTGCCATTTAAAAAAAAAAAAAAAGCAAAAAATAAAAGGAAAAAATTCCCCTTAGCTTAAAAAGATCAAGGAGGACAATTAACTTTTTCCAAAAGAGTGCCTTGTATAGTCTAAATTACAAAACAGGCTTTATTTTCACAGCAAGAAAACAGGTTTTTTTGTTCATCAGCATTCTGATATTGACTAAAATTAAACTCTAATCTCTTGCATCAGTAGCTGGTAAACTGCTACACAAAATATCAAATATCGATTAAGAATATATATTGCTTAATAAAGATTTCTCAAAACTAGTTGTCATTGTGGTATAATGCTCTGCTCGTATTTCAGCCTTGGTCATAGGTACAAAATTTAGGGTTTTGCTTTGCTCAATTCTAGACATTGAAGCGGTCATCCATGTATATACTTCAGATCGACTTCCGTCAGGGAAAGCAAGCCACTGAATGTCCATGGCAATGCTCCAAACCATGATGAACCGAGGCAATTTCATTTTCGTTGACCACTGCTTCAGGTCATTGTAATTTAATGAGTAGTAATCCTATTTAAAAATATGTTGCAGGCAGCAAGGTGCCTGCTGGGAGAAAGTGGCTACGCATGAACAGATCAATATGCATTGTGTGCTTTCAACCATTCAATAATCGATTCACCCTTGTTATAAGAAAATAAATGTCAAAGTCCCCAAAGTTAATTTCTGAAGAAAGCATTTACAAGGCTATCAGATTATTAAAAGTTTCCCCGGGTTATCTTCTGTTTATTTATTTGCTATTGAAATCTCTGTGCTGCATCTCACAATATCCCATTCAAAAACTGTAAAGGAATCCTAAAAGTAAACTGCTGCAGGAAGATGGGCTGCATTTTCTTACTATCACCAAAGTGTTAAAGGCTTATTTGGACTAAAGCATTTTACAGACTCAACTCTTTTTTTCCCCCTCTAGTCTTACTTTTAAACATACCAGCTGCATTTAATAAGCTATCAAATAAGGCTTTCAGCAGGCTTAACTATAAGATGTCAGATCTTCTGCTTCATGGGTTATTCAGTAATTTTCAATTTCTTAAAATTTGTGCATTAAAAGAAGATAACGTATTCCTTTAGAGTAGTCAGAATTTTCAAAAGTCTTAGCTATATGCCATGGGCTTTCAACATTTCTCTGTTGCCATAGAAATGGGTTTATGAAGGACTGAATCTGTGCAGCATAATCACAAACATTAAATTGGCATATAAAAGCATTCCAGCCTAGCATCTCTACTGTCTATGCTAATGGTTTCGCTGCTTTTCTAGCTGTATCTTACCAGGCTGTAATTCATTCAGGAAGCCCTAAACACTATCTTTCATTGAACTGGATTTCAGAGGAGTCTCTTATACATTGTGTACCATTTTTCTGTTAGCTGGCTGAGCTCTCAGCCCATCATTTTGCCACATCAATGAATTCTCTGGATTAGAAATCAAACCAGAAAACTATACACATCAGAGCACCAAAGGCAGTGCATAAGTCCGACTCATTTGACTTCAATTAGCTGGATAATGTGAGTGGTAAACGAGATTCATTTCCTCGGATCCCAATTGCATTGTCATTCAAAAGAAACTGATTAAAAGTTCACTTCAGTGAGTAAATATACATGGTCCAAGTTATCAAACTCAATTTCCTCAAATCTTTTTCTAAGAAAGTTACTCATAATTTTAAATGACATAGTACTTACATATGAAGCTGAACACATTTAAGGTTTCCCTCAATTAATAATAAACCCATCCTGCTCTTAACCAGTCCCCAAAAAACTCAAGCTAGTTATCTACGTATCTTTAGGAAAGTTGTGTTCTTGTACTTGTTCATCTGCTATAAAGTTCAGTCAGGATTCCCAACCCTTCTATTTCAATGGCTCAAAACTTTGATTTTAACTCCCTCTAGATCAAGAAAGCAGATGTTCTCTTCTGCTAGCTATCTAAACTGAAGTTAATTAAATTCTTTCTTGTAACTAAAACTAGCAAGAACCTAAAATTAACAGCTACTTTAATTCTTCTGTGTGTCATCTTTCATTGTAATCTGCTTTTAGAATAGGCACTGTTCAGCAACTTTTCACTTGACTGTGGAAAACTAGTTTCATTTGAGCTGATGTCAGTGGTGTTACTTTTATTCTTACAAAGGTCAAGTCACTTCCATAATCCCCAAAGGAAACACTAAACTCAACTCATCCTAACCAGGCAAAGAGAATGCACAGTACCATTTGTCAAAATAATCAAGAGTGACTGTTTTCCTCACACTTTGGTTGTAAAGCAGGGTCTAGAAAAATAGGACCTTGTGATTATTCATAGGTTTCCCAAGCTAGCATCCATCTCCACCTCTTATGATAATGAAGCCCATTCTGCTTGGATCTGGTGAGGTTGACTCTGTCCCCACAAATGAAATGCATGACTTATGCTTAGCTACTTAGGATTTCCCACTGCTCAACCATAGGACTGGTTCAGTAAGGGTACAAGAGTCACATTAAACCAAATACGTCAACAGATCTCAAACCTAGAAAGCAAGCTCTCTTTCCCCTGAAACTGATTTTGTGATGATAGAAATCGATGCTCCCATGGGATTAAAGTCAACACAGTGGAAAGTACAGCTAAAAGATGGGAGAAAGTCAATTCTTTTTTTTTTTTAAGATTTTATTTATTTATTTGACAGACAGAGATCACAAGTAGGCAGAGAGGCAGGCAGAGAGAGAGAGAGGAGTTAGCAGGTTCCCCACAGAGCAGAGAGCCCCATGAGGGGCTCAATCCCAGGACCCTGGGATCATGACCCCAGCCGAAGGCAGAGGCTTTAACCCAGGTGCCCCGGAAGAAAGTCAATTCTAATGATAATGTTTCAGCCCCTGAAGACAGCTATACCCTAGGACTTTTCAGTAAGGTGAGTTTCTTTGCTTCAGCCAGATTGGGTCAGAGTCTCTTTCATAAAAATAGCAGGGATGCATTTGGGTCTCACAATTGAAAAACAAAAAGTTCTTGAAATTACTCTAGTAAAGATAGAGACATCAACCATCAGATGCAAAACATCACTCTTGATACAAGAAAGCAAAGTAAACTATCGCAATGTTTAATTAATAAAAAGAAAAGAAAAAAAAAAAGATGTCTAACAAAGGTATTCAACTGCTTTCTTAGTTTTCAGTCAATTTCTTTTTCCCCCAGAGTCTGAACACTTTCTGAAATACCAGTTATAAGTAATATAAACTTTACCTACATACTGCATACACTTACTTATCATAAAATGTGAGTCCACTAAGTTCTCTGTCTGGGAAAAAGAGTTGATGAGACAAATCCCAACAGTGAATGGGATTTTGCATTCAGGCAGGAAATATGGCAAAGAATAAAACAGACGGCATTCTATTCATGGTTCCTGATTGTTTTAAAATAAAGTTAAATGGAATAAAACAAAGTAGAATAGTATCCGAGAATTTTAGAATTAAGTAGTAAAGCAGATTCCCCCACATCTTTTGTTCCATTACCAAGCCCTGATATATAGTTAATGTTGGGCAAAGTAAGTTTTGTTTCATATGATGCTAGTCCTGTGAACTGTTAGATCATTCAACTTCTCTTCTAGCCATCTTACATCCAGTGTCATGTTCACGATTCATATTTTTATCAGGACCAAAAGTACAACCAATATTAGTTAAGGTCACTACTTGAATTAATATCAAATTTTTCTTTTAAATGTATAACAAAATGCCAACATTAGCATGAAGCAAGAAAAGTCACAACTTTCAACCCACGTGAAATATATCTCTTTCAGTACAAGCACACCAGAAAACCATAGAAAACGTCTCTATAGAAATATCTATCCAGGGATGCCTGGGTGGCTTAGTTGGTTAAACATCTGCCTTCGGCTCAGGTTATATTCCCAGGGTCCTGGGATCAACCCCCACAACAGGCTCCTTGCCTAGCGGGGAGCCTGCTTCTCCCTCTCCCTCTGTCACTCCCACTGCTGTGCTCTCTGTGTCAAATAAATAAATCTTTTTTAAAAATTTTATAAATATCTAGCCAGATTATAGTATAAATAATATAGGCAAACATTTCTTAACCCAAAGTTCTTCCATTATCTTCCTTAATCTTTCTACCCGTGAGAACAGTGTATCCTTCCCCCCCCAAAAAATTTGTTTTAGTGATGTGCATATCACACATTAGCTATTTCTACTAATGAAGATGGAATACTTAAGAGCTTTTAAATTCAGATATATCTATTTTGCTTTTCAAAGGTGGACCTATGAATTCATCCCTCTAAGGCTCAGTCTCTTTATCCATGAAGAAAGCACAACCTAATTGGTTGGGGAAAAATGAAGTAAAATATGTAAAGTATATTAGCAAAGTACTCACATATAGTAAGCCCAATAAATGATGGCTAAAAAGTAAATATACCAACCCAATGCACTACCTTAGAAGAGAGAAACTTTAACTTAGAATTGAAAATCTTTACTGTTATATAAATTATATATTTGTATTGGTTTCCTATCACTGCTCTGGAAAATCACCACAAATATAATGGCTTTAAAAAAACACAAATTCACTATCTCTAAGTTCTGGAGGTCAGAAGTCCAAAAAGGGTCTCACTGGACTAACACCAAGATATTACAGGGCTGCATTCTTGGAGGTTTTAGGGAAAAATCTGTTTCCTTTCCTTTTCTAACTTCAACAGTCTGCCTGTGCCCATTCACTTATGACTTCTTTCTCCATCTCTAAAACAAGCAGAATATAATCTTCAAGTATTTCTCTGACTCTGATTCTTCTTCTACTTCCCTAATAGTGTGAAGAATCCCTGTGAACATATTCAGCCCACTGGATAATCCAAAGTAATATCTTTACTTTAAGGTGAACTGATTATCAACCTTAATTTCATCTGCACCCTTAATTGTTCCTTGGCATTAAATATAACATGTTTATAGGTTCTATGCATCAGAACATAAGCATCTTTGAGGAGCCATTATTCTGTCTACCACAACATCTATCCTTAAATTTATTCTTTGTATTATAAAATGATAGTTCCTAAAATTCACCTTAAATCTTCATATTATTCTTGTTTCCTACTGTCCCAGAAAACACACCCACTATGGACTCCTACAGTAATTAAGTTCAAATATACAATTATTCATTGTTCATAAATTTACCTTCATGGATGATTTGAAAATATAAAATCATGCTACCGAACACCAAGATTGCCAAAACAACTTAATCACATAAAGTATAATTTGAGTCAATGTTTTAAAATGCTATGGAACAGAGATAATAGATTTAGGAAACTTAAATTTCTTATACTCAAAAGGTATTATATCGTTAAATTCTTCAATTTTGACTAGATTTTTCTAAGGCTTGCTTTTATGTATCAATTCCAATTTCCTGCATAACAACCACCTAAAATGTATTTGGAACATAAATTTGAAAGTCAAACAACAGGCTTGGAGGTAATAACTGTGTATGTGTGGGGGAGACGAGGGGTAAAGGTGAGAGAAATATTCTCAAAGAGAATCTGTAAAACTAGGATTCTCGGTGTTTTAGAAATTTGACTCAAATTACAGTGGTTTTTGGGGGGGGGGTTGTTTTTGTTTTTGTTTTATATTTTATTTATTTATTTGACAGAGATCACAAGTAGGCAGAAGCAGGCAGAGAGAGAGAGGGAAGCAGGCTCCCTGCTGAGCAGGGAACCCGATGTGGGGCTCGATCCCAGGACCCTGGGATCATGACCTGAGCCGAAGGCAGAGGCTTTAACCCACTGAGCCACCCAGGCACCCCTCAAATTACAGTTTTAAATAACTTGAGTATTTTTGGTAATCTTGGTGAACTAAATCATAGGTTTTTTTGGTTTGTTTGTTTTAATCACCTGGGAAGATAAATGTAATGAATGATGAATGATTTTGGTCTGCTGCAATAAATTTATTGTAGGAGTCCAAGGATGAATCATTTTCTGAATCAGAGAACAATATTCATAAAATCCCTATTTATGTTCCAAAGAATGGACATATTGGTGTTACCCAAGTTACTTAGGAGTAGGCAATGGCAAGAGTCTTTACACCAGAGAATAGGATTGCTAAATGTATCATACCACATAAGCCACACATTTTTAGAAGTATGTTCAAAATATTGCAAAAAATACACTAAAAAGCATTCATTTTTTTAAAATTTCATAAGAAATTTGAATTTAACACTTAAGCTATCCGATATAGCTATCAGATATATCTACTCCTAATTTCTAATTCTCAGAGGGAATGATCGCACCATAGCTCTATTGCAAAACTGAGGGTAACAGATGTCTTTTCTAGACTATAGTTAACAGTTACATCTTTAAAAAGTCAATCAAATCCTTCCTAAAGCAGAGAGTGGTATACATGTATTGAGTCTAAAATCCAAGGACCAGTTGAAGAGTCAAGACAAGTGCCAAAAAATATTAGAATTGGGGGAACAAATAGATTAAAGAGGACTTTCCTGCTCTCCTAAGTATTTGTGAATACAGGCAGAGTTTAGTACAGATTGCCTAAAATAGTGCTTCTTATAATTAATTTGGAGGTCATACACTCATTTTATAGACTGTGAACATAATTTGCAATTTTGTATAATTTTCAAAGGGTTCAGCGGCCCATGAAAATGCATATAATTTTAATTGTAATCTGTTGTCATTTATGTTGAAATATATTCAGAATATTAAAAATTTTGAAACAGACATGCCTATCAATTTTCCATTTATATTTGATACTTTTAATGTCTTGTTTAATAAATATTTTCCTACAAAAAAGTAGAATAAGTTCTACCCATAATCTCCTCTAATTTTTTAAAAATTTAATGTTTTATATCAGTTCCATAACTTACATAATTCCTTTTTGTACATAGTGTAGTAATGTTTCTTTTTCATAATAATAAATTGTATTAACACCATTTATTGGATAATCTGCCTCTCTTCCTTTATTTCATATCAAATGCATCAGATTTCCATGAGTTCCACAGGTTGTTCCTGAGTTCCTACTCTGTTTTATCAACTAACCTCCATAGTCTTACTTTCCTTACTGAACCATTATTGGACCATTATTCTTCCACAGAAATTTGTAAATCAGTTTGTAAATTTACCCAGAAAAATTTATTTTTGGACTATAATTGGTACTGCATTTAATATGTAGATTGACTTGAAGGAGAAATGTCATCTTTATAAAATGTATATTCTCAGTAATAATTGTAACACATTTCTCCAGTTTTCAAGTTTTCCTTTATCCCTTTGTATAATTTTCTCCTATTTTTTTCAATATTCATGCTATATTTGGCAACTTCATTGAATCCTCTTAATGTTTCTAACTTCTTATCTATTTTTCTTGATTTTACACTTGTTATCTTCATGTCTTTCTTTCATTTCCTTCAACTATTGTTTGTTTTTGTTTTTGTTTTAATTTTGTTTTAATTTTTTAAATTTATTTTCAGCGTAACAGTATTCGTTTTTGATGACTTAGTCTATTGTCCTGGCTCTCTAGTACAATAGCAAATAGTGGATATAATGTAGGAATCACCATCTTCTTTTTGGTTTCAATAAAAACCATTAAGTTATAACTTTATTACTCATTCCTCACATTTCCATAGACTTCCAAGTTTACAATACCATGTGACTATTGCCACTACTCATCAAACTGTTAAGTTTAGGATAAGGAACTAAGCATTCTCTAATCACCCCCTTTTGGGGTACATTTCCTCAAAACCACTTACCCTTTGGAATTCTAGGTTCCTTGGCCATCTATGCAGTGCTCACATTGAGACAGGCAGAGGAACATTTCCACTTGGAAAACAAGCTCAAAAGAGGAGAAAAGAATTAGAAAGCCAATGTGGCTGCATACACAAACCACGTTCTCTAAGAATCCTTATCAATAATAAAGCTGCTATATTTTATTTTTACCTTTATCCTTCTTATACCAACTTGTCATTTATTTTCAAAAGTAGGAGAAATAAAAGCATTGTTTTTATGTCCCAAAAGTAATATCATACTATTTATTCACCATTAGTTATACTTTTAAATGATTTTAATGCAAAATACTATCAGATTAAGAATGTTCCTTTCTATTCCTAATCTGTAAGATTTTTATCACAAACAAATATTTAATTTTATCAAATTGTTTCCTACATCAGTTGAAGTGTTCACTTGTTTGCTCTTACTCTGTATAGAAAAATACCTTGATCTGTTGAATTATTCTTGCATCCCTGGTATTTATACCTACATAAAAGGAGATAGTCAATAACAGGAAGAGTTTGTTCAAGATAAGATTTATTGTTTTTTGAGTTTTGGAATAAAATTATTTGCAAAACTCTTCAGGCCTGGTACCCCTTTCTGATGGATGGTTCCTATACTAATATAGTATACAGTACATCTAGAAACCTTACATTTCATGTCAAATTTTGGCTTTGTTGCTTCTTTTTAAAATGCTACCTTATATCTATGTTCTATTTAAAACACATTTTAGGGGTGAATTAAAGCTTCTGCCTTTGGCTCAGGTCATGATCTCAGGGTCCTGGGATCGAGCCCCGCATAAGGCTCTCTGCTCAGTGGGGAGCCTGCTTCCCCCTCTCTCTGCCTACCTCTCTGCCTACTTGTGATCTCTGTCAAATAAATAAATAAAATCTTTTTTAAAAAAAATCTTTTTAAAAAATTAAAAAAAAACACACATTAAACTTTTTTTCTTCATCTGTCTTGGCACAGTTGCAGCTATTTTGCTAGTTTTTCAAGGCATATATTCTATTAGCTCATTCTATTAGCTCATCTTCAGTTGATTGTTGTCTATTATATTAAATCTTGAATATAATGATTCTTTGCCAGAAGACTCCAAAAGGAAGTTCTGTAGAATAAAATCTAAATATAAAATTTATGGTAGAATAATAAAATGACATGAATACCAAAAAGGTTCATGTTAGAAGGGAGTAAGAATCAGTCAAGTGAAGATTTAAACAATAGCCTTTTCCTCAATTAAGATAAATAGTAAGTAGGTGGGGCGCCCGTGTGGCTCAGTCTTTAAGTGTCTGCCTACAGCTCAGGTCAAGATCCCGGGGTCCTGGGATCAAGTCCCATATCAGGCTCCCTGCTCAGGGGGAAGCCTGCTGCTCCCTCTCCCACTCCCCCTACTTGTGTTCCCTCTCTCACCATGTCTCTCTCTGTCAAATAAATAAAAATAAAATCTTTTTAAAAAAAGATAAAGAAGTAGTTGATTAATAAGAGATAAGTAATAGACTAGCAAAAGTAGAGGGCTAAAATTGACATTTCACTTTCATAGTGAGTCAATAAAACAGGAAATAATCAACTATTTAGAAAAACAAACATACAGAACTTGACCTGAAGCCAATCATTTCCTGGATCTTCATCAAAGAAATATGCAGTCTACCAATATGATTGAAGCAATGTTTTCAATTCATGTGGTTGGCGGAATAATGTCTCCACCAATGATTTCCTCATCCTATTCCCTAAAACCTATGAATATGTTATCTTATAATATAACCAGGACTTTCAAGATGTGATCTCGAGTTAGGGGTTATTCCATATTATCCTGGTGGACCCAGGGTAATCAAAGAGGTTCATCAGGACAGGATGCTTAGAGAAGGAGATGTAACAATGGAAGTTCAGAGACAAAGAGAGGTTTCAAGACACTACCCTGCTAGCTTTGAAAATGGAAGAGGGGACTAAGAAGCAGGCCACCTCTAACAGCTGAAAAGGCAAAGGCACAGATTCTCCTGTAGAGCCTCCAAAAGGAATGTAACCCTGTTAATACCTTGATTTTAGGACTGCTGACCTCAGAATTGTAACATAATAAATTTGTATTAAGCCACCAAGTTTATGGTAATCTGTTAGAGCAGCAATAGGGCACGAACAACACCTACGATACAGATATATAAAGATTATCAAATTTCTTCACAGTCTTAAAATCAAAGGAATTCTGACCATGGATCTCTCAGCTAAATAGGCATGACATTCAACATCATCGTTCTTGCCCCCCAGCATCTCACTTCACAGGACAGTTCATTGTATCCTATGAGAACACTGACAGACCAAGTGCTGATGAGGTTGTGAAACAATGGGAACTCTTCTATGCCACTGATAGGAATATAAAATGGTATGTCACTTTTAAGGACAATTTGGAAGTCTCTTACAAAACTAATCATTTGTTTAGTATTTCCCCAAAGAAGCTACAAACTTACATCTACACAAAAACATGCTCATGAATATTTATAGCAGTTTTATTCACAATTGCATAAACTTGGAAGTATCCAAAATGTCCTTCATCAGGTGAATGGATAAATAAACTCAGGTACTGGCCGCTGGGTGGCTGTGTTAAGCCTCTGCCTTCAGCTGGGGTCATGATCCCAGGGTCCTGGGATCGAGTCCCGTATCAGGCTCTCTGCTCAGTGGGGAGACTGCTTTTCCCTCTCTCTCTCTGCCTGCCTGTCTGCCTACTTGTGATCTCTGACTGTCAAATAAATAAATAAATTCTTAAAAATAAATAAATAAATAAATAAATAAGCAGAGGTACCTATAGACAATGGAAAATTACTCATTGCTTAAAGGAAATGGGCTGTTAACCCATGGAAAAACATGGAAGAAACTTAAATACATATTATTCAGTGAAAGATGCCAATCTGAAAAAGCTATAAACTAGATGATTCCAACTATATAATATTCTGAAAAAGGAGATGGTAAAAAATCAGTGATTGCCAGGGCTTTGGAGGGTGGGGATGAATAGATAGAGCACAGAGGATTTTAGCATAGGGAAAATACTCTGTAAATAGACATACAGATATTTTCAATATGGTAATTTCTCTGATAAATAAAATTGTATTAGAGAATTTCCTGTACAACATGGCAGATTTTACACATGTATTTATGTTGTTTTTTTTTTTTTTAAGATTTTTATTTATTTCTTTGACAGAGAGAGATCACAAGCAGGAAGAGAGGCAGGCAGAGAGAGAGGAAGGGAAGCAGGCTCCCTGCTGAGAAGAAAGCCTGATGCGGGGCTTGATCCCAGGACCCTGGGATCATGACCCGAGCCAAAGGCAGAGGCTTAACCCACTAAGCCACCCAGGTGCCCACCACATTTATTTCTGTTTACTCCCTTCTGAGCCCCTACCAAAATAATGATGACAAGAAAATAAAGAGTTTTAAACCACAAGGAAGATAAAATGAGGAAACAATAGGGAATATATATCAACAAATGTTGGGATGTGGAAAGGAAGTGAATGAGTTGTAACATACTTAATTGAGTGCAGAAAACTAAAATGTCAGCATATGCAGTGAGGCACACCAGTGAAAGAAAGTCTGTTTATGCTGCAGAATTCTGGAGAGACTTAGGAAGCTTCTGCAAGTGTAGACTTTGGTGAGTAGTAGGCTAAAAGCCAGAAGTGTATACACTACAATGCTTCCCCTCAGATAACCCCTATCCTCAAGTCCAGACTCCCACCCTAAACAAGTAGGCAACTATTCCCTTTATAAAGAGATGGAGAGCTTCAGTATTTAAAGAAATTGACCAGAGAGGCTAAAAACTTGGTGAAGGCAGAGGTGAGGAGAATAAAGTTAAATTCTATTACTAAAATAGAGAATATAGTTAATTTCTATATACTGCACAATGAGTTTCCAGGCTTTGTCCCACCTAAACCGTCACCATGCTAGTAGACAGACACTCTAGCAATAGAATGAATTAATCTTGGAGAACATGATTAGAAAAGCGGCCAATGAGACGTTCAGGGAACTCACAACAAATCTGGATCTGTGTTAGATCTACCTTTTATAAATAACACATAAAGTTACCCATCAGTTTTTCAGTCACTATTCCTACATCTGAATGATTGCCAAAAACCAAAAGAGATCTCAAAAAAGCCTCCAACGTGAAAAAAAGACAGCAGGTAAAAGGAACTTGGCAAAAACAGAGATAATGTAATGAGATTTAAAAAAAAATTTGAGAGATTAAAGAAGCTATTTCATCCTCAAAATAAGAAAATTGGGTATAAAAAACAAAGAGCATATGGTAATGTTAGATGAAATACAAGTTTGTTTGTTTTTAAAGAATTTATTTCTTTATTTGTGTGGGAGAGAGCACAAGCAGGGGGAGCAGCAGGCAGAGGAAGAAGCAGGGTCCCTGTGGAACAGGGAGCCCCACGCAGGACTCAATTCCAGGACTGCGGGATCATGACCTGAGCGGAAGGCAGATGCTTAACGAACTGAGTCACTCAGGCATGCTAAAATACAAGTTTCGATAGAAACTTTGAAAGATTTAATCAAGTCTACTTTGCAAAAAGAGGGGGAAGAAAGAAAGGAAGAAAGGAAGGAAGGAAAGAGTTGGAAAATGAGAAGAAAGAATAATTAAATTAGAAGGTTGGAGCAAGAAGTCAAACATTTACCTAGCAAGAGATCTATGTTAAAAAAAAAAAAAAGGAGGAGGAAGGGAATTATATAATGAATAATATTTCCCACAACTAAAGGTTAGTTGCCACATTGAAAGGGACTACAAATACCAACCACAATACATTGAAAAAGTACCATCCTATGGCACATTATCATAAAATTCTAAAACATTTGCTTTAAAGTGTTTCCACAGAAAAAATTAAAAGACTATATACAAAGGATGGAGCTACAACACAACACAGCAATTTTCACCATCAACAGAGGGAAATGCCTTAAAATTCTGAGGAAAACATTCCAAACTATGATTTTATGACCAACTAAACTATCAAACAAGTGGGAGAGTAGAATGAAAATATTCTTAACCATGCAAGCTTTACATCCTTTGCATGCTTTCTGGGACCTACTAGAGAAGAGCCCCACTAAAATGATGTAGAGAACCTAGAGCAATGAAAACCTAAAATCCAGGAAAAGGCAGAGAGAGATGAAAAGAATATCACAATAATGGTAAAGAAAAGACCCAGGGCAACAGTCATGCAACAGGCCTGGGGAACAACTAGCATAGTTTCAAACAAGTAGATAAAATGTCCAAGAAAGGTCAAGATCACTACATGGTACAACTTGGTTTGAACAGAGAGAGAAGCTGTCATTCACATCATATTCTATATAAATGAACACCCTGAAGTCATGCAGCACAAGTTGCCTTATGCCTGCAGTGGGCTTGGGAGGGCTACTGTCCTGAGGAGGGCTACTGGTCCTGAGACAAGTCAGATGTCTCCTGGTTAAAGAAAAAAAAAAAATTGACAGTTTATCTGATATATTTTACTGTGTGAATAAAGGTACTAAGAGGTGTTTCACAGTTCCACTGAAGAGTTTGAAAGAAATTAGAGAGAAAATATAAAAAAGGCAATTTTCAACATAACATATGATACCAGGAAGGTAGCAGATTATGCCACCTGACATACAGTTAATAGTATTTATATAATCATTAACACAAAAACTGAATATTTATTTAATCAAATATAATAATATACCAGTGTTGGGGCAATATTATTTTTAATTTTTTTAAAGGTTTTATTTATTTATTTGACAGAGAGAGAGAGAGATGACAAGTAGGCAGAGAGGCAGGCAGAGAGAGAAGGGGAAGCAGGCTCCCTGCTGAGCAGAGAGCCCAATGTGGGCCTCGATCCCAGGACCCTGAGATCATGACCTGAGCCAAAGGCAGAGGCTTAGCCCACTGAGCCACCCAGGTATCCTGTGTTGGGGCAATATTAAAAGAAAAAGAACATACACATACATAAACCACTTACTATAGAAATATGGGGTGGATATCAGGAATAAAATAGCTGAAAGTGTTGAATGTAGTTCCTACAGGAATAGAGCCTGGCATGTGGTGCCAAAGAAAACTCATCCTAAGCCTTATTTTACAAATCTATCTTACTTTTTTTAGTAAGTAGATATTACTATTACTCCAATTTTTAAAATACACTTGGAAAACATGAGTGTCACATATCAAATGCCAACTGTTTCTGTTTTGATTGCAGATTGTACGAGTATTATTTTAATCTGTGGATATTGCTTTCATGACGTGATCTGTGACATGGTACAAATTAGATCTAGTAGAGATTCATGATGAGGAAGCTATTTTTCTCAAATCCTAAATGCATCTTTTATTTTGTCTTTGTCAATTTCTTTTAGAAAAAAATTAAAAATAAATAGGGCTGATTACAGTCTATTAAGAACAGATGGATAATGTTCGCATTAGGAAGTGGATCAAATGGACATAATTTTTCCTCCCTTTTTATGTCCATCATCTGCAATGGATACTAGAACAGGCAAATATGCATATTCATAATATATAGATTGAAAAAAACAAACATTCCAAGACTACAGATTCAAAATCAAAAAGAAGGAATTTATTTTCCTTCCAGGGACAATAGACAAATGACAAAGCAATCTTCACAGCTCTTAATGAGATCCCAAGGTAATCGTGATGGTCTCAAAAGTAAAACAGTTGAATAACTGAATTTAAACTAAATGCTTTTCCTAGACCCTTCTAGTTGTTTTTAACTAGAAGGCATGTGTGGCATACAGAATACTGGACAACAGAAGAATAATGTATTTTCGCATTCTTGGGAACATCACAATTTATTGTCAGGAGTACAGCACTGATTAATGATATCACAATGAATACCAAAAGGGAAAAAGAAGAGATTATTATAAAGTGTTGCTTATTATAAAGTGTAGTCACATTTGTTTTAGTTTCTTGCTGAGGGTCCAAAGAACCAAAGTCATTACTTTATGAATGAAATATTACATGTCAGATATTAATAACAGGGCATCTGAAGCTTCTCAGTTCCTCTGGATTATCGTCTATGCATACAATTTTGGAAGGGAAGTGAGTGACTTGTTTAGGGCTTTGGAATACTTGAGAGTGATAGCACTGCCTAGGGCAAGACACTGGCCCCTTCAGGCCACAAGGTAATTGTGTAACTGGCAAAGTCCCTCAGCTCGAACCTGAATTCCTATCGATCCCAGAATTATTTTGCTCCCTGCTGCCAATGAGCCAAAGGGTAATTTTGTTATGAATAGATATTAATTTCTGTTTTCCATGTGACTCTTTTTTGTGCATTAAATCATATACCTAAATTTTATCAATTAATTTTATCTACCAGGGTGCTTCACTCTCTATTTCAAGGACATAAACTTGAATCAGTCACAGCTAACTGCAGATTACAGACACTGCAAACTGCTAAAGTTAAGGAGAGTTGTTGCCCGCCTTCATCCAACAGCTGGTACTAATGTCAGTTTTCATTTTAAGTGTCTGATAAATGTAGCTTTGTTTGACAGGAACCTGAAATGAAATGCAATTTTGTGTGGTTAAAAGATGTAGCTGTGCTTCTAGCCCACATACCCTCAATTGGGTTTTTTAATTAAGTTTTGAAAGTGTTCATTTGTTTCTATTCTGTGTCCTGTTTGACTTTATAGATGGTTGATCTACATTTTTTTTTCTTATTATTTGTAGGTCTCTGTCACATGCACACGTGCACACACACAGACACACACCCCTACACACATGATTTGCGATGCTAGCATTAGCCAGATGTCCAGGAAACCTATTTCAAAATGTTTATTTTCTAATCCCACTAAAGGTAAAATTTCAGAGCCCTGTATAAACGTATTTAGTGAAACTTGGTTTTCATAAACACCGTGGAAATTCATATGGTTAAATCACCACTTTTTGTTTTGAAATCTTAAACCAAATTGCTCCCAACAAAGTAGCTTTAGAGGATTAAAATTATCAGCCACATATAATCACCAAAAAATAAGACTTCAGAGTTTTTAACCACTCGTGGTAGAATATAAGTGTATAGCATATTTTTAGGAAATAATCAGCAAAGAAATGAAATGATCATCCATTGGCCAGAAAGAGCAGAATTCTATATAGGGCATCATGAAATTGAGTATTGGTTGTTACAAATACTGGGCTCTAGGTAACTTCCATGATCTTAGTCCTATTAAATAAATGTCCTGCCAACAAAAAAAGCTACTATTCTTTGATCATAAGATCTTTGAGTTTATGGCAGCACTTGGGACCTAAATTGGCATTCGCCCCTAAGTACTTAAGATCCTGCTGCCCCCACATTATCCTAGACTACTGCACATCCTAAATTGAATCTGCTGATATCCGATTTAATACTCAGGAGTAAAAGGTACACATGCATTGGACTATCTTCACTCCAAACCATCTGAATATATTTGACAATAAGATGTGACCCAGTGTTTGAATCTCCCTCAACCTGCTTCTTCTTGCTACTACCTTTATATACCGGAAGTACACTGTCTTTTCTGTTTCAGGAAGATTATGGATGCAGAGTGGGAAACACACACACACACCCGAAGTTTTATCACTCTGCTAATCTCGGATAATAGAGAGTAGAATGTGGGGATATGTAAACAAAACCAGCCATCTGCCAGGACAAACTTCCAGTTCTACAGAGCCCATTCCCTTGGCTGTGGATTTATTAAGAGGTAGGTAGAATGGTAAATGGGCACTTTACCCACCCCTTCTTATTTGTCACTAATTAGATGATAAAAGAGAGGCTCCATAAGAGAGTCATGGTTACCAAGTAGAATGGATGACAGTCCATATGGTATAATGTGAAGGGTACCGTAAATTTGTGAGAGAACTAGTACCTGCTGAAAGATAACTCACAGAATATTAGCGCAAGAGGGAGCCTTAAATTTAACATGGTCAAACCCACCATCTGATAGTTTAATTCCTTCTAGAATTCCCTGCCAGTAGTTGTTTACCATCTTCTTTAAAATCTCCCATAAATTTGTGGGGGCTGAAATTGAAATACAGTAGGTTTAGGAATAATGAGAGATACAGAAGTTGAAACAGATTAAAGAATGGGGTAAGAGGCAAAAAGAGAAGAGGTAACTTAAGGTGGAAAGACAAGGGAATTCACAAGTTTCTGAAGGAGACCTTATTCTCTGAAGATTCTAGTTGTTAGTTCAATTTGAAACAAATTTGATCTCTTTGTTACTTCATTCTACACACATTTACTGAATACCTAGTATTAGCTAGGATCTGGGGATACAGAAACAATCAATACATGGTTTCTCTCCCCTTTAAGGAGCTTAGACTCCAGCTGAAACAAATGCTGCATTAAAAAAAAAATCATCTTGCAACATGAATGGTAAGTGCTAAAACAAAGATTCCTGGAATATTAAAGGAGTTCCCTATTGAGATGATTTTACAGAGGAGATGAATATTTGAGCAGGAATATTTGAGTAGGACTTTGCTAGTGGATAAAGCGGATGGATCAGATGGGTGGGAAGCTGATGCAAACCCAAATGATATGATCAAATGTATAAAGTCTATGACATGTTGCCAGGTAGTCCGAAGTCAGATGTGGCTCTTGCTTTGGATGTATCAGAAAAAGGTGGAGGAGGATGCTGAGAAAGTAGGGAAAGAACACAGTGCACCTAGGAAATTCAACTTGACCAAGCAAAAAAAAAAAAAAAAAAAAAAAATCTGCTTTCTACTCAGAATTGGGGATTCTGAGTTAAAATAAGCAGCAAAGGGGCGCCTGGGTGGCTCAGTGGGTTAAGCCGCTGCCTTCGGCTCAGGTCATGATCTCAGGGTCCTGGGATCGAGCCCCACATCAGGCTCTCTGCTCAGCGGGGAGCCTGCTTCCTCCTCTCTCTCTGTCTGCTTCTCTGCCTACTTGTGATCTCTGTCTGTCAAATAAATAAATAAAATCTTAAAAAAAAATAAAATAAAATAAAATAAGCAGCAAAGGACAGTTATTTGAACCAAAGCATTTACAGTAGAAAAGGTCTTATGCTATCTAGAACAGTGATTGGTCAGATAACTGAAAAAGCAGGAAATCAAAGAGAAGGTATGTAAATCAAAGAAAAACTATGTAACATCTTAAATATTTCATTTTACATGAAAGATAAACCACACTCATTATATAATATTTTGATGTAGGACAAGGCTTTTTTCTTCACAAATATATGAATCTGCTGATTGTAATTCCCCTTTTCCTTCTTTCATTAATCATACATATAATTCATTATATGCAATTTCTACATAGCACCTTTTAAACAAGAATTTTACAATTCTATCAAAAACCAAATTTCTATGTTTTAATAACTTATCCTCCAGTTGTTTATATTGGGCTTGCTTACACCTAATTTGACAGCAAACACAGTATTTTTAGTACTTCACCTTTATCAAGCCTTTCCAGAGCGCATTCTAATTAGTTATCATGGAAACAACTATCTTTTCACACTCACACTACATTAACTCATAGATTATCAAGTAAATTACATAATTTTAATAATAATCGACACATAAGTTTGGGAAGACACTATTGTAAGCATATAAGCCAACCAGTAGTGTAACTGTAAAAACATACCAAACCATAGAGCAGGCTAGTAGCCCATTAGACCTTCGTGTTCAGCAAGACCTGGGCAGAGGGTAGCATGTTCTGTGAACAGAATGGAAGATATTAGCTATTCTTCTGAGTTAGCTAAGTGTACAGGGAAGAAGGGACAATCAGCCTTGAACCCCATTTTCTTATCTGTTCTGTGTATGTATTTAGACATTTCAAAAACAGGACCAAGCTTTTAAGCATGTATTCACATTATGTCCCTATCAGGAGAAGTAGTAATTTCAAAGATTTTATGCTTTAGGGATTTTTCAGACATCATAGAAATGCCTTATTAGATCCCTAACATATAAGAAATGATATTTGGGTTCAGGTCAGAGGACACATTGTCCAAAAGAGTTCCATATCAAGGGAAATAGACTCTCAGTTAAAAATAAAAAAGCATTTGCGTAGGATGCAAGGCAGGCAGTCAGACCTCTAGGGAAGCACAGACACCCAAACCCATCGCTATTGCAGTATAGGAAGGCTTCATCTCTCTTTTGCACCAATTTGTCTTTGAAGTCAAATTCACATCCCAGAGGACCATACGCTGATAAAGGCAAGCATAACTATTGGAAACTGAAACTTTATAAAGGCCCCAAATTTCACTTATCTTCCAAATCCAACCCCAACAAGAAAGACAAAAGCTTCACAAACTTAGAAGGGATACCAGTAGATTTTTGTGGTAGATGTGACCTCATGATCCTCATATATATTTTCATTAGTGGAGGGTAAAGAAGCCAAACCATGAAGTTTTGTGACTTTCACATTGGCAAACATCAACCTCAAAATAGGATGAAAAAGGAAGAACCTACATTTCATATTCTTTGCGACCCATGACGTTACTTTTCAAACTTCTTTCTGAGTTAGTATGGGAAGTATCTCAATATATTGCTATGAAATAGACTAGGATTTTTAAATCATTCCATGGGAAGGCATAGTTCATTTAAAACTAATCTTGACAATTTCCTTAAGAGTAGTATGAGAAAGCAAATTATATACACATATATAACATATAATACATGCTGCACATTAAACATGTATTCTTTACTCAACCTCATGTAACCTAAAGAATGCAAGACAATGTAAGAAGCTATTTTACTGTATATAAAATAACCATATCAAAAACATCATTTTAAATCATTTTAAGTCATCAGATAAATTGATAATTATTATTCACAGAGAAGTATAGCTGAATTATAGGAAAGAAAATTCAACTTTTCTTGCTATTCACAGTACTCATGTTAATGATGATTTTAACTATACAATATTTTGGAGAAACCCAAAAGCGACAGCATACACACATTTTAAAATGAGGTATGCAAGCCACTGGAAGCATTTATAACAAATGTCTGGTATCTAGCACACACATAAATTGAGTGTTCCCATTTCTCTATGAATGTGATGCCATGATGTAATATTAAATGGTTAACATAGCATAACACCTGAAACCAATAATAATCAATTAAAGAAGGAAAAGTTGGGGCACTGTGTATTTGAGTAAACATTCATTTGAAGGACTCTGCATTTGTGTTTTCATCAGTAATAGAGTAAATATGTATCTAACATATTTTCTTTTCAATATAAATGATTATTTTTTAGAAACCTTTAAATAGAAATGGGTATGATTTTGATACAGGCAGTTAGTAAATCCTAAAGTAATTATAAACTCACTAACATGGATTTGTCCATATTCTAGAATTGGATTAAGTGGCAGTACATCACAGAAAATAATCAAATTTCACATGCTGAACCAAAAGTATCACTTAAAATCTTGCCATGATTTTAAGAATACTAATAAAATATCTACTTACCTCCCAAGAGAAAAAAATATTTTAACTTTTAAAAAGGAACTATATTTAAACTAATGAAGGCTTTCATATATGAGCTAAAGTTAGGCTTAATGCCCTACTGCACAGGCTAATGTTGAGGTCCTTTTTAGCAGAGCCTGTTTTTTCATTCAGGTCATACCTAAACCTAGCTCAGCTGTGACACACTTTAGATATTCAACTGCACACACCAATATTCTGTGGATGTCTCATCTGGAAGTTAATAAATATTAGCTTTCCTATCAAAAGAAGGAAATATTTCAAAGAAAGCAAGAGTAAGTTAATGTTTCTGCTCATCATACATGTTTGGAAATCATTAGCTTCTAAGAGTATTTTTTCCCAGTCATAGAAATTTTAGCTGGCAAAAAGGAAGGAGTCCTATGGGAATTATTTTAGTATAGTGAACAAGTTAGTTTAGAGGTAGCATGGAATCCCTGTTGAGATGGGGCAGTAGGCAAATTGGGTGAGATACGGTAAGTAGGGTAAGTAGGAGAGATGAGGATTGTTGTCTTTATCTGCCTGGCTATGATGTTAAGAACTTATCTTGGTTTTAAAGCATCATAGAGTCATAATAAGCCAGTATTGTAAAAGATGACACACATAGTAGCATACTAGGTCTCCAAGCAGATGTAAGGTGAAAATAAAGTAGACATGGGAATGAGGAGTTGCAGGCAGAGTCTCTTGATAAGAAAAATGAGATTCTTGGGATGCTGTAGCAAAGGCAGAAAGAATTTCAATGACAAGACAACATGTTAGAGAAAGCCAAATGCTCTGAGAGTAAAAACAGAAAAAGTTGCTGGATTTGGCAATTAGGATCCTGTAGGTGAATTTAAAGAAAGGGTTTCATAGATGTAAGATAACAAAGCTAAATAAACAGTGTCTTGGAGTACATAATTAGGAAGAGACAACAATTATTAGTTCTGAATGTCACATTTCGGCAATGGTAAAAGAGAGGTGAGACCTTTGTACATTTGCAGGTTTCAGAGAAGAAGTTTGATGATGAAAAGGTTAAAGATGCTATAGATCAAGAAAAGAATGAAGGGTCTTTAAGGAGCAAATGGATTGCACCTAGCCTTACAAAGAAGACAGGATGCAACTTCCACACAAAAGGACACAAGGAAGAAAGATGAGTATCAAGAGAGGGTACGCATGAGAAGAGGGAAGATGCGCAAAGTTGCGACTAAAATGACGGTCTCTATCCTTTTGTGAATCAAGGTAAGGTCATCTGACAATATTGGGGCTGATGGAATGAGATTAAAGGATTAAAGACATCAGAAATTTAGAAAACTTGTTACTAGGAAATTGATAGATGAATTTAAAAACTCTTGCTATTCACTGTGAGTTAAAAAGTAAATTAGAGACCAGAGCATATCAAATCAACACTTACAAATGATTCTCTATTGAAAGTCGATAGCTCCCGGAACATAAAAAAGGATAAACTGGCCAGGACTGGATCCAGACACAGCAGATGTGGCTAGAGGTTGAAGGCACAGGCAATCCAGGGCATTAGTACTTTATAAAGGTGACTGACAAATTCTAAACAAGCAAGTCAGAGGGAATGATGACTGAAGGAAATGAGGAACTGGGCCATTTGAGGTCTCTGTAAGGGCAGAACCCGGGCAATGAGTGTGGGAGAGGATCTGAAATTGGGAATGCAGCAATATTACAACGCCAAAAGTATGGCAGCCTTTTCTTCCTAATAATCTCCCCAGAGTCTCATAAACTTTTTAAAAAATGGATAAAATAGTACAGGAACTTGTACTTAAAGATGAACAATTGCTTACCAATATTTGAAGTCTCATTGTTTAGCTCTTGGCGCATTTGTAGGAAAACATAACCTCATTAAAAAGAGAGACATGGCTGCTACCACCTTCCGAACAGCAGCGAGTGATTAACAGGCATCATCAAAATTAACTATATGTTGAAGGGAAGATGAATAAGCTCACTTCTTTCCTTGTCTAATCTGCTCTCTGGGCATAAATCAGGCAGCTCTGAAACAGCATTAATTTTCTTAGAAGTCTAGAATGCTATTTTAGTCAGGTAAGTTTATACTAATTCAATAAACAAGTATTGAATGCCTGCTATGTCCTTGGCACACCGTACGAAAAAATCCAAACATCGTAGTCCACAAAACTCCTTTCATACGTGTACCTCCTGGAAGACGCTTTAAAGACTGGTAGAGGAGGGAGGAGATTAGCAAAGGAGCAGCTGTGACAAAGGTTTAAGTTAAGGATTAATTTAAGTTTAAGTTAAGGATTCGCAGTAAGGGATATAGTAGGTATGAGAAAGGGAAGAGATCCAGAAGTCAATAACATCTCAAAAACAGAAACTCAGTTGGAAAGAGAGAGGATAAGGAAATAAAACAGCCAAGGCACAGCTACACTATGAATTTAGAGGAGAATCATAAACTAGCACAAAAGAATACTGTCAGCTTTGGCGATAAAAGAAGAGTTTGCAGGTAAACATGGTAATAAGCTAACTATACTTGTTTAAAAGGACATGATTATTAGTATCCAATCTGAAGAAAGTAATGGTTTGTGCTTCAAGAATAATTTATATAATGGTTACTGAATATATAATCCATATTCATGTTGCTAGAGAGCTTGTGGATAAGAGAGTAACAAGCTGGAGGAAAATTATATTGCATTGCATATATGTGTGTGTGTGCATGTGTGTGTGAGAGAGAGTGAGAAAGAGGGTGACAAACATATAAGTAAAGAATCAATTAATGGAATATGCATATCTCCATAAGTTATTTCTGTATTAGTCAGGATATTTGCTTGCAATGAGAGGAAAGCTAAGTCAATTCATTAAAGCACAGGAAAAATGGGAGTAGGGGCATTAATTTGCTTTTTTCCGTGACTGAAAATTTTCAAGAAAAAAATGTTAGCTTCAGGCATGGTTAGACCGAGAGGCTCAAGCAATATGATCAGTATTTCATCATTTTCCAACAGTTAGCACAGCTTCATTTTGCAATAGCTGTATTTTAAGTGTGACCTCTCTATATTGTGAGTACTGACGTTTCCAGCCTTGTGCTATCCTAACAGAAAGCAATTTTACAAAGAATATAAATAAGCAAAAATAGCCTCTTCTACAAGTTCATGCCAAAGTTCTTGGAATTGAATCTTATGTACCTATTACTTCATATATCAATCTCTGAACTGCAGCTAGGTATTAAAAAAAAAAAAATCCATGAATTACTCCTCTCTCTCTAGATTAGACTGGAATTAGCTCAAACAAACTATATGGACTAAAAGAGGGCAAGGTGGTTCCCAAAAGAAAAACTGAGTCACTGTTTTCAAAATCATGTTCTAAATCAGTGTTTCTTAGGGCGCATGGATGGCCCAGTGGGTTAAAGCCTCTGCCTTCGGCTCAGGTCATGATCCCAGGGTCCTGGAATTGAGCCCCACATCAGGTTCTCCCCTCAGCAGGGAGCCTGCTTCCCCCTCTCTCTCTCTCTGCCTGCCTCTCTGCCTACTTGAGATCTCTGTCAAGTAAATAAATAAAATCTTTAAAAAATAAAATAAAATAAATAAATTAGTGTTTCTTAAGCCAGATTGCAAGAGAAGGAAGTATATCAAAAGCTAGGGAATGGAAAGATGATTTTTATGAGTATAAATGAGAGATATGTAAAGAAGGAGGAGTATGGATTTAATAAAAACTGAGAACCACAATTGTAAATATATTATTGTCTATGATAAGGATATAATCCATGTTATTTCTGAATCCAAATGTCTAGAAAGCATTTATATGCTACTTTCTGATTTGACTTTACCGAAAATAACAGGAACTTTACCAGATGCTATTAAGCTAAAAATTCCCCACAGAAAAAAACAGAAACTATCCCTCTAGTCATTCCCTACTCTGTCTATCTTTTATTAGAGCTGCACAGGACACTTATGCTCTGTACAAACAAAACATTTTCATAAAAAAGTAGCACAACATGATGGGATTTGTGTATGTGTGTGTGTGTGTAAATGTTATGTTACTATTTACACTACCTACTTGAACACCAACTAAGTTCCAAATACTTGTTTCCATACTTTGGATACTATTTAGGATAACATGAAGTAAGTCTAAATCTCTCTCAAAGGTAATAATTCAAGTTCATACAATGAAACTTAAAGCCATACAGTAGATTATAATGAAACTTTACTGTGTTGTTTTACACAAGGACTCTGTAACACATTAAATCACATTGTTTATGGATTAAATTACTTAAGATTTAATTATATAATGTCATATGTTGTTTAGAAAATGCATTAAATCATGGCTTTTATGACTTTGGCCTATTTATGAAGACAAATCACTACAATTCAGCTTGAGAGCATTAAAAACTAACAGTCTCTACCACAACATAGCACATAAAGTGAAAGTATATTGCAATGCATTGAAGAAAAGGGATGAAATATGGAAGAAAGGTTGTATAAATGTCAGCCTGCAACATGTTTTAAAAAATAGAACATATAATTACCGTTAAGAGCTTACTTTTTCTAGATTCCATTTTATAACACTAAGTAATTGTTTAAAAACCATCATTTAAATTATGGTCATGAAAAAGATGCATAGTAAACCTGAAGAACTTTTTAGGGAGTATGAAATAGAGGCATTTTAACATTGATCTTTTGTGTTTCTAGTTCGGCCATTATTTTGGTATTTAGACATTGGACAGAGTCCTTTTCCAATCCTGTTTAATTTCATCGATGAAACCATCAGTAATACTATTAAATTAACAAGTCTTAATAACTTTAGAAGTTATCAACTCATGTAGGTTTGTGATTCTTATTTTTCTTTATAGTTCTATTAGGTAATCTCCAGGCATATTTCCTCCAAGCCAGACTTTTTTCAATCATATATGTTATTAATTTTTTGTCATTAATATATTTGCAAATAATCACCCCTAGTTGACTTCTGTTGGCTATTGTCTAATTTTTCATGATCTGCTCAACTTTAGCACTTTTGTCATCTAAGTTGTTAGCCGTCATATGCACCTTGATATATATGTACCAAGTTTCATCTAAGACACTGATTATTTTTTAATTTGATAAAAATCAATTACATCAAAAATTAGCCCCACTTTTGGGGCACCTGGGTTGTACAGCAGGTTAAGGTTCTGATTCTTGATTTTGGCTCAGGTTGTATCTCAAAGTTGTAGGATGGAGTCCCAAGCAGGCTCTGCACATAGCCCAGGGTCTGCTAAAGAATCTCTCCCTTTCCCTCTGCCCCTCCCGCCCTCCGCCCCCCAAGTAGCTCACTCTCTCTCTCGTTCTCTAAAATAAATAAATAAATCTTAAAAAAAAAAATTAGTCCCACTTTTGAGGTTGAGATAGCACAACTACTTTATGTAGTTTTCTATTCATAGGCATACCCACCTAAAGACTGACACTGACTAATTTTTTTTATTGTGTTATGTTAGTCACCATACAGTACATCATTAATTTTTGATGTAGTGTTTTATGATTCATTGTTTGCATATAACACCCAGTGCTCATGCAATCCGTGCCCTCCTTAATACCCATCACTAGGCTTGCCCATTCCCCACCCCCTTCCTTCTAAAACCCTCTATTTGTTCCCCAGAGTCCATAGTCTCTCATGGTTCATCTCCCACTCTGAATTCTCCCCCTTCATTTTTCCCTTCTCCTAATGTGCTCCATGCTATTTCTTATGTTCCACAAATAAGTGAAACCATATGATAACTGACTTTCTCTGTTTAACTTATTTCACTCAGCATAATCTCCTCCAATCCCATCCATGTTGATGCAAAAGTTGGGTATTCATCCTTTCTCATGGCTGAGTAATATTCATTGCATATATGGTCTACATCTTTAGCCATTTGTCTATTGAAGCGCATCTTGGCTCTTTCCACATTTTGGCTATTGTGGACATTGCTGCTATGAATATTGGGGTACAGATGGCCCTTCTTTTCATTACATCTGTATCTCTGGAGTAAATACCCAACAGTACAATTGCTAAGTCATAAGGTAGCTCTATTTTTAATTTTTTGAGGAACCTCCACACTGTTTTCCAAAGTGACTGCACCAATTTGCATTCCACACAACAGTTTCTCTATAACTTCTCCAGCATTTGTTGGTTCTTGCCTTGTCAATTTTTGCCATTCTAACTGGTGTAAGCTGGTATCTCAATGTGGTTTTTTATTTGAATTTCCCTGATGGCTAATGACGATGAACACTTTTTCATGTGTCTGTTGGTCATTTGTATATCTTCTTTGGAGAAGTGTCTGCTCATATCCTTTGCCCATTTTTTGACGTGATTATCTGTTTTTTTCAGTGTTGAGTTTAAGAAGTTTTTTTATAGATCTTGGATATTAGCCCTTTGACTGTAGTGTCATTTCCAAGTATTTTTTCCCATTCTGTGGGTTGCCTCTTTGCTCTGGTGATTATTTCCTTTGCTGTGCAGAAGCTTTTTATCTTGATGAAGTCCCAAAAGTTCACTTTTGCTTTTGATTCCCTTGTTCTTTGGAGACACATCTTGAAAGAAGTTGCTGTGACTGATGTCAAAGAGGTTACTAATTTTTTTTAATTATCCAAGATATTATACATTCATAAGACCAAAAAAAAAGAGTATTACTGACTGTATCTAATGGTATGGATTACATTACTATTCTAGTATTTTTTCTATTTTTGAACTTTATTTTATTCCTGTATGTTGACAAGATTGCTTTTCCTTTTATAAACAAATGTTCCCTTGGACAAATTTGAAAGGCTTTGCCATCCTCACATAAGTCCTCAATAACAGCCCCTAATGGCTCTGCAGCAATATCAACCCTTGTCTCAGGCATCCCAAATGTCATTCATCAGCCCCTGTTGATTGGAATAACGCCCATAATAAATGCACATCAACCATTTTCTCTCTTATCTTTAAGAGCTTTGTCATGGGGCCTTGTTTAGTTGTCCCTCACATATGCTTACAATTAGATAAAAGAGAATTCTTCTAGAAAACTGACATTTATCCCACTAATCATGCTACAGTATTCTCTATCTTCTTAACCAAAAATCTTGAGCATAATTTAACATTTTCTTGATGACTCAGAGCCATCAAATGAAAGCTATTCAGTAGAGCACAGCATAGCTGTGGGAGTGCCTACTCTGCATCTGCATCATTAACTGTGGACCCTCATGCAAGTGACTTAACCTCTCTGTGCCTCTGGTACCTCATTTATTAATTAAAGAAAACAATTTGTATTTCACAGATTTATTACAAAGATCAAGTATGAATGTTTACATAAAGCAAATCCTGGCCCATAGAAACCACTCAAAAATTGAAATCCACTACATGATTACCACTACCAACATCAGCATTATATTCTGAGTTGTGCAGTGTTGCTCTCGGGATTCTTAGGGATTTATTGACCTACTTTCTCCCTCACCTACAGTAAGCATCCCTTCAGCTTGTCTGCATCCAGCTCTCTACCTCCCTTTTCCCCTTCTTTTAAAATATTTTTGAAATAATATTGGTGGGTAGAAAAGAACCTATTGGACTTTTGTAATAGAAACAAACAATTGGTATACAAGGACCTAAGAAGCTTTCCTATGAGCTGAGTCTGTGAGCTTTATTTTGTACATGGCCATATATCTTGGCAACCCACAAACCTTATTTATTCATTTCTTGGTTCTCTGTTGTGATCCATCTAAAGAAGGTGCTAGGTTAAGGACTCCCTGGTAAGGGAGGGCATATTGCTTGTCTGTTTTTCTCCCTACTGTGTTCTAAATACTGTACATCAAATCTTTCCTGGAGTCCTAACTTCAGGGTGGAAAACCCCATCCATGCATAAAAAGACACGGTAAATAGAAACACTTCCCTCAAAACTGAAATCAAGCTCCTTTCATTTTTGGAATTGTCTTAGGCAGAAGAAATGCTGCTTAATTAACTCCTATCAGTTCATCTGGATCAACAAAGAAGTATTTCGTTGTCCTGAACCAAGGAGGCTGAGGACAAGGCAATGGAGAGCCAAAGACAGATTGTTTTCCTGCATAGACACATTGGCTCAGAATTCTAAAATGATGAAAGTTAATTCTTGAGAAACATCAGTATCAGCTGTTTTAACATGAATTCCTAAAAGTATGTTCCTTTTATGTCTTTGAATAGGCTCTGATCTCTCAAGTATCACTAATTCCCACATACACATCACACACAGAAATTAATACGAGCAACCATGATAGAGAAATATCTTGCAAACAAAATAAAAAATGCCTTGTTTAAAATAATCACAAATTTCTTTCCAAAGTAACAAAATGGACAATAACTTTATGTAGCATTTTATAAAGTTTTACACATATCTGGGAATAACAAGAATGCCTTGTTGAAAA
This sequence comes from Mustela nivalis, assembly GCF_964662115.1. Taxonomy (NCBI): domain Eukaryota; kingdom Metazoa; phylum Chordata; class Mammalia; order Carnivora; family Mustelidae; genus Mustela; species Mustela nivalis. The sequence goes on from NC_139022.1 coordinate 55,913,492, forward strand.
ATTTAATACCTTAAAGGTGTTTGTACATTTCTTTTTTCCCCCTTTTAAATTCTCAGTGCAATTCTAGTTAGTGTATGTCATAATTGATAGCATTGGCAGCTGTTCTAATGTTTGCAAAATCTTTCTGGAGTCACAAATTCAGTAGGAAAAAAACACCTTATGTATTCAAATGAATGAAACATTTTTTCAATGAGTTGCAAGGATTAAATTCTTGTTGGCATTCATTAAATAAAACCTCATTTCAAAACTTATGTGTTATTATTGATTTGTGCATACTATGCGTGCTTTTTATACCAGAATGTTGAAGATCTAAAGTGTTTATTTTTCCTCTTGAGTTGTTGGTAATTATCACTTCGGCATGCTTGTTTCTTTCCTTTTTTTTTTTTTTTTTTTTTAAGATTTTTATTTATTTATTTGACAGAAGTAGGCAGAGAGGCAGGCAGAGAGAGAGAGGAGGAAACAGGCTCCCTGCTGAGCAGAGAGCCTGATGCGGGACTGGATCCCAGGACTCTGGGATCATGAGCCTAAGGCAGAGGCTTTAATCCACTGAGCCCCCCAGGTGCCCCGGAATGCTTGTTTCTGTATGCCATAATTTCTTAGCTTCATCAGAACAGTCCTGAAACCAACTCACCTTGTCTTTTAATCCTACTGCAAAGTAGTGGTTCAAAACATATAAAATATATATAGCCAGGGTAAAAGTTTAAGATTAGGTGGATATTGCATAATCAGCATTGTAAAGAGGTTCGGCTACTTTCGTAAATTTTTAAGGTTTTTTTTTTTCCTTATTGTCCAGGGTAGGATGGAATATTTCCACTCATATTCCACGAATAATATATCAAATATAGGTACACTTAAGAGAAAATAAATACTTCAGGCAGGAATAGTACTATTTTAAGAAATGATCAACTTCCAAGTAAAGCTCTCAGAATACTTGCTTTTACTCTAGCTCCCTCCTGAAACTCCATTAAAATGATAATACACTGATATTTAAAGGTATAAACTCAGAAGAAAAAACAAATAAGAGAAGAAGGCAACAGTGACATTTTGAAGCTGGAAAGTAGGTGGGTGAGTTGTAACTGAATTATGAGAAACTTTACCCTGAGCTGGCCATACAGAAGGGAAAGAAATAATCACACTCAGAATCCACAAAAACTCAGGAATAGGAGCCCCTTCCTATGTTAGCTAGGATGCAATGGAAAGTTACTCAAAGAAGAGAGATGAAAGCTTTCAGCTGAAGGAAGGAGGGGAAAGAACAAAAACAGGGAAGGTATATGTTTTGGAGAACCAACACATCTAGGTAAGGAGATACCCAAGGAGGAGTTTCACCTGATCGCCCCTTGCTAAGTGGCCCTTTTATGAGCCACCTTGTGCTGAGGCCCTGCACAGAAGCTCCCTGATTATAATACTCATTATAATAGTAAGATCTCCTCTTATGTGTAGAATTTTCCACCATTTTTTGAACATACCATATGTTCATACCATATATGCACAAGCACCTTGACCTATAAGGCATGAGCAATAGAACCCAAGTGCTATGCAAGCTCCCTGCCCCCACCCCTTAATGCCCTGAATAAAAGCTTCCTGTACTAACAGATAGGGAGAGAGTGCTTTGAGAGCTATCTCCCTGTCTCCTCACTTGTAATAAGTAATAAAAAGTTCTTTGCTTTCAGCACTTCCTTGATGATCACCGAGCAGTGATGATCCCCAAGTTTGATGATCCCCAAGCAGTGAATCCCTTGAGTTCAGTTACACTTAGTTACCCCTGGAAGCAGGATGAAAGAAGAACTAAAAGGAAGGCTGGTTGAAATCTGCATTAGAAGCAGTTAGAATTCATAGATACCTTCCTCTCTCCTATAGTAACTGTGCAGCCAAAGAACCACTTCATCCCTGAAAACGACTGGAAGTTTATTTTCACAGAGGGTGAAAAAAAGAATCTGTGAATTTAGAACTTACAGGCAAGCTGACACCAAGACTATAAGGGGAAATAGGAGCAATACGTGAATACAACATTCTGCCCTACCTGTCACCCACAGGGGCTCCTCGCTCAGCTGGACTCCAGAATCCCGAAGCCAGGCTAATATCTTTTAGGAAGATGGTTGGAGGATACTCACCTTGGGAGTCCAGCTATCAGGAAAAGATTTAAAGATACTGGCATTACAAGAAAATAGCCCAAGCAAGGCCAACTTAGTAAAGTACAGAAATGATAAGCTCCACCAGAATATCCAACCAACATTTTAGCACCTTATAAATGTGAAAAGACATCTTTGGAAAGTCTCTAACATGAAGGAGAGTAAAATTCTATTTTTAAAAATCACCTAGAAAGAAACAGGCCACTCCAGAGGAAGAAAACCTCAAAATCTACCATTAATATCCAAATAATGGAAATGACAGAAAGGAAAAAAATAATTAATGAAATATACCAGGTGATTTTCCCAGAACTGAAGAATATCAATTTCCAACTGAAAGAGCCCTCTAAATGAAGGTCCAGCTCAACAAAACACATCAGTGTGAAAGACCAAAATGCAAGAGATAAAAAGAAGAAGGTTTTCTTTCAGAAAGAAGAAAAAGTCATAAACAAAGCATCAAGCATTTAAAGACCTTTGGACATCCTCAAAGAAATAATGGAAAGCAAATTTAGTAGGAAAAAAACTTCAAATTTCCGAGAGACAGTTCTCTTAACTTAGAATTCCAAACCCATCTGAGATCATCAGGAGTTATTCATTCAGGGTTCTCTCAAAACACACTCTCCTTCCCATTTTTATTTAAGAAAGGAAGAGTGCTAAGAGTATACTACATGGCTCAGTTTTAAATAGCATTTAATTCCTCACACCTAACTTTGACCTACCCAAACTTACAGTATTTGGGGAGTATGAAGAAAGAGAAACATACATGTGCAATAGGTTAAATAAAACTAAATCCTCACACCTCTTCATGAAAATTCAATAAATAATGTTTTAAAATAAAGTGCATTACACAGATGGTCTCTAAAGATAAGGAAGCAGATACTAAGGAATCAGTTTGAGTCATCATTTTATAGGGAAGAGGAGGAATTCTGTGAGAATGTGAATTCATAGTTATCATGGGTCTGGCAGAGAATGATCTCGATCTAAGAATGATCTAAATTTTATCCTGTATCTGTGAATAACAACAGTCCCCCCCCCCCACAAAAAAGTCACTTGATGATAGGTTAGCGATCCAAATCACCGATTTACGTAAGCCTATAGCAAGCAAACCGGATCCATAAAATCCATAAAGCTCTTCATAAAAGTGAAACACAGTACTTTTTTGCTTAACTTGGCTAAACAAAAGACCTTTTTGTCAAACTCAAAGTAGCAATTCATACCACTCAGTATTTTTGCTGCATTTCACACCACAAGTATGTTTTCCACAAAAGGTCAAGCTCCCTTATGTTTCCTAGATACCAGATAGATGAGTCAGTAGTCATGCATGTACCATAAATGTACAATCCTCTGTAGGTCATGAGAGAGATAGCGTATTTACAGATACAGTAATAATCACCCTAGGTACACTACAGATATTGTTAATGTAAATTCAAGACCAATAGGTATTGAACCTTCTTTGTCTTCTTTTCCTCATTTCAAAAGCTTACCAACATCCTCAGAGCATGTTTTCTTCCAGTGTTCACTAAATACATTATTTTTCATCCTCCCTGAAGCCTGTCCTCCTCACTTCTCCCCTGACTGACTGCTTCCACTTCAGTGCTATCTTCCACGACCTCCATCCATAACCTAGAATCACTTATATCATCGACTTCATCTATAAACTTTTAACCAGTTTATTTTTATTACACTTTAGACTTACTTTTCCACTCGTCCAGTCCCTTTTCTAACAGTCGAACCACTCCTTATGAACTCAGTAAACTGAGAGAGGTTGTGCTCTATAGATGATTGAGACTTGAAAGGATGGGAATTCTAAATGAGAGTCTTGTGAATGAAGGATGTTCAGAATCTGGATGAAGTCCTTAGGAGACTAGACGGAAAGCGTGAGAACGAGGAGAGAAAGAGAATGAAGATCTAAATCTGAACTATGATAATGCAGGGAGAAAGTGGGAATCTTTATCTATGTTAGTTTCAGAACAGACTTTGATATCCATCTAAAAAGGGCTATATTTTCCTGCCATTCTTTACTTTCATTAAGACTGTAAAGTGAGTGACCTACATAGTCATAGGTAATCATGGGCCTTCTATTTGTGAGGAAAGTTTCTGACCTTGCAAGAATCAGAACTTTATAACCTGAGTCTATTTTGTCCTCTAGCAGGGAAAAGAACACATTACCACAACAGACCTCTTGAGTCTCATTTTCAAACTAATGCATTCAATTTCTAACAAAGAGCAAAGGATAAACAATTAAACATTACATGTAACAGAACTCTTACCCACCTGCCAACAATTAAACCCAGTAATTAAAAATTGTAGGAGAATACACATAAGCATATCCTCAGCAGCAGTCATGCCACGGTCAAAGAGGGGGGAAAAAAATCTTTCCTAATAAGTTTCTTTCCTATTTCCCAGGCTGCTTTTCTTGACATTAAACAGACCCGAGACTCTGTCAACTGTGTTTCACTTTCTTTAAAAAGAGGGAAATCCCATTCTGTATCCCCTGGGAGGACTATTATACACAGATGAATGTATTTTGTTATTTAGTTTAATAAATGGAGTGTTTAGAACAGATGTTAAAGCTTGAAATTGTCCAGAGAAAGGAACAGCTCAGGTGGCAACAGTGCAGGCTTCCTGCCTGCTGTGCTTTCTTCTTTGTCTTTGGAAGAGCTACTTTCACAGGTGAAAAGGTATTACAGTATTTATAACCACTCAAGTCCTCACCACTGGACTGAAGCTGACAAACGGGGTGCTAATTAGTACCAGGAGTGGTGGTGGTGAGGGTGGTTTTATGACACAGTCATCTGGCCAGTAAATTGGACAAAGAGAAACAGCACATTAACAGAAGCACTGCAAATCCAGCCATGCAATGGGTAAGAGGTGAAGGTGAGGACTGGGTAAAAAAAAAAAAAAAAAAAAAAGGAAAGAAAGAAAGAAAAGGATTTTTCTCAAAACCAGCCTATTTGGCCTTTCCATGGCTTGCTTTTCGGTGGATTTTCTAAAGTACTAGCTACTTACATCACCGTAATCCAAAAGGATTTCTTTAGCGTATACCTGTGAATAATGGCATGCTTGGGACAGAGGAAAGATATTATTTGGTCAGAGTGAATATCTGTTCTCTGAGAATTAGAGTTTATAAAACAACAAATCTCAATGTAAACAATAGCCAGATAATTGTTTTGCATGCTAGGAAGCAGTAAAACAGTAAAATCCAATCAAATAATAATTACTCTTGAGTATCAATACTGAATTTTATCATATAATTCATTATTGTATAAATTTTATAATGCTTTACGTAGTTTAAGTAAAACAAATCCAGCATTTATAAGTGTGGCCAAAATATTTACATTGTCTTCAAGGACTTGAGGCCTAAAGTAGTTGTGATAAAGAGAAGAAAGCATGATGCAACGGGGAACATAAGAATTCATTATCAGGAAAGTGGCATTCAAGCCCCAAGAGCATGTTAGGTTGGTTAAGAACAAGAACTTCTCAATGGACTTGAGACCAAACCCAGACACTGTGCCACTTATAGCCTGGTCAGCAAGATAATAGTTCTAAGTCTCGGTTTGCCTACTCACAGTACCTACTTTTTGGGACAGCCCTAAGAATTAAATAAAATAATATTTATAAAGCAAGCAGCAGAGCTCCTGATGTATTACAATAGTTCATTAAATGGTAGATATTATTGAAACTACTAACTGTCATAAGAAAGTCCGCAACACTTTTTCTACTGCTTAATCTTTGAAGTACAAAGTTTCAAGTTTCAAGTTCAAAGTTTCAAGATTCCCAGTTGTTTGGGGATTAAAAATGACATCGAACATGATAAAATATGCAAAATCAGTAAAACTTATTAAAAGCTGCATATACACTACTGCTAAGAATCATGTCTTATTTTCTGTTGAAAACTACTATTTAAAGACAATCTTCCTAAAAATAATGGTCACAATCATTCACTTCACATACATTGAATTCTCCCAAGCCATCTTTCACAAAAGCCAAGATCTTTTTCCAGAGTAATACATATGCAGCCAGGTGCCAGAAAATATTAAGTGCAAAGTGGTTAAGTGTACTATGAAGAGCAGGATGGTGATGGCTGTAAAGAATTGGTCCAGCTCATAAGCACAAACGAATTAACATTTCAAGTTCAACACTTAAAACTGTATCTCAGAGAGGTGTTGTCATGTGAAGTAGCAAGGGGAACAGAGTAGGGCACTGGCTCAGTTCTCGGTGGGAATGTTTCTTATTCCTCATTCCTTCATTCCTTCATTCTTCAGTTCTCGATGGGAATGCTTCAAAAAAGTACTGCATGGTCATAGCAGGTATTAAAAAAAAAAGGCTTCAATAATAAAATGTCATACATTCCTATCAGGCCAAAAGAAGTAGAATAATAGAGTAAAAACTGAGCAGATTTGGAGAATTTATTCACTCAATAGATAAAGACCTCTAACCATGTTCCAAGCACTATGCTAGACACTGGAAGTAGAGTCAAAACAGTGAACACAATAACCAAAAATTGATACAGAGTTGTGAGCAAAACACATGAGCTACCCTCAAGGAATTAATAATTGAAAGTAAGATTGATGTAACGGATTACTCATTCTGAGACTTTAAACCTTGAAATTAGCAAACGACCTATGCAAGATCATAGAATACAATAGATTCTACACAGAAAGTACATTATCACAAAAACACAAGTCATTATGCAACTTTACTTTGAATCACAAGTCAGTAAAGTCTGTAAAATCAAATCTGAGAAAAAAAACTTTGAAATGTTAGTTTGTCAAAAATAAAATTGAAACCCAGCTCAAAAGTATTAGATTTCTGCTCAAAGCAAAGCTTTCCAAGGTAATTCCTCTAATCCAAGCTAGGGGAAGAGAGAGATTCCTTATTACTACTTCCCCATTTCCTTATTTCCTTCAACACAGGCTTTGAAGCTCTGTCCAAAATTCCTACCCATGACAGAGCATGTCCACTGTATATCAATTCCTTGTCTATGCCTTTAGTAAAAGGAAATTACAAAATGACTCCTGGTATATTTTTCCAAACAAAACTTCAACATAGATGATAACTATCAAATCTAAAAGTACATTAAATTTAACCATGGAGATTTTCTAATTTATGTATCTCTGTTCCCAATCCCTAGATTTTTAGACTCATTAAGTCTATGCTGGAGACTTGGCATCTGGATATTTTAAAGCCCCATAGATGATCATGATGCACACACATCTAGAATTGAGAATTTCTAGTAAAACAACTAAAAGAAAAATGTGGGGTTTTTTAAATGATTTTATTTATTTATTTATTTGAGACACACAGAAAGAGACCATAAGCCAGGACAGGGGCAAAGGGAAAGAGAGAAGCAGACTCCCCACTGGGCAGGGTACCCAATGTGGGGCTCAATCCCAGGACCCTAGGATCAAGACCTGAGCTGAAGGCAGATGCTTAACCAAACTGAGCCACCCAAGCACCTCCTCAAAGAAAAAGTTTAAAGTATCTTCTTCCCTCCCACTACTTTCTCTGGAAAAACAACCTGTAGGGAAAGAGTTCCACAGCCTACCTTGAACAACTATACCCATTTATATGCTGAAGAGATATATAGTTTTAAGCATTGAACTGGGCTGGTCTAGGCAAATTGAAGCCAAATTACCTTACAGAATCTTCTGTGCACTGTCACATCTATCATACCCTGCCTTCATAGATAGCTGGATGATTCATGGCTTTCTATGAAACAGAATATTCCAAATGTTATCATTATAAAAGAGGAAAACACACACTTATTTGAATTCAGATAATTAAATTATTTACTTTTCCAGAGATTCAATCCAAGAATCATAGTCTTAAAAAGCCCAGGAACTAAGCATTTTGAATAGAATAGTTCCTGAATTTAAAAAAATAAATAAATTCTATGTTTTGGTACATTCCATTTGCCAGCTCAGAAACTTGCATATTGCTTTCCTTATCATGTGCAATGAAAACAGTAATAGAACTATATCATGAAAAGAATGTACATGATTTCCTGAGCATATTATTGGGCATATAGAGTAAGAGTTGCCACAGTGATTGATAACACAATCATCTGAGATCTGACTTAACAAAGAACAAGGCTGAAAAAAGAAAAACAAAAGACAAATTCTCAGTAAAACTGAAATGACCTGGGAAGTTTGACCTGTGACTCTACCACAATTAAGTGTTTTACCATCATTAACCAACTGACCTTATCAGGAAGTAGAGAAATCAATTAAATCGTTTGGCCTGATCCCGTGGGAATATGAATACTTTTTTTTGAAAGTCAGGTGCTAAAAAATCAGGTTCATGACAACTGATAGGTTTAAAGCTTCATTCTTAAAGAGGAAGCACTTTCTAAATATTATGACCCCATGAGAAAGAGATTGGTGGTCTCCTATCATTTATCACTCAAAAAAACCTTTTTTTAAAAGATATAAGGCCTTTTGGGGGGTATTACGCTAGTTCTGTTATGAGATAATTAGAAAAATAACTGCAATGACAACACAGTAACCTCTATTGAGCACTTACATATCAAACACTGGACTAAATATATATGGAGTTAAACCATTTAATCAGCATAATCTTTCATGTGTACTATTATTAGCCCTATTTTACAGACAAGGAATTTGAGACTTAGACTATTAATATATCCAAGATCACAAAACTCTTAAGTGATGAGGTGGGGATTTGAACCTATGTGTGCAGAGCTAGAGCCTGTAAACTGCATTTTACCTAGAAATGTAACCCAAGGTTGATGAACGCACCACAGAGACTGACTTCAATACATCAAGGAAAAAAGCAGAAAACCCAAAGAGAGTTACAAATAAAAGCAAAGGAAATTTAAAATTTGCTTCCTAAGCACCATAAAGTACAAATCAAAAATATGATCGATCATTTTATACCACAGTACTAGCACAAAGTATGGGCAGATTCAATTGCATATAATACACCTTCCTAATAAGCTTTTGGATATGTTTCTTCATAGAGACACATTTTTTTCACACACATGTGTACAGAGCAAGTTAAAAGTCAAATTGGACTAAGTTACAGCATTCATGATGAACGTCGAATGCACACTTTGATGTTTTAAAATAGGCCCACCTCTTCTCTGACATCTTCCCTTCAAAAGGTTGGAGACTAATTGCCCTGCCCTTAAACTATAAGCTGGACTTAGTGATTGATTCTAACAAATGAAATGAAATTAACAAATTAATAAGCAAATACGAAAGAAGTGACAGAGTGTGACTTCCAAGTCTCGGACATAAAAAGTATTGCAGCTTCTTTTCCTCTCTGCATCTCTCATCACTGTCTGGAAGCCAACTACATGTCATGAGGAAACTCTGTCATGAGCAGCTCTGTGGAGAGGTCTGTATGGCAAAGAACTGAGGTCTCTTGTCAACGTCAAGAACATACTTAGCAGGCATATGAGTGACCCTCACTGGAAGCAGATTCATCAGCACCACTCAAGCCTCCAGGTGAATGCAGGCTGAGCCTATACAATAATTGCAATTTGGTGAAAAACCCTGAGCCAGAACGACCTCGCTAAGTTGCTTCCAAATCTCTGGCCAACAGAAACAACAGAAGATGTTTATTGACTTCAGCTGCTGAGTTTTGGGTAATTTGTTATGAAGCAACATATAACTAATATAACCATATTGCCTATTGCCACTGAAGTAGAATACCCTAGAAGGTCACTGTTACTGCTTCTCTTTGCAGAGGCCATTGCTCTCCGTAACATGAAGAAAATACATACACCTCATACAGATGTGGTGAGGATTCATGAGATAGTTTGTAAATATTTACTAGAGGAGTCCCCAGCTGATTGAGCCATAAATAAAAGTTAGCCATCATTATTACTGTTGCTATAACATTTCTCTCTTGTCCGTGGGCTATGGCATCATGGAAGGAAGTAAAGTTAAACTACCTACCTAATAATCTTGGCTCTGCTTCTTGATTTCACTCCATTTCCTCAACACCACAGCTCTCTTGCTCATCTTTATATTTCTCCTATTTCCTGTTATTGCTTAAAACTTCTCCCATTGGACAGCCATCCAAAAAAAAAAAAAAAAAAATCTTGCCATTTGCAATGACACAGATGGAACTACAAGGTATTATGCTAAGCGAAATAAGTCCATCAGAGAAAGACCATAATCATATGATCTCACTGATACATGGAATTTAAGAAACAACAGAAGATCACAGGGGAAGAGAGGAAAAAATAAAACAAGACAGAACCAGAGAAGGAGAAACCATAAGAGACTCTTAATCATAGCAAACAAACTGAGGGTTGCTGAAAGGGAGGGCAGTGGAGGGATGGGGTAATGTAATGTCCATCACATTAAGGAGGGCATATGATGCCATGAGCACTGGGTATTATATAAGACTGATGAATCATAGGCCTGTACTTCCGAAACCAGTAATACATTATATGTTAATTAATTCAATTTAAATAAAAAATGTTAAAAAGATCAAAATAAAAAATAAAAAACTTAATCCATTTAGGCAGCTAAACAGTTGACATCTCTGGAAAGTTTGGGACAGCAGGAGAACAAAGAATAAGCTTTGGAGTGCCTAAAACTTAAGGCCAAGGGGACTTTCAGAATATAAAAAATATGGAAGTAGGGCGCCTGGGTGGCTCAGTGGGTTGGGCCGCTGCCTTCGGCTCAGGTCATGATCTCAGGGTCCTGGGATGGAGTCCCGCATCAGGCTGCTCAGCAGGGAGCCTGCTTCCTCCTCTCTCTCTGCCTTCCTCTCTGCCTACTTGTGATCTCTCTCTGTCGAAAAAATAAGTAAAATCTTAAAAAAAAAAATACGGAAGTAAAAGTAAAGCTTTCTACTTTAATTCAGAGGTGAAGCAAAGAGAGCTTAGATAGTTAATGTGGCCCGAACAAAGTGGCCTGAGCACTCACCGTGCCCCTTATCTCAGACCACGGCTGCAGTGGGAAAAAACGATTTCAGAGTTGTGGGAAGTTCAGATTACAGGGAAATTACCTCACTGCCCAGTAGAACCCAAAGAATTGGGAAGACCCCAGAATTTCCCTGCATAGTGGGTTTAAAAAAAAAAAAAATGGGCCTGAAATAAGCTTGCTGCTTCCACTGCCCACTAGGAAAATGCAGGAAGAGAACAAACTTAGAAATGAGCCCTTAGCAGACTACTAGCTAAAAGTCTAGGCATGGCAGAGCAATGATATCAGAGGTGGGGGGTGTGAAGCAAAGACCAAGGAACCAATAAGTTGATGTACAACTCAGCAGGTATCAAGGACCTAAGGGTGTTCCAGTATCAGTGCATTGTCTGGGCTCCTCAAAGGCCCCTAGAACTTAAACTCACTTCAGGGAAGGGATCAGAACTATGCCTTAGATTTTCCATTACCCAGTGGAAAGAAGGCCAGAGTAGGTTAAAATAAGTAATAAAAAGTAATGTTACACTTCCAGCACACCTGATTTTGTCAACTGAGATTTACATCACTACAGAGTAGATGGCATGAAATGATTTCTAACATCCATTTAAACACTTCTATTCCTCACATATCTCAGAATATAAGTCAACTTGCCTACTCTTCTGTTAGCCCTTATCCTAGCTACTCCAATGTCAGATTCTCAAATTACCTGAAATTAGTCTTCTCGGTCTCCTCTCCAGTTAAATTCTCTCCTTAACAAGGCCCCTCCCTTTTTTTACATCCAGAATTAAATAGGTTTTAGCCTACTACTCCTGCAACCATATACTCATGATTCTTTTTAGTAAAAATCTGACATGTTATTTGCAGTGACAGAGAATATCATTTGTATGAAACATTGAGGATTACTACAGGAAAACAGACTAGATTTTATATTTTCATTTGCCCATAAGAAGTCTAGCATGTGCCAGCCTTTACCACTAACTGTGTAACTTAAGGCAAAAGTTACTTAAGGTAACTTAAGTAACCTCTCTGAGCTTCAGTTATTTCCTCTGTTAAAATAAGGGTTCTTGGACAATCCAATGAGATCACATGTGTAAAAGTATTGCATTTTATCCAATTTATTTATTTTTTATTTTTTTAAGATTTTTAAAAATTTATTTATTTGACAGAGAGATCACAAGCAGGCAGATGGGCAGGCAGAGAGAGGTGGGGAATCAGGTTCCCTGCTGAGCAGAGAGCCCGATGTGAGGCTCGATCCCAGGACCCTGGGATCATGGCCTGAGCTGAAGGCAGAAGCTTTGACCCACTGAGCCACCCAGGCGCCCCGCATGTTATCCAATTTAGTTATTTAATATATTTAAGCTATGTTGGTGATGACACAAAGTTTTAGACTGTCAAATCAGAGATCCTACCCAGAATCAAGAGGCATAGGTGAAGCTGGGAGGGCTCTGGGATATCCAATATGACTCTATAAGCCCTTCCCTTTTATATACAACAAACTTTCTGGCCCACAGTGATAGACAAGAACTTAGAGAGGATGTTCCATAAATCTATAGATTCTAGGTTTGTTTACCTTTGGCAATCCTAAAAATACAAGGACATCCTACTATGAGCATTCCATAGATAAGCACTTTTCTGAAAGCAATATCAGGAAGAGTTATCATTATATTTATAATATTCCTGAACTGGGTCACCTGCCTCATGGGAGAGAGAACTTTGAAACTTTGTTATCACTTTAGAAAGCAGGAAAAGGTCTGATTTTTTAAAAAGATTCCCCTACAGTAGAGAAAAAAAATTTTTTTTTCCAGTTGAAGTCTCTGCTTCCCTTGGTGGTGTGAGTGGCCCTAATGGTTCTTTAGTGTTCATGTAATGGTGCTAGAGAGGTGCCTACATCTGAAAATGAACACACTTCCACCAAAGGACTTTTAAATTTGCCACCTTTGAAAAATATTTTTAAAATTACTTTAAAAAATGTTTTAATGAATTTTTATTAAACCTTTGTTTGCCCTTGGTGTATACTTTTTTAAATAAAGTATGCTAATTTCTCCTCCCCAGATGAAGTCACCCAATTATGTAGTTAAGTATTTGTCTAAAAAAATTTCTGGATATAGAACATTACTATAAATCATCGTTGCTTTTCTTCTGTCCTCAGGCATCAAAAAGGCAAATGGAAGAATTCTCGCTGGTTTACAGTGAGAATTTAGTAACAAACTGTCTTTAATAACATATTTTCAAATATCATGGCAAATAAAACAGTTAGGTAGCCACAGGGTTCCCAAATTCAGGCATTTCCCACATATTCTAACACAAAAGTACAAAAAGCAAAAGAACTGTTCCACACCTGGAATATTTCCTAAACAACTCTGATTTGTACTCATTGTTGTAAATTTCACCCAGGATAAAAATTAGAGCTAAAGGTATCAATCAGTTTATTACTATTAAGAAGATAAAGTCTCCTAACAAAAACGAGAATTAACCCAAAGAAAAAATACACATAAAGTATTATTTGAATGCTTCCAGGTTTGACATTTGTTTTTATCCTCTCTTCTACTCACTCCATTTCATCACTTGCCTGCTTCCACTTTTAATGATTTCTAAGAAGCTAATGACACACTTTCAGATTGCCCCCACTCCGTTAGTCAGTTGTGAAAGCCAGGACGAAACACATTCTCCACATCTGTACAAACTCTTATGTTCCAGCACAGTGTGTGTTTCTCTTGTCTTTAGCAAGGTATATATTTTTCCTATCTTTTTAGGTTCCAAAGCTAGTTAGAGATGAAAAGATAGGCTATGGAAACAATTATAAATAAATGTTCCCCAAGGGTTCCTTATCAATCTCACCTGCATGTCATCTAGTAAAAGAAAAAAAAAACAACGAATAATATATCTGGTATGTATCCATATTATCTTCGATCAAAAAAACTAATATAAATTACAACTTTATTTTTTCTCAAAGATTTATTTATTTATTTGAAAGAGAGAGAGAGTGCGAGCAGGGAAAGGGGCAGAAGGAGAGAGAATCTTGAGTTGATTCCCTGCTGAGTGTGAAGCCCAACTCCAGGCTAGATCCCAGGACCCTGAGATCATGACCCGAAGAGAAATCAAGAGCTGGCTGATTAACTGACGGAGCTACCCAGGCGCCCCTATAAGTTATAATTTTAGGCTAACTGAATTTAAATTTAGAAATAAAGGCTGAGTAAAAAAAATAACAATAAAGTAAAAACTGGGACCTATAAAAAAAGAGAGAAAAGGCTATTTGAATTTAAATTAAAAAAAAAGAATCCTGTAAATAAATAAATTATGATTTTAAAAACATTTCTTTAAAATTCCAGGCTTATACAATTTAACTAGAAGTATAGAAGGATGCTTGTAATAGTATGAGAATAATGAATGGGAAAAACTATAGAAAACTATGGGAAAACTATAGAAAAATCTAGAGGAGAAATAAAAGTACACAGAAGTAAAAGAAAAATAATTTTCCAGGGGTATTAAACAAATTTAAAATACTATATATATTATTTTTGCACAAAACTTTAAAAATTCTAAGGGTTGACAAGATACCTTATCTAGTCCAACAGTTTATTTCCATTAGACTTTCCTATTCTTCCTAGTATAATAGTAATATATCTAATGGTAATCATATTAGCAGGAGAAAATACAGCTTCAGTAATGATGGACCAACTTTTGATTTTTAGTAACATATTTATTTACTTTTTCATATACTGTTTCATTGCAGGTCAGTCAAAGTTCTTTCTAAGTCTAGATTTGCAGGCCCTTTTAATCAGTAAATATTAACGGAATGCATCAAGCACAGCATATAGTTCACATTTAATGGCTGATTTAAATTAGAGACACTATTTTTTTAAAGATTTTATTTATTTATTTGACAAACAGAGAGAGAGAGAGAGCACAAACAGGGGGAACAGCAGAGGCAGAGGGAGAAGATGACTGCCTGCTGAGTAAGGAGCCTGACGAGCGACTGGAACCCAGGACCCTGAGATCATGACCTGAGCCGAAGGCATCTGCCTCCCAGGTGTCCTTAGTGGACACTATTTTTATTGTAGTTTTGTGTGTATGTATATATATTTTTTCTTCTTCCTTTGAATACTCAACAATTAATCTATGGAAATGTATTTATTGTGGTAATGTACTGAAAACATTTTCCAAAACTGGGTTTTGACAAGAGATCTGGAAAAGTGCAAGTAGTCTTCTTGACAGATTACAGGTGCAAAGGAGTAGAAGGGACAAAGCTAAGTCAGATGCAAGGGATCTAGGAGGCAGGTATGAGAGACTGAACAGCAGCACAAAGTTCACTGGAAGGAATGGGCAGATGTGAGAAAGAAGAAAGGAAGCAGGCGACAAAGAGAAAGAAGTCAGTAAAAGGGAGTCCCCACTGGGAGACATCTGTAGAAAACATCTGTAGACTCTTCTCCATCACCGCCAGGAAGGAGAATCCCTGCCACAGAGACACACAAAAAGGCTTAACTACCTGTGGTATTTGGTTGAAGGGCATAAACAATGCTCAGTGCACCAGCCTCTAATTACTCTATGACAACCCCAGTTCCGCCCTCCCAGTGGAAAACATATGTCAAAGCATTTAGTATTGATTGAAACGTAAGGAAATTCTTTGATTCATCTCCTTCCCCACAACAAGCCTGTCTTATTTCACCCTCATTTGTCTGAAGAAAAAGAAAAATAAGTATTTCATTCCAAGGAGAGATAGGAGATGACTCTGATCCATTTATCATATAACTGCTTTGCTTTGCTTTGCTTTGCTTTTGTACCGGAGGTTAGAAAAATTCTGCCAACGCTGCCCTGTCAGACTGGCACTGAATGCAACAGTAGGTATGACAAAGGTACTAGCAGCTGGAAGGGTACACTGTCTCAAGTGCTAGAACTGATGACGGGGCCAGCCGCCTGGAAGACTGAACAAGTCATTAGAAGATCAACTGCGAAAAGAATCACCGCCCCCAACCTCCCGCCGCCCTGCTGCCTTTGAACATCTCATCCCATGCTCCATACTATCCCATTTACAGCTCATTCATGGCTAAATGTAGCTGAGAGGAAACATGGAGAAGTCAGAGATAAAGAGAAATCTTGCAAATGAAAAGAAAATTCTTTATTATGACAAGTGGCATTCCCAGTTTCAAAAAAGAAAAAATGTGTTACAGATTTCTGTGTGCACATTACTACCCCTGGCCCATTCAAGTCATAAAATCTCACTCATGGAATGAGAACATTTTGTGGGTCAATCACAGGCACGTTTGCGTGGATGGGCTGCTACACAGAGCCAGTCTCCGGGTCAATGATGAGCCAGATGCTGCCAAGGGTGCCACTCCCGGAGTTACTGTTTCTGAGAGCTGGAGCTTGTGAAGTATGGCCAGCTGAAAGAAACAAGCAACCACAAAAAAATATAATGGAGCCTATAAGAGGTCTGGGCCCATTAAAAAAAAAAAAAAAGAGTACATATACAATCACCTGATTGTTAGGCTTTACATTCAGTTTCAGGAGTCTGCATTATCTTGACAATGACTTGCTGAGCGGTGCTGGAAAGTCACTAAACTTTTTATGCTATGAAGTTTTTCAATCTATAAAATAACTTAATAAAAGCAATTGGATATAGAATAGTGTTCCATATAAGCAGGTGTCCTTGAAACCATTCACTTTAAGAGATCAAACAGATTAGCTTCCTATTGACAGCCTCACATGCTATCACAGGAAGTATCTATGAAGGACAACAATCAAATGCCTTGGGCATTCATAAAACCAAAGTTCAGAGTTAGTTGGAATTTGAGAAGGCCCTTTCTCCTCTGTTGCTCAGGCCCTCGAATTAGGATATATCAAGAATCCCAAGCCTTTAGACAAGCAAAAGAATTAAAATTCTCCCTCCCACACAGCCAGAAACAGTCACAAAGAAGAATCAAGGCCAATAGAAAAGTAAAACTAAAATACTGCCCCATAAGCAATCCAACTTCTTCCATCCAAACCACTTTGGGCTCAGTGCAGAATTATCTGGAAAATACAAGCTTTTTTTTTTAAAAGAGAAAGGAGGAACAAGCCCACGAACAAAAGTTGGAAAGAGGATGAAGAATAGTTTATGGAACAGAGACCTTCACTCACACTTCTTTTTCTCCCAGCCATAACTACAATCTCAAACTACTACCCTCATAAGGACAAAAAGCACTTTTATTTCTTTATGAACGTCGCCCCTCCTCCATCCAACCCAGTATCTTCTCATTCTCACCTAGCTTTTAATGAAGTACCACACGAGCATAGCAGATGGTTCACTGGTTCAGAAATGTTACCTGACCTGTAAGTCCAATCATCTGAATCCAGCAATTACTGTTGGAAACAAGTATCACTTTTCTATACTTTGATTCTACATCATTTGGTAGAAGAACAGATTGAGAGAAATATATAGCTCTTGGAACATACAGAAGCACAACAATTTACATCTGTATCTGTATCCATGCATGAGTTTTCTTTAATCTTTTTCAAAACTTGTTTCATACTTCTGTACAAATAAATTTATAGGGTGAAATTTTATTTGCACATAGATTTAAATAACTGATATAAAGTCTATCCTCCTTATTAGACGGTAAACTTTTCTAAAGCAAAGACTTCTATTTTACCTCTAGTTCCCAATAAATACTCATAGATGAAGAGATACATATATTTTTAGAGTCATTCTGTTAAGGTAGTTCATCTCTTGCCATTGCTAATTTTATACTCATATGTTTAGTCTTTTGTTTGTTTGCTTTTGTTAATATGAACCATCTGTGCCTCTCATCCTGTGTTTTTAAATAAGCTACCTAATTGTAGGGTTTTAAATTTTTATATTTTACCCTCAAGCCTGCTGTTGATCATTTTTGTCAAAATTGAATGCCTGCCCTTTAAAAGGTCATTTCTGAGGTTTAAACCTGTTGGTTTGTGTTATTACAGCAAATCTCACCCCAGAATGTTTGGTGTTGTACAATAACCACCCATCCACTGCTGTGTGGAATGAATAACTAAGTCAAAAGCCACTATTTTCTCTTAGTTGTGAAGATCAACTTTTAAACATGCACGCAGTCTGTGGTTTGCCATTTCACTTTTTTCAAGCAGTCAGCCAATAATATTCCAAAGAAAGTATACAAAGGCAATCCCCTTTTAGACAACTTTTTGAAAGGTAGTATTGTTACACAGGACGTATAGTAAGACAATGATAAATTTCAGTAATACAGTCAATAAATTATGTCTCTAGTCATAATTTTCTTTGCCCTCATAGATTCAACAACCAAATTATCCTTTATTTTTATCGGACAAGGTAATGCTATATTATTCTGCAGAAAGAGAATACTTGTTCTTTCTAAAAAGAACTGGAGGGCATGTAGTGCATGGAGCACTGGGTGTGGTGCATAAACAATAAATTCTGGAACACTGAAAAGAAATTTTAAAAAATAAAAAGCTTTAAAAGTTTAAAAAAAGAACTGGGGACAATCTAAATAATAAGCATATTATCAAAAAAATGTACATGTGAGAACAGAACAATAAAATTAGATTTGAGAAGAGAAATAAAAAACTTTAAAAGATGAGAAAGCATTTTTATTTTTTTTAAACAAGAATGGAGCTTAGTTATAACAAATGTGTACTGTTTGACATTGCCTAGGTTTCTAGGCAGTCAGTGGTAAAGGGCTGTGGGAAGAACTAGTGTGTTCTCTGATACCCACTAATCATTTAAGAAACACATACCATCACTGTTTTCTGGATAACTGCAAAGTTCACAGGTGTCCCAAAAATGAATACTGCAATGGCTTTTTGGTATTGATAACCATGACCTAATGGGATCAAGTGCTTCAGCCTGGAGAAATGAGAGAGAGTCCAGTAATCCTGAAAATTATTTACTGGTCCAATAAAGTGTCCAATTTTGGAAAGCAGTAGTAAGATTAATACTAATAATATTAGAAATAATAAGGAACTAGTATACTGGTCTCCATAAGACCTTATAAGAACATTAGGTATATAATTCTAGATTCTGGAAGACAACCATCTCAACATGACAGGTATTTCAGTCACTCTAAGTTTTTTTTTTAATATACTCAATGGAGTGTGACAAAAATAATTCAACTATGTTTTATTTTTGATATTCTAAATATTACAAATATAAAATTGTGTTGTTTTCTTTAAATTAGTTATCCTGGAAGGTTTAAAATACAGATAGGGCTTCAAATATTAATAGAGTATTAATATAGGATTATCTTTAGAACTAGTTTTACAAGAACACAGACTTATGTTTTATTAAATGCATAGTATTCCATGGTCATCTTTCTCATTTTCATTAAAGAGATGTTGACCCCAACATTAGGAAGATGGGAGCCAGAGGACTCTGACACCCACATCCACTACATATTGTCTGACCCAGGCCATATTACCTAAGTACTTGGCATTTCTATTTCATAACCTGCACAAGAGCATAATCTGCACAGACTTGGAAGACTTTCATGGTGGTAAAATTATGTAAGAAACACTGTTCACAGTCTCTCATCCACAGATACTGCTTTAAAAAGCCTATCTGTCCATAAACAACCTCTCCACAATTATATAAAATGCAAAAGCAGAGACACTTCTTTTGAGTTTAGTTCTGAAGATCATTTTACAAAGATTGCTAGCAATAAAAACAATACTAGTGGCAAGAGGTAGTTTTTTTTTATTACCAGTATCAGTGAAATCCTATTTTATCTGATAATTTTCTTGGTTCCTCCCTGCTCCACTATTTTTTCCTCTCTACTTCACTTTTAGCTTCCTCCACTTACACATAATCTCCATCCTTTTGCCATGCCACAATTATTAGAGAGGGGAATATGGAAGGAAAAAAAACTAATATGTCTCTTGGTATCAACAAAATCATGTATTCCTAAAAGGAAATCAGTCTGCAAGCAAACCAAATATTTTCAGCAAATCAATATATTGAGAAGCTGTGACATCTAATAATACCTCAAAAATTAACTTACTACCTTTTTATTCATATTAGTAATGGATTCCCAAAAAAACTCATCAAAACATAACCTTTACCTCCAAAGACATGGTAAAAAAGGAAGTGGATGTAAGGAATATCATTGTATACTTGATTTGGTTTTAAATAGCGATTTTCTACTTTCACACATTGAAAAGGGGACTACTCAATTTATCCTGACCTTTTCAACAAAAATATACAGTTCCCTTGGGTGCCTGGGTAGCTCAGTTGGTTAGGTGACTGCCTTTGGCTCAGGTCATGATCCTGGAGTCCTAGGATCCAGTCCCACATCAGGCTCCCTGCTCAGCAGGGAGCATGCTGCTACTCCTGACCCTCCCCCCTCTCGTGCTCTCTTTCTCTCTCAAATAAATAAATAAAATCTTTAAAAATATATACATACCATTTCCATTCTAAAAGTTTTTGGTTAAGGGGCGCCTGCCTTCGGCTCAGGTTATGATCCCAGGGTCCTGGGATCGAGCCCCGCATCAGTCTCTCTGCTCAGCAGGAAGCCTGCTTCCTCCTCTCTCTTTGTCTGCCTCTCTGCCTACTTGTGATCTCTGTCTGTCAAATAAATAAATAAAATCTTTATAAAAAAAAATTGGTTCTGTGGCTAGAAAAAAAAATGGATTAATTCTCATTGTATGTCAAGAAATAGAGAAAAACTTGGGGCACCTGGGTGGCTCAGTCAGTTAAGGCCTCTGCCTTTGGCTCAGGTCATGATCCCAGAGTCCTGGAATTGAGCCCCGCATCAGGCTCTCTGCTCAGCAGGGAGCCTGCTTCCTCCTCTCTCTTTGTCTGCCTCTCTGCCTACTTGTGATCTCTCTCTGTCAAATAAATAAATAAAATCTTTAAAAAAAAATTAAAAAAAAAAAGAAATAGAGAAAAACTTGAGTTACCTTATATAACAAGAAAGGTACCATAAGGATACACAGCTACAGAAACCCAGGGCAATCTGGTGCTCAGAAGGATAAAATCCTTGTGGCATGGTAGATTCTTCACACCAGTGCACTGGCATTACCTTAACCCAGTTTTTTTGGTCAAATACATACTCCACTGTCGCTATTCATATACCTAGAGACAGACCTATAATCTTTTCTCCCCTTTGTAACCACTGATTACTCACAGTTCTACCTCCTCAGAACTTTGATTTAAAATCATCACTCAGGGTTCTATTTATATCTCACGACATCTTTCAGCTTCTCCTCCCCTTCTTAACCACTAATGTTTCCCTATTTCCCGATCAGTTGATTCAAGGGGGTAGAGCTCCATTATCTGCACAGATCAGATTCTTCAGCAATAGCTGTGGATAGGGAAGATTGGCCTGGGAAGGATCATAGTTTGTTAGGCACCAAGGCCGACATCTTTAATATAACAATGAGTACAATTTATTAAACATATACCTTCATTAAAAATGAAGATAAAAATATGTATTTTAAATAATTTACTAACAGACAATTATTTATGGCACAGTACCAGAGAATAGCCATAATCCGTAACTACGAGCAAAATGCATTAATTTCATCCAAATACTACCTGACCTTAGTGATTTTATGTGTGTCAAGCTGCCCACTACAATTTAAGGAGCAATTTATAAAAATCAATATAGTGTGCAGGTAACCTCTTAATGAGTTCTGACGTATTTTCTACCTCAAGTAGAAGACATTTAAGAATCTCACATCATGGTGAGAGAGGATCACGAGTTCATATTCAAATAACCAGAGAAATCTCAGCTGCCAAAAAAATAAAGTGAATGAATTTCACAAAAACACTTCATATTCATTCCTTTTTATAAGAATGGGTAAGGGGGGGAAGAAAAAAGAAATCAACTTTTTAGCCATGGTAAAAATCAATTTTTAACAAGCATAAATGCTCTAGTTTAGAGCTGCCAGCTGAGGAATCAAGTGTGAGAGCTTTTAACTTAGATTGAATAAACACAATAATTCATTCCTACTGCTTCCAGGATCTCTAAAAATTTCCTAGTGCTGAATATAACAAAAAGTATCTCAAGAAGAGGATAAAATTCTTAAATACCTCCAAACTCAAACCAATTTGGGGCAGTGTTTCCTTTTTCGTGTAAAATTTTCTTTTACACAAATGGTCATTAAACACCTAGAATGTAAAGTAGAGGGCATCAAAATCTCTACATAATACAAATCTTCTCAAGAAGGTGAGAATTCCATATCGGATGAAAACCAGATTATTTCAATTCATCATGAACACCAAACCTCAGTGTTAGGAAACACATCAATTTCATTCTCCTTCCCTAAAGAGTTAGGTCATATTTGTTAGTCAATGAATTTTGTGTACACATTCAACAAGAAACTTCTATTCTATTTAGCATATATTTGTTCTATTCACACAGAAGATTGATACATAGACTTTGGCATAATTAGCCAACAGCCTGAAAACAGATACAAACAAATCAAAAAGAAAATTTAGAATGCCTATGGAGTGTGCGTGGGGAACTCATCGCCTTGAGAAAGTGTAAGTCATCTTTTAATTAATGATACCACGATGGTGTGATGTTGCTGCTATTTTTTTCATCACTGTACAGCAGCAACATCACTACATCCATTTCATTATACTTTTATAGATTTCTTCTTCCTTTTTTTTTTTTTTTTTTGCAAAGAAATTATGAATGGTGTTATAGACCTGACTGGGAGGACAAGTAATGTAAATATTTTTACATTTTGTGGTTCATTTTTAAAATCTCTGTTTGGGAAGAAATAAAGTACTTCATTACCTGTTGATTACAGAATCCATGGAACTCATGAACCCCAAAATGTTATTCAAATTCTAACTCTGAAAAAGTTTAGTGGTCGAGGTGAATTAACAGATTGACTCCCTCACAAGTTTTTCAATGGGTAACATACATGGACTAGAGAATAATGTTACAAAGATAATACCTTGAACTCTTCCCCCAATGTAACTTGTGTGCTATTGCCATAAACCAAGAATCATTACATCTTAAAGTCAAAAGGATGCTACCTATTTAAATTCTCAGCTTTCACATTTTACTGATGGAAAAACAATGCTTTCAAACACTTAACTTTTGACTTTAACTTTTAACTTTTCTCAGAGTCAATAGTGTTGTAGTCTGCACAGGAATTTTTGCATATTCATTTAGAATTAAAATCGAGATGGACTGTGTTGCTAATTCAGCAAGCCTGTTTCTAAACAAAATAAAAATAAGAAATCATAGAAAACTTCTGTAGAGAAAATGGTGTCTTGGTATCAATTTAAAGGGTAGTAAAAAGAATGTGTTCTACATTCCATCTATCTTTTAAACTTTATATCATAATTACTTTTTAATGCTTTAAATTAAAGTAAATGGGAAGATAAGCATTCTCTTGTATTCAGATAATGTGATCTTATTATCACTATCCAGGAATGGCCTTAAGAGATCATTAGTTGTGCTACCTATGCAGTACAAAGAAAAAGAGGTAAATATTAATCACAAAAGCACAAGATGAAACAAGAACTCAATATATGTTGCAGAAATTCAGCACTTTTTCTCAGAAATTGCAAACTAGAAGCATAAAGGTAGACTCTGGCTTTCAACTTCAATTGTTTGGCCCCCTTATGTTTTAATGTTTATAAATTCAATTAATTATAAATCTTTAAAAATTGAGAGATTTCAAAAGTATATCCAAATTTTCAGATTCTCTCAACAATTCAAAAAACCTGACAGTCCCAGGATAGCATTTTCAAATAGCAACAATTTATAGACGCTGGGTAGCTGCCCCTTAGGTAGACTACACCCTCTTCAAGAGCCCCACAGTCCTCACCACTCCTACTGTTCACTCAAATACATTAACTGCCTGGACTCTGTATTCTTAAAAGATTGTTATCTGATTTAGTAACCAATATCTAATAATTACATATAGCACATCTATTTGTTCAGCTCCCTAGAGCTATATCATGGTTAACAATATCCATTAGTACTTGTCAGCAGCAAATAAATACCCAACTAGAATTTATTAAACAATATAAACATTTCTTATCTTGTATGCCAAGAAGTTCCGAACTCAGTTATTAGGTTGCCTAATTCTCCAGTTCAATGATATCTCAAGTGACTATAATCTCTCAGCTTGCTGCTTTACTGTCCTGAACATATAACCAGTTTCTCTGGCTACCTTCTCTTCTCCTCCCAAATTGACTAGCATTGCTCCGGTGTCTCAACAGCCCATAAAGTCCAGAGTGATGTAAGAGATCATCTCCTCTTTTGTATCTCTTTTTATCATTGAGGAAACCCAAAATATCCCCAGTAGAATTCTTTTAACATTTCATTTTCCCCTCTTTTTGCTGAAAGGAGGACCAACCTCCCTCTGAAGCACATGGCTACTATATTAGGGTTCACCAGAGAAACAGAACCATTAGGATGTGTAGAGGTATGTAGAAACATTTAAGGAACTGGCTCACATGATTCTGAAGGCTGACAATTCCAAAATCTGCAGGATGGGCCGGCCAGCATGCTAGATGTCCAAAAAGAGCTCATGTTTCAGTTCAAGTCCAAGACTATCTGCTGGCAAAATTCCCTTTTGCTGGAGGTCTTTTGTTCTAGTCAAGTCTTCATTTGATTGGTTAAGACCCTCCCACTTAGGGAGGTCAATCTGCTTTACTCAGAGTCCATAGATTGAAATGTTAATCTCATCCAAAAACACACTCACAAATATCCAGAATAGCACTTGACCACATGTCTGTACACTGTAGCCCAGCCCAGCTGACACAGAAAATTAATCATCACACCATACAAAACTTCAACAATCAAGCAAGTAAAGGTAGAGATGGAGGAATGGCTACAGGAGGCCAAGGGTGATTTATTCTGAAAGGCACATCAGTTGGTCCTGTTGCTTAAACTTGAAGGTTCAAGGAGAATAATCAAGAAGAAAGAAAAAGCTGCCTTCTTAAATAAAGTTCAGAGTAATCAAAACTGGCGCTGAAATGAGCCTCCTGATGAGGTGATTCAGGCCACATGCCCAACAGGGAAGCCAAAACAACTTTGACTCTCCTTTTATTTTATGGTTGATTCATTGCCCATTTCATGAATGTATTCTTACACAGTGAAAATTAAATGAATTAGCACATTCACCTTCCGCAAGTATCACCAGGAAACGTAGACTCGGGTTTATATCCAATCACATACACACTCCAATAACGGTCTTCCCCATTATGAGCCTTTAAGCAGGAGAATACCTACTAGTTAAAAGTACAGACTCTGAAACCAGATTGCTTGGAATCAGATTCCAGTTGGCACTAACAAATTTGTGACCTTAAGAAAATTCTTTCATCTTTCTGAGTTTCAATTCTTTCATGAGAAAAAATGGTTTTTATTAATGTACAATGAGTTAACATGTGTGCAGTTAAAACAGAGCCTGACAAATAATAAATATGTGTTTCCTATGCTTATTTTTTAAAGTGGCATCAAAATCTCTTAGGAAGAGAAAACAGCAAGTAGTCTCTCCAGAGACTGGATGTTAATCTTTTTAAAGGTTTTATTTTTAAGTAACCTCTATACCCAATGTATGGCTCAAACTCACAACCCTGAGATCAAGTGTAGCATGCTCTACTATCTGAGACACTCCTGGACAATCATTTTTCTTTGGGTGTAGAAAGAACTGTCTCATGATGGAAAAGGGAAAAACAGAGGAAAGTGAGGTCTTTAGAAAGCAAAGGGAACAAATTTCTCTGAGGGCGAAAGATGCAGGCGATTTGATGTTTGCGGGGGGAGTAGAAAAAGAAATCCTTAAATAGTTTAAGGACCCAAACAGAAGAGAAACTGAAGATTTCTCTGTATATTTTGCATAAGTTACCTATTGCTGCACATAAGAAATCATAGAAAATTTCTGTAGAGGAAATTGTGCTTTTAACAAGACACAATTTCAGTGGGTCAGGAGATCAGGAATGATTTACCTGGGCCTTCTGTGTCAGAGTCATACAAGGTTTTAAAACAGGTGTCAGTGGGGCGTCTGGGTGGCTCAGTGGGTTAAGGCCTCTGCCTTCAGCTCCAGACATGATCCTGGGGTCCTGGGATCGAGCCCAGCATCGCGCTCTCTGCTCAGCGGGGAGCCTACTTCCCCCTCCCTCTCTGCCTGCTTCCTTGCCTACTTGTGATCTCTGTCTGTCAAATAAATAAAATTTTAAAAAAATACAATACAATACAATACAATACAATAAAACAGGTGTCAGCAAAGGCTGCAGTGTCATCTGAGGCTCGAATGGAAAAGGATCCACTCACGTGAGCGCTGGCAGGATTCAATTCTTGTGCTGCCAGAATCAGGGCCTTTGTTCCTTGCTGGCTGTTGGCTAGAGATTACCTTCCCCTTGCCATTGGCGTTCCGCTTATGGCAGCTCACCATATGCCATCTTGGAGATGGCCAGCAAGGGAGAATTTGAAAGTCCTGGCAAGATGAGTGGTATTAGTATTATGTAATATAACTGCTCACATATAATCACGCCTCCCTTCACCTTTGCCATACTGTACTAGTTAGAAGTCACAGATCCTCTCCATTCCCAAAGGGAAGGGCTTATGTAAGGTATGAATACCAGGAGGCGAGAATCTTGGGGGCTACCATAGTCTGTCTGCCTCGGATTAGTAATACTTTTTCTTCTTTCCAACAACTTTTATCACATAAGATTTGCATTGCTCTTTCTCTTTGGCCATCAGGAAGACCAAAGCCAAAGTTTTGACTCCGCTTTAGAAACTACATAAGCTCTAATAGTCTCTATATGTGTATCTGCCTTATACGGACCTTCCCTGTAAGTATATGTTAGCTGGTACTAATAATTCATACATCTTTTCTCCATTTACTTTAAAATATATATATTCTGTATAATTCCTGCAAATCCTCTGGAGAATAAGACTTGGAATCAATAATTATACTATAAGGGCATTATTTAAAAAAAAAAAAAATAGCTCAGCTTTGAAAAGCCATGAAGTCAAAATGCTGCATCAGCTTTTCTGATTTTCTCCATTAGTGCAGCAGAAACTCTATAGGTTAAAACACACTCCATCCCTCACCTTGATGCCATTACTGATCTCCCTAATTATAGCATAAGTCATTCAATTCAGTTACTATATTTACTACAATTTTCACTTAATCAACAGAAATGTCCCTTTCCACTTGGGTTGTACAAGCTCTCTTCTAAAACCTAGACAAAGAAAAATAATGCAAGCAATACAATCACATCAGGGATTAAAATTAGGAAGAAAAGTATTCAGTTTATAATACACATTCCATAAATGTGAGCATATTCAATGCAGTGGGGAGAAAATGATAGTGTTTTAGAAAAGCATTACTTTGAAATGATTTCCACGATACATAAAACATTTAAGAAGACTTTTCCTTAATTTTGACCAATATCAGCATACAATTTTTAAAAGAAATTTTGTGTTAACTTTATCAAGCATAGTTTTATCTCGTGTTTTCCATGTTTTTAATTCAAATGATAGGACTAAAACAACTAAGAGTAATTAATATCTTTGAAGTCACCTATAATTTTTATGTCAACTCTTCTAAGTAATTTCTGTTTCCCATGAATAATAATTCCATGCTGTGAGAAAATGAGAAAAATTGTAAAGGATGCTTTCATCTTATATTTGTCTCACCTTTCTAAAAAAAAAAAAATAAGTGCACTAATTCTTTTCTGGTCTTAACTTTACTCACTCATACAATTAAATGATACTCCGTGATGTTCAGTGCAAGTCATAGCTTTGTTGATGATGGTGACTGCAATTTTCTCAAAGGAGACTACATTTTTCAGTCATATGGGTTAAATCGCATCACTTTACACAGAACAGATTTTTTTAAAAAGTTTAAATTCTCTCCATTTGGGTAAACTACGATTCCTTCATAGTCACCAACCCAGGTCCTATCACCATACCTTCCCAGTGTGACGCAAGCACCCTGACTTATAATAGGGTATGGCTGATCCAATACTCAGCAATATGCATGGAATGCTCTTTAGAGTGTCCCTGGGATTTTAAGAGGTAATAGTTATGTGCATGCTAAATCTAGATGCCTTTTAAAGAGAAAAAAGGACACTGCAAGACTGCCTCAGAGGGCTGGGGTTGTGTGGTGGGAAGGAGGGGGTGGTCCACTATAAATCCAAACATGTCTGCTTTGGAAAGTTAATCTCACGGCCTGCACTTCACATGGGACTATTTGTCAGCAGATTGCTTTCTGTTCATTATAACTCTCATATTCAGGAAGAAGGAGAATTGGCCAAACCAGTAATATAAATGCATTGTATGCTCTACCCTCCCTCTTTATGATTAATTCTACCAGTGGTACAAATTTGCATGAATGAATGTCAGTGTGTTTTCTGCCCTGAACATTTCCTGCTGGCTTCAGTTCAGCCCTGCTGACATTTATTACAAATAATAGCTAAATATTCCTGATTTAATAGCTGCAGTGGCCCCACATCTGAAGGTGATGTCTGTAATAAAAGCAGACAAGATGAGCTTATAACAAATACTAATCAGATTGTGTTTGCACACATAATGGATAAGCCTCACAGATATACCCACAAAATGTAATGGTTGTTTTTTAAATGCATCTGCCAGAAGTCACAGTTCAAGAACATACTGGTTGCTTTATTTCTTTTTCATTTCCCTTCTTCCTCCATCTCCTTAAAGTACCAAAGGCCTCTGTGCACAATCAAGATTGAATATTATCCCCTTTTTTATCTGGAAAAATGGGACACTAAACACAGAAGACTGGCTGTGGTCTTTTATTCATCTTTTGTTGCTCCTTCTAAACAAAGGGCATTGTCCCCTGATAAATTCCATTTTCTGTCTCTTATTCAAAGGTAGTTTACACACTAGCTACAGTGATTCTCACACAATGCAGTGACTGGCAAAGATACAAATAACTTTCAAAGTTCTTTCAACCTGTTGACCCAGGTGTCCCTTCTGAAAGATATAAACTAGCCCTTCCACACCTCTCACAATTGATAAAGGAGACTATAAAACCTGAGATTACAAAAAGAAGACACACAGTGCCTACTAAAGGCAGGTTTAAAAAGCTTCTGGGAATAAAAGGTGCTTTTCTCTTTATCCTACCCAAACTTCACAAGCCTCCATATGAAAATTGAAGGAGGTCAAGTTAACATTGTCTTTCCCTTGACGTTTAAACACTTAGGGATTTTATTCACTTGGCATTAATTGTGAATAATATCCTGAAAATACACCTTTTTTCTATTTTTGCAGTTTTCTTTCCAGAGTAGACTGTGCAGAAAATTGTAATGAGAAGGGATTACAACCACCAGAATTTTTTTTTTTTAACATTGCACTGAAAAGTATTACTTGATTGGCAGACACTCCCTGAGGTGTGTAAACTGACCGTATCATACTTGGAAGCAAAAGTCTTAATCACAAATTGTTTTAAGAACTTCCTCAAAGATGAAACCCAAAAATATATAACTTGAAGTTGAACCATCATGGACGCAGACATAAGCTAAGGGTAGAACATTTTTATTGAAGGTCCAATATCATGTTCTATGCTACAGAGTCACCTTGGGATGACTAACTAGTAACTTCTAACTCCCACTCTCCACTGATTCCTCCAGTAGTCCAGTGGTCAAAAAGTCTGTGAACATGGGTCTGGGGTCCTATGGTGTTTTTTCTCACACACTGTGCTTCGACCACTACTACCTAAGTGCCCAACAATGCTCCATGGGAATTGGTATTTGGAACGTAGATTCAACAATCTTTTTACTATCCTGATATTCCAAAAGAAATGTAAACTGCCCACCTCATCATACTGATACAGTCTCCCAGATGAAATTTGTTGGTTCGCTTGTGATCTTCAAAAGAACTAGAAAATTAGGCAAAAAGTACCCACAGAGATAGAGAGACTATCCTCATTTTATAGATGATGACAACGAAGTCCAGGGAGTTGAAATGACTTGCCAAAAGTCACACAGTGAGTCCATGCTTTCTGCATTACGCTATTCTCCATTTACCCCGAACTCACCTGTTCTGGTACATGAGAACCACTTTTCTTGATTCCCCTGTCCTGAGCTGCGAAGTTTCATAAGTGGATGTTCAGGATTCTTGATCGATTCGATCCATTTGGCCATACATATGACCCATGTATTATTCTGTCTGTCCAGGGTTTCCAGTATTCCCAATGTGGCTGCCCTTCACTTGATGGTGCCATTAACTTCTAATATATCCTTTCCTCATCTTGATGAGAAATCTTGTTTAGACTGACAAAAAAGGACTTCATTTACACTTCTTCATTGCCACGTGTGATCTTCCCATGGCTAGCCTTTAGTAACCAGGTACTGCTGAACTTTGCGTCCTTTCTCCCTACAGCATTATTTTTCTCCCATTTTTGTCACTACCAGTTATGCTCCTTCCAGTTCATATGCTTAGCACATCGCGTTCAGATTTCTCTGCCTCCCACCTCTTGCCTTCACATACATTCAGCTTCAGCAAAATGTCCATTATGTTTCTGGGTACACTGTATATAAATCTCTTTTAGCCCCTGTGCCCTTTTTATGCTCTGGGCTGGGAATACCATTTCCCTATTCCATTTTGTTTCTATTCATACACTGCCTCTTCTTCGGGCCTTTTCCTGAATATCAGGCTGATGTGATTTCTTTCTACTCTGAGCACCTAATGCCCTTCCTGTCACTTCTATTTTCATAGCACTTACATAGTGGCCTACCTGTATTACAGATAACATGCACCAGGAGCTCTAGACCATGTCTTTTATAATTCATCCTTATACCACACAGCACACAGCACATTGGAAAGGATTATAGAGAGATAGATAAA
Organism: Mustela nivalis; assembly: GCF_964662115.1. Taxonomy (NCBI): domain Eukaryota; kingdom Metazoa; phylum Chordata; class Mammalia; order Carnivora; family Mustelidae; genus Mustela; species Mustela nivalis. The sequence continues at coordinate 55,944,290 of NC_139022.1, forward strand.
TAGATAGATTAATATTTATTATCCACAACCCATAACCATATATTTTAATCCTTAGCAAAAACAAATTTCTTCCATCATAAAAACAATACATCTTCGCAACTCTATGTCAAAACAAAAATGAAGCATATGCCACTTCAGTGTTCTAAGAGCTATATGAAAACTGAAGAGAAAGCAAAATGGATTTTATATTCTGGCATACTGTATCTAGCAGAAGCTGTATGCCTGAGACCAGAAGGTTAAACGAGGAAAGCAGGAATCACAGGCAGGCAATCAATCTAAGGACTGACCCACCTTGGAGGGAGGATGGGAGAGTTGATCATGTAAGTCCCAGTCTGAGTCTGAAAGCTCAGGAACCAGAAGCTGATGTCCAGCATCCAAGGGCAGGAGAAGATGGATGTCTCACCTCAAAAAGAGGAAGTGAATTCACTCTTCCTCTGTGTGTTTGCTCTACTTAGGCCCTCAGTAGATTAGAGAATGCCCACCCACATTGGGGAGAACCATCTGCTTTACTCAGTGTACTGATTCAAATGCTAATCTCTTCCAGAAACAGCCTCACAGACACACCCAGAAATAATATTTTACCAGCTATCTGGGAAACCCTTAGCCCAACCAAGTGGACACATAAAATTAACCACCACAGAAGGGCAAGTGTTCACATGTTTCAAAGTCTAGCATCTATAACCAGGGTCAAAATTCTAGAAAAATTCTGAAGAACTGATAATATTCCAACAAAGGTATCAAAAAAATTCCACTGAAGTGATTTCTGAAGACTAGATGAAGGGAACTGTAACCTGGAACCAGAGGTTAAATTTTTTTTTTTAAGAAGATTTTATTTATTTATTTGAGAGAGAATGAAAGTGAGAGAGATCACAGAGAAGAAGAAGCAGACTCACTGCTGAGTGGAAAGCCCAATGTGGGGCTCGATCCCAGGACCCTGGGATTGTGACCTGAACTGAAGGCAGTCTCTTAACTGACTGAGCCACCCAGGTGCCCCCAGAGATTAAATTTTGATAGGCAAATGGTAAAGCAAGGAAAGATCATTGCTACTGAGCAAAAAGAAAAGTTGTGTCAACAGGGGCCCAGAACTAAGTTGCGTTAGAGTCTGTCTCCACGCTCACAGAGCATTTCCTTTAGTTCCTACGTTGCAGGAAGCCAGGCACTCTGGAATAACCTCTGGAGAGTCAGTTACTATCCTTGCATTTAGCCAAAAAAACACTACTGATTCGCGTTTAATAAAATGAACACAAACTTTTAAGAGACAACCCACCTTACTATGAGACAATCACCCAAAGCCATGTTCTCAAACTCTAATGTGCATAAAAATCCCTGGGGGGGGGGGTCTCATTAAATTGCAGATTCTGATTCAGAAGGTCAGAGATAGGCCTGGAATTGTGTATTTTTCTCAAGCACCCATGGTTCATACTGGTTCCTGAGTCACACTTTGAATAAGGAAGACATACAGAATAGCTAAAGTGGAGCCCAAAATATAGAGCAGTCATATTTTAAAATCACAACCTAATGCATAAATTAAATAATGTATAGACATGACTTATATACAGACTGTATAATTTGTTACATTATCTGTGATAACATGTTATATTCTTTCAGACCTCTGAATATATGTTATTATATTCCCTTGCCAACATTTAACAAAAATTTTGAAGGGCTTGTTTTCCATATTTATCTCTTGCCTCTGTCCGCTTATATTCTTTTTAATAGGTTCCAAATGAGAAATGTTCACTTCACAGATTTTAATTACCTGAAATCCTTTTTTCCTTATTGATTACCAAGAGCAAAGTAGCTTTTTGCGTTAACCTTTCAAAATGTCCAATTTAATTTATGAATACAATATTTTTTCAGTTCACTGTGTATAGATGATGCATACTGTTTCATATTGCTGTTATAAAAAGACCGTTTTAATTACCCCACAGAAATGTGCCCGGGATGGAGAATTGTGAGAGTTTTTGAACACAACTGCCCAAAAATTTATTGGAAGAGTACCCAGCATCCACAAAGCAATGGTACCCGCGGTAGACAGAGCATTCTCTCAACTGTGGGGTAAATTTGTTTTGACATCACATTAGGATTAAATCAGTTATGCAATATTCCATAATGGCTGCCTTTATTTTGTATTTTTGAAAACAAAAGCCTGATTTTCTGGATTTCTGCTAACGGGCTAAACATTGACATAAAGCCCCGAGACATCACAGTAGGAGGAAGGGGGCTGCTGCTGATGAGGTCATCCTGAGGCATCTGAATCCAGGGCTTCCATTATTCCAAATGTGGTAGCTATTCTGGGAAGCTTCAAGGTCACAAGCCAACCCTGCTTGATTGCATTCACTTCTCTGATGCCTTCAGCAAGTGTTGCTCCTTTTTACATTTTCTGGGCTTTGAAATTCACATAGCAACTTTATCCCCCCCCACCCACCCAATCAGAAGGCTTTCATGCAAGCCATTCTGCAAAACACAAAATCAGGGGGAAAAGAAGCTAAATCAAACTCAAATAAAAAGCAGTGATAGAAGGCTTCAACAAAGTCCACACAGGGAATCAAACCTGCTTTTAAACAAAAATATTGACATAGCAATTTAAAATAAATACCAGTTTCATATGCTGAACATTTTATTATTGGCTCACAGGACTGCAAATGTAAGGAACACATTCTTCTCTGAAACATTGCCAAAGGCAAACCTCTTAAAAACCAAACATTGTGACATGTTCTTAAGCAGCTTGCCATCATGTCGATTGTTGCGTTTGGTATAACATAACGCCTGCACGTTCATTAAGCCCACATTTTGCAATTAAGGTACATATGTTTTGCTTCTCCAAATGTCTGAAAGCCAGGTGGAACAAGTCAATCGCTTTGGTGACATTGAGCATTTCTACAACAATGCTGAATTCTAGCTCAGTATTTTGCATAGTCTGCCTATTATATAGAAAACAAAATTGCCAATATGTCCTTTTGTGTAAAGCTGTAAATGCTCAGAAGATCTTAGCAAATACTGGCTATGTTGCTGCTAAGGTACATGAAGCAGATGTCTATAATTACTCTGTTAAAAAGTTTCATTGTAAAAGACCCTTCAAATAAAGCACTGCTGCTGGTGAGTGTACATTAATTGGCTTCATTCCTCTCTGAAGGTCTAGCAGAGCACCATCCTCTGATTTGCTGCTTCCCAAAGCATACTGTAGGCTAAAAATATTGAGGGGGGTCCTTGTTCTTTCATTGCCTTTTTACATCTTTAAGTAATATGCCTGCAGAAATAAGTCCAGTGATTGTGTCCTGACATTCAATATTTCTTCAAATTTATAAAAAGCAAAATAAAAATGGATTTCATTATGATTGGAACTAGTAATACCTAAGGATAAGAGGCAAGGGCAGAGTAAAGATGCTGACCTAAAGTTAAGATGGTAAGTTTCAGTTCATTGGAACCTTGAAATTGTGAGCACTTGGGCAACTGAAAAGTTAGGTGTCAAGTAGCTAAACAAAATATGGCTTTCACAAATAAATCCCAGCAAGGCTAGAGTTGTGTGACCTCCCCAATTTACCTCTCTAGGTAGAGCACCTTATAACTCCCATCTCGATGTCAGGAAGAGCTAATTAGCTGAAAGCTACATCAGGGGTGAAAGGGCAATGGGAAGGCAAAACAAGGATTGCTTCAAAATTGCTCTCACTGTGTGTCTACTGGAGAGGGGTTTGAGAAGATTGCTTAAAGTGCAAAAGCTCTTTCTGATATTTCTGACAGTTAAAGTACCTTAAATTGGAATGCACTCCCATATAACAGAATAAGGAAGAAAATCATTGCTGGAGAGTGTTGGTGATTATGGGATGATTGGTCTTCGCTGTAAAAGCCCATGCAAGTTGGTAAGGTTTTTTTTTAACAACTAGGAAAATATTAGATAAACATGACCTATGAAATCTTTGATGCTTAACCACTCACTACTCGCCCTTACCCAGCCTCCCACATTTAACCAACCCAGCTCAGCAGGACATTTCACTGTTTTTGTTTTAATAATTTCAGTAAAATGTTTAGAGGGACCCAGCCATTTATGATCTATTCTAGACAGAAGAAAGGGCAGGAACAGAGCTCGAGAGATGTGAACATCTAAGGAACTTAGGAATTACCTCCCAGATGGTGGTATCAAAGGAGCACTGGAATAGGAGCCAGGATCTCTCAGTCACTAACTAGTCTGCATCTTGCATAAATTACTTAATCTTTATTTGACCTTATTCCTTTATATGTAAAAGAAAGAGGCTTATCAAGATCCAGTTTTGAATTCCCTTTGGTGACTACAAAAGTCCCATTTCTGCATTTCCTTCAGTGTTCTTAAATACCAGCATTCACTTCCTCCCTCTGTAGTGGTTCACCATTGACAAAAAAGAGATTTGGGGTTTAATCACCTACATTTCTCTCAAGTAAATTTTATTCAGAAATTGTCATCTATCCACATATCAATAACACTCAATGATATAATAAATTTTGGAGTTTCAACAAATCTAAAAAATACAAAGTGAAAAGAATAGGGTATTTCCAACTATTGAAAGAATCTCAGATACCAGATAGCGTTCTCATTAATGTGAAGTCTTCAAAGATGGGTCAAATTTGGGAAGACTTCTAAAGAGCTCAGGAGAATATCATGATTCAACAAAGACTCCAGAGAATTCATATCAGAACCAAGTAAGTGAGGTCCTAATTTATGATAAAACCTCTTAAACTATATCTCAAGTAAACAAACTAAGAGAATACATAGAGATTAAAAATAAACCAAATACTGAACCCCTACTGTGTAGAAAGCAGTGTCCAAGCTGCTGAGAGATGAACACGTCATGGACCTGTCCAACAGCAGATAGCTGCTTTGTAAAAATACAACAACAAAAACCCCTCATGTCCTTGAGCTACCTGCAGACCATCAGTTGGGAGATTACAGTAATGTAAGTAAAATAAACTCAGTTAATCAAATCAGCTTACTAAAAGGACTAAAATGGATAGCCTAAATGGAAAACCATCAACCCAGTCCAAACTAAAATCAGACAATTTGGTCAGGGTGTGAAAGCAAACCACTGTTCAGTTAATTTAACAGACATTTCATTTTGAACCAGGTGTTTGGCTGCCACTAGGCTTCATCTAGAAAGTGGGATTTGGCTTGTTTTATTGTAGTACATCTAAAACAGTAAGAGCAAGATGAGAAAAATGGGAAAACAGAAGAATAACAAATGACCAAGATGAATACAGAAATCATATCAATGGTAAAGTAAAAGAAAGGAGAGGAAAAGAAAATGAAGAAATTGAATGATGATTTCTAACTATCCTTTTTCAGTTCAAAAAAAAAAAATCCATTATATAAAGTTTAGAAATTAGAGAAAACGTGTACAGGCCATCCAAATATCACAAATAACTTCAGGATTATACATGGAGTAATATGTTTCAGAATACATTTATCCAAAGTCCAATTTAAATTATTTCTATTCAAAAAGGTTAAGAAGTTAAGTGCCAAGTTCAGTGTCAGGTTTGAAGATGAATAAAACACATTTAATAGTTATGTGAAGAACAAATGCTTACTTCCACAAACAGAAGTTTCTTCCTTGTGATCATTTAGATTACTAGCACTAAAAACATTCCAAACATAATGATATTTTTCATCCAGTCACATCATTGTATCATATTTTGGTACTTTCTTTGGAAAACAGATTAAATTCTATCAGAACCATAGGCTTAACCCAAAATGTCCTCTATCTTTTACATGGCATATTGCAGGTAGAGGGCAGGGAAGAATTGCTCTCAGAAATATGAATTGAAGCATCATAATTAAGGTTCCATGTTTAAAGCTGTATTATCTCTAAATATCTCTAGGTAGTCTTCCTTATGTCTGGGTAGTCTCTTTCTATGTCTCTAGGTAGTCTTCCTTATGTCTCGTCCTTATATTTCTTTTAACATAGATAGCATCACTGAATTCTAGAAATTTCTATAGTAATTTGAAAAGACTAGGATTAAAATGCCTCATTTGCGGGAGGCTAAAATAGTACTTCCCATGGGCTTTTATTAGGAAAAGCCAGTGGGAAAAACTGAAAAATTATTTTGAAATTAAACTACAATCTATTAAAAAAATCATATTCATTATGTTAGTTTGAGTTTTCCATGCCAAAATACTACTACTATTTCTGTATGCTGCTTTTATAGACTTACCATGCTGCACTTAGCATGCAATGTAAAAACACTATGACTAATATAAAAACCCTAGGACCTTTAAGAGAAATAGCTAGGAAACACATTCAGATTCTCCAAAAACATACACTAAAAATAATAATTTAATATCTTACATATAAAATCTTATCTTTGTCTCTATTGCAAAGACTGCACATAACATACTAGGTATTCCCAATCACTGAATTTTAGAACTGAAAATATCTTATAGCCTGCATAGTGCAGGATAGCCGAGACACAATGCACACATGCTGCCATTCATCTTTCCTAAACCCAAGGCAGACAGTACCAATCAATTTAAGCCTTCTTTTTCACTGAGCCTAGGTGTGGTCTCCAATGATTATCCACACAGCACTCTAGGCTGCCCTTACCAATAGATCACAGTTGGCATAGCAGATGAAATATATTGGCTAACTCTACCCCAGTCCAGCATCCTCAATGTACAAAAAAAAAAAAAAAAAGCAAAAGTAAGGAGAATATAAGTAATTCTCCATTTTGCTATTCCATTAGTTTTACAGTAGAACCAAGATTAAAACAGATTTTGAGATTTTATAGCTGTATCTTGTTGTCTTAGAGAATTTTTTTAATAGTAAGAGACAGGAGGTTTGAAATTAGAATATTTTTAATTTAAAAATCCTATTGCCTTATTTTCATCACATTGCAGCTGCTGATTTTCATATACATAATGTGTTATTTTTTTCTGCTGCCTCTCTTCATAAGCCAAAACACTTCTTAAGAAAAGAACATTAGTCTCCCATCTTTTAGAAAAAAAAAATATATATATATATTACTGAAGAAGTTACAGTTTGTGACAAATAGGTTTAAAGAATTCACAGAGCTAGTCAGTCCTGAAAACAGTTTCTTTTAGCTAGCGTATCTCCGATTTGCTTTCCAACTGACCGAAAAATTCTGGAGCTACCCACCCCCACATGAGGATATCCTAATTCATTACCCTGATGCCTAACAAAGTCTATCGCCCATCTTTATGCTGCATGAATCATTTCATCATCACTCAGAGCTAGAATTCCCTTCCAAAGAGTTTGGCTTGGTGCCAACCAGCTGACACTTGGACTCTGGCCTCCATGCTCTTTCTACAACATGTCCATCTCCCCCTTCCCATCCTATTACACAAACATGACCTAACTCCAGCCCTTGCAACTTTCAAGCAAAATAAAAAGTATGCTTGTTTCCACTGCCATCCACTCAGTAAATATGTATTTAGTACCTATTACATGATAGATGTTGTTCTAGGTGCCAGGAGTCAATAGTGAACAATAAATTGCTGACTCCATGAGTTTATATTCTATTTAAAGCTTAGGAGGTAAATATACAGCATGCCAGATGTTGCTTAGGGCTGAGGAGAAAAAGGAAGATCAGGGGCTCTAAGGAATGACGGGGGAGACTGACCCTTCTACTGAGGCAGGTCAGAGAAGACTTACTAAAAACCCAGTGTTTGATCAGGGGCCTTGAGAAAGTTAAATAAGTAAATAAAACCAAGCTGTTTATATATGGGTAAAGAAGTCCTTGGCACAGAGATAGTATTTAAAGCCACAGGAATGAAAAGAACAATGAGAAATTGCTCTCCAAATTTTAAAGGTCAGGGTAGCAACGAGACACTAAGGAGGCATCTCTAGCTATGTAGGAAACCAAGATTGAAGGGGTAGCCTAGAAATCAGCTACAGTGTTTTAGGAGTGAGGAAGTGTTTGTGTAAAATGATACTGAGGGGCTGAGTAAGACAAGGTGATAATTGACCATTCCATTTAGCTACATAAAAGTCAGGCATACTTTATGAGAGTGGTTTCAAGGTCATCAAGTGGGCTCAAAGATGAGTGAGGACAAAAAGTATACAGTATGTATAGAAAAGCCTTTACTAGTCGTTTTACTCAAAAGAAAAATAAATGGAGCACAGGGAATTTGAGGGGTTTCTTATTACTGTTATTTGTTTGGAAGATAGGGGAAAGCTTCTATGTTAATTCACTGGAATGATCTGGTAAAAAGCAAGAAATAATAAAGCAAGAGAGAAAAGATTTGTTAGAGTAATACTCTTGACTAGGCCAGAGATGATAGGGTCTTAAGAGTAAATTGTGGTGTCAGGAGGGGAGACAGAGGATTTTACCATACCTAGAAACTCTTGATCCATAGTAAAAGAGTTTATGTGTGTAGATGCAGTGTGCTGAATGATGTGATGATAGGAAGATAAAGAAATTCTCTCCTGATTATTTCTATGAAATGAGAAACAAAGTTAAAGTTTAAAATGAAAAGGTAGAAGAGAAAAAAAGATTCTCTCCTCTATTAAACAACCTTAACCAATCACCCTCTTGCCCACATTAATAGAAAAGCATAGGGAACTATCCATTCTTGGCTAATTATTCCCTCCACGGCTCCCTTACCTAATCAAGAGTTGACTGTATATTCCAGAAAGACTGACATAGGGTTGGCTTATTACTTTCACCTTGAAGGTAGTTTCAAAAATCACTCAACTCAAAAATATGTTATATACTCTGTCTCTGCCCATCCCCAAACATTTCCTAATTATAACCACATCATTTTTGCCTTTTCTGACTTTACTCAGGACATAAGCATCCCTCTAAAACAAAGCTCTTCACAAACGCATTCACTTAGGAATCAAGAGGAGAGGGAAATTACTCACTGTCCTTTAGTCCTTCCAACTCCGTTTCATTAAACCTTATCTTTATCTCTCTAGTCCCTTAATCCCTACTTATTTTAAGCTGTGGTCTGAGAACTACGCCCTAGGCATTTAAAGACTGGAAATATATTAGGAAATGTAAAACCTACAGTAGTGAAATGAGTAATTGTTATTCTCATGGTGTCTTACTGAGACAAACAAAAAGCAGTTCACATTCATGACTGTTTCCAATATGCAAACTAAGCATGTTTTTGCTTATCTGGGAAAGAAAAAGGAGGACTGAGGGAGCTATCCTGGGATGTGTCTGGAACCTCTACACTCACCCTCTCCAACACGTAAAATATTTGACTTAGATATTATGGGAAAAGTCTTTTGACCAATGGTAGAAACATATTGGAGTAGCAATTTATTCTTTGCTTAAGGTAAGACAGTCACGTCACAGAGAAGAATGGGCGCCTGGGTGGCTCAGTTGGTTGGACAGGCTCCCAGCTCCATGGAAAGTCTGCTTCTCCCTCTGACCTTCTCCTCGCTCATGCTCTCTCTCACTGTCTCTCTCAAATAAATAAATAAAATCTTTAAGAGAGAGAGAGAGAGATAGAAAGAAAAGGGAAAAAAAAGTTCTGCTGACTGAAAGCTAGGGCTGGAAGATTTTAGAGCATTGGAGGGTTCTCCTTCCCTCACCTCTCCTAGGAACAGCCTTACATGTCTGTGATTTATTTGGCATTCGTTACTGTGAGTGGCTCAGCCTGAGTGCCTAAAACCTGGCTGACAATTCAAGGCATAAGAGAGAGCCTTCCGCGGATGGCAGAGGGGAAAGCAAAGGGCCCTCTAGGGGGCAGTTGGCAAGGGCTGTGATCTCTGGTCGCAGGATTTGAGGGAATCTAGAAACAGAGATACAAAGAGGAAAAGTAAATACAAATAGAGGGAAACAGAAAAGGGATGAGGGGAGCCACATGAAGAGAATATGAGGAAAGTAACAAAAGGAAGGTGGTATTGCAATAACAGAATGAAGAGCTCAGATCTTCCCCTCTTGCAGAAGATTAAATGACAAAATCAATGTCCAATTGATCAAATAACTAAATGCAAACAAATTTAGAAAAATTAATATATTTTTCAATATCCCTTACGGGCATATTATTTTAGACTCAAAAATAATATATTAAATCACCCCAAAAAGATCACCCTATATACTTACAAGAAAATAGAAAATTCCTACCATCAGAAAGAGCATACAATAAAAAGGCAAATGGTTTCTTTCATATCCTTATCTCCTTCCCTTCTTTTCCTGCAAAACTGCATCCAGAATTAACTGACAGAACCCATCAAGGTAGGCATCGGTGGTCCGCTGAACCGGTGAGAAGCTGCAGCACTCAGCTGCCTCTAGGGGAAGGGGCTTCCTCTAGGAAGTAGGAAGAGAGCGGGAACAGAAGAGCAGCCTAGCACAGCTGTCAGAGTCCAAGCGGGAAGAGGAGGTCAGGTCTCTGTGAGGGAGCAACCTGGCACATGATGTGGAAGGCTGAACAGAGCCAGGAAGACCTGCAGAGTGATGGCAGAGGAAAGTGGTAAGACAGGAGACTGGTTACCAAAGGATGGATCAAGTAAGTGAATCAGAAGACGATAAAGAGAGCCAGGTTTCTCACAGTGTTTAGGGCTGACAAACAGAGGGGGGGGGGAAACCACAGCTAAGAGGATGGGGGGTGGGATTAAATATGTCGATGTTAACTCACTTATTTCATAATAAACAGATACATGTAGAAATACAGTTGACGCCTCCAACACTAATGAGGACACTGAGCACTCCAATTTTGTTTTCCAAAGTGACTAGGAAACTGCAAGCCAAAATATCTATAATGACTATTTAGGATGTTAAATATTTCTCAAATATTCCCCAATAAGCCTCTAATACTTTTATAAGGATAGCCAGGAGTTTAAAAAATACGTAAGAAAGAAGAGAGGGAAGGCCTCTTCCGGGCCCTACATCCCTTTTTCCAGGTCTCTTTGTCCAAGTCTGCCTACTCTCTCAGCAAGAAAGCAAAAAGATCGCGCTCTTCAGCTTGCTTTGGAGCCAAGTGCAGCCATGTCAGAGTTCAGGCCATAGGAACTAGGTAGAAGTTCCTACAGATGATTTCATTATGAACATAAAGCCTACTAGTTCTTTTGCTCTCTGGCTTCTTCCTGCCTGGATAACATATTCTCTCCCCGTAGGTTCAGTGGTCATCCAATGACCCTGAGTCCGGAAGCAGGAGGACAGAGACCTACATGCTAAAGAGAGGAGAGTGTGAAAATGGAAAGCAAGCAGGTAGGTCCTTTACAACCATTTTGAGCTGCTTGCTATGCCAGCTCTGGACTCCGCACCCCTGAAATTTGTTTCATAAAACAAATAAGCCCTCATGGGTTTAAATTGCTATTTACAGCAGAATGCATTCCTAACTGATACACATATTTAAATTGTGAGGAAGAGTGACAGAAAGAGAAACCTACTTACATTGTATACAAACAAGATATGGGCCAATATATCAATGGCCTCCCTACCAAGGCTTCAACATAACAATAGTGTTGTCATCCTCAGATTTAAAACATGCCAGGTATCTACTTACCAAAAGGTCACCATTTCTTTTTTTTTTTTTTTAACTTTTTAAAGACTTTATTTATTTCTTTGACAGAGATCACAAGTAGGCAGAGAGGCAGGCAGAGAGAGAGAGAGGAGGAAGCAGGCTCCCTGCTGAGCAGAGAGCCCGATGTGGGGCTGGATCCCAGGACCCCGGGATCATGACCTGAGCCAAAGGCTTTAACCCACTGAGCCACCCAGGCACCCCAAGGTCACCATTTTTGAAAAACCACTTCTTTGTTTGAGTGAGAACCACCTAAGCCTCTTAAAACATCGTATTTAATTCAACAGCACATGCAAGTCATCCTTACAAACATGACCTTAATCTTCTAAAAATCTATTAAATATGACTCCATATTATAAATTCTATAATACTCCAGAGACTATGAAGTGTACTAGTAAACATTGTGAATTTAGCATTGTTAATCACTTCTCAAATCTTTCTGGATTGAAAGGAGCCCAGGAGAGGGCTAGAGAATATGGTACCTAGACCCCTAAGTGGTAGTGGAGCAAATACATGAGAAAAGTTTCATCCTATGATTGGGGCATAACCCAAAGTGCCTTCTTGTAAGCAGTATTTCATTCAAGTCTCATATAATAGCCAAATATATGTCAATATGTGGTTTGAGAAAAGATATTATTAATATGGATATTTAACAAAGGGCTAGTATCAGAACACACAATGAACTTACACAAATCACTAAGAAAAAGACAAAAACAGAAACATCCAATTAAAAAGTGTACAAACCTGGGGCACCTGGGTGCCTCAGTGGGTTAAGCATCTGCCTTCAGCTCAGGTCATGATCCCTGGGTCCTGGGATCGAGTTGCACATCGGGCTCCCTGATCAGCTAGGAGACTGCTTCTCCCTCTACCCCTTCCCCCTCTTGTGATCTCTCTGTCTCTCATTCCTTCTCTCTCTCTCTCTCAATAAATAAATAAATAAATAAAATCTTTTAAAAAGAAGTGCACAAAAATTAACACTTAACCAAAGAGAATATCAAAATGATAAAAAATACGAAATTTTTCATTAGGGAAATGCAAATTAAAAGTCACAATCAAGTATTACTGCATACCGACTGGAATGACTAAAATTAAAAAGATGGAAACTTTTATCAACAATCTAGAGCAGCCAACACTCTAAGATATTGCTAGCATGAATATCAATTGCACAACCACTTTGAAAACTGTATCTTTTAAAGCCAAACATATACAAACACACGACCCAGCAACTTGGCTCTTAGAAATGCACACATATGTCCATGAAAAGACAGAGTTTCATGTCATAACAAACCTACTTGTATTAGCCAAAAACCATAAACTACCAAATGCCCATGAAGAGCAGAGTGTACAGACAAAATGTGGTACCTTCACACAATGACACCATATAGCCAAGAGCATGAACACTCTACAACAATACAGAAAATGCTGATGACTCTCCCAAATAGAATGATGAATGAAGGAAGCCAGACACCAAAAAATACACACTGTATGTATGGTTCCATTGACTATAAAGTTCAAATCAGGTGAAACTAATTTGTGCTTTTAGAAGTCAGGAGAAAATGCTTACTCTTTGTGAAAGGAGGTAGACACCAGAGAAGTGCATGGGGGGGGGGGAGGTTCAGGGTGCATGTAATATTTTATTTCTTGATGAGACATGGGTAGTCACCAGTGAAAAGTCACCCTCTCTACACAGATGCTTATTTTTCTCTTGTGCATTATAGTTCAAAAAATGATAAAAAACTTAAAATGCATATAGACTTGTAATCTATCCTTGTTTAGTAATTTTAATTTTTTTCCCTGGGGTAATCAAGAAAAAGTTGGTATTACAGAGAAAACAGGTTTAAATATCAGCTTTGTATCACGTAGCATCAACCACATGCTCCCAGAGATGTCGGCTTCCCAGTATGAGAAGTATGGAAAGCTCATATTCTTTGCCATAAAATCAAACACCATTCAATACAGCATACATTCTATCTCTTCAGCCTTACCATCAGCTATCCTTCCAGTCAATATTATATCCATGTCAAAATATTTGGTGTTTGCTATATATGCCCCATTGTGTCATTTTTCCAAATCTTCATGTTTGTCCACTATCCAGAACCTAAAACATAATGATTACTCAATGACAATATTCATTAAAATAATAAATAAAAACTTGGTTTTCAAATTCACCATCAGCAATGACAGCTAGTCCATATAACAATCCCTCACTCATCACAGAAGTTCTTGGGGCCGTTCCCCTTGGGGATCCAACATACCACAAAGTCCAGACATTTTGCAATAATCAATAGTATTATTATTTTCTGCAATAATCAGAAAGTATGAACCCTGCCCTACTGCATCATGCTCTCCGACGGCAGTAGTTACTGTCACACTTTGAGAAACTCAGGCAGACCAAAGCTTAATATGTTACTACCCAGCTATGACTCACACATGCTATATACCCCCCAAACTTTCACCCCACACAGACACACCAAACGCATGTGTTTTATGTAAAAACAAACAAACAAACAAACTGACTGAGTAGATATGAAAGCAGAACAGCTTACTGGTAGAGTACGCACTTTGCAGTCAGAAAGCTCTGAGATCACACACTAGCTCTGCCTTTCTATCCCCAGAACAGAAATTCTTTGAATACAGGAATTTTTGTCTTTTGATTACACTGTTGTATTGCCAGCACATAGACCAGGTCTTGGCACATAGTTGGCACTTAAAGATTATTTGCTGAGTGAATAGGTCACTTTGGCAGTATCCGAAATTGACAGTCACACCTCTATTCCATCCATCAAAACACTTGACATCCCCAGACCAGTAATGCTAAAGTTGCTATGCATCTTTAGACCCCATTATAAGAAAGAATATGTGGAAAAAATATACAGCTCTGTGTCACCAACAAAATTGAATGCAAATAGTGGCCACAAATTTCTATATACTGTACAATACCCAGATTAAAAAAAGAAAGAACTATGCAATAAATTATGCAATCTGGTTTTCAGAATAACCTTTCCAAATCTACTAAAACTAAAACAACAAGAGTTACATTTTTCTTCACCAAATCTTCTCACTTGGAGAGAGTACGAACAAAGTGAAACTAATTAAAATATTTATCTAGTCATGGACATGCAGAGAGGTGACAAGAGTGTTGGGCTTGGAGTCAGATGGACCTAAATTTTAATCCAGCTCTGGCACTTATTAGTAGTATGAATGACCTTGGAAAAGTTTCACCTGCAAAAAGAAGATAATTATATACCCCATGTGGTTTTTATAAGGAATAAAAAGAGATAATGCATTACAGTTTCAGTGTACAGGCTAGCACAGACCAAGTTTTTAATAAATGTTAGGTCTTGCTTTTACACTGTCCTGTAAATATTATGTTGGAATTTTCACTTGTTTTAATTCTTAAAGTATTTTTAGAGAAAATTCAGCTGCGTCCATACTTCCTAGAGTTTCTGAATCTGTTGATATGAAAAAACTCAAAAGCTCATTTCACTCATGGGGTCAAATTTGCTTATGAGATCATCATCCAATCTTCATCTATTATGTTGAGGAAAATTATTTTCCCAAAGTGATCCACCTTTAATCCAGTCATAAAGAGCTAGCTGTTCCCAATTTTAATTGACAAATCTAATTACTGTGATGAGTTTATTTATAGTCACTATTCAATATCTATTGATAGTTTTTTGACCTTGAAAAATATCATCCAATTAACATGGCAATATGTGTTAATGGATTTTTAAATTACTTCACACTTGATAAAAGGTAAAAGGAAAAGGGAAATTCATTTTTGGAAAGAAGAATCACAATTTTTAAAACAAGCCTTATATATATGTCACTGAATATGCAACATTAAGGGTTTCCATTGCATGCATGTGATATTATGGTAAGGGAGAAGTTAATTTATTGGTTGGTGGTACATGTTTCTGGAATTCTTTCAGGAAGTCAGTCCCTAAATTCAAGCAACAAAATGTCTGCCCAACTCTCAGGAGAGAGTTTTGGGGTTTTTTCTTTTGTTTTGCTTAGAATTCATTAAATGATAGTTCATTCTTTCAGAACATAAAGTTGGTGGATGATTGATTAATAAAAATCACCAACTGCCTGAACTCCATGGGAGATGGGGGACCATTCTTAGCAAATTGAAGGAGAATGATCTCAGTCATACCAGTAGCCCTTGGAAAGGGAGTTTCAGTTGCTACTGTTCCCACTGCCCAGTCATGCTCTTTTTCCACTCTCCATATTTATTACACGCTGTATTTGGCAAACCTAAGTTTAGACATAGGCTTGGAATCACAGATCATCAGAAGCTTTTAGGAACCCTAGATATTATTTACCCAACTCACCACTTACACGAAAAATGGTGAGAAACTGATAGGTGAAGTGACCAAGAATCCTTGGTCAAGAGATTCAAACTTTTGTTCTCTTCTCTATCTCCCTCTCTTATAAATCTCTCCAAAGCAGGGACTTTTTATTAGGGTGTGATATGAATTGAACTGTATCTCCCAAATTCATGCATTTAGGTCCTAACCCCCAGTACCTTAGGATATGACTGTATGTACAGATAGAGACTTTAAGAAGTAACAAAGGTTTAAAAAAAAAAAAGAAGTAATAAAGTTTAAATGAGGTTTTAAGATTGGGACCCTAATCCAATATGACTGGTGTACTGATCAATAGAGAAAGAGACACCAGGGATGCCTGTCCACAGAGGAAAAACCATGTAAGATTACAGCAAGAAGACAGCTGTCTACAAACCAAGGAGAAAGGTGTAAGCACAAACCAAACCAGCCAAAACCTTGATCTTGGACTTCTAACCTCCACAGAGATGAGAAAATAAATTTCTGTTGTTAAACCACCTATGATATGATATGGTATTTTGTTATGGCATCTCAAGCAGACTAATACAGGGAGTCCGTGTCCCAGCACCCGGCACAGTAAGTGGCACAGAGTACGTGGGTCTTTACAAAGAGAGGATGGGACAAAGGAAGGAAGGAAGGAAGGAAGGAAGGAAGGAAGGAAGGAAGGAAGGAAGGAAGGGAGTCCCTTACAGATGGAAACTGGTGTCCACAGAACAGAACTTGAAAATGCCTAGGCTTTTTCCACTGCAGCAAATGCTATGACATTTCTCAATTATAAAACCTGGTTAGCACTTGCCTTTGCATGTGCTTTGCATATACTTTCAACCTTTAATGTTTATTTATTATTATGCACCTGCAGGACAGTAATTTTATTTTTCATGGGTCTCAAACCAACATGTTTGAAATCAGCTGTTACATCTGAAGAGAGAACACCTGTGAAATTCCTATTTTGCTTCAAGCAATTTATTAAGAAAAATTTTATGTATTGAACAGAAGTAGCTCAGCCAGGCTACATCTTAAAAATATGCACAGTTACTACAAATTATTTTACTCTGATAACTAATCTTTTAAAGATAGGGATGGAAAGGAGTAAGGGAGATATTTAAATATTTGCTTTTTGTTTGGAAGTGATATTTTCTTTTAAGACAGAACGAGTAAGAAAGGAAATTGTACCTCTGGAGTTTAAAAAATACTCATTTTCTTGGCATAAGATAAATTGGAATGGACTATTGCATTGAGAACTATCTCTAGTACAGTGAAGTGTAGCAAAATAATGCTTAGTGAGCCTCACTGTGCATGAAGATGCTTCAGTCAAATGCACTCCAGGACAGTTCCGCAATTGTTCCTTACTTTATAATTCTGGGAGATGCCAGGTAATAACCTATTTAAAATGATATTTCTTAAAACTATTTCTTCCATCTGGAACAAGGGTTGGAGGAGGCTGCACTCAGAGCTTGTAGAGATAAGATGACAATAGAAGACCTTGCCAGGTAATTTGAAAAGCCAGACCTTGACTGGCTGGCAATCATACGGACATAGTTACCTGTTGATTCAATCTGTAAGGCATCCATGGCTTATCCCTTACTCCCTACTGATTCTGTGACCCTGTGGATACCCTAAGTACCTGCCTGAAGGAAAACAGTATCTCTAATACTATTAATACCTGGACATCTGGATAGAATTATGGTCCAGTAATTAATTTACTTTGGTAGCTGCATCAACATTATGTCTAATCCTGTCACTAAAACCATCGAACAATTCAAACGGAAGAAGAGTGCGTATCAGTGTATGCATATGCTTGTATGTTTGGATATATATGTATATATCTGAGTATGTGTGTGTGTGTGCACATGTTTCTATCTTACAGACAGGGGACAAAGAGAAAGAGGAGACATCATTTATCCTTCCATGAAAACATTCGTAGATTTATTCATGCATTTCATTCATTGCAACCTCAAAAGCCACCAAAACCAACACAAATGACTCCAGTCAAAAACTGAGTAATGCTTGTTTTGCTGCAGAACCTATTTTTTTAATTCAAATTGTGATTTCGTTTTTACCCATTTAACCTTCCTATCCTCCCTAACATATGTTGCTCTATCTACAACAATCCGATCCACTGTCTTGGAACCAAGTAATTTCCTTTTTTATATTGAGCAGTTTTCCTATCCAAGTGAGCCTTGTGTTGTGTCCTCCATAGTTTAAAACTTCAAGTTTACAAACCTGACAAATAACATAAATGAGTGAATAACTGTAAATGCTTGGTATCTATGTTCATTTCTCATTTTTCTCACACTTGATATGGACACAAGCAGAAGTACTAACTTTACCACAAGAGAAACAAACAGAAAATATTGAAGTGGAAAGATAAATGGCAGCTGACACACAAAATTCATCTAGGAAATAAAAGGGAGTGGTGAGGACTGTAGCAAACAGAAGACTAAAGCCTCTTTTTTTTTTTTTTAAGATTTTTATTTATTTATTTGTCAGAGAGAGATCACAAGTAGATGGAGAGGTAGGCAGAGAGAGAGAGAGAGAGAAGCAGGTTCCCTGCCAAGCAGAGAACCCGATGTGGGACTCGATCCCAGGACCCTGAGATCATGACCTGAGCCGAAGCCAACGACTAAACCCACTGAACCACCCAGGTGCCCCCTCAAGCCTCTTTTTAAGTGAACAACAGCTATGCGGTTGCAGACAATGTTTCCTCATAAAAATGTGGATAGAGGATATCCATATCTTCTGAATTATCAGGGAGAGCCAAACATCAGAATATTTATGGAAAATCCCTCACTTTTTAAGTACTGGCAATTAATTTCAAATTTTTAAAAATACACAGAAACTTCAAAACAACCTGCAGGCCAAACAGAGTGTGACCCAAAGAG
Source organism: Mustela nivalis (assembly GCF_964662115.1). Taxonomy (NCBI): domain Eukaryota; kingdom Metazoa; phylum Chordata; class Mammalia; order Carnivora; family Mustelidae; genus Mustela; species Mustela nivalis. Next base: position 55,962,976 of record NC_139022.1, read on the forward strand.
TGAAGACACAGATTTAGCTCAAGCCACCATCTAGCTACCTCTGAGATACTCACTCATTTAGCATATATGTACTGCCTCATGTCACCTCTTATTACTGTCTAAAACATGCATACGTGCTCTGCAGCCAAACTGTTTGACTTTGAATTCTGTTCCACTATTCACTCTCTGTGTGGCATTGGGCAACCTCTCTGTGCCTTGGTTTCCTTCTTTGTAAAATGCAGATTAATAATAGGGTTGTTACAAAGATTAAATGAGGTCCTCTTGGTACAGCAGTTAGAAGAGTTTAAGGCACAAGGTAATTAATCACAGTAAAGCAGTTAGTATTAAATCTTACATTGTATTATACTTGCTGTATTTCTTCCCTGCCTCCTCCCTGACTAAACTTTAAATGCCTCAAAGGTATCTGTTTATACAATGTGATGTTTAACATAGTCTCTTTTTAGAAAAGGACCACGGTATTTTTTTAAGCCCAAAATATAGTAGAAATCTTAAAAGGATATTTAAGGAAATTGACTGAAAATCAAGGTTAAGCTACTGCTTGTCCTTGCCTTTGTTCTATATATTTAAATCTACTGTAAGGCCAGCACATTGCACCAGTCCATGTCAATTTGTTCTATGATCAGTTATAATGAATGTTTTCCAAATCCCAGACGTATAATTTCCTCTTTGATATATTCTATCCAGTTTGCAGTACAACAGACAGGAACTATTCATGTCCTTTTCTTTTCTCCTTTTGAAAAGACTGGGAGAGAGTTAGGGTTAGATAGAACAGTAGGTACATGTAGGGCAGCCTTGTGTGGCTGGAGCCCCTGGGTCTTTCTCACCTGCCTTTACTTAAATTGACGAAGGTTACATCACAAAAACCTGACAGGGTGCTTGTAAAATGGAGCCATTATTATCCTCATTCTTTTCTTCCACTATAATCCTTGTTCTCTTTGAAAATAAAGAGTAGGTTCTAGAAAGGGAGTGTTACAAAATGGAACCCCATATTTCACAGCATGAAATTCAGAATTCTGAGACAGATAACACAAATAGAGTTTTACACTATAGACTAGGATAATGACTGTACCAGAGAACTTTGGGAGGTAGGCTCTAAGCATATAAAGTTAAAGGCATGTCTAAGTCCAATCTAAACTTCTCTCTTCCCCAAATTATATTTAAAATGTTGAACATAACCATGTGTCACTAAGCAATCAAAAAAACCCTTTTCCTAAGTATTAATGGGTAGACAGTAGCAACAATGGAGTGGAGCCAGAGAAATACAAGGTAGTTTAAAACGTGTTTAAAATGTGCTGCTATTAATATCAAGGTTTTTCAGAGGAGATTTTTTATTTAAAAAAACATAGCCATGAACCCTGGACCACCTTGTTCTGTAGGGCACATGGGTTATATGTGGGTTTACATAGAGGGGGTGAGTGGTAGAAGAGAATATGGAAATTTTTGAGTTAAGAAAGAACTAGGGGTTTTGGAAGAAGCCAAATAAATCATGGAAATTTAATGAAGAATTACATAAATCATGCAGAGAAACCTCTCTTGAAAATTTAACATAAGAAAAGGTGAAATTGAAAGAAATGAACCATACCATAATTTACAGTACTAATTGTTTCTTTAAATAAATATTCACTGATTGCCAACTCTGTTCCAGGAATTGGGCTTGATTTTGGAGAGAAATACAAATGAGACACAGTATCCTTGATTTTGGAGGAGGAAAATGAAAATGAGACACCACCCTGAGGAGCCACCAAATGTATCCTATGCATCAGTGTGTGTTGGGAGTAAGCTTACAAGACAGAGGGAGAAAATACTGAGGAATGTAAAGGTAAAGTCAAAGGAGAGACTGGTTTGTTAGGAAAGGAAGGAGTGCACAGAGGATAAAGGACTTCAAGTGCATTAACTCTTGAACTGAGTGGGTGCCGCTAGGCAGATGGCAACTGAAGGACATCGCTTCATAAAATTAATTCCTTCAAATGCTTATTTTGCTCTTCTTTTCACAAATTCCAAAGCCCGTGCCTGCTAAGTTATGGGGAAACTCGGTTATGCTCTTGTATATTATTGCATATTGCCAGGGATGTTGCAGCAATTACATTCTTTGTATCCTAATAATCACACTTAGTTTTAAGGAAATAATGGATAGTGCTTTGCAAAACTTATCCAATGCTTGCTCTTTAATAAACCCCAAAGCCAGGGGGGAAAAAAAACATCAAACAGAAAATTGGGCTGAAAATGATTCAGAAGACTGGAGATTGGAACCCCCACCCCAAAATGAAATCAATCCTAGTTAATTTAAATAGGAAGGCATCTATTAAAAGAATATTAGGTATGTCTCAGATTCATTGGCAAAGTTGGGAAATGAGACACATAGTTATGCAGTCAAGAATAATGCCCCTGGGACGCCTGGGTGGCTCAGTTGGTTAAGCAGCTGCCTTCGGCTCAGGTCATGATCCCAGCGTCCTGGGATCGAGTCCCACATCGGGCTCCTTGCTCCACAGGGAGCCTGCTTCTCCCTCTGACTCTGCCTTCCACTCTGTCTGCCTGTGCTCGCTCTCGCTCGCTCTCTCTGACAAATAAATAAAATCTTTAAAAAAAAAAAAAAAGAAGAATGCCCCTGATTCAGCCACTGACTGTGTGGATCTGAACCCCATGATGGCCATCTCAAGGTAGGGACTTTGCAGCACGCACTATCTGCACTGCCAGCCCTCCATACTGGATGCAGGCAGAGGCAGCACTGCTTTCGCTCCCCCTGAGTTCAACCCAACAGACAACTCCTACCGCTGACAAGAAAATTCCTCAAAGTACCCCCTATTGTAGGATGACTACCACTGACCTAGAAGTACCTAGGTCACATGTGCTTGTCCTAGGTAAAAGGGAGGCTAAGAAAGTATCTAATATTTTCACCTTCTATAATAGCAAGTGGTGATGCCCCTTTCAAAATGCATAAAGAAAAGGTCATTCCCCTACATAGGAATAGGGTTCAAATGCTGGCCAACCAAGTGGAATGGCAGGCTAAGAGGTAGTTTTGTCTAGCAGAAAGAATACAGAATTTGAAGTCTGCCAAATCTCAACTTGAATATATCCTCTGCCTTTCATTAGATATATGACAATTTCTCTGAGATTCATTTCTCACATCAGTAAAGCCAGGAAAACAATGTCAACATTTCTGATTTGTGGGAAGAAACACACACACACACACACACACACACACACACACACATAATTTGGAACTGATTAACCTAGATTTTTATCTCTTGGCATCTTTAAAAATAGGAGAGAGATTTCATTTACCATGAAATATTGATGTCTTATTTTGCCTAATTAAAGAGAACGAATAAAAACAACTTTCAAACTAATTTCTAAAAGATTCAGAACCACTCAAGAATCATATAGGGATGTGAAATGGAGTAGTCTTTATGTCAATTACCTGGCACTAGGCATATCCAAAGAAACCAAAACTTTGCCACAAAAAAATAAATAAATAAAAATTTTTTTAAAAGCCTATTTGTAGAGGAAAAGGGGCATCCAGGGAGAATGGATAGAAAGGAATTTGTAGAGCACTTAAACTTCCTCCTTTCTCCTCTGTCCTTTGCAGAAATAGACAGACCTTTCACAGGCACCAAGCACTGTTTGCTAAGCACCAAGATCTGCAAACAATCAGGAATAGGACAAAGCTTACTCTCTTTAATTTTTCTGAAGCTCCAAGGCAGAGGAAATGACGCTTTCTGAGTACTCAGAGCAGGCTACAAAAACAATGTCAGGCAAGGAAGGATAGATGGTGACCACAGGAGACTACACAGAGACCATCCAATAACGATTCTGCGGAAAAGAAGTGGCACCATCCCCATACTGTTTCTCAGATAGGGGGCCACAGAGAGAATGCCCCTAGCCACCCATGATCATCTCAAGTGCCATCCCAAGGAACCAACACTAGAGACCAGCTGCATCAAATCTCATCAGCAGCCAGTTGCTAGATGGAGAAGAGGCAATGGCCAACTAGAGAGGTGCCCCAGATTCCTCACAAAGAACATGCAGCCCCTCACATGGGCAGTTAGTCCTTATCTAGATCCCAGACTTCAACCAACACAGGTGAGAGAATGCAGGAGACTACCCCTCCCCTGAAAGTAGACATTGACCATAATAAATACTGAATGTGATTTGAAAAAAATTATCTGAATATATCAAGATACTTTTGCTATAAAGATCAAGGTTCTCTACTCCCCAGTCTTACCAGTGGGTAGCGGAACAGAAAAACATGCTCACAAAATATTGAAAAAATCGAGTATTACATGTTAACATGTTGGTAAACAGATTGTTCAATGCATTGATTTTTATAATTATTTCATAGTCATGTATGGAGGAGGCTAGGAAGAGAGGCTATATATAGAGGGAGCAGAAAAAAACAAACAAACAAACAAAACAAACAACTAAAGCCAATCAGTCATCACTGAAATGAGTAAATCTCATCAAACAGAACAGATTTTTTTCTGATACTTGTGCATCTTCAAATTCCAATTTTTAAAAAACTAAGAAAATGTTTTAGTGGGTTCTAAATAAACCTATCGTTCATGCTCTTCCCAGAAAGAAAAAAGTATTATACCTGAACCTTGTACCTACTCCAGTAGAACCCTCATAACATTTAAGCTGAACTCTCCCAATTGTTCGCTAAGAGATACTCAAATCTTTACTGGCAGTATTGTTTATCCCAATGTACTGCTAATAATGATCACTAACTTTAATAACAGCAATAACTTCCAGTGTTCAATGTGTCTTTTCTCTGAGAAACTCAAAACAACTTCACATTTACTACGTTTTTTGTTCACAGGCATCCCGGTGAGGACTGAAAAAGAACAGGAGGTATATTGATTGTGCTATAGAAAAAGACCCAGTGAGGTTAAGTACTAGACCAAGGTCACAGAGCTAGTTTGAGGCAGACCCATGATAGATCTTGCTTAAGTTAACTACATAAACTAGAGTTGGCCTAAACCCAGGTATAATAGATTTGATTAAGACCTATATCTCTAAGGCAGAGAGAATTGGACCTTATCACCAGAGGCATGAAGTCTTTGCCCTGGGCAAACCTCAAATTCTCTTTCTAAAGGAGCCTTAAATCAGTCTATTGACCCCTGTGTCATTTTATTTTCTTCAAGTTGTTTGGCATTATAGTGCCTTCCTGGCTTGCATGAAGCTAGATGTTTTGGCCAATACAATGGGCAATTTTGCTACCCAGGCTTCTGACTATAAGTACTTGCCTGGTAATGAAATATTTCTTCAATTGAAACAAATTATTTTTTATCATCACATTTGAAGACCAAAAAGTTCCTGTAACATGTGTTCATTGTAAAAGTATTCTAGCACTATTTTAATAAAAAAGATATTTTCTATTGGCTAATGTACATTCATTTTTGTCTTTTCTATTTGACCTTACCTGCCCTCATCTTGCTATGCACACTGGCCATTTCAGACACTTGCTTTAGGCTAACATTTTTGGTGCCTTGGGATTATTACAAGATTTTCTCAAACATGTTATGGTGTCCAATTCTTACCCATTATTCACCAAAATCTATACTTTCAACTCAATTATTTTGCCACTTGACTCACTTTTTAAAAAGGTTTATTTATTTGAGAGAGAGAGAGAAAGAGAGTGCAAGCAGGGGGGGAGGGGCAGAGGGAGAGAAAGAGAGAAGTAGACTCCCTGCTGAGTACAGAGCCTGATGTGGGGATTCCATCCCACCCACACACCCACACCCTGAAGTCATGACCTGAGCCAAAAATCAAGAGTCGGATGTTCATCCAACTGAGCCACCAAAACACCCTTCCACTTACCTCATTCTTATTTCTATAGTTCAATATGGAAAATTTTGGCCAAGAGCTACATTTTCTAAAACACAGCACAGATTATTTGAATACAAATTTTAGTAAGAATTTGACTATGCTGGCTAATTACTGGAATGGAGCTTTCTTCTACAATGGGTTCTCAAAAAGGAAATTACTTTAGTTCTATTTACTAAAATAAATTCTCTAAGTCCTTTCCAGGACAGTCAATGAGTTACCTCCATAAAGGAGGAAGGAGCTTCCTCAGTTTTCCTAGGGTTTATAAAGCCACTGTGTATAAGTACCTGTCTTCCTTCCATAGTAGCATCACTGTAGGGTAAAGGGGGAGAACTAAAGTCCATGAAGCCTGCAAACCCCCCATCTTCTAATGACATATTAGGTGCCAGCAAAAAAAGCTATATGCCATGTTTACAAGTTGTTATAATTGGGAATTTCATTATTTGCAGTGAGGTTATTAACCAAGTCGTATCTGGTAATGTTAAGGAGTCAGGAGGTAGTGTCACTTTCTAGTTTACCCTAAGGGGGGGCTGACTTTATCTTCTTACATAGTATTCCCTATGAAATTTCCTTAACCTATTTTTCTTCCGAATTTTATAGAGGCATATAGGGAGAAGCAGCATATAGGGAAAATAGCGGTGTTCCATGTTCTGGTTCTGGCTCATCCTTAACTCACTGAGAATCAGTTTCCTTAACAGCACGACGGAGGCAATAATGCCCACTCGATAGATCTCCACTCTTGGAAAGCTATAAGAATAAAATAAAATAATGCAAAAGTGCTCGGTGTACCATAAAGAACCACTCAAACAATTCACACATACAGCACGGGGTTTTTTTGTTTTTTTTTTTTTTTCAAAGCACTCTAAGAGTACATTTACTCTTTTCTCAAGTAGAGAACAGCACTTTTCAAACCTTAATAAATGTCAAGGTTATAAAGGTACAATACCATTTGTAAAGTTCAGCTTAAAGGTAAACAGGGCAGCTTATTAGCATCCACAAGAACTGCAAGTTAATTTTAACCTAATAAATATCCTGAAAATACTCATAAGAAGATAGTTCATCATGCCAAGGCAACTTATCCTTTAAATTCGTGCCATACTCAACTGGTTTCTTAGGCAGGCTACTACTTGACTCTTTTTGCAAACTTTTATGATGCAACTAACTTTAGCATCTAGTATGCAAGTGAGCTTTGAAGTCAGAGAGCCTAGATTCAAATTCTTCCTCCCACATACTAGTTCTGTGATTTGGGGCAAAGTATATAACCTCTCCATGCATCTGTTTCTTTTACTGTAGGATAAGTAAAATGATAATGCCTGCTTCATAAGAACGAAACATAGACGAAATGAAATAATAAACATGAAACACTTGGCTTAGTATTTGATATATAGTAACATGACATAAATTTTAGCTATTAATAACATTAAAAATGATCATGATTATAATTGCTAATAATTACTATACATTATTAGGGCACATTTGTGCATTAAGAATCTTCATAATCATTTTAATACTGAATGACCTAATATATAAGCATCAGCTGTGCTGGAAGGGAGCAAGTTGTTTCAGTACAGAGAACATAAAGAGGACAATCTTTCATCACCAGTTTGCTCTGGATAGGCATAAGTTAGTTACAATCATTTTTTATACTTCTTTTTTTTTCCCCTTCTAGTTGTCAAGTACAACTGTCCAATGTGGCAAATTTCTCAGAAACTTTCAAGTGTTAAAGTAGGATTCTGAAGTGTTGTATGTGAACAAGTTATAAAATATATAAAATAAAGTTTAGGAGAGCCAAGAATTGGAAACACGTTAACAACTGTATATGACAAGTCACACAAGGTTTTTGATCACAATGCCTGCATTTTGTGTTGCTAGTGACAACAGAAGGCATCTATTTGTGATGATTCACAGGGGTCAACAAGTTATGTAAAAGCTTGGTATCCAATCCTATGGGCAACACTCCCACACACAGTCATACACATGAGGCAGAGATAATAAACAACCACTACGTTTGGAGATTATCATACTGTCCCTTCTTCAGAAAATAAAAAGGATGGGCACCTGGATGGCTCAGTTGGTTAAGCACATCTGCCTTCAGCTCAGGTCATAATCCCGAGGACCTAGGGATAGAGCCCTCTTGCTCAGTGGAGAGCCTGCTTTTCCCTCTCCCTCTGGCCCTCCCTGCAGCTTGCCCACTCTCTGTCTCTCCCATAAATAAATAAAATTTAAAAAAAAAAAGAAAGAAAGAAAGAAAGAAAGAAAGAAAGAGAAGTCAAAAAAAAAATAAAAAGGAAAAAAATTCCTAAATGTCCAGGTCTAGAAAAGGTATTCATTTGCCAAATAATTTGTGCCCTGAGGAAAAATAATAACATTGTCTACTTATCATTGAAATAACCACAGCAAAGTTTGCAGCTGGCATACCTCAATGATTCTAAACTTCTCTTGGTTCCTGAAAAAAAGAAACATTTACTCTTTTAATTTGGAAACTTTCCACATTCTGCTCCTCTATCTACAATGCTTGTCCAACCCGATCTAACTCCTATTTTCACCTGGTTAACTTCTCTTCATCCTTGACTTTGCAGCTTAAATGTCACTACTATTGGCGAAACTTCTCACACTCCCATGTCTAGATATGGTACCCTTGCTAAGTACTCACATATCTTGTACTTCCCCTCCGATGCTCATTTTCACAATGCATCTTACTTACCCACTTACTTGTCTATATCGCCCTCTGGACAGTATGCACAAGGAGGCAGGAGACATGTCCAAACTGCTATCATTGCAACCTAAGCACTTCACACGGTGCCTGACACTTTGTAGATTCCTATTTAATACTTGTGAAAAAATTTTTAAGTGCTCTCAAATTCCCAAATTGCAGCTAATTAAGTATAACCATTGCGCACTTTGTAAATAATTTCATTGTTTCCTTTTTCAAATAAATATATAATATGCCATGTCATATAGTATGGTCTTCATTAAGGTTTTCTATTTTTCAATGCCCACACCAAGAGTCCATTTAATAAATACTTAAAAATAAGTGATTAGACTTAGCTTTCTTTTTCCATTGGCTGGTGCAGTAAACTGTAATTATTTTCAAGAGCACCTTAGCCATTTTTGCATTCTCAGATAGAAAAGGAGCTACTTATTCTATATTTTAGTCAAAAAATACATAATGTGAAAAAAAATCTGAATGGACTGAGAAGCAGACAAAAGTCTTGGTTCTGGTCTGTCTCAGTCATTACCTGGCTTCCGGTCTTAGTAACCTATGTGAACAGAAAGCTGCTTAACTTCTCCAATGCTTCATATACAGAGTAATAAAATTTGATCAGGCAGTTTCAAAGAGGGAAACACTTGAATGCCATTAAAACAAAAAGAATACAGTTTTTCATGAACCCAGCTATTGGAATCTGCAAAAAATATAGAAACTGGGACCACAACAATATACTAAAGAGGAGGGAAGTCTGACCGGTAGTATCTCAGGCACAACAGAATGTGGAGGTCCACTTTGGTCCTCATCAGAGCTCTACACAGACTGAGGGGAAGGAGATCCCAACAATGGGATCTGTCTACAGGGAGACTCACAACCCTGGGTGGCCATTCTTGTCCCCAGTTCATTTGACACTATCTAAGATCTCCTCCATTCACATGGATCAAGGGTTAAGGTTATGCTTGTTTGTTCAATTTAATCAAGGTTTAACAGAGAAAATTTTGTTTTTAAAATTCCCATTAATTAATAAGTTAGCTAATGATATTATTCCTGAATGGGATGTAATAACTGTTTCAGGTTTCTCAAGTTCTCTTGGATCAATTACTTCTTTCAATGCACCAATCTGAATCCTGCATGAAACCAGTAGATCTCAACCCACAATGTTATTATGCCAAGACTGTTTCCCCAACTCTAGTTCAGTATTTCTTAAGGCAAAAACAAAAAACATAAAGCAAAACAAAAAAGAAGATAAAGAGCCGATCTTTCTTAATAACTGCTTTGAACTGGCTTTCCCAGCAACCATCACAACTGACCTTTTCCTATTCAGTATATTCCATAATAAATATGAGGATTCTCATGTGTAGATGGGAGTAGTGAAGTGAGTTAAGAGTAAAAAATGGAGCATATGGCCCTCTCCCCAGAGAGTCATCAGCCATCTTAGAGTACCCTTAATGCTTAGAGCAATGTAGTTATTTGGAGGCAGTTCTGGAAGGAATAACGAGGTAGGAAGTTAGGAGGTGTGATTTAGGACAACACCTGAAAAACATCTCATCAAAAATCAGGTCTGCAACCCTGCCGCAAGCACTAAAATCCCACCATAACAGAGTTAAGTCTTTGAATTAAAGAATTTAATTTCTGTATAATTTCCATAGTTTGATATTTAAATAGTAGTAGAAGGATCATTATTTTTGCCATTTCCAGACACTAATACAATAACATAAATAAATAAATCCGATGAGATTCATTTAATTAGCAAGACTCTAGGACACCAAATAATTAAGTTTGGAACTTCCAAACTTCCAAACTTTTCTCAATCTATTAACACAGAATGTATAGTTCCTAGTAATTCCAATGCCAGTACCACAATAATCAAATATTTCTGAGATCCAAGTGTCTTATACAGACCTATGATAAAGTATATTTCCAGGAGCATCTCCTTGGCATCAGGCTCTCTGGGGGCCATCACTGGATATTCATATAATCTAAATTTCAGGGAGTTCTACAACAAGGCATAGTAGGAATTCTACTCAAATAGAAGATTCAAAAAGCAAGGATGCTGCAGTCTAAATGTTTTATATAGATTTTAGGGAAAAAGTGATTTTTTAAAATCTTTTACCATTTTTATCATTTTATTTTTCATCATAAGAGCTCTTTTTAATCCCTATCCTCTGTTTCACCCCCCACCCCCCACCTACTACCTTTAATCTTTTTTATGATTTTTCTACCTCTCTCTCCTACTTCGTCTCCATAGGATTCAGACATGAGCACAACAGGAAGCTAAACAAATGATGGGGAACATGTTGAACTTGAGGTTGGCTCTGCCCTTCTGCAGCCAAGGTTCACTTATTACAACACACTCATCCTTCTTTTTGTCTCAGAATAAGCTCTTCTAAGAAGTTCTGTCAATGAAGGAAAAGTGCCCACCCCACCAGTTTTCCAGACAAATTACCTGATGTTTGCATCTCACTTAGAACCCCACCATGCTTGTAAAAATGTACAAAGGCATAGAATTATATGGCTCAACAGTACAGCATAATTGCAATATAAAATGATAGAGGATGAGGAGCAGAGGCAATAATAGGAGATGAAGTAATTTAACTAAAAAGAGCTTGTTTATGAATGCTAAACAGCTCAAATTTACAATGAGAAGCAATGAGACAATGAGAAGCAATTTATATTTTTTATATATAGAAGTGGATTCAGAGGATAGCTCCGGATGGGGCAACATAGATTTGTCTAAAAGAAGAGAACCCCCTTTTTTTTTACTCACAACCCTGAGATCAAAAGTCACAAGCTCTACCAACTGAGCCAGCCTGATGAGCAGTGGGTGTTATATGGAAGTGCTCAATCACTACATTGTACATCAAAAACTAATATTATTCTGTATGCTAACTAACTGGAATTAAGATAAAAACTAAAATAATGATGATAATAAGAATAATAAATAATTGAAATTTTTAGAGAAGATAGCCAAACTTAGATAAAATAGACTTCAAAGGGACACCTGGGTGGCTCAGTGGGTTAAAGCCTCTGCCTTTGGCTCAGGTCATGATCTCAGGGTTCTGGGATAGAGCCCTACATGGGGCTCTCTGCTTGGCAGGGAGCATGTTTCCTCCTCTCTCTGCCTGCCTCTTTGCCCACTTGTGATCTCTGTCTGTCAAACAAATAAAGTCTTTAAAAAAAATAGACTTCAAAAAATAAAAAATAAAAAAATAAGAGAACCTGTTATCTCCCACCTGTCTTGGACAGACTACCAAAAGAATGTGGGCCAATACTGATAAATACATTAAATTTCTCTTAGAAAAAAACGTCCTCTGGGGTACCTAAGTGGCTCACTGGGTTAAATGTCTGCCTTTGGCTCAGGTCATGGTTCCAGGGTCCTGGGATCGAGCCCCGCATCAGGGTCCCTGCTCAACAGAGAGCCTTCTTCTCCCTCTCCCTGTGCTACTCCCCCTGCTTGGGCGCTTTCTCTCTCTCCCTCCCTATCAAATAAATAAATAAAATCTTTTTAAAAAGAAAAAATGTCCTTTAATACAAAACAAGATAAAACATTCCTTCTCATCTTTTTTCTTACAAAGAACAATGAGTCCATCAGTGGATATAATGCATGAGTTCCTCATCAGTTTTTAAGAAAAATGACTATACCTTCCAAAGATGATATATAAAAATTCAATATACAGACACATCAAAATAGGAAGTCATTATTAAATATAAATGGTTAAATTACTTTCTTGGATGAAATTGAAATAATTTTTCTACATATATTAGTTCAGAATATTTCCTAACATGCATTCAAATGACTAATACATTTTTTCTAACAGTCACATCAATTCAAATCTTAAGTCTAGATCACTGTTCCTATTTAATGAAAACAACTTGTACACTTATTAGCTTATGAGTATTTATACCTTATGTATATCTACATAAAAACTGTACAACTAAAAAAGCAAAAACATACTGAAGTCAGTTTATTTAAGTAGATGCTTTTTAAAATACATTATAAAAGAATAAAAGCAAGATCTTCATATAATCAGGAAAACAGTACCATTAATAGGTCACACCTAGGCACACTGGATATTTCACAACCTCCTGGGGTAGGGATACATTTTTGAGCCTGTATATATGAAAAGGATGTATTTTAGGTGTTTGTTCATATGGCTAAAACACAGTGTGCCTCCTTGTGCAACTGGGAAGTTTCATAAAATTTGTAACTATGTCTTCTTTACTTGTCTTTTGACTCTGGTCCTGAATCACCACTGTGATCCTTGGCTCTTTTCTAATTCACGAAGTCTTTAAATAGAGTCTTCGTTAACCATTTCCTCAATACATATAGAAAAAAAAATAAACGATGATATCAAAAAGAATGCAACAGGAGAAGGAAAAAGCAGAATTTTCTGTTTCATGAATATACATTCCTGATTTTGCTCGGTCTTCAAAATTTGTTCTATTTCTCCTTCTCAGCCTCCAATACCATCTCCTTCACCTAATTTCTTGTCATTTGTTTACTACAATAAAATGTGCATTGATGATAGCATCGGAAAATGTTTGTGGTAAAATGAATGATGTATTTGTTTTCTGTGGCTGCTGTAACAAATTATCACAAACCAGGTGGCTTAAACAGAAGTTTATTCTCTCACAAGTCTGGGGACTAGAAATTCAAAACCAAAACATCAGAAGGGCCACTCTTCTGAAGGCTCTAGAGCAGACTATGTTCTTTTTCTCTTCTAACTTCAGGTAGCTATTGTCATTCCTTGACTCGTGTACCCATCACTCTTCCTCTGTGGTCTACATCCATGGTCACATTGCCACCTCCTCTTTTGTCTGTCCTCTCTGTTTCTTGTCACTAAGTTTAGGGACTATCTGGAAAATGAAGGATGACTCCCTTGATGTACAATGTAGTGAATTAGAAAAGAGCCAAGGATCACAGTGGTGATTCAGGACCAGAGTCAAAAGACAAGTAAAGAAGACATAGTTCCAAATTTTATGAAACTTCCCAGTTGCACAAGGAGGCACACTGTGTTTTAGCCATAGGAACAAACATCTAAAATACATCCTTTTCATATATACAGGCTCAAAAATGTATCCCTACCCCAGGAGGTTGTGAAAATTTCAGTTGCAAAAACCATTTTATTATTACTCTTTATTTAAAATCAATTAATTCTCATATATTACTAGTTTTAGATGTACAGTTCAGTGATTAATCAGTCTTAATATAATTCCCAGTGCTCATTACATCATGTACCCTCCTTAATGTCCATCACCCAGTTACCCCATCCCCCTATGCCTTTCCCCTCCAGCAACCCTCAGTTTGTTTCCTATGATTAAGAGTCTCTTATGGTTTGTCTCCCTCTCTGATTTCATCTTGTTATCCTTTTACCTCTCTTCCCATATGATTCTCTGTTTTGTTTCTTAAATCCCATATATCAGTGAGATCATATGATAATTGCCTTTCTCTGATTGATTCATTTCACTTATCATAACATCCTCTTGTTCCATCCACATTATTGCAAATGGCAAGATTTCAATTTTTTTAATGGCTGAGTAGTACTCCATTGTATATGTATACCACATCTTAATTCATTCATCTGTTGATGGACATCTGGGCTCTTTCCATAGTTTGGCTATAGTGGACATGGCTGCTATAAACATTGGGGTGAAGGTGAACCTTTGAATTACCTCATTTGTATCTTTGGGGTAAATACCCTGTAAGGATATTGCTGGGTCATAGGGTAGATCAATTTCAACTTTTTGAGGAACCTCCATACTATTTTCCAAAGTGGCTATACCAGCTTGTATTCCCACTAAATTTGTAGGAGGGTTCCCCTCTCTCCACATGCTCGCCAACACCTGTCATTTCCTGACTTGTTAATTTTAGCCATTCTGACTGGTATGAGCTGGTATTTCATTGTGGTTTTGATTTGTATTTCCCTGATGCTGAGTGATGTTGAGCATTTTTTCATGTGTCTGTTGGCCAGCAAAAACCCATTCTACAAATAAGAGAGCATTCACAAATTTCACGGATTAGAATGTGGACATATCTTTCTGAAGGCCATCATTCAACCCACTAAAATGGTATAATAAGTAAGTGTAACATAGTTGATAGACACTATGCATTTGTATGTAACCAATATTAGTAGATAAAGTCATCATTACTTATACAGTCAATGGAAATTTAATGGCTCTAGAGGGGAATAAAATAAATGTGTATTAAATAGCTACTATGCACCAGGCAGAGACAGGATCCAGGTTTCGTGTAGCCTAGAGAATTATTTTTTAGAAAATAAAACTGTAAATATACAAGTAGCTGTGAAAGTGAGTATATATTTAAATGAGGAAAGGATTTGTAATAAATTATAAAGTTTTAAAAAGCTGAAAAATACCAGAACATAAGAAAATAACCTATCACTTTTAACAATATTATTAATTGCCACTTCCGTAGTACTTGTGTAATACTTTTTAACCTCCGTTTTGGGCTCATTCTGACTAGCAATAATTTGTATATCACTTTCAAAAAAAATGATAATTCAGTCTTTCCTCTAGCATGGTTAATGAAAATTTGTTTTGTGTTATTGATAGCTTAGAAGGCTTTTTTAGCTTCAACACAGAGGGAGTTTTATGTTTTTTATGTTGTTTTATGTTTACTATACTATTTGATGTTTACTATAAAACCACAGTTTTATAGTGTTTTACAATCACTGTGGGCAAGCTCTTGAAGAATCTCAGCACTTTGATCTGTAATATATGCCTCACTCCATGGACTTAGCGAGGTCCTCCCTAGACTTACCCCATGGACCTAACTAGGTCCTTCCAGTCCCTTGTGAACTGGTCCTTGTTAGAAGAGGGCACAAATGGCAACAAATCAAGACCTTCAGAGCCCTCTGATCCATGCAAGGAAAGAATACCATTTGTTCAGATCCCCAGGATAAACAGTGGTAGGGTCTGGATGAACAAAGAGTTCTACCAGGTAAGATTTTCATAGAGGACGTGGGTAGACATGGAGATGCTGGTGACCCACAACTACCCACAGGTCTAATACCTAGAGCATGACCTGCACTTCCTTTCCATATCCAGGGAGGAGGACATGCTAGAATTGAAAAGGACCTGTGCAAGTGGGGACCCTGAGGCTTAAGCTTCATAAGTTTCATCTTAAACTCACTTCTGGAGTCAGGTATTTTATATCTATATATCTATCTACATAATTACTTTAAATCTTTAAATTGGTCATTTAAATTAGTTTGAAACAAAGATTATAAAGACCAATGAGATATTATAAATATTACTTCCAAGTTACAGTTTTGTAAAATTTGAATTATATGTGTTATTGAGTCTGGAAAGATCTGATAGACTTTGAAGTAACCTATGAAACCTACTAGAAAGATAATTAAGATCATGTCCTCTACTAATAAATAATCAGGTGCATGTCCATTCCTTAACACATATGTGCATATATGATTTAATATAGTACTAGTTTTACTTAACACTGAATAAATATAAATCAGATTACCTGTGTACCAACCAGGAATATGCCCATTTTCACATAATCTTTTGCCTAATTTAAAAAAAAAAAAGTAGATTCCATAAACCTGATCATACAATAGAAAAAAAAAATACTGAGAATAACAAAATACCATTTCAAGTTCTGTCTATAATGGTTAACTTAAGCATGCAAGGTACATAATGCAGTACCTAAGAATAAACTAGTAATCTGCTTTATGTTAAAAAAAAAAAAAAAAAAGGAAATAGCATTCTAAGATACAGCTGCATAGACTATATGATGAATATTCAACATATGAAAAACTGACAAATTTATCTTTACTCCATCATTAAGCGTTTTTGTGACAAGCTGGGTATTCATCCCATTAGGGGTCTTTTTTGTGTGCATTCATTTAATCTAATGCTTGCTCATGCCCTTTCCTGACATCCTACAAGACTAGTCTTTTCTTTTCCAATTCTGATTACCCATATTGTTAGAAACTCATACTAAGAAAATTCTTTTCAATGATAGGAAGACAAAACCTTGGTCAAAACTCTCATTCTACTACCTAAAGATCCAATAGCTTTTCCTTCAGCCCACCTTAAAAAATGCTTTTTCAGAAATAAATGTTTTTCATTAACAAAAATATAGTAACTATTTTTGCTCAGCAGAATTCCATCTCTCTTTATACTTTCTGATTACCCCCAATTCAAGAAAAGAGAATTCGTTATTTTATAGCAGAGCCTACCAGGTCAAATTCCGTATTATTGAAGTAAATTATTCTTTTCATACATCATTTACTGGTGTATACAAGACAAAAGATTTGACTGGGGGATTTCATTCAGTTTTAGATCACTCAGTAAAATGACATTCACCTAATAATAGCTCTTTGAAATCAATGTCCAAAATGGATTCCTGGTGTTAAGGTGGAAAACAACACTGTAATAGGATTAAACTCTGATCTCCAGACTCCCTAGTATGCCACACTCATTGTGAAACTTAATCGGAGATTTTTCTGTAAACTGCTGAAATTTGGCAAACCTATGCACTAGAAGATTTCACAGGTCCTTTCCAAATATTTGACAAGAAAGAATATTCTCCACGTTAAAAGTAAAAAATGCCTGTGAAAAGTACATCATCAATGTAACAACAGAATTGTGGCTCCTTCATTTATTATGTATTCAGTGCCTTGTTTATGTATTTCACTGCCCCTGGGTTCATGACCAAACATCAATACATGTTAACACATTTTCAATATTTATAAGCTAAAAGCTTAGATCCAAGTGTTATCAATAATGGTCCTGCTACTCCATTCATTCTCAACCAGCATCTCAATTATACTGCCTACCAATAAGCATCCTCAGGAATTAATGCAGGCTAACAGTTTTTAAAAATGTAATTTAAGGCTGCTTTAGGGTTAGGATTGCCAAATGTCTCACTCACAACCATTGCCTTCTTTTAAATACTTCCTCTAGAAAGGATTTTGTTTTTCCATATGACAGAAAGTATAAACAGGTGGCTGAGCTCAAAATTATACTTACATAGTGATCATACCAAAGTTAAATAGGAAAGAGTATTGCCTACTAATATAAATAGCACTGACTGGTAAATAAGATAGATAAATGTCAGAAAT
This sequence comes from Mustela nivalis, assembly GCF_964662115.1. NCBI lineage: Eukaryota > Metazoa > Chordata > Mammalia > Carnivora > Mustelidae > Mustela > Mustela nivalis. Next base: position 55,980,610 of record NC_139022.1, read on the forward strand.
GAAAGTCTGTCTAAACAAAGATGAGCGAGAAATGGTACGTATTTACCATAAACATTCAGCAACATAACAGGCTGTTTCATTGAACTAGTTTTATTTAACACTTTACTTTGTTAAAATAAATGTGAGAATCTGAGTAAAATGGTTTTTCAAATGACATTGTTCCTATTAATAATGCACATGCATGAAGAAGACGAATATAAAAATCTTTATATAGAAAATCCTTATCAGATAATCTTTATAAATACATCTAATCAGAATTTGACTTGTAGGAATTTAAAGAATGCATAGAGTCCCACTGTCCTGAAGGAGTAAACATTTCTTCCTTAATTGTTACAAGAAAAACTCAATTAACAATATCTTGCCAGAAATGGACGATGAACCCTGGCTATATGGGAGTTTCCTAGAAAATACACAATTTTGTTGTTGTTGTTGTTGTTGTTATTGAAGAATCTTTTAAAAATATTAGGCTATTTTATTTTACCATGATAGAAGAGAAATTATTTAACTATTGAAATCTATTTGAGTTCCTAACATACTGATTTCTGATTAATTAAGGTTTCATCCACGGAAACCTAAATTGGTATTTGAATCCTAGTATATGTTTATGTCCAAATTGGAAGAGTTCTCTAGTTTGGAAGTGTGTTTTTAATTATTCGGCAATAAGCCAGTGCTATAATGACACGTGATCATCACCAAGCATCTACCAAGTGGACTTTCCTTTTTTTTGGTGTGAAAGAAATTCATTCGAATACTAAAATCAGATGAATCAGTGCTCCACTTGGATGTTCTCATACTCTTTTTCACCTTAAATTAATCCACATACACAAATCTTAGTCCATTCCCCAAACTAAATAGATTCTCTAAATAGAAGAACTACAGGGAATGTGTCCTAAACAAAACTAAGATGAAGTTGACATTGCTGTTTGCCTGACAATAGTGCTGAAAATTGTGATTCAGGTCAGTGGAATATGCTAGAGATGGCTACGAAGGAAGTTTTCAGCCACTTCTCACAGTCGTTTCTTTCCTGAAAGATGGGTTTAGATTCTCCCTCCCCCTCCTACCTCTCTCCATCTCCCTTTCTTTCCACCCCCGCTCTCTCTCTCTCACACACACACATTCGACCTGACTGTCATGTATCAAATGTTCATATATAGGATACATTTAATCCTCATAACATTCTGAGAGTTGATCTACCTATTAATATGGGCATTGCTTAGAAATAGTCACATATTTCAATATCACACTTGCCCAACAACTTCAAATCTCTGCAATCCTAATAAGAATCAGAAAATCAAGTGTTTTATCAAAGGGCTCAAGGCAGCAAAAAAATAGAGGTCAAAAGCTGAACCCAAAGCTCAACTCTGATATTACAAAATTTGTGTTTTTAAATATTACCCAGGTACTACTTATTCCTACTTCTAACAGAATTCTTAGTACAGACACAATTTTTTATAGTACATAGCAGATTAAAAGCAGAAAATTAAAGAGGGAAAGCACATGTTTCAGACAGCCAAAAAAGCTGCTTAAAGACATATATAATGCAATATCCAAAAAATCAGTATATATATATATATTAAATGCCGTTACAAAGAATCATAGTGGTCATTTAGCCTAAGGACATATGACTCAATGACCCCAAACTCCAAAAAGTACCAGTTACACAGTACTAACACCTATAAGTGATATAATTTTACTATAATTGATGTAGTAGAAAGACGGGTTTTATAGAAATTTTTCTGTTAGAAAATGGTTTAAAAATATAGGCTGATAATAAAGCCACCTTTTTGTTATGAAATTTATTCATGAAGAATGCTGCATTCATTGATGATAGGTATTTATTAATTGCTGTAGGAACTTAATGTTTTTGGATATCACACACTCTGAGAATCTCACATACATACTTTGCATCATAGACTGTTCTCTAAAAATGAAGAAAACAAAATGGTATATTAATATCCTTGGGCCTATCTAGAATAATATGAAAAGAATATAGGTCAAGCAAATAATCAGTCTGATTAACAAACCCCAACCCAATATTGTTGATAGTTTCTGAGGTAAAAAGTAGAGCAAACAGGAAAAACAAATGACAAGAGGAAAAAAAGAAAGGCTAGAATAACTTGCCTCAAAATATGGCAAAAAAAAAAAAAAAGGAAAGATTGTTACTGAAAAAGATGATCTATATTATGTGAAATTCGTGTTATCTAAAAGAAGATAAGAGAAGGGAGATTGGAAAGAAAGTAGTAAGGCCCAATATTTTAGGATGCAAACAATCAAGATTTAAGTCCTTCTGAAAGAAAGGCTCCAGGGCTCCAGGAAATCTAATCCCTGGGAAAAGGACTGTTATCACTTTGACCCAAAGATCAGCCTTCAGACCACCTCTGAGAAATAGACAATTGTGAGCATGAATACTCTAGCCAAAACAGAAAACCTTCTGCATTTCTGTTGTAAAGTACATAACCACGTCTTACTACTTTCGTTTTAGGAATTAAAAAAAAAAAAAAAAATCCAACTGCTGTGAAATGATAGGCCCATAAATAACCTCGTCCCAGGTATTAGAAATGGGCTGCAAAACCGGAAACTGATTAAAGTATTTTCCTTCATCTTTCTCCCAACTCTAATAATTTCTTTCCTTTCTTTTCGTCCTTTGTGTGAAGGACAAAGCCTGTCGAGATTCACGCCTGCAACACAAACACAACCATCTTTCCTCCAGGTCCCAACCCAACTGTAGATCCATCATTTCAAATGACAATTCCATAGGAAATCAATATCTTCAAAGGAAGATTGCTTCAACTACTGCAGCGTGGACTGTGGGTACAGCCAGTGAATTCAAGAGAGCACACCCATTTGTAGCTGCTGCTCATTCGGGCGGGATTGATTGCAGGTAACCTTCCTTGGAGAGGATGTGGAGGAGCTATTCATTTCTTCTTCTCTTTTCAACGTGCTCCTCTATTCTGGATCAAATAACAAGAGTGCTGAATTATAAGTAGCAGCAGGAGACAAACAAACACCCTGGCCCACTCAAAATGCTAAATAATAACTCCACCTGTTGTTTAAAGATTGATGTTCTTTCCACTCAGCATATTCTTTCTTCATATTCCACATTACTAATAGTGGGTGCAATTCACTAATATTACATCTCAGGATTCTCCATGCGAAAAACTGTGCTGTAGTCCAATTCACAGAGCATTTTTGAACACTATAATCAAATACAACCTAAAATCCATAAAAACCCAAAACCTGAGATTTTTTTTCCTGCTTCCAACTTTTAAAACTGATATTACATATTCTTAAAATACCTTTTTTTAAACTTTTTTCCCCCAAGTATGTGTAGTGCATACTACACAGGTGCATACTAAACAACACATTTTGAAGGAAAAAATTAAGATTTGGAAGGGAAAAGAAAAAGTACAATCACTGGAAATTCATCTCCCAAAGATAATCATGATTTTATCTTAATCTATTTTCTTCTCATCTTTTTCCATATGATTGTTTTTACATAGTTAATCTCAAACTGAGGTTGCAATTTTATGTGTCCTTTATAAAACTAAAAACACAAAACATTTCCCATAGTCATGGACACAGTTCATCAATATCATACTTCAGGGTTATATAATAATTTATTTTGCATAAGTACCATAATCTACTTAATCATATCACTACTGCTAATATCTAAGTTATATTCAACATAGTCTTTTGTGATCAGACACAACTCTGAGATAAACACTGATGTGTATTTCAAAGATCTTTGACATATTGATAAAACACTTTCTAAAAGAGTTGTTGACATGTTTCTCTTTAGATATGTATTTTTTTAAATAAACCTCTTTTTGCTGATCCCTGATGTAGACCATCAAAACTGTCCAGATATCTGCATGTCAGTGTATGACATATGTTTTCTCTAAGAAGAGTTGAAATGGAAGATGGTTCTATATTACCAGGTAAATCAGCCAAAGAACAAAGTGACTACCAGTTTAAGCCACAAACGTTTGTCTTATGGTACATGAGTTGTCAGGCCCTCTAACACCAAGGCTTAATAGTGATCCCACAAAAGTAAATGCAATATTCACTTTTCCCTCAGCACACTAAGTATGATGAAAAAGACAGAAAGAGACAGAGAATATATAAAATTCGGAACTGCATCAGACACAATGAATACTTCAATCTCAGACCCATTAAGGTGAGGAAGAGAAAAAAGCCCTAACAATTAGTAAGTACATGAGGCAAACCAGCCCCCACTCCATGTCAGCACTTTGTATTATCTTACAATTGACCAATTTTCTAATTTTAAGAAAAGACCAAATAGTGTTAGTTAGAAAAAATGATCATGTGACAGTCAACAGCAAAGAGTTTAAGTTGTGTCTCTAACAAGCTCTGTGACCTTGGACAACTCAAATAATCCCCCTGAATAACAGTGTCCTCTGTGAACTCCTTGGCCAGGAAAATTAACCTAAATTTCTTTGGAAATTTAAAATTCTGTACTTCTCTCTGACTTATATGCAGCAGGATAAAATCTGTAGATGGTTTCCCTCATTTTTCTTACTATTGTCTGCCCATATACCCAGGGATAGTCCCTGCCAAAGGAGGAGAGTAGGGTATAGACCAAAACAAATAATTCAAATGGATTTTTAGAGCATATAGCATAGGTACTAGTCTGAAGGTCAAAACTCTATTTGCAAGACCCACCCACTTGAAAAGGGAAGATGTCTACTAGAATTCTAAATATCTGGTTTTGTTTATCGGGAGTAAAAAGGAGTAAGAGCAAAGGATTATAGTATCGCTTCTCAAACTGGTGTTCAGGTCCCACCCGTAAGTCACACAAAAAAATTTCCTGGGTCTAGGCTGCATTGTTTTGTTTGTTCCCTAGTGAATTAGAACAGAGTACATTGCAATTAGTAAGACTAAGGTAAGTGTGTGATTTGGGGGGTCGATATGAAAATATACCTCTCACAAAGGGTTTCTATCAAAAAGAAATTTGAAGAATACTAGTCTAGATTACAAAGCACATTAGGGTGGAGGAGGAATATGCTTATATAAGTCCCATTGTCCAGAACTTTCGTATGTTCATGGGTGATATGGGAGATTGAGCTTGGAGAGGACCTGAGGAGGGAAGCTATGCGCAACTTCTCAACTGTTCTACCAGACTTTCTTCCCATTGACGGCCTGAAACCCAGAAAAATGGGGTCAATAGAAACCACCAAAACTTTCATGAGAATATGAAGGCAGAAAAAAAAAAAAAGAAAAAACTGCACGTCTCGTATGGATTTTGGAGACAGGCAGCCTGATGGTGTGATGCAGGCCAACAAGGAGCCACTACTTTTAAGCATAAATTACAACAGGACAGGCATAGACAGAGAAGTACCTTGAGATTAGTGCCCACTCCAACATTTTTCCTTGAATCCTGTGGGATATGGAGAGAATCAGAAAAGACTCTCTTGCCCAAGTAAGGGAGAGAAATAAATGAAAATTAAGATATAGTGTCCCTGAAGAATAAGGGGATGAAAAGTATGGTAAGAGTGAGGAGGCTTCCAGAATGAACTTCCCAGAATGCTCACTGCATCCTGCTGACACAGAACAGAGGGTAAGGTATGCTGACACTGAACACAGCAGATAGCAACCCCAGACCTACCACCTCCCTTCAATGTCATGAAAACATGGAAGCGTCTAAGAACCTAGATCCTTCTGAGGAAGAGAAGCAGGAAAGGAGACTTAAAGTTGCCAGAGTTTATCCAGAAGATACAGCTTTAGATTGGAAGTTACCTTGATTTGGCAAGATTGATTCTCATTACAGTGGAAATGGGGACTTGGAATACATGTTAAGTTGATTAAAAAAGAAATAACAAATCTTTGGGGTTTTTTATTCATTACATATTCCTCTTATATTAGATTTTAAATACTTTTAAAAACATAAGATATTTTGTTGTTTTTAAATCACTTAATTCTGAGGCCAATATCTTCCACATAATGACTAATCAATAAGTGTTACTTTCAGGGCTTCCCAAACTTTTTATTGGCATGGCATATATAAGAGTTGGAACTTGGGCACCTGGATGGCTTAGTCTGTTAAGCATCTGCCTTAGGTTCAGGTCACGATCTCAGGGTCCTGGTACTGATCAAGTCCCAAGTCAGGCTCCCTGCTTTGCGGGGAGTCTGCTTCTCCTTCTGCCCCTCACCCCAGTCTCCACTGCTAGGGCTCTCTCTTTCTCTCTCTCAAATTAGTAAATAAATAAAATCTTTGAAAAAATAAAAAAAAATAAAAATAAAAATAAAAATTGGAACCCATATTGTGGGTTTGATAAAGCGAAAGAGGTTCACTTGCTCAGAGCGTGGGGCCACCACATGCTCCATTGATGTTATCTTAAGATTAATGGAGTCAACCAATGCTAACACAAGCATTTCAAAGCATGTAGTCTATTGTATTACTAAAAAAATTTGCATAATGGATTAAAATCATTTGTGTGATGCTTAACATGTACCACATACAAAACACCACATTTACTATAGGACACACAAACATTATAGCAAATGTCTGCAGTTTCTGGTTAAGGCAATCAAATCTTTCAACACCTTGTAAATACGAAGAAAACTTCTCTACACGAGTGTCTATAGTGATCCCTGTATATCAGCATATTAGACTGATAATACTATATAGCATACAAGTATTCAAGACATTAATTTAGAATTTATGCCAAATATGAACCATTATTTCTTAAATGTTTCATAAATAATCAGCAACACTTCCCTGTTTATTAGCAATGGCTCCATGAACAAGACCCTTAGTACACAGAAATGCCAGAGGTCCTACTACAATCAATTACAAATAGGTTATATATTATTTTTTCTATTGCTTCTAAATGTCATGATGATTTTCCTTGTTTTGAAGTGTGCTTTTATTGCATTCTGGATTGTTTTATTACTCTAAAAATCCATTTGAGTCATTTTTAAGTCCAAAAGTATATTTTACCAAGTGACCACATTGATTCTTTTGATCTCTACTGAATAAATAATGTTCATTTTTAATGACCTATTATTTTTCCAGGAGATCATGAAAATTTAAAATAACTCTCTTGCTGGAACTCATGTCAATCAACTATAATGATGAAATATAGAATTATTGTTAAATATAAAAAAATTCCACCATAAATTAGATAAGAGAATAATCTTATTCTAGGAAATAGGATCAAAGAGGGCATGATTTTCTTTTAATAATTAGTCAAGAATCCAGCAATGTTGACTTAATTGTTTTAACAGTATGTTCAAAATACTGTGAAAAAAGAAATTTTGTTACTTTTTTTAAGTGAATCTTTTACCAGAATAGCAGTTTACTATATTACATACAAATTAAATAAAAGCATTCCTTTTGGTGCCAGTGGTCCCTGAACACAAATAACCTAAAGGCCCTATTCCACTATCACCTTCTCCCCTAAGCCTTCCCTGAGCCTCCAACCCAGAAACTGGCCTCTCCCTCTTCTCGACTCCAGAAACACATAGCATCTAAACTACTGAAATAGCACCTATCATATGTGTCCTTATAAAGTAATTCAAGAAAAGACAACATTCATCCCAAAACAGAAGAAAAGTCAAAATATTTTAAATTATTCAATAAAGGTCATAGCCATATTGAGGGGTATAATATCTCATCTATATTTTAAAATTCTGTTCCAAAGGGAACTATAAAGTTGGATTTTGTTAGAACTAATGGAAATAGCAAAGTGTTTTAACCATAATGAGGTTAAATCTCCCATTTTAAGGCTTTAGTTCATAAATATTTTATTTATTAATATATACACCAAAGAAGTAATCTACATATTTATGTGTGAATTCATAGCAATGTACTTGTTCTTTTGCCCAAAGTGACTTGTCAACATTAAAGTGCCTGTACTAAACAATAAAGTTACTTGTAATCAAAAGTGCATTTCTCCAAAATAATAAATACATTGGCAATGCCTAACATCATGTTTCTAGCCCTTTAGTAAACACATCAGTTCCACATGAGGATATTCATTTTCATTATTCCTCCTCTCTCGTTTATAACAATGAGTTAAATTTTCATTGCAATCAATGTACAATGGGCTGGACAACCTCAGTCCACAAATTATAAAATGCATGTTAAGGATTGAGCACAGTAACTAGTTCACTGTAAATGCTCAATAAAAGGTTGCCATGAAACAAGTCTTACGTTGTTGCACACATCAGAAATATATTTAGAACTGCCTGGCAGGACAAAAATGAATTATCCAAAGGACATTATTTTATGAAATCTAAAGGAAAACTGAATAACCAAGTTATGGGGAAAACAAAGAAGCACCTGGATCTTAGGTAAAATTGAGACCAAGAACTTAACACCATTAGGTCACTCAGTGCTTCCTCCCTCGTCACACCAGCTTCATTCTTTCTAGATGCAGAAGCCTTTCTCAACACATATGACCATATCAACTGGCAATCCCATGCCTACGTATTTACTCAAGTGAAATGAAAACTTAGTTCACACAAAAATCTCATATACAAATTATTATAGGTTTATTCATAATTACCTAAAACTAGAAACAACCCAAATGTCTCTCAACTGAGGAATGAAGAATCAGTGGTACATTCACATGCTAGAATATTACTCAGTAAACAGCAATAAAAGAACAGACTATGATAAATGAAGCAACATGCATGCCTCTTAAATGTATTTCACTAAATGGAATAACTCAGACTCAAAAAGATATGCACTATATGATTCCATTTATAAGACATTCTTGTAAATGCAAAACTATAGAGACAGAAAATATGTCAGTGGTTCCAGGATTGGTGCAGGGGAAATTCTCAACTACAAAGGAGTACAGAGAAATCTGGGGGATAGGAGTGCTGGAGCTCTCTCTATATCTTGGTTGTGATGACATTTACACCACATTTCCATTTCCATTTACTGACTTTCCTCAAATCCAAAGGACAGTACACTAAAATGGGTGAATTTTACTTTATGTAAATTATACCTTAGAAGTTTTTGAAAAAGAAAAGACAAAACATGGCTTGGAAGGAAGGACATGACAAATATTGAAGAGATAAAAATACTGAAGATATTGTCTTGGATATAGATCATAGGAGTCCCTGAAATTAAAACAACAACAACAACAACAAAACTGAGCAAGTGGATAAAACAAATACTAAAAACTAATGTGCAATAAAACTTTCCTAAGTTCCAGACTTGAAACACTCATGTACCTTACAGACTTGGAACTACTTTCACTATGTTGTACTCTAAAAAATTACTGAACTTTAAGGGAAAAAATATGTTTGGGCATTTTTTTAAAAGCACTTATCTTATAAGAAAAATAAAATTAGATTATCATCAGACTTTGATAGCAATGTCTATGCCAGAAAAAAAAAGGAATAATATATTTTATTATTATCAATCTCAATCTCAATCTCAATGATAGAATATGTGTCTCAAGCACCTTATACGCAGCAAAACTAATTTTCAAATACAAAGGGCATAAAGCAAACTATTACAGATGTTCAAGAATTCAGGAATACTCTCATGAGAACTTTCTAAGGAATCTACTAAGAAAAGAATTCTGGCAACCAAAATGACTACAGAAATATCAACATAAGCACTGATGACTGAGCATTACATTTATAATTACATTGAGAACTAAAACTAAATGAATTAAACTAAAAGGTAACTTTTATATACTCAGACCTTATAATTCAACCACTAAAAAATGAAATGAGCAAGGAATGTGAATAGCATGTACAAAAATTACTTTAATTGTGTTCCATGCTCGTATTGATAATTGTCATATTAGTAATGTCATTTTAAGGCTTCTGCATGTATAATCTAGGATAAAGGAAATAAGAAATTTTAATTCTACAATCTCCTATGTCCTTGAGACGAGGTTACATAAAAAACCCATAGAACCTACATTTATTGGAAAATATCTATATAAACTCATATATTATTTTTGGATATGTATATATTCAAAGATATATTATTTCTGTGGGCTTCTCACCTCTGCCTACAAACTTAATTTTATTAAAATGCCAAGAAACAATGACTAGACCAACATAAACGGGCATCCAGATTTTAAACTCAAAATCCAACTTACCACTGAATAATCCAGAGTTTGATTTTTTGGAAAAAGGATTGAGAACCGACATGGGAAATATGCAAGATAAAGCCAGAAATTCTTGTGAAACCAGGCAGAGAGTAGAGAAAGGAAGCAATCAAACGCTACCGGAATCCTGTCAAAACACTCATGAGTCAAATGGAAGAGTCTCCCACCAGGCAAAAATGAGACAACTTATGCTTCAGGAAAAAAATAATGCCAAGATACTGAGACTTATCACAACACATTTAAATCTATGAGTTCATAATGATCGGGAAAAAAGCCAATAGTTCTCTGCAAGATGATCGGAAATCAATTCTCTATCTTGGAAACTGGTAAATTACAAGAAATAATTAAACCTTGGTACTGTCTTCCTTTTTATACCTATCACTCCCTTGAGTTTCTTTCAGTTTAGCACCCTGGTGTGCAGGTAATAAACTAATAAAGAAATTCAAGGGAGTGGTAAGTATAAAAGTCAAGGTAATGGTTTCTATTGGGGCAATTGGGATTCAGATAGGGCACGTGGACGGATTCTAGGATGGCAGACAAAATTTTATTTCCTGCTCAGGTAGTGGCTAAAAGGGTGTTCACATTACATTAATTCATGAAGCTACATATATTTTTTGTGGTTTTACATATTTGTTTTACTTTAAAACAAAATACAGAAACCTGACAAATAGATTCTTATGTTTTTCTAGAGAGCAAATACAGAAGAATTGCAAAGGTAAGTTTGGAAAAAGGAATAATATGAGATCACTTTCTCTACTGGTTAAAAATATAAAGATTTGGTAACTAAAACGGTATGGTACTAGGAGGAACACAAGTACAGAGATGAATGGAACATTATAGCTCAAGCTTTTAAACTCATACACAAAGACTTAATATGAAAACTCCCTAATTCATACAGTAATTAAACATACATTTCAAATTGATTTAAGATCTAAAACTGAAAAACTAAACTGTAAAGGAGTTAAATAAAATATAGATTAGGTTGGGGGGCTAAGCAAAAGGGAATACTTTTTAAGATACTCATAAAATTCAGAAAACATAAAAAGAAAATATTGACATTTGAATAAATGGGAAAAAATCTCAAAGATAAAATATATCATAACTAATTTTTTAAATGACAAAGATTATGTATTAGTAGCTTATATGATGGGCAAAAGATTATTATCCCCTCCATATAAAAAAGGTTTATATATTTAAAAAGCAATAATTTAATAGAAAAGCCAAAGGTCACAAATAGGTAATAGACGAGGGAATAGAAAATACATATATATACATACACATATCTATTCATTATAGAAAATAATCCTCAACTTCAATGCCATTCATAATTATTAACCTACTGGATTTGCAAAAAAAAAAAAAAAAAAAAAGTTTAAATTAAAAATAACCAACCTTTAAGAATATACAGGTATAGGGAGTTGGGGTAAATTGGAAGGGGTGGTGAATCGTGAGAGGCTATGGACTCTGAAAAACAACTGAGGAGTTTGAAGTGGCGGAGGGGTGGGAGGTTGGGGTACAAGGTGGTGGGTATTATAGAGGGCACGGAGTGCATGGAGCACTGGGTGTGGTGAAAAAATAATGAATACTGCTTTTCTGAAAATAAATAAATTAATTTAATTTAAAAAAAAGAAATTAAAAAAAAAGAATATACAGGTATAGAGGTATACAGGTACAGGTACTGTCACAGAATCTTTTCTCCTCTCGGAAATCTTTTAATTATTTATTATTATCATTTTTAATGGTAGCAATAGAGTTTACTAAGCTGGCTGTTAATACAGGTGCTAGGGCTTATCCATGGTGCTCTTGATGTACAAACCCCACATGTTCTGCCCATTCTTCTTCTGCAATGACTCCAGAAAACTGACACCTAAGTGGATGTCGTACACAAGCTCATTGTCTGTTATCTTCACGTGGCCAAAAACCGCTGCCAGACACAGCATTTTATTCATCCAGAAACTATCTTGGACTTCACTTTTATCCACTATGGCCACCACATTCTCATTGTGGCTCAGCAAGGAAGGGAATTTGCTATCCTCATTAAGGCCTGGACCCAGGATATGTAGGATCTGCTTGATCAGAGATTCTGAGGCCAAAAAAGTACCATACTTCTTGGCCACCTTCCGGACTGATTTTTTATTCTTATTGAATTTCTTCAGTACCTTAATGTCCATGTGGGGACTATCCATAACCTTGGCCTCATCACAGATGCCACTGGTCCTCCAAAACACATACAGAGAACTTGGGGCAGGGAGTGGAATTAAGCCTGATGGTGCCCAAGAGGTGTTTGTCCTTACTAAGAGTCAGAGTTCTTCAAGATGATCTGCAGCGCCACCATCTACAAAAATGTACAGTAAAGTATCCAAAAACCTCCTGGTAGCAGCACAGGACCTTCCCTGCCTCCCCCCACCCCAAACCCTGGCCTTGTATAGAGTGTCACGGGAGATTTTACTGCCCATAGTGCCTCACTTCACAATAACTGGAGACTCCTGGAAATCTTTTAAATGAATATAGCAATTTTGAACCTAAATAAATTATCTCTTTCATACTTCTCATCTTTTTGTCTTTGGTGCTGAATTTTAGGTAAACTCCTTTGTTCCATCTTCTTAATCATTAATTAAATCTTCATCTCTGATTATTCTACTGTTAGACCATTTACTGAGCTTTTTACTTTGATGATCTCTAATTGGTTAATTTTTTTAAGCCTGTCATTATTTCCTGGTTGCGTTAGCTTCTTTTATCTCTTTAAGGATATCAATTACACTTCCTTAAAATCCTACTTGTTCTTTAATTCTGTTTTCCCTGGTACTATCCATGAAATTTCATGGATTCAGTTACTGGTAGTATTCAGATGCATGCCCATCTTCTGCTTTCTTTGTGCATTGGCTCCTACCCAATCACCTCCTTTCCTTCTTTTGCAACTACACACAATGCTGGAATAAACACCCTTAAACTCCTTATATACTAATATTTTCCCTTTGGGAGGATGGATTCACAGAAGTTGGTGAAATAGTTGTTCATGATAAATTTAAAGATAATGTCAAATTATGTTACTTATAAGTTGGAATAATTCCCACATCCACTAGCAATCTGTTAGCTAGCCTCATTTCCCCATATCATCACCAGCTTTGCTGATTTTTTCAAGCTAGATTTTGGATTTCTCTAAGTACTGCTAGGGCAGTATGAATTAGATATTACCTTCTTTGCAGCTATACTTAAATACTCACTATTTGGCTGAATGAGCGCATAAGTTCAGCCTCTGGATCTCTGTTACGATGCTTTCTTTTTCTCCCCATATTAATTTTCACATACTAGCATACTACATAATATACTCATTTATTATATTCACTGTTTGATGTTTGTCTCCCCCTACTGAAACAAAAAGCTGGAAACTCTATTTTGTTCATAGATATTTCCAAGTGCCTAAAACATTGGCATGTAATAGCTACTCAGTATATATTTGTTGAGTAAATGAATGACTATATAATAATTCACTTAATATCCTAGTAAAAACTTAGAATATTTCTTCCTGAAAAAAATGTTCTGCAAAGTGCTTATTATAAATATGGATCTGCTTCCTCTAACAAATGTTACGAACTCCTACAATCATGTATACATTCCAAGCTGGCTATACAACAACTTGCTCTAAGAGGAAATCAATATAACATGATTCTTTCTTGGAACCCATTCAGGAAGCATAAGCCACCAGCAGAAACAAAAGAATACATGCTCATCATAAGTGGCAGTTGAGTGTAGACCCTGCGTTTTTGAGTGTGGACACTATCTCAGAGAAAGGTTTAAATATATTCATAATTAATTTATCAAGTAGATGGCTTGTTCTGGAAGTAACAATAACAAAATAACATTAGCCTAGTTAAATATTGTTTGTCACTTTAATATACTAAACATCAAATAATATAATTTTAAATGAGGTGACAATATATATACCAATACGATAGTCTCCTATTTTTAAGGTGATCTTAAAAATACTACCTCCATGTAACACTTTGTAGTTTTCATTAGAGCCTCACAACTCTGGGAGCTAGGTGGTATAAATATTAAGTTAAGTGACTGATTAGTAAGGAAGGAAGCCAGTACTTGAATACACATCTTTGGAAACACCTCTTTCTGAAAAAGCAAGAGATTAAACAAAAAGCAAATATTTGGAGTCAGAAGTAGATTTCTATTCTAACTCTGTAATGACCAGATATGGAAACATCAGCCACTGAATTATCTAACTCTAAGCCTCAATTCAACATCTATTTATTTGCCATTAGGCAGGGAAGGATAAGAAAAAAGCCATGCATCAAAGGAAGTTAATTATCCAATTATCTATACATTTTAAATATACTAAAAGTTTGTTATTTATATTGTTCATTCACAACGTTTCTCTGAAACATAACACTGTCCTCTATTTTCCTCCTGTTTACAAGATGCTGCTGGATCTAAGAATTCACTGTTGTGGAATTTATCCTTCTGCTACCACCCAACAGGGATACTAAAGCTGGGCCAGCCACCTGACACACTGCTATGAAATTGTTAAGAGAAGGATGCTCTGTTATTTTACCTCTACGATCTTTCCTGTCTTCAAACACATCTGTCGCCAAAGGTACAAAATTCATGCCAATCCTATTCTACCCCTATGCCCAACTTCCAGTCCCCAAGACTTCAAGCTTTTAGAGATGCATAAAGATTAATCTTGGTAATGAATCAGGTTAGGGCACAAAGTTCCTTTTCTCCTGTTTCTCTTCTCTTCTGCCCTTTTGGGCTAGTAGTTTCCTTAAAACTCTATAATCAGTTTAACAAATACTCCTTGAGTGCCTTCTATGCTGACAATACTAAGGTGCTAGAAACAGAAAGATATGTAGAGCACAATCCCTATCCTTAAGGAGATTATAGTTTATTAGGGGAGAGAGATAATTAAAGAAATCAAATTGCTATAATTCAATATATACAGTGGTTAAAGATAAAGCTCAAGGTTTTATAGAAAGAGAGAGGAACACTCCATTCTAAGAGTGGAAATCATGCTAATAAAAAACTACAAGAAGTGAAATCTGATCTTATAGCATGGGTAGGAATTAACAAGTGACAAAGAGTATTACAGGTGGAAAAAGAATACAAATAATTACATAGAAGAATGATCCCAAAGGTTTTGCTCAGGTTACAGATGGGTATTTCTGGGGCATAAAATGTGCTTAAGTTTTGAACATGTGCATTCAAGGTGTCTGCAGGACAATTAAGTAGAACTGTTTTTCAGGAAGCTTAGGAAAAAAGTCAAGACAATATATCTAACTGTGACCAATAGTATAAAAAGATGAAGACAAGTACAACTGAGAAAAATCAAATAAGGTCTGAAGGAGGGATAGCATTGCTATTTTATATGGCATGGTTAGGAAATGCTTCACTTTTAGGGTGATTTTTGAGCAAAGACCTAAAGTGAGAAGGTGAGTTAGAGGAATCATTCCTAGATAGTCGGATATCTAGATAATAGGAATTCCTAGTCCTAGGAATAGAGCTTTCCAAGAAAAAAGAACTAGCAAATACAAAGATCTTGAGTTATGAGTGTGCTTGGATTGGGAAACAACATGGGGTCAGTATTGATGAAAAAATACTACAAATGTAGAAAGAAAATAGAAGGAAGAGATGTCAGAGAGAGAATAAGGAGCCGGATGAAGAAGAGCCTTAATGAACATTGTATAGACTTCATTATGTGGAGTTTTACTTTGAATAATATTGGAAGCCAGTGGAAGTTTAAATTGGCAAAGTAATATGATTTACGTTTAATGAACTTACTCTGGCTGTTTTAATGAACCTACTCTGGCTGTTACTTACTGTATGGGCAAAAAAAACAGGCTTTTATTGTTGCTATCATTATTTTTTTTTTTTGAAGGTCGTACCATTAATTCATAAGAGAATGATGGTAGTTTAGAGTGGTAACAAGAACTGGTAGGAATCAGGAACCTTTTGAAAGTAGAGCCCACAGGATCTTTTGAGTTTGAGTATATGAGAAAGGATAAAATTAAGGTTTAAAAGATAATACAAAGTTTCAAATAAGAAGGACCAGTCAGTAGGAAAGGAAAACAAGTTATGAATGCACAGAGCAAAGAAAGTGTATTTGTTTAAAGAAAGTTTAGAGGAGAACGTAGCAGTATCATCTAAAGCAGTAGAGTTAAAAAAAAAAAAAAAGGATAAAAATATCCATTGGAGTTTACAATTTTGAAGGTGTTATCTTTTGCCAAAGCAGTTTCAATGACGTGACAAGGCAGAAATCGGATTGCAATGGTTTGGAGAGTGAATGGGGCCTGAGGAATGAGAGATAGCACTAAATGTTATCACTTCAAAACTCAACAGAGCAGAAACAAGAGGGTTATAGTTGCTGGGTACTTAGAGTGAAAAGATCTAATCAATCATGTGTTGCAGCTCAGAACTATGAAAGATCCAGGGTAATCCCTTCAAACCCAGGGTTTCATGGTGGAGTGGATCATTCCCACTTTCCAGTCATCAAGACTTAAATGTCAGTTTGCTTTGGAACCCAAGTCACAGAGAGAACTTCAGACGAATGGCTCAACCATTCAGCAATCATCCAGACAGAAGCATAATGGATCCAAAGATGTCACCAAAACATTAGTAAACTGCCCCTGGGAAAAGGACACATTCATTAAGTTTGTGCAGCATTTTATTCAGTTCTATCAATATCTGGATTATCACTTCACCTGATAAGTCATCTGTTTAGTTTCAACTTTTGCTAAGCAGATAAAAATGTTAAATTCTAAAAAATAAACATACATCTTACTTACTTATTTAACTGAGGTTTATACAGATTAAAACATTATTTAATTGTTGTGGTCTCAATAAGACCTTAATATTTTTTCATTTTTAATCAAGTATAATCTATCATACATAAATAACCTAATATCTTAAAGGTTCATATATTGTATTTTTAAAATGCCCTTCCATTAGCATAAATAGGATAATAATCACTAAACTTTTAAACTGGAAGTAGTTGTAGAGACATCAAATCCAAACAACTTCATTTCTAAATGAGGAATCAAGCTCATGAAATCTTGGTCAGGGTAAGGTTACATAAATACCAATAAAAACAAGAAGAAAATCTAGACTCCAGTATTTCAATACAGTTTTCTTTCTACTGCTGTAGTCAATAATTCTTTTAAGTAATCTCTGAAAAAAGTACTGGGATATCATCACCAAAATCAAATACCTCAAATGTATGGACTCCTTTATATGTATCCTATAGATGGCACTAGGCACTGTCCTAAGTCTTGACATAAATTATTTTAGCCAACCTTCACAGAAATTCTAAGAGACAAGTACTTTTATTAGCCCATTTTACAGGTGGAGAAACTAAGCCTCAAAGAGACTGAGTAACTTTTCCAAGGCCACTCAGGTAGCAAGTGGTAAAGCTGGAATGGCATCTGAGGCTCTAGGCAGTCTGCTTATTTCCTGATGCAGGCTAAATAGTTCTCAAGATCTAATTCAAAAAGCAGTGATTGAAAGGCTACTATCAGTAAGGCAGTGTCTTGAGAGCCGAATAAGATATATAAGAAGCGGAGCTTAAAAACCTATCAAAAAAGACCGATGTATCCACCACTAACTGCAGTACAGAACAAAGAGTCTTTACGGGAAAAAGTAAAGCAAAGTGCACTGAAGAGAAAGCAATTTCAGGGCTGAGGGTGGACGTGAAAATGACCAATACTACCTTACAAGCTACTGAGATCTGCTTTGAACCAATCTGTTACTAGAAGAGCCCAATGGATATAGAAATATTTCTTTTTCATATTCTTAAATGCTTATCATTCAACTCAACTTTTTTTCTATACCATACTCAACTCAGCCACTTCTAGATTTAGGCATTTTTTTTTTGCCCATGGTGCAGAGGGTAAAGAGCATGCAGTAAATAAATCACAAGCTCTCTTAATATATCAAAGAATCTTTACAGAAAGTTATTAGAGGCCTCAAAGCCTCCATAAAATAATCCACTTACATTCACTGTCCACTTAAGTGGCAATCTCTAAATTTACGAGTTAGTTTCTTGCTTAAAAGTCATATAACTTGTGAGTATTAATTTCTTAGATGACCCTGGTTTGGTAAGAAAATTGCAAATGAGAGTCAGAGTAAGGAGACTAACTCCTACCAAATACAACCCATTCTGGATTCCTAAGTGCACCCCAGACCATTCAAGAATCCCTGCTCCTCAATGGACAATTTTTTGACACAAGCTTATGTTATGTTTTGTTGAAGATGATGGAATCTATGATTTTTATTTAAGGCCCAAATTTTAGCTGTATTTTTCTTCAACTAAATATTACCAACTATGTTTTATTTTTAAATGCCCAACCTATATAAGAAACTGTGTATGTTTTTAAAGCCAGTAGAAAAGCCAGGGCAGTGTTTTCCCCCATTTTCTTACCAAAAACATTACTACTGGAAGCTAACTTGTACAAACATGAAGTGAGTGCCTGGGGTGAAAATGGTATTAACCTTTTTATTACAGGGAAGTCTATTCAAGCTTCAACTTTAACTATCTGATTGCTTGCCACTTCTAATTGATCCAGAATTCAGTATCACTGTTGTCATCTACAATCTTACCTGAGTTCTCCCTCCCTCTCCTCAAACACACTAAGTCTTCATTGTCTTTTTCTCAGAGCAAGACTAGCCCAGTCATCTGGAAACTGCTTCCCACTGGGCCCCACCACAGGTTAGCTACCTATAGCAGGACCAGTACCTAGAAACTTTCAGGCTCCATCCCCACATCAAAAAGTTATCGGTGGGTCACATATCTACTTATACCTCCTATAGATTTACTTTTCACTTCAGTGTCCTACTTTCAAAGGTTCAGTCATTTCTCACAAGTAATAAGATATCTAAAAAGCCTGTTTTCCTTGAATTTCTGCTGTCTTGAACTTTAACTAACATTCCTTCGTTGTCCGTGTTAGTAACTCCACATTCCACTGGGAAATAAGGTTCATTTCTCAACTCTTGAATAAATACATTATTCATTTTCGTTTCCACAAATTCTAATTTTAGATATGATATTTTTTCTTATCCATAATATTTTTAAAGTATAAATTTACAACATGGTATGCTTTCTACCAGAAAAAAGTCAGGCAATGCAAGCACAATATATACTTTCTTTTTGAGATTAGAGGAAGCACAGTGTGACCTTATAAAGAAATGTTAGCAGTCAAATGAAGGTATTTTGTACTATCTTTATTGCAATCCCCTTTCCAATTAACCTGCTATTTAAAAAATCAAACTTAGTATTGTTGAAAACTAGAAATACTCAAAACTGCTATAAAATAAGAGTCAGTGGACAGGTTAGTGGTAGTATACGTACCTGTCATTTTTCACACAATCAAACTTCTACCAGGGTATTACTTAAGCATTAAATGTGATCAAATGGCTTTTTACCCATTTTATGGGCTTTTAAAGGCTCACCACGATTTAACTTACAGCTATTATTTCTAATATAGTTGGGCACTGACCTGATGACCCACCAGATCAACCAGAAAACAAAACAAAGCACACATACTGGTCAACTGCTGGCTGGCAAGTCCCTGAGTGACCAGGTCAAAAGCCCTCAGCAAGTATACAGGAAAAGATTAATGGGAAGAGTAAGAAATCGTCAGCTAATGCCACAGTAAAACTTGCTGTTCCATGGAGATATTAAACACAAAATCCAGCCACATTGGCACAGAACTCAATACTGGGGTGTTAACCATGTTCAGACAATTTGAATATTCTTTCTCTAATTAACAAATGGTGCCTGGCCTTGGACGGACCCAAGGATTTGAATTGAAAGCAAAATACACATTGTACTGAGATGACTCAAACATCAGTAAGTCATGAAATCGGTCTCAAACCGACACTTTTTTTACATGGAGGCGTAACGGTAAGAAAGAGGGAATCAGATGACAGATACGGTATTCCTGTGGTGAACCGCTGCAGTAGCTCATCATATTTACCCAGGTATCTCTTTAAGGTCTTATTTGCGAAAGGTTGTGATAAAACCGAATAGAACTTTAAATTCATTTGGCTTTTGAGATTACCACTCTATTTAACCTTGAGAGCTTTTTGCATTTTCTCATGCCTTTGTTTGCTTTCAGGAATTTATCTTCATTTTAACTTTAATCCGTTTTATATCTCTGCCTCTTCTTCGATCCACAAGGTTCAACCTTTTCTTTTTTTTTTTTTCAATCTGTTGTGTCTACAGTGTAGGTGGGGGTAGGAAGGCTTCTGTCTTTTTGTAAAGACATATAATACAGTCATCTTAAAAGTTATATGTACAAACATATGTGTATGTATAAGTGTGATTAAATCAATGATCATTTTATCTGTTAGAAAAAATTGGTACCAGAGTAGTACTTGTTCTATATCAAGTAGCAGTTTTACCTCAGATTTACTGAGTCTGACAGTTACACTATCCTTGAGGTGACAGTATTTTGTCTCAAGAAGCCCAAGCATTTCAACATTACTCTTTACAAAAGTGGAAGTAAATACTTACCAACTTTTGCCATAAGAACCATGAAATCAGCTATGCAATAACTGTCTTAGACTTCTTACAGAACTGTAGTAGTTTAGACCAATTTTGCAGAGCCAGGGGCATTTTTTGCATTAATACTGCAAACAAAAAACATAGGAAATATGAGCTTTCCAAGGGCCCCCTCCCTCCAAATGTGTTTATAGTTGGCTCCAAGAATAAAAATAAATCAATGTACAAATAATGTCCACAGAAATGTATGTCAACTTGGGGCACCTGGGTGGCTCAGTGGGTTAAGCAGCTGCCTTCAGCTCAGGTCATGATGTCAGGGTCCTGGAATCAAGCCCCACATCAGGCTCCCAGGGTGCCTGCTTCTCTCTCCAGAGCAGGGAGCCTGCTTCTCCCTCTCCCTCTGCCTGCAGCTCTGCCAACTTATGCTCTCTCTCTCCATCTGCCAAACAAATAAATAAAAATCTTTAAAAATAAAAAGAAATGTATGTCAACTGCTACTTGGTTCATATGCAAATACAAAAAAATTAAATCTCAAGAGCAAAAGAAATAATTTATTCTTTTCAAATAAAATTATCTAAAATTTTTACATAAAAAAAATCAGTCTAATGTGCTGCATTCAAATAGATGCACGAGAATTAGTATGTGATACAGTAAGGCTTGGGATCTGCCAAAGTAAGCATGCCTAGGACATATTCTGTGATCACTACAGATCTTCATTCACAAGTCAGCAATATAGTAATTAAAGATGGTGAAACACTGAGGATTATGTAAAGCAATGAAAATAATCGGTATTAGAACTATTTGTATCCTGGAAATTACTTTCTCACAGACATTATTAAATCAGATAAATTGGGATTTCCCTAAAATCTTACCCACTGATGAGAAAACCACCAGGAACTTGGGTCTTCTTATTATAATTGGTCTTATTTTTATCTCTTTTCTGAAAACAATATCAGTAGAACAGCCAAAATCCAAGATAATTAAATATGACCAATACTTTCCCAAAGTTATTGTAGGTATCAATATATCTATAGTAGTTTTTTCTTCTTTTACCAACAATTCAAACATGCCAGAGATATACCATAGCATAGACACTAAGGAAATGTTCCCATATAGCAGTAGTTGTTTCATATTTATTTTCTTTAACCCACACAGAATGTCTAACAATGACCCCCATATATACATTTCTTACTTGAGAAAAATCAGAGCAGAGATTTCTCAGTAGAATGTCATGGGCTTGTAAGAATCAGACTTATAAACTACCTTATATCAAACCACCACATCCTATTATAGTTCCACACCTTGTTGAAGGCCCAATATAAACTTGGACTTGAAATCAGGCACCCCAGTGTTATAAGCTAGCCTATTTTTTTCACAATAACAATTCCATAGAGAGAAACTGCTCTTACTTTCTAACAGGTTTGAGACTCTAAAATGTGACTGCTTCTCTTCAGTAATTTTCCATCAAATGTGCAAGATATATCTCGACAGTGAAACACCGTTTCTCATTTACCTCTTCAACAAGACTGAAAATATGTAAGAGGACATTCTTCTATATAAGGAGACATTCATTTTACTTAAATAAAACCAGGGTGGATCTATGTGGTTTGTTTTTTTTTTCCAAATATTTCTTCATAAAAAAGCGTTGATTTCTTAGCTTCTATGACTGGATGGGATAATTTCTTTTCAATGTGCTATCTGTGCCTCAAAATGATAAGCTGACTTACTGTTGTTACAACATACTGTTTGAGTTATACCAAACCAGTCACATTTAGTAACTAGCTTTCTTAGTGATCACTAATCTAGTCACTGAGAATACAAATTGTAACTCAAAGCCATGAACTAAGTTTATGAATTAGCAAGTCTATACATATGAGGCCTGCTGGGGACTGAACGTTTTTAATTAAAGTAAAACATTTCCAGTAGTAAAAGCAGAAAGGAATAATTCTGAGAATTCAAATCACAGTGATGAATTGTGTCACAAAGTTTCAAGACTGCAGCTATCACCACCCCCACCAGAGGTTTTGTTCTGCTGCATTCTGAATGGAAAGCCCAACTCACCTATGAATCATCAAAAACAATATTAGGAATGAAGTTCATCCTACTCTAAGTCCTTGTACAGGAATGTGTCAAATAATCAGTGGTTCTGGGACACCTGGGTGGCTCAGTGGGTAAGCCACTGCCTTTGGCTCAGGTCATGATCTCAGGGTCCTGGGATCGAGCCCCGCATTGGGTTCTCTGCTCAGCAGAGAGCCTGCTTCCCCCTCTCACTGCCTGCCTCTCTGCCTACTTGTCACCTCTCTCTGTCAAATAAATAAACAAAATCTTTTTAAAAAAAAAAAATTCTTAAAAAAAAAAAATCAGTGGTTCTATTTTCCCCAAATGCTATTATCTTACTCCAGTACAATAGCAGGTCAGATGGTAAATAATAACAAAGCCATCTAACCTTTAACACTTCCACATAATAAGCTTTAGTTAAAAGGGGTTAAAAAAAAAAACAAAACAAACAAACAAACAAACAAAAAACGTAGATTTTATCATATCCAGGATAAAACTCACTACTTAGAACCAGGTAAAAAGAAACCCCACCTGAACAAGTAAATGATCATAATCATTGTTTATTTTTAAAGAATTGTTAATACTTTCAAGCTGTAAGGGAAAGAGTAATATGGCAGGTTTGTGCTTCGGATCCATGAGAGAGACCAGCTCTCCTACTTGCATAACTTAAATTTCCTGTACCTTGATTCTTTGTCCATAAAATGGAGCAAGTTTAAAGAAGACAACAGTTACAACGAATTTTAGACAGTGCCTCCTGAAATACTGTGGGTGCTAATAAACATTCATTTACTCTATACCCACAACAATTATACAAGATTAATAAAATATTTCCAATAACTATTTGGTAATTCTGCTTCAATACTACAAAACATGATTTTATATAATAAAAAATCATTTTGCTTTTTGGGTATAATCTTAGGTGATTAAATAAGAAAACTGCTTGTTGTCTAAGTAGGTTAAACAAATTTTTTGCCCTCATAACTTATTTATACTTTTAATCTGGTTAGAAGAAACAACAAAGGAAACAAATAAATAAAAGCCTTCATCTTTATTAAAATTTCTGAATTCAGCTGTATTCCAACCCTAGTTGGCTACGGCTTACACAGACATCTTTACCAAGTCAAAAATTAAGAACTGCCCAACAAGCTTCTTAATACCTATAGCCTTGTTCCTTCCACCCAGCCATTGATGTGCTAGTTTTGTTCCTTGGGCTGCATTCAGAGCCCCTGATCATCATATGCCACTGTCTCTGTCATTCAGTTCTTAAATGCCCTATCATCATCAGAGAGGCTCTCCCTGATCAGCTCACCTAAATTACCACCTGTCTCTGACCCACATTCCTGTTTATCCCATCGATTTGTTTTATTTTCTTTTAGCAATAATCGCTATCTTGTTCACATACTTATTCACTGGTTTCATAAACTTGTTTAGCTTAGAAACCTGTCCTGGCTCAGGCACCACTGTATTGTTAACATCTAAAATACTATCTGGTCTCTAACAAATACTAATTATTTTTAAAGATTTTATTTATTTATTTGACAGACAGAGACAAGTAGGCAGAGGCAGGCAGAGAGAGAGGAAGGGAAGCAGGCTCCCTGCTGAGCAGAGAGCCCAATGTGGGGCTTGAGCCTGAGCAGAGAGCCCAATGTGGGGCTTGAGCCCAGGACCCTGAGATCATGACCTGAGCTGAAGGCAGAAGCTTTAACCCACTAAGCCACCCAGGCACCCCACAAATACTAATTATTAACTGAGAGGATGAATCCTGATCCCTATTACATATAGAGGAAAGGTTAGGCACTTTCAAAAGCACAATGCCTACTGGACATTCTTCATCAAGGTGTGTTTCCACTTTTCTTTACAAACTGTATTTGCCTCAAAAGAACACAAGTCTAATGTAGTGCTGTCTTCAGCCCGATCCACCTCAGGCCATCAACAAAAGAAAAAGAAGCCACTTATCCAGAAAAATAACAACAAAAATGGGTTCCCATTAGGATCAAGAACATTTGTAGCCTCATAAAGTGAAAGCCTGAAAGAACAATGCCAGACAGTAAACCTATGTTTTAGCAAAGCTGACAGATTTCTTCACTAGGAAAAAAACAAAACAAACAAAAAACAAAAAACAAAAAACCAACAACAACAAAAAACCCTGCATGACAAGCTTTTACTAGATGGCAAAAGTAGACAATATCACCATGTAGTGCCTAGTGATCAATTGTAATAAACAGCTGTATGGTGTTTCATAAATAATTCTTCATAATTATGAAGAATTATTCATAATTATTCTTCCTCAAATAATTACTAAAAGAAAAAATGGGAGAAACTTTTGACAGTGAGGCACAGCTTACATTTTAAGAATTTCTTTCTCTGCATAGAAAAAACTAACTTTTGGGGTGCCTGGATGGCTCAGTGGGTTAAGCCCCTGCCTTCGGCTCAGGTCATGATCTCAGGGTCCTGGGATCGAGCCCCGCATCAGGTTCTCTGCTCAGCAAGGAGCCTGCTTCCTCCTCTCTCTCTGCCTGCCTCTCTGCCTACTTGTGATCTCTGTCAAATAAATAAATAAAATCTTAAAAAAAAAAAAAGAAAAAACTAACTTTTTATTTATAATCCAATTAACCATAACATCCCCCAGTATTTTTGTAGCATTTCCAAGTTGTCCACTTGTCACAGCCGTTTTCTTTGCACCTAGAATACTGTTTGTAAACATTTCCTGGGAGCACACAGAAACCTTGGCAAAGTGCACATGATTCTGTCACCTAGAATTAATCCCCAATCTTCTCCCATTTTCTATCACCTTGTTTTTCCAGGTTTTAATCCCCAGCCGGTTACTTAAATTTGCCTTCATTTGCAAACTGCACTTTCCTGGGATGCCATTTTATTTTCCCCTACTTATTACATCTGGTTCTCTCCCATAAAAGGAAGATTCTCCTGGATTCCAACACATTTGAGGAGAGAGAGAAGTCATTCTTCTTCCATAGGCATCAAAAGAATATTGTAAAGCTACAGTGGGCTTTGGATATCAAGTATGTTATACTGCTTTTGTATTTTTTTGGTCATTGATAGCCTCTTTAGGATAACTGTAATAATTCTCAGTTAACCTGAGAATTTCCTTTTGTGAGAATATTCTACTTTGCTTTATCTCACCTCCCTCATTACCAGCTCTTAGAGGACAAGGACCATGTTTTACGCAGCTTGGAAGTCTCTGTAACACTTAACACATAATACTTTTTTTTAATATTTTTTTTAAATTTATTTTCAGCATAACAGTTTTCATTGTTTTTGTACCACACCCAGTGCTCCATGCAATCCATGCCCTCTCTAATACCCACCACCTGGTTCCCCCAAACCTCCCACCCACCCCCCCCCGCCAGATTGTTTTTCAGAGTCCATAGTCTCTCACGGTTCACCTCGCCTTCCAATTTCCCTCAACTCCCTTCTCCTAACTCCCCATGTCCTCCATGCTATTTGTTATGCTCCACAAATAAGTGAAACCATAGGATAATTGACTCTCTCTCCTTGGCTTATTTCACTCAACACATAATACTTTTAAGAGTTGTCGGGGGTGCCTGGTGGCTCAGTGGCTAAAGCCTCTGCTAGCACAGGTCATGATCCCAGTGTCTTGGGATCAAGCCCTGCACTGGGCTCTCTGCACAGCAAAGAGCCTGCTTCCCTTCCTCTCTCTCTGCCTGCCTCTCTGCCTACTTGTGATATCTCTCTGTCAAATAAATAAATAAAATTCTTAAAAAAAAAAAAAGAGTTGTCAAATTAACTAAGTTGAGTTAAATTCTGGGCAAATGGGAGTTTTTGTAAAATTCGAATGTCAGATTTTAATTCCTAGGATACCTATTCTATGGATATGTTTTGTTTTGATTAGCCTTATAATTCATTTAATAATTGTTACCTTAGTTGTGAAAACAAAACCTGAACATAAATAGAGGCAAAACAGCACATAAAATGCTTCATATAAGATGATCCTGGTGGTACATGTTAGAATCAGGAATATTAGAAAAGGAGTGGTAGCCTACACCTAAACCTACTTCCCAAATTAGAATCTTGGACATACATCCCTGATAAAGAAGGAATGATGGAAGAATATTGCACTGACAGGCAATTATAAATAAAGGAGTACAGGAAATAAAGATACCTTCTAGACACATTATGAAATCAAATGAACTTCATTTTGAGAAAGGGCGTTATAGACTAGAGTGCTATAAAATGCTATAAGATGTTAATGACCGTTCTCATTAGCATCATCACTTTTAGTAGGGATTTTCTGGTAGCTGCTTGGGGAGAAAGTTACTTGAAGCTAAGCCTTCAGGGATGCACTATATCTGAGACAGACCATATTGTTTAAACATTCCATGAATCTCCACTTCCTCATTCTGGTCTATTTTCAATTGTTTACCAATTTTTTTCAACTCTACCCAACTTTTAAAAATCACCACTGTTGACCTGTTCTATAAAATCCTCCTCTTTAAGTCTCACTTCAATTTTAAATCCATTTAATTGCTTCAAACTTGGTGAATTATTCTTACTAAGTTTTTAAAATTCACAAAAGGGACCTATTTATCTATTAGAACTATCCAAATTGTAGACTAAATGTGGCATGATTCAAGCCCTCAGAGTACATTAAACAATATCTCTCCCAACTTGATCTGGAAACATGAAAATGTTTATTATATTCAAAATACTTTGATATTATATTCAAAGTACTTTTTATGTTGTTTCGCTGCAACATAAAACTTCACCAGATTCTCTTTGGCCTTATGCCATAATTCTTAATTAATACTTGTAGGTTCCATAACATGGTTCAAAAACAATGGTAAATCATTACGTTACAGACAGTGATTTCTGAATTAATTCTAAGCACCAGCAGCAATTCTGCTATTACAAGCTGCATTTAGATCATAAATTACTCTGTAGGTCATGTTGTCTATGCCAAATAAATGTGAAGTTACTACATGTGTGAAGATGGCAATTTGGTAAAATAATATTTAGAATACAAAGGATTCTCTTGGTCAGAACCTCCTTGTAGCTGAAAATAATGATGAAAAACTAGCCAGAGAGTCCCTGAAACACATTTGTTGAAAACATGCTTCATCTTCAGCAGACACCTGAGAAGAAACTAGTTAACAGCTTCACAGATTCAACAGGGACAAGCATCTTTCCTTGGCACTATTTTAAATTGCTACATAGCAGGGTGAGTCTGAAACGGGGGGAGAGGCATAATTGCTTGTTAGAAAAAAAGAGGAGGGCAACAGAGAATGCTAAAAGAAAATGTATATTAAAATAAACCTTAATTGAATTCATGTGCTTAAGGAAATAACAATAAAAAAGACTTCGCAGAAATATAGATATGTGCCTATAAATAAAAATACAGCATGTTTTTAAAAGATTTAGTTGTTTTAGAGAGAGAGCAGGGGAGAGAGAGATAGTGGAATAGAGGGAGAAAGAGAGAGAAAATCTTCAGCAGACTCCCGACTGAATGCAGAGCCTGAGGATGTGAGGCTCTATCTCATGAGATTATGACCTGAGCCAAAGAGGAGTTGTATGCCTACCTGACTGAGTCACACAGGCACTCCCAAAGCATGATTATTTAAAATAATATCGAGCCTCAAGAAACTGTTCAAGAATTTATTTAATCCATAACAACTAAGATATTGCAAGAGTTCTAATAGGGTCATAGGAAACAGGAAAATAATTTTCTGAATGTCAGCTTCATGTAAAACAGCTATACCCAGAACAGATCCCGTAACAACAACTCTGTGGTACAGGGGTTGGCAAACACTTTGTAAAGGGGCAGTGAGTAAATATTTTAGCCTTTGCAGGTCATAGGTCTCTGTCACAATTATTCTACTCTGCCACTGTAGTGCAAAAACAGCCCTAGACAATATGTAGACAGCTGGGCATGGTTTTGCCCCAATAAACTGTATTTACAAAAATAGGCAGCCAATTAGAATGGCCAATATCCAAAATACTGATATCACCAAATACTGATTATGATATAGAGCAACAGGAACTCTTCATTGCTGGTGCAAAGGCAAAATGGAACAGCTGGTTTGGAAGACAGTTTGGCGGGTTCTTATAAAACTAACCAAACTCTTACTAACATAAATATCCAGCAATCATGACCCACGGTATTTACTCAAAGTAACTGAAAACTTACGTCTATACAAAAACCTGCATACAGATGCATAGAGCAGCTTTATTCCTAACTGCCAAAACATGAAAGCAACAGGATGTCCCTCAGTAGTGAATGGATAAATATACTGCGGTACATCTAGACAATGGAATATTATTCAGGGATAAAAAGAAACGAACAGTCAAGCCACGAAAAGACATGGAGAAACTTTAATGCGCATTACAAAGTGAAAGAAGCCAGTCTGAAAAGTCCACATACCGTACGATTCCAGAGATTTAACATTCTGAAAAAGGCAAAACTATAGGGACAATAACAAAACCAGTGTTTGCCAGGGGTCAGGAAATGGAAGGATGGATAGGCTAAGCACAAAGGATTTTTAGGGCACTGAAAATAATCTGTATGATGCTATAATAGTAAATGCATATCATCATGCATTTGACAAAACCCACAGAATTTAAGATCAAAAGCGATCCTTAATGTAAACTATGGACTCTGGGTGATAACGATGTGTCAGTATAGGTTAATCAATTATAACAAATGTAACAAATGTACCACTCTGGTGGGGTATGTTGATAATGGAGATACTATGCATGGGTTGGGGGCAGAGGGCATATAAGTAATCTCTACCTTATGTTCAATATTTCTACAAACCCAAAACTGCTGTTAAAAAAAATAAAGTCTATGAAAATGCACACAGACAAAAAGAACAGGCAGCCAGCTAGACATGACAACCTGCCTTTAGAGTATGTTAATCCTGGGTCAGGAATCAGAAAAATTCTCATGTCTTCTGAGGTCCACAAACTTCTTCTTCCCAGTCTGGGGAATCTCACTTTAATCATAGGAAAATATACCTCTGTCCTGTTACTTTTATCTTAGAGATATTCCGTTTCTCCTCTATTTCCGGAACACCAATTTTAGTCTCCTCAGATGACTTCAGCTTTGGAAATTTTAATTAGAAAGGAAAGTACCCTACCCATTTCTGTTCTGTATAATACTATTGTGATACAGTCACTGCAGCTCTCTGTTCTCAGGTCAACATTGGGAATAATGATGATACACATTTTATAAGGTACTATGAGAATTAAAGTTGTTCTCATTTACAAAGTAGTAAAGTACTTAGCATTCAGAAGATATTCACTCATAAGAAAAAATGAATACCTACCATTTACATTATCATGAATGGAATTAGAGGTGATTATGCTAGATGAAATAAGTCAAGCAGAGAAAGACAATTACTATATGGTTTCACTCATATATGGAACATCAGGTATAGCATCGAGGACCATAGAAGAAGGGAAGGAAATTTGAATGGGAAGAAATCAGAAAGGGAGACAAACCATGAGAGACTGAACTCTGGGAAACAGACTGAGGGTTACAGAAGGGAGGGGGGATGGGAGGATGGGGTAATGGGGTGATGGGTATTAAGGAGGGCACATGTTGTGATAAGCACTGGGTGTTACACACAACTAATGAATCTTTGAATGCTACCTTAAAAACTAATGATGTACTATATTTTGGCTAACTGAACATAACCGTAAAATATTTGTTTAAGATATTCAATAAATTTTCACTACCATTTTTAATTTATGTTGTTCCACACATCTCTGAACAAAGGAAACACCTAATCTTTAACCTGCATAAAAGAAAAAGGAGAAAATACAGGGAGAGAAATGTGTTTTAGAAAGCTCAAAAGATTATCCTGACAGAGAGTTGACTCAACAAAGCACTGACTAGGATGGTGGCTAGAATGTTATCTCAGATATTTGTTTTGAGTCACTGTAAAAATAAGATAAAAAACACAATCTCTGGAGCACCTAGGTGTCAGTTAGGCATCCAACTCTGGATTTTGGCTCAGGTCATGATCTCAGGATTGTTAGATCCCTACATCAGGCTCTGCAGTAAGGAAAGAGTCTACTCTCTCTCTCCCTCCTTCTTCCTCTGCCTCTTCCCACTCTTCTTCCCTCTCTAAAACAACAACAACATACACAATTTGTAGGCAATTCATCAAAACTCTCATGTTTGCCTGTGGCCCAAGAGAGGTCAATATGAAGACAATACAGAGAAACTTGACAATAAGGCAGTAACACCAGCCACATCTTCACGGAGTAGGCAAAGGGTCGACACAACTTTCCAGTTCATCATTAGGAGAACTTAGCTGGATTCAACAAAGCAAAGGAGGGTGAATTATTATCACCCATCACTCCAGCTAATAAAGAGCCACACACCTGGGCATTAAATCCCACCCAAAGACATTGTGGGCCTTGCATTCTTCTTAAAACAAAAGTTTATTTCAACATAAAATGAACATATATATAATCCTGGCTTTTCCTATTTGTTCATTGAGAAGCAAACCCTAATTTCCTGATCCAGGAAATCAAACATATGAGATCACATATTAAAATCCTAGTTTTCTACATTTTGAATAAATTTATCCTGTGGGTTTTAGAAAATATTGATAGCCATGGTCACTTTTATATACACTAAGTGTTGGCAGTTCTCTGTACAAAAGGTGAATTCATGGTGCCTGGGTGGCTCAGTCAGTTAAGTGTCTATCTACAGCTCACATCACGATCCCAGGGTCCTGGGATCAAGTCCCACAAGTGGGTCCTTACTGCGCAAGGAGTCTATTTCTCCCTCTCCCTCTATCTCTCTCTCAAATAGTCTTTTTAAAAAAATGGTTAATTCATACTATGTCTCTTAAACTAATGCTATCCCTATTTTTAGTTCTTTACTTATTTTTAAGTTACTATTAATTAAATGACTTTAATTGCAAATAATACACATTGAGCCTTGTAAATCATGGAAATGAACTGCATAGATATGAATCTGAACTGCACAAATTTGAATATTTTCTCAATAAATACATTGGAAGACTTTTAGGAATGAAAAAACTCAAGAGACAAACCATGTAGCCTAGAAATATTGAAAAAATTAAGAGAAAGCTATGTCATGAATGCATAAAATACAGGTAGATAGTACTCTATTTTATCATTTACTACCTATAAAACATACACCAATTTATTATAAAAAGTTAAAGTTTACAAAAAGTTATGCACACGAACATTTACAGACCATACTTGGTGCCACTCAGAGTTGCGAGAAATGTAAACAAATATAAAGATGAAAAATTAAATCAAACTGCATAAAATTAACTATAGTACATACTGTACTACCGTAATAATTTCATAGCCACTTCCTGTTGCTATTGCAGTGAGCTCAAGTGTTGCAAGTATCTGCTTAAAATGCTGTGTGACACCAATCATCTCCGCCTGAGCAGTTCATCTCTCCAGTAAATTGCACATGGCAGTAAAAAGGGGTCTCTCCTGGTTCTGCCTATTAGCAGTTAAGTTTTTGGGAAGTCAAAAGTTATTCATGGATCTTCAACTATATTGGGCAGAGGGAAGAAGAGCCCCAACTCTTGAGTTGGTCAAGGATCACCTGGATGTACTTTGTATCACAAACTGTCTTATAACTACATTTCATATCGAAAAACTGCCCCACATAAACTTAAGAGCAAGTTGAAATTATGATAAAAAATTCATATTCAGATTATTACCTAGATACAACCAAATATATTTTAACTCACTGGACAACTTAAGATTATTAATCATCTTTGAAATATCTAAATTAAACCTTTCTGCCTATTCATTCCTTTACTTTATTAACAAAGCATTGTGGGGGTATTTATTGGGCAGCGAAGGTGAAAACATCTGCTCTTTCCTTGTTTGTCATCACTCAAAACTTTTAGCTTTGGGAACATTAAATTATCAATTATAAACTAAGACTTATATCAGATGCAGGAGCCAATTCTGAACCATAAACTCACTGCCCCAAGCTTATCATTAGGTCAGACTATAAATGGCTATTTTGAGTAGCACCTAGATTTTTCTTTTTACCTGAACATCTATTTGGTTTTCCAAATTTCAAATATAATAATTTGTTTCTTAACTTTGGCTCAGACATCTAAAGTAGGGTCTTGACTCCCTTCTGGAAACCTTTTCTCCTGACCTGTCTAACTCACCAGCTAAGATTTAAGATACTAACTTTCACATAAACTAGCCCAAATTTTAGTCAATACTCAATGATCTTGAATGCATGTGATCCTTATTTAATTCATCTAAGGAACTCTTGAAATTGTTGATGACACCTATAGTATCCATATTAATTGTTGCTAGTCCTCTCCACTAATAGCTATTACTTACCCCACTCAGCTTCAAGTGAACGCACTGATCCAGTTATGCTCTCAGGGTGATATTCTAAATGTTCTAAAATAGCATGGGCAATTGGGTGATGTTAGTATTAAGGAGGGCACAAGAGGTGATAAGCACTGGGTGTTATACGCAACTGAGAAGTTCTTGAACATTACTCCAAAACTAATGATGTACTATAAGTTGGTTAATTGAATTTAAATAAATTAAAAAATAATGAAATAAAATATCATGGGCATTAGCCTATGAGAATGGAAGCTGGACATACCTTTGGAATGCAATAATATTTTTTTCTCCTCAACTTCTTTGTTCTAATTGGGTGTTCTATGGACAGCCTTCCTGTGATTCACAAAATCAGGTTTCTCCTTCTAGCGGTCTCTCTCAATCATCAGCAGCCAGCCAAGAGATGAAGAAAGAAAGTAGAAACGTGAAGACGAAATACTTGCTCTGAACCGCCCTGGCCAAGAGGTGATACACATCACTTCCACACATATTCCACAAGCAAAAAAGCTATATGACCCACCAAAATGCAAAAGGCATAAGAGGTACTGCAAGGAAGTATATTCAATGAGTACAAACCACTGTCGCCATCACATATACAATATATTAGAAGGCAAAAGTGCCATGGGATAAAAATGAACAAAAGTAAAAAGGCTTTTGAGTGTTTGGAAAGAGGTCACAAATTGTTTTAAACAAGATACTCATAGTAAGCTTCATTTATCCAGTGACAATGGAATAAAGGCTTAAAGGGGAATATGGGTAGGTCCATACATGTATCTAATGAAAGAACATTTCAGGAAAAACAGTCAGTTCAAAAGCTGTGATGTGGGATAGTACCTTGTAGTTTCAAGGAAAAGGAAGAAGGCTCTCATGGTCAGACTAGCATACTGTAAGGAAGGCCTGAGACCTACAGGCTGTGAGGGGTGGAGAACAAGAGATTTTTATAAGCTGTTACAGGCTGAATGGTTGTGTCTTCCCCAAAATGTTGAAGCTCTAACTCCTAACGTGATGGTATTTAAAGGTGGGGCCTTTGGGAGGTGACTAGGTTTAGATGAAGCCATGAGGGTGGAGGTCCCATGATAAAATCAGCACCCCTCTAAGTTGAGGAAGACACCAGATCTTCTTCTCTCTGCCATGTGAGGAAACAGTAAGAAGCCCTCCAAAAGCCAGGAGGACATTAAGAAGCAAACCTGTCGGGGGGTCCTGGGTAGCTCGGTCAGTTAAGCATCTGAATGTTGACTTGGGCTCCGGTCAGAGATTGAGCCCCACATCAGGCCCCACAGTCAGTGTGCCGTCTGCTTGTCCCTCTCTCTCTCTGCTTCTCCCCCTGCTCATTCTCTCTCTCTCTCTCTCTCATTCTCCCTCTCTCTCTCTCAAATAAATAAATAAAATCTTAAAAAAGAAAAAAAAAAGAATCAAATTGTTGGTGTACCTTAATCTTATACTTCTGAGACTCTAGGACTACGAGAAATAAATATCTATTGTTTAAGCCAATCAGTCTATAGTAGTTTGTTATAATTAACCAAGATACTAATACATAATATCCTGTAAGGCCTTTTGCTTTGACTCTGAAGAAAAACAAGAGCCACCGGTGGAAGGTGATTTGAAGAGTGATATGATGTAGGTTACATTTAGCAAGACTATTCAGACTGTCCTTTGAGAAAACACTACAGTGCAGTAATTATGGAACATGAGAGACTAGTTAGAAAACTATTACAACCATCTCAATGAGGGATAATGGTAAACTAGGCCCTGTTAGTAGCAATAGAGACTGTAAACAAATGCAAAATTCTGGATTTGCCTTGAAGGTGGAGTCAATGTATATTCTAACAGATTGGTGTAAGCTTTCAGAGCTGGGCAATTAGAAAGTGGGAGTCATCATTAACTGATATGCGGGAGACTATAAATGAAATAAATTTGGAGAGGACAAGAGTAGAAATCCCTCTGTGGACATATTAATTTTGAAGTATCTATTAGAGATCTAAATGAGGCTATCGAATAGTCAGCTGGATATATGAGGTCTGGGTCAAAAGATATAAATCTGGCAATAGCAAACACATGGACAAAATTTAAGCCACAAGGCAGATGAGATCACTAACACAGTAAGGAGAAAGAGAGAGAAAAGATCCAAGGTCTGAGGCCTGAGCCAAAGTAGCATTAAAAGGTCAGGAGAAATAAGAAAATCAGAAAAGAGGTGAGAGAGAAGATGCAGTAGTAATGCAGAAAGAAATCAGAAGAGCGTGGTATCCTGGGAGCTAAGCGAATAAAGAGTTCTCAGAAAAAAGGAATTCTTGACTGGGTAAAACGCTGCTAATAGGTCAAGTAAGATGAGGACTGAGAATTGAACTGAGCAGCCTGAGGCTGTTTGTTGACCTTGATGAGAGAGATTTTGGTGGGATGTGGAGGAGCAACAACCTGAGAAGAGTGAGTGTAGGCAGATATAAAGAGAGCTCTCAGGGACCAGAAGTGCAGGTAACAATTTTGAGAACTTTTACTCCAAAGAGAAGCAAAGAAATCAGGCTGCAGAGGAGATTTGTATCTTGAGATGAGCCAATACCATGCTGTTCCCAATACGTATCAATGGTAAGCTGCTTGAGACTCTGGTATAACCACAGACATATACCAATGTCTGCATTTCTTTAGAAGGCAGTAATAGCAGCACAATTCTCCATTCTATCCTTGGTCAAAATATAATTATTTTGGCTTCCCTTCAATGATTAACTTAGAAAAATGCATATTCAAACCTGCTAACAATTTAATATTTTTTAAACATATTCTATCAACGAATGCCTTGTACTTCAACTTAGTTACCATAATTATCACCTTGGTAAAGTGTGAAAGGTGTACTTACCCTTCTGTCTCCTCCTGACAAAATATGACACACATTAGTGTCTTTCCCTTTTTAATATGAATCATCAAATTGTTTCTCTCCTTATCCTTTTGCTTCAAAGCAAAAAAAAAAAAAGATAAATCTTCCAAAATTAGAAGAAAGAAATACATTCATCTTCAAGAGAAGAATCTGAATCTAAAATGAGAAGAATCTGAATCTAAAATCTCTGGCCACCCTTCACACAGGACATCATTCTCACCATCAACATCTCTACCTGCAGACTTAAGGCAACAGAGAACCAGTTGCTTTTTAGAAGCAAGATGCTCCTCAAAAAACGCCAAGCTGTTCCACAGTCTTCCTTAGGAAGAGTTCATGTGGCAACACTGGGACATACTGTTGACAAGTTTCCATCAAACAGCAGGGGGCTGAAGCTTTCCAGAACTGATATTAGTAGGAACAGGGGAAAAGGAAAGAGGTCAGTTAATATTCACCTATTTTAACTCTCTGAGACATCTGTTGGACCCAGCAGAGCAAAGAGCTTTAGAGATTGGAAAAATATAATGTGAAATTTAAAAGATTCCTTTAAATAAACATTAAACACATAAATTAACTGTTTTGGTAAGAATGGAACTTAGGTGTTATTTGATAACACTTTTATTTCAGTAATTGGTTACAAGTAAAATTAATTAAAACAGAATGGGAGGTAACTCAATGCCTTTAATTGATCAAACATTTAATCAGAACATATAATGTACCAGATTCTGTGCTAGGGATACCAGGATGAAAAAGGATGTTTTTCTTATCTTCGAAGAGCTCACATTCCAACAGAAGAGACAAAAATTTAAACAATGAAAATAGAATAGAGAAAGTGTTCTAATAAAATATTAGAGGCAGGTACAAAAAGATACAGAAGGATAGAGTAGCTAATACCGCTGAAGACAGTGGGGAAAACTAAAGAGAAGAGTTAATATGTGAAAGATAAAATTGTGTTTCTAGAGCTTGGAGAGGGTTGGAGGAGGCCAGAGACACAGGTCAAACAATTTAAGGCAGGGGTGTTATAGTTCACTCAGGCTGATATAACAGAAATACAATAGATGGAATGGCTCAAACAACAAATATTTATCTCTAACAGTTCTGGAGGCTTAGAAGTCCAAGATCAAGGTGCCTGCGGATTTGATATCTGGTGAGAGCCTGCTGCCCGGTTCATAGAGGGCTGTCTTCTTGCTGTGTCCTCACATGGCAGAAGGGTCCAGGAAACTGAGATCTCTTTAATAAGGATATTAATCCCATTCATGATAGCTGTACCCTCATGACTTAATCACCTACCAAAGGCCTCATCTCCAAATACCATCACACTGCATGTTAGGAGTTCACATATGAATTTTGTGGGGACACAAACTTGCAAGGGGTAACAGCAAAAACAAAGGCAGCAAATATAACATGGTGTTTTTAAGATGGAAACATAGTCATCAAAGTTCTAGTAGTCCTGTTTCTCAAAAACAAGGCAGTCAGGGCAAAAGACAGACTTCTCTTTCCAGAAAGTATCTCTCACGACAATACCTGGAAGGTGGTCTATTTCTGAAGATGAGAGGGGGCAGACATGGAAGTGGCAAAGGAAGACCATCACCTTGTGAGGAAACTGCTTACAGAAAGAAAGAAGGAAATTTATCAACCTTGATTTTTCTCATTACCTCACTACTATCTTCCCTAGCATTATCTCAATTTATCAGCAAGTCTTACAGTCAAACTTCAAAGTGTATCTCAATTCTCTCCCTTCTCTCCATCTTCCCGGATGGACCACCACTTCAAGCCACCATCATCCCTCTCCTGGACTAGCAGAATCACTAACCAGTCTCCTTGCCTCTTCTCGTGCTCCCTGACGATCTTATGTCCCCCAAATCTGGAATCACCATTTTAAACCATGAATCAGATTATATTGTTCCCTGACTTAAAATCCTCCATCAGAATACAATTGGCTATTTGAATAAAAATAAGTGTCTATTACCGTCTATATTAGACTCCGGTCTACCATCACCACTTACTTATTTTCTTTGCCCTGATTCATCTTTCCCATGACCTTAACATGACTAGCTCTGTCACTATTCAGTTTTCAGCTCAAATGCCACCCGTGAAGTCCTTTTCTGATCACACTACCTAAAGCGGCTCCCTCTTTCCACTCCCTGTCCATTACTCTGTTATATTTTCTATAGAGCACTTATCACTGTTTGAAATGATCATGTTTATCTTGTTCACTTGTTTATTGTCTCTGCTATCCTCAAACTTTTGCTCTGTATCTTCCTCACCTCTCAACCTTTATAGAATTGAAGAGAGTTAGGGCCTTGTTCTGGATTAGGCTTTGGCTTAAGAGAATGTTGTGGCTGGTTTGATCTATGTAGACCACTCAAACTTCCTCCATATCAGCAATAAAGCTGTTTCACTTTCTTATCATTTCTGTGTTCACTGGAGTCATGCTTTTCATAGCCCTCAAGATCTTTTCCTTCATGTTTGCAACTTGGCTGATTGGCACAAGATGCCTAGATTTCAGCCTGCCTTGGCTTTCGACATACCTTCGTCATTAAGCTTGATCATATCTAGTTTTTGATTTAAAGTGAGAGATGTGCAATGTTTCCTTTTACTTGAACATCTGAATACAGACCCCATTGTAGGATTATTAATTGGCCTAATTTCAATATTGTTGCATCTTAGGGAATAGGGAGGCCTGAGGAGAAGAAGAGAAATGAGGGAAATGGCTGGTCAGTGGAATAGTCAGAACACACACAACATTTATTAATTAATGTCACTTTCTTATATGGGCACTATTTGTGGCATTCCAAAAACAATTATATAGTAACATCAAAGATCACTGATCACGGATCACCATAATAAATATAATAATGAAAAAGTCTAAAATATTACAGGAATTACTAAAAGTGACACAGAGACACAAAACGAGCAAATGCTATTGAAAAATTGGCACCAACGGACATGCTTAACACAGGGTTATCATATACTTTCAATCTGTAAAAGTACATTATCTGCGAAGTATAAGAAAACAAAGCATGGCAAAAAGAGGTATGCCTATATGCTTTAAGTCTTTCAGAGACAGATGTTAAGTCTTGGTACCAGATACCATGAAGACTTTGGCATCAAGGCAAGTGAAAATAAGCCCCATTTATATAGGATACCAGGTAAAAACCCTATTTGGAGACTTCCCCCTCCCAGATATAGCTAATTCCTGTGCAATGAAAATGCTTATATGTTCATCAGTGTTCACAACATAAGTTTAGTTCTAAGAATCAAAGGCTGTAGGAGACACATGGAAACTATTCATGGAGGGTCTAGTCAGAACCTTCTAGAAGAACTGGGAAAAAAGAGAAATTAAATTTTGTTACAAAAAAGCTATGAACAGTGAGATTGGAAATAGGGGGGTTTCAGAGGCAAAAGTGGCACTGTGATTCTATCCGACACTTTCCATGGGGAAGAGTACCACTTCTAAGAGACATGAACAGTCACCAGAAAGAAATCCTCCACTGTGCAAGATATCGAAGGCTTCACTGTGTGCTGAGTAAAGTCGCTACTCCCCATGTTTCCCATGCAACCTTCTGTTTACAGTTCAGCTTCCCTGGCCCCTTGATGCTAGGAAAAGATAGAGGTAAATAAAGGAATCCCAGCTCCCCAAAAAGTGGGGTGGTCTGCAGTCCTTGTTGAGACTACATCATAGCCCAGCTTCTCTCTCTGTCCAATCAGCCACCTTTACTTCAATTCTGTAGGTGTTGATCACAGTATACTTCCTATATGCTAAAGTCTAGTTCCAAGTTTACATCCCTGACAACCCAATCTCCAACCTCTACTTTAAAGCATATTAGGATCCAGGTTTCAAATGATGTTATTGTCCGCAATCTCTCTCTTAGCTCGGCATGAAGTTCATTTTTAACAAGTCTCTCCTCTGCGGTAGAAAGTAGATTTTAGGTCATTTTACCAATTTTTTTCCAAAACCAGTGCTGTGAAAATAAATTTGTCTCATGACTTTGTTGATGTTAATACCTTTGTTGAAATTTTGTAAACAATTGCTAAAATTAAAGTTAAGCTCATATGTCATCTGAGGAATTGGTACAGAAAAGCTTAAAATGTCCAAAAGTGGAAGAATATGACATAAAAAAAAAAATCACCCAAAAGAAATGACATTATTCTGGTTTCCCACAATAAACAATTGAATATATGAACTTAGAAATAATTTGTTAAGAGATTTGGCTTTAAGCCTTTCTCAAGAAACAAGAAACGTCTCAGGTACACAACCTAACCCTACACCTAAAGGAGCTGGAGAAAGAACAAGAAAGAAACCCTAAGCCCAGCAGGAGAAGAGAAATCATAAAGATCAGAGCAGAAATCAATGAAATAGAAACCAAAAAAACAATAGAACAAATCAACGAAACTAGGAGCTGGTTCTTTGAAAGAATTAATAAAATTGATAAACCCCTGGCCCGACTTATCAAAAAGAAAAGAGAAAGGACCCAAATAAATAAAATCATGAATGAAAGAGGAGAGATCACAACTAACACCAAAGAAATACAAACTATTATAAGAACATACTATGAGCAACTCTACGGCAATAAATTTGACAATCTGGAAGAAATGGATGCATTCCTAGAAACATATAAACTACCACAACTGAACCAGGAAGAAATAGAAAGCCTGAACAGACCCATAACCAGTAAGGAGATTGAAACAGTCATTAAAAATCTCCAAACAAACAAAAGCCCAGGGCCAGATGGCTTCCCGGGGGAATTCTACCAAACATTTAAAGAAGAACTAATTCCTATTCTCCTGAAACTGTCCCAAAAAATAGAAATAGAAGGAAAACTTCCAAACTCATTTTATGAGGCCAGCATCACCTTGATCCCAAAACCAGATAAGGATCCCACCAAAAAAGAGAGCTATAGACCAATATCCTTGATGAACACAGATGCGAAAATACTCAACAAAATACTAGCCAATAGGATTCAACAGTACATTAAAAAGATTATTCACCACGACCAAGTGGGATTTATTCCAGGGCTGCAAGGTTGGTTCAACATCCGCAAATCAGTCAATGTGATAGAACACATCAATAAAAGAAAGAACAAGAACCATATGATACTCTCAATAGATGCTGAAAAAGCATTTGACAAAGTACAGCATCCCTTCCTGATCAAAACTCTTCAAAGTGTAGGGATAGAGGGCACATACCTCAATATCATCAAAGCCATCTATGAAAAACCCACCGCAAATATCATTCTCAATGGAGAAAAACTGAAAGCTTTTCCGCTAAGGTCAGGAACACGGCAGGGATGTCCATTATCACCACTGCTATTCAACATAGTACTAGAGGTCCTAGCCTCAGCAATCAGACAACAAAAGGAAATTAAAGGCATCCAAATCGGCAAAGAAGAAGTCAAATTATCACTCTTCGCAGATGATATGATACTATATGTGGAAAACCCAAAAGACTCCACTCCAAAACTGCTAGAACTTATACAGGAATTCAGTAAAGTGTCAGGATATAAAATCAATGCACAGAAATCAGTTGCATTTCTCTACACCAACAGCAAGACAGAAGAAAGAGATATTAAGGAGTCAATCCCATTTACAATTGCATCCAAAACCATAAGATACCTAGGAATAAACCTAACCAAAGAGACACAGAATCTATACTCAGAAAACTATAAAGTACTCATGAAAGAAATTGAGGAAGACACAAAGAAATGGAAAAATGTTCCATGCTCCTGGATTGGAAGAATAAATATTGTGAAAATGTCTATGCTACCTAAAGCAATCTACACATTTAATGCAATTCCTATCAAAGTACCATCCATCTTTTTCAAAGAAATGGAACAAATAATGCTAAAATTTATATGGAACCAGAAAAGACCTCGAATAGCCAAAGGGATATTGAAAAAGAAAGCCAACGTTGGTGGCATCACAATTCCGGACTTCAAGCTCTATTACAAAGCTGTCATCATCAAGACAGCATGGTACTGGCACAAAAACAGACACATAGATCAATGGAACAGAATAGAGAGCCCAGAAATAGACCCTCAAATCTATGGTCAACTCATCTTCGACAAAGCAGGAAAGAATGTCCAATGGAAAAAAGACAGCCTCTTCAATAAATGGTGCTGGGAAAATTGGACAGCCACATGCAGAAAAATGAAATTGGACCATTTCCTTACACCACACACAAAAATAGACTCAAAATGGATGAAGGACCTCAATGTGCGAAAGGAATCCATCAAAATCCTTGAGAAAACAGGCAGCAACCTCTTCGACCTCTGCCGCAGCAACATCTTCCTAGGAACAACGCAAAAGGCAAGGGAAGCAAGGGAAAAAATGAACTACTGGGATTTCATCAAGATCAAAAGCTTTTGCACAGCAAAGGAAACAGTTAACAAAATCAAAAGACAACTGACAGAATGGGAGAAGATATTTGCAAACGACATATCAGATAAAGGACTAGTGTCCAGAATCTATAAAGAACTTAGCAAACTCAACACCCAAAGAACAAATAATCCAATCAAGAAATGGGCAGAGGACATGAACAGACATTTCTGCAAAGAAGACATCCAGATGGCCAACAGACACATGAAAAAGTGCTCCACATCACTCGGCATCAGGGAAATACAAATCAAAACCACAATGAGATATCACCTCACGCCAGTCAGAATGGCTAAAATCAACAAGTCAGGAAATGACAGATGCTGGCGAGGATGTGGAGAAAGGGGAACCCTCCTACACTGTTGGTGGGAATGCAAGCTGGTGCAGCCACTCTGGAAAACAGCGTGGAGGTTCCTCAAAATGTTGAAAATAGAACTGCCCTATGACCCAGCAATTGCACTATTGGGTATTTACCCTAAAGATACAAATGTAGTGATCCAAAGGGGCACATGCACCCGAATGTTTATAGCAGCAATGTCCACAATAGCCAAACTATGGAAAGAACCTAGATGTCCATCCACAGATGAATGGATCAAGAAGATGTGGTATATATACACAATGGAATACTATGCAGCCATCAAAAGAAATGAAATCTTGCCATTTGCAACAACATGGATGGAACTAGAGCGTATCATGCTTAGCGAAATAAGTCAAGCAGAGAAAGACAACTATCATATGATCTCCCTGATATGAGGAAGTGGTGATGCAACATGGAGGCTTAAGTGGGTAGAAGAAGAAAAAATGAAACAAAATGGGATTGGGAGGGAGACTAAACATAAGTGACTCTTAATCTCACAAAACAAACTGAGGGTTTCTGGGGGGAGGGGGTTTGGGAGAAGGGGGTGGGATTATGGACATTGGGGAGGGTATGTGCTTTGGTGAGTGCTGTGAAGTGTGTAAACCTGGTGATTCACAGACCTGTACCCCTGGGGATAAAAATATATGTATATAAAAAATAAAAAGTTAAAAAAAAAAAAAAAAAAGAGAGATTTGGCTTTAAACAATAAAACTATTCAAAGCAGCATTAGAAAAATTAGGATGAACAGAGGCGATTGCTGTTATTACTGTAATGTACTATGTGATTACTATGTCATATTTAGCCTATTATAGGAAACAAAAAAACAAAATACTGGAGACTCAAAATAGAAATTGATTAAAAATCCTAAAAATTATATGCTTAAAGTACAAAACTAACAGGAAGGCACCAAGAAAAACTCAAACCAAATATTAAATTTTACTACCACTTCTTGGAAATAAACTGAGATTTAAATGTCACATGGAAGATTGGCAGAAGAATCTTGACAATACAAAAACTGAAATTAAAAAGATATGAAGGAAACAGAAACTGAAAAAAAATTCACATAAAATGCTCTTAGTTATTAATGATGAAATATTATTTTCTAAACATGAAATATTTTTAGAAGAATAAATCACCCCATAATCTTAGAATTTATTAGCTATGAATTCTTCAAGATGCTTATATAAAAATAACTAAAAAAATAAAAACTTATTTTTAAAAAGCATTTACATCTTTTAAAACATCCACTAAGTATAAATTGTAGTAATCCTTATAAGTAGTTAAAAGAAATAAGATTTTGGTAAATTGGTAGATTTGTCATTTGAGCAAATTTTCATTTGGTAAATTTAATTTCAGAGAATTAGTTTTTGTAGAATTGATTTTCAGTGAGTTGGCCTGCCTCCACCAAGACAACCCTGGCAACCACAGTTTTATATTCTACCAAGCCAATCAACCCCAGCTAAAACGCATACTTTGTTCCAAGAGTTCCAGCTGAAGTCCTGGCATTACCATTGACCAAGACTGCTTGGGTCATGAGCTCATCTCCA
Organism: Mustela nivalis; assembly: GCF_964662115.1. Lineage (NCBI taxonomy): Eukaryota > Metazoa > Chordata > Mammalia > Carnivora > Mustelidae > Mustela > Mustela nivalis. The sequence goes on from NC_139022.1 coordinate 56,024,768, forward strand.
TACCAGTGACTGTAGCCAAGGATATGGAATATGGTGATCACGCAAGCCTGACCCTTCTGACACCCTCTGGAACCAGGAGAGCAATCAGGCCCACCTGAATCACAGGAACTGTAAGAGGAAAGGGAAGACTCAAAACAGGAAAACCTAGGTCTCCTATCAGAAAAGAGGAACAGTAGGTATTTGTTACATCTTTCACTCTGAGACTTTCAAATAAACTTTTTTCCGATAGAACAGCATTTCTCTAACCATTGCTAATGGAGCCAAATTTTATCACAGCTTTCAAAAAGAGGGTCTGTTATCATGCTTTCACTTTTTCAAACCACTTGAACTCAGAAAGGGCATAAAAGAAAATATTTTTCAAAAAAAAATTTGTTTTTTTCCCCTAGAACATGCTATAAAGAAGAAATGGTGCATTTTTTTCTCTATGGAATGATTTCTTTAACCACTCTGCTTTTTTGCTTCAATTCCAAAATTCAAATTAACATTCTATACTTCTGACTGACAAGAAAAAAGATATTCCCAAGTTGAAGAACACACATTTGATATATGTTTGATATATTTGATAGATGTTAGTTATTACATAATTCTAGACTCTTGCCCCACATTGGGCTCCCTGCTCAGGAGGGAGTCGGTTTCTCCCTTTCCCTCTGTCCTTCCCCCTTGTTCATGCTTTCTCTCTCTCTCTCTCTCTCTTAAATAAATAAATAAAATATTTAAAAATAAAAGAAGAAAATAGACTCTTTCTGGTATACAAAACTTTTTTTCTATACACCAAAATTTTTCAGATTTTAATTTTTTAACATATGAACTATTATTACTTTTTACCACATTTAATCTCCAAATTAAGCAACTATACCCTGGATAATTGAGAGTTGGCGCTTTTTTAATAAAGCAAAATAAAATTATAAGTGTCTAAATTAAATCTTCAGATGATACTGAAAATGTTCTCATACTCTTTCTCTCAATAATCATTCAACAAATACACATTATAAGCCAATCACTGTTCCAGGCACTATGGATATAGCTAAAACAAATGTCTTACGCTGTGGAACTTACATTTAGTAGGGCAAACAGAACAAATAAATAAATACATCATAGCAAGTACTGTAATTATTACAAAGAAAAACAAAGCAAGGCAAAGGATCAGAGAATGAAAGGGATATTTTAGGTAGAATGGTCAGATATAGGGGTACTCCATAAATAATAAACTCAAGTTGTGTTTCAACTGAGAAAAAAACAAATAGGAAATAAAACATCACCTTTTTTTTTAATAGCACTGATTGTGGAAAATGTGTCTGATATCTGTGGACAAGCAGAATCCCTAATATTAAAGTCCACAATTAGACAGACCTACCAACCCAGTAATCATCAGTGTTGGAAAACTGCAGGCTTCCTGATAGAGTTAAACCTCCCTCACAGCAACATAGCACATAGGACGGGGAACTCCTGCAGGCAGTCAGATGCCAAGGAGGATGATGGAAATGTTCCCAATAGCCCCTTTCAATCTCTCAAATAAATAAAGTCACATCTCCTCTACTGCCATGTAAATAAGAAGCTGGAGACAGGACAGGTATGCTATTAAAGCCCCTACACATGGAAGAAAAGAGGAAGAGAGGGATAAGAAACATCTTCATGAAAAGTTGCATTTCTCCAGCCACTTCCTGTGGCTCAGGTGAAGATACAAAATGGGTGGACAGAGAGTTGCTTGTGTTTAACCAAGGATACAATCTCATGAATGTTACAGAAGGCAGGCGTGCAGAGGAGAAAGTGAGAGGGGGTGTTGAGAGTGTCTGTGCCATCAAATATAAATTGGATAAGGAGAAAAGTGAGTCCATTACAACAGTAGTACACAATGAATAAGTAGTATATTAAATGAATTAGATCCAAATGTAATCAAATAATGACAAAGACAGAATAAGTAAATGACCTGGAAATATAAGATAGTTGATCTGACAGAAGAAAATAATGGTCCACTGAAGACATTCACATACCAATCCGCTGAACCTGTAAATATGTTACCTTATATGGCAAACAGGACTTTGTAGATGTGATTAAGTTAAATATCCTGAAATGGAGAGACTCCCCTGGATTATCTAGATGGGCCAAATATAATTACAAGGGCCACAACAAGAGGAAAGCAGAAAAATCAGAGACAAATAAGAGATGTGATGACAGAAACAGAGAGTCAAATTCAGAGAGATTTGAAGATGCCATGGTTCTGGTTTTGAACAGGAAGGAAGGAAGGAAGTGAAGGAAGGAAGGAAGGAAGAGGTCACAAACCACAGAAAGTAGGTGGCCTCTAAAAGCTAGAAGAGGCAAACAAACATATTCTTCCAGAGGGTCTCCAGAAGGAATGCTGCTCTATTGGTATTTTGCTTTTAGCCTCTAAAACCCATTGCAGACTTCTTACTTCCAGAAATACAAGATAAAACAATGGTGTTGTATAAGCCACTAAAATCATTATAGCAGCAATAGTAAACTAATACAATTGGTTAAAGAGTAGAATGTTCAAATTCAGTATTTTGACGGTGGGGTACCTATTGGTAATGACAAAGTTTAGCACATAGACTATAATGTGATCAGGAAAACTGAGGTCAAGAAGCTCATAGGGATTGAGTGTGATCATCCACAAAGTTATTGAAGTCATCAATAATGAAAACAGTGATTCAGCTTTTCAAATCTTCAGTGAGGTTTATAGATTACCAAGAAGGGAAATACAATAATCTAGAAAAAAACAATGAAACAGGAGGACATCTACCTCATCTCCAGTCTCTGTTATGTGTGGGAAGTGAGATTTTAAAATTGTCACCAGTAAAGAAAACTAGATGAGTACCAATATCCTCAAGAATGACCAGGTTTTGGGTATCTAGGTGGCTCAGTCAGTTAAGCATCTGCCTGATGCAGTGAAAGAATTTGAAGTATGATGTGGAGGCAAATGACTTGGTCATATTAGGAGATATTTGAAGCTTTGGAGCATGAGACTAGTTGATGATCTCTGAACTGAAATTTGGAGGCTTCTGAAGGTAACTTAGATAAACATGAGAGTAAAGTGTAATGGGATTTGTCCTGATTTTTTTTTAGAAGGGTAAGCAATTCTAAATGCAGCATTTTTTGATGATTATTACCTTGGATACTTGTAGTCATAAGATAAATGAAGAGTGATTGCCTTACCAGCAAAAAGTGAGATCTCTGGGCTTCCTTCTCTTAAGCTTCTCTTAGTGAGATAGACTCCTCAAATACACAGAGCTGGGAGGTCTTGCTGAAATTGAGCAGCCCATGGAACCCTCAGGCCTCCTTTGCAAATGCCAGAGAATGGACCATGGCTATGGAAGAGGCAATGAAACTGTGGACCTCTCAGCGATCTGCTGTGGAACCTGTTGAGATCATGGTGGAGAGCTGGACAAGCCAAGAAAATTAATGTAATCAAATGAGGGTTTTCCTAGATCTCCAGTCCTATTATCTCTATGAACTCAAGTATCTTCAGTAAATATTCTATCTAGAAACAGAATCCCATATTTGAAGAAGGAATAATTTATAAGAAAAACTGAATAGGTTAAAACAATTGGAACAATGAAAATGAAAAAGAGAAAACACTGCAAATGAGAAACAGCACATATTGAAATGGCTTTCACAAACACCGAAATGAGAATGACTTTTTACAACCTATGAATGTTTGGGCAATCTTAAAAGCTCAAACAGCAGTGGAAAAAAAAAAACCCTATTCACCAGAGAAAAAAATATATTCATCAAATTTGTTCTAAAAGTGAATTCTGTTTCTTTATAACCAATAGAGCTACCCCAGGAGGACAGCTTAAAATTTTAGTTTGCACATTAAATTTACACATTTTAGTTAATATTAAAAGAAACTGTTAGTGCTTTATTCCATAAGGTACAAAGAACTGTATACAAATTGTTCTCTTTGGGACAGGGCTAATCTTAGCATGGATTCAGAGTGAAATTTTATGTGAAATTACATGATGGGATGGATGTCAGTGCATACAGGATGAGGGTCCTCAGCTTCCTTGAAATCCTCAAAATGGTTTCATTTTAAAATGTAAAACAAATTAATCTAAATATTGTTAATAGCATAAACAGATAAGTCATAAAACATTGTGTTAAAATGTCAGACTTTCATTCTCAAAATAGTGAATGGAGAGGGTTGGGAGTTTGGTGGGTATCAAAGGGGAGGGGAGGGAAGGACGAATCAGGAGAATACAGAGGATTATTAAAGCAGTGAAAGTATTCTGAATGATACTCTGGTGGTGGATATATACCATTCTACATACATCAAAACCCAAAGAATGTACACTACAAAGAGAAAACTCTAACATAACACTATGAATTTTAGTTAATAATAATGTATCAATTACACCTCATCAACTGTAATAAGTATAGCACAAAAATGCAAGACATTCATAATAGGGGAAACCACTGGGTTCAGGGAGGTACATGGGAACTCTGTACTTTCCACACAATTTTTCTAGAAACCTAAAACTGCTCTGAAAAATAAATCCATTGAGAAAAAAAAAAAAAGATGATGCTGATCACTTTGAATAAAATGGATTGGAGTAGAGCTAGAATGGAAGAAGGAGTCCAATTAGGAGACTTCTGCAATCAAGAGATGATAATAAATTGGACTAGTATAGATAAGAACCAAAAGGGAAGAATCAGAATTATTGAGGGGGGTTGGTATAAGAATTAACGGTCATTTGAATATGGGTTAAAAGGGAGGGAGATGTACTGATAAATGACATAAATTTTTGGCTGTGTACTAGAAAACAAGTAAAATTCCGAAGTACAGATTTTTGAGAGATAGATACTTTCTCAAGCCAGTAGGATGGGTCCATGGCAGCTAGGGATTTGTGAAAGGTAGTGAGAAAGTTCAAAAGAACGTTCACAAAAGAAGCGAAGAGAGTAATATTTTACATTGTACAATTGTTTTGATATTCTCATCCTAACCTAGTCAACTCGGGCTGCTAGAACAAAATACCATAAAGTAGGTGGCTTAAATAAAGCATTTATTTCTTAAGATCTGGAGGCTGAGGAATCCAAGATCAAGGTGCTAGCAGATAAGCTTCCTGGTAAGAGCCAGCTTTCTGGCTTGCAGCAGGCTGCCTTCTCACTGGGTTTTCATGGATGTGGGGGGAAGCACACCAGTCTCTCTTCAAGCCCTCTTCCCTGTAGAGGATGTTAACCCCATCATAAGCCACCCCCCGACCCTCATGACCTCAGTGAAACCTAATGACTTCCCAAAGTCCTTAGCTACAAATAAGGTCTACTAGAATGTGGGGGAGAACAGAAAACTATCCCCCAAACTGAGGAGGCACTTTGAGACTGAAAAACAAAGCAGGTGACCCTCTACAGTTTACAGTTTTATTCAGGGTAACTTACTGCCAGGATAGACGGGGCGGGTGATGACCTACCCTGCACAGTTATTCTCTGCAAAGTCTGGACCTTAGCCTATAAATTTTATAGAGCCAGGGGATAGATGGTGGGGCAAGGGGGGGGGGGCACTACAGTAAGATAAAAGAGTCTGCATGCATTTCAGAGGGTTGGCATACCTATGTGACAGCTAAACTTTATTAGATCTTATGGGCCACCTGTGAGTTAGGAAGAAAAAAACAAAAACAAAAAACTCCATTAGCTCTAACAGATTCATGGAAGCCTGAAGCAAGCCTCCCTCCATCCCAGCTGTTGGAGGCTACGGCATGGTTGGAGTCGAGGATCAAACCAGGCCCTGACTTGTGTCTCCTTCAAAGTCCAGACACCTTGACAAGGGTAAGGACGGGAAAGTTGAGTAACACTGAGAAAAGGGTCTGTGCTATGTGTCGTGCGCTCGCCTACGTGACTTCCCACACTCTCTCCCTACAGAAGGGAACAATGTGGTAAGGGTCGTGCATTCGTGCATTCTTAGTTAATCCTTGTTGTACTTCCCATAACCTACTCCCTGGTTGATTGACTTGCTAATGGCTTTAGCCGAGACTATCTGGCATCACGAGGTTTGCTTGTAGTTAATGTAAACTTGTTATAGAAACTTGCAGTCATCTGACTAGGTACTGATGTATTACTCCTCCTATTGTGGTCTGCCTTACAAATGCTTGTAAGATGTGGAATAAAATTGGCACTGTTGGACATCATCTTCAGTGTCCCTCCTGCCCCCATCTCTTTGTCTCTTAATTTCTTTTCCTTAGCCTACACGTTTTCCTGGTCGATTTGTCGTGCTGGCCGTGAAACCCGGCCTCGGTGGCTATTTCTAAGGTAATCGTCAAGAGGTTCAGAACATGTAACCCCAACATTGTCAGCACTCCTACACTATCATCTTCAAGACAGGCTTCAGCATAGGAATTCTGAGGAGACACAAACATTCGGTCTGTAACACGCCTCTAGCCCTAAGCCAGAACCACATTATTGTATAACATAAATTTAACTCCATACAAGTTAAGTACAAGATTACATATACAAAACAATACTTGACATTTTAAAGGCAACCAGTTATTTAAAATAATTTAAATATTTAACATTTTGAAATAGAACTTCCTCTCTCAAAGAAAGCCCAGTGTTAACAGATGGCTGTTTGCAGTATTTTTATGTCCGCCCCTGCCCCAAAAGCTGATTTCCTAATAAGCAAGGACTCATGTATCCTATTCTCCAATTTCCATCAATGTAATCTGAAAACCAGCAGCAAAAATGCCCCCAGAACTCTAAATTTATAATGATCACATTAGGGGAGAATAAAGCAACCAAGATCCAGATAATTTTGGACTTTATAGTCCGCAGTCAACACCTTAAATCTCATCTGGAATCAGAGCAGATCACAGAGCAGTGATGTAATAGCTAATGAAAACACTATCACAGCTTGATTATGTAGTAATATGATGCATTTCTCATGCTGCTTTCATTAAAATAGCATCATACCCACAAAACTTTTGAATAGACCATCTCCAGAGAGAGTAGTTCAAAATTACCATCTTATTAAAATATAACTCCTGCTTTGGTTGCTCTTACTTGCTTTCTTTAAAGTCTCAAACTATGGAGTATGTAGCCAGGAGAACATAGATTATCCCTGAGACCTAACGGAACAGGGCCTTATATTACACAGAGGCCCAAGAGTCTATTTACTAAGCTGCTGCTTCAAAATATATCCCCTTCACCTACTACCCGTCCATTCTATCCCCAGGGCATCAGCTTCTGAGTTAAAGTTGAGATGAACACTCCAGCTTTTATGCCTGGCCCAACCTAATTCACTTTAAGTCAGTTTTTTCGTTTTTGTTTTTGCTTTTGTTTTTTCTTCTTTTAATCACCTCCTTTCTGTCACAGAGCCTCAGAGAGTTCTGCACCCCAGTGTCAATACTTGTCATGACCTAACCTTGTGAGCTGGGAGAAATGGATGAGGCCAGCAGAAAGTCAGGAAAAAAGACCTATGGATTAAAAAAAAAAAGGATGGAAGAGGAGGATATCCAGTTTTCCTCAACCTCTCATTTCCCCAAAAATACATCCACCGCCTGACAGCTGTTGATCTCCCTTCATTTAACATTCACCGATCACAAGGATTTCAGGCAGAACGCAGGGGAAAGTGAGAGCTGTGAGAGGTCATTAGTCTTCTCCACATGGGAAGAGAAGGAATGTGTAGTCGTCCCCTCACCCTCAGTGAGCTGTTATAAATGATGATTTTTATGTCAAACTGAAATTTTCTTCATTCTTTTTTGTATAAATGTATAAGGGCTATTCTACACTAAGATGGGTCACCAAGGTAGCTTATAGATTTTCCTTCCCTTGAGACCTTTAAAGAAGATAAATATCAAACCGTCTTTGAAGGATGACATGGAATCCTTATCACAGATTGAAGAATGAATTAAAAAACCTTGGCTGTCCCTAGTGCCTATGAGTAAAGGAAAAGCAAAATGAAATAAAACATTAGCTATCTTCACAATATAAAACAATTCCTTTAAACACTCTTTATTTCCAATATAGCAATTTTTCTTTTTTAAATGTAACTCTCTGCCACCCTGACATTAAATGTCAAAGTAGCACCAACTCTGTCCAGTTGAGCTACAAAATTAATTGACTACTATGAAAAATACCAATGTAGCATAATGAGCCACAGAAGACCCATATCAACACTAAATTAGAAGACATAACTGCCTTTTAGAACTCAGTTATGCCCAAGTCTGCAGAGTCTAATAATTAATGCAGGGTGACTGGAATGTTTATTAAAAGTACTAGGATATCTGACATCTTCTGAGTAGACGTAGACTCTAAGAGAAAGATAAGGTCATCTCTTCAGAACTCCCAAGTACTAAGAGCTGATGAGTTTTAAAATAGCAACAGGTTACCAATGTCTGGTATATAGTAACTAAATGTTGAGTAAATGTACTATATTTATTTCTTCTATCCTTTGTTCTTTTTTTTAAAGATTTTATTTATTTATTTGACAGAAAGAAATACAGTGAGAGAGGGAACAAGTAGGGGGAGCGGGAGAGGGAGAAGCAGGCTTCCCACCAAGCGGGGAGCCTGATACGGAACTGGATTCCAGGACTCTAGGATCACCTGAGCTGAAGGCAGGTGCCCAATAACTGAGCAACCTAGGTAAGATGACTATTTATTGCCCTTCACAATATGCTCAGACCTTTCTCTCCTTCCAGTATGAAACTGGAATTAATACATCTTGCTTTCTTTTTCATTCAGAGTATAATTGCCTGGATAGCTACATGTACGAGAAGGAAAATGGACCACTATCTTGCACCATATACAAAAATAATCTCAAAATGGATTAAAGACTTGAATGTAAGACCTGAAACCATAAAACTCTTAAAAGAAAACATGGGTAGCAAGTTCTTCAACATTGGTCTTAGCAATATTTTTTGATTAGTGCCCTCAGGCAAAGGCAAAAAATGCTAAAATAAACAACTGGGATGGCATCTAACTAAAGAACTTTTGCATAGCAAAGGAAACCACCAACAAAACATAAATGCAGCCTATTGAATGAGAAAAGATATTTGCAAATCATACATCTGATAAGGAGTTAATATCCAAAATACATAAAAATGTACATAAGTTAATATAATAAAACAACCTGATTATAGACAAAGGGCTTGAAAAGACATTTTTCCAGAAAATACATACAGATGGCCAACATACAAATGCTCAACATCACTAATCAGGGAAATGCAAATCAAAACCACAATGAGACATCACTTCATACCTGTCAAATTGGCTATTATCAAAAAGACAAAAATAACAAGTGTTGGTGAGGATGTGGAGAAAAGCTCACCCTCGTACACTGTTGGTGGGAATACAAATTGGTACAGCTACTACAGAAAACAGTATGGAAGTTCCTTAAAAAATTAAAAATAGAACTACTACACAACTGAAAAATTCCACTCCTGTGTATTTACCGGAAGAAAACAAAAATACCAATTCAAAGAGACACATGCACCCCTATGTTCACTACAGCATTATTTACAGTAGCTACCTAAGTTTCCATCAACAAATAAATGGATAAAGAAGATGTGTTTGTATGTACAATGTAGTATTACCCAGCCATAAAAAAATAATAAAATAAAATCTTGCCATATGTGACAACAAAGATGGACATTAGTATAATGCTAAGTGGAATAAATCAGACATGATTCCACTATAGGTAAAATCTAAAAAACAAAACAAATAAAACAGAGATATACTCATAGACACAGGAAAAAAACTGTTGGTTCCCAGAGTGGTAAGGGGTTAGCGGATGAGTGAAAGAGTTTAAAAGGTACAAACTCCCAGTTAGAAAATAAGAAAGTCATGGGGATGTAATGAAGAGCATAGGGAATATAGTCAATAATAACTGTAATAATTTTGTATGGTGACAGACAGTAACAGGACTTATGGTGATCCTCTCATAAATATATAAAAACATCAAATCACTATGATATACACCTGAAACTAGTAGGATATTGTATGGCAATTCTACTTCAATTTTAAAAAGTATAATTGTGGGTCATATGGGTGGCTCTGTAAGGTAAGTTTCCAACTCTCGATTTTGGCTCAGGTCATGATCTCAGGGTCATGAGATCAACCCTTGCCTCCTAGCAGGCTCTAAGCTGAGCAGAGAGTCTGCTTGAGATTCTCTCCCTCTACCCCTAACCCCACTTATGCACATTCTCTCTCTCTAAAATAAATATTTTTTAAAAAGTGTAATTGCGTATATCTAGATTCTTACTGGGTTATTTTATGCAGCTGAGGTTTATGTTACCTTTGTTAAATCTTGAAATCAGTATGAATCTCGGCAGATCTTTCAGTCATTGCTGAAATACATTTTTGAGAGTTCAGCAAGAATATAAATTTTCTTTTCTAAATTGACCACCTTTTCCATCTCAACTAGAAACTGAACAAAGTGGAGTAGGAGTTAGACTAGGCCCAGATCCCACTGATAATTTCTAACATTCATACATCAGTCTATAGTATTCAACCCTTGTTGGTTTGGTTTTTTGTGTGCGATTCTATTTATTTATTTATTTATTTATTTATTGGTGTTCCAAGATTCATTATTTATGCACCACCACTCTAAGAATTCTTTATAATAATTTAACTGTAATAAAAATTTGCCAAGGGATAAGCAGAGATATTTCTACTGCTAAATTTCTAGGGCTATGATCTGGATATCTATCTGGATAACCAAGTTCCAAGAATCTGATTCTGACATACCACAACAATGTGAAGAATCATGTTACCAGATCTTCCCTTAATTCAGCTCTTATGAAGGACAGTCACCTAAAAGATAGATAGTAATTTGGTGGGGGGGGCTTCTTGTGGTTCTAAGATCCTGATGGAGAAAAAATGAGGAATGCCATGAGCTTTTGGGCTTTTCTTAGTACGTGACCTCATATAATCAAGAAATGTTTCCACTGACTTGACGTCTACTACAAAATTTCACTTCCAAAGTTGACTTTATTTTGAAAAGCTAACATGAGGGCACCTGGGTGGCTCAGTGGGTTAAGCCGCTGCCTTCGGCTCAGGTCATGATCTCAGGGTCCTGCGATCGAGTCCCGCATCGGGCTCTCTGCTCAGCAGGGAGCCTGCTTCCCTCTCTCTCTCTCTGCCTGCCTGTCTACTTGTGATCTCTGCCTGTCAAATAAACAAATAAAATCTTTAAAAAAAAAAAAAAGAAAGAAAAAGAAAAGCTAACATGAAACCAAATAGATTATTTCTAAAGTAGTTCCTTTAGATACAGCCTTAATATTGAATGCCCAACATTCATTTATTTTATTCCCTCTCACTTAAATCTAATAGGAGATATAATTCTCAATTTTTCTAGGGTTATCACAAAATAAACAAAAGACGTTATATTAAAAATTTTTTCATCTAATTCTCTAATGCAATGAAAATTTATAAAAACAATGCCCCATAAGAGCACTATTCCTTTTATCAATTTGTCAATTAATCTACTAATATTTAAAGTTAATTTTAGATTAGGTATTTTGTTTAAGTTGGTTTTCTTTCTTTTTTTTAAATGAATTTGTTTCTTAAAAATTGCAAAGAATGAAACAGTCCATTAAAGACTGCTTACAGATATGCTTCACAAAATTATATAATCTAAAGTAGGAAATAATTTTAAGCCCAAACTAACAAATGGAAACTTCGTACTTTGTATTTAGAAGGCATTTTATAGCATTTTTGTCTTTCTTTCTCAAACTTTCCCAAAGCCCTTATTCTAAGAATTAATTTCCTCTCCCTTAAAGTGAAAAGTCCATCTTTTCATGTAGAATATAAAACAGGATCTAGATTTCTCTAATATGGTAATTTATGACTTAAAAACCCCTAGATTCAGTTGTTTCAATAGCAACAGCTATAATTATATCCTCTTTTTGACACTGTTTTCCTGATTTGATCCTATTTAAGCCTTTCAAGAACCAACATAGTGACAACTTGTTCATTCAGAAGAAATCAAGAAAAGTAGGATTATACTCAGAGGAGCATAAACTCATGTCATGTTCAACGAAATACTCTGGAAGCGTTGAATGTTTTCTAAAATGTTAAATATTTCATGGTCACAAAGATAAACTTCTCTGTGTCATTCTAAGAATTGGGTTTGTTTGTTCCTACAATGCCTGTGCACCCTCTTATGGTCATTTTCGGATTTGCTTTATTGGGAGATTCAATTTATTCAAGGCTATTTAAAGGTTTCATCTTGTAAATTTGAATCTTTATTAGAATAATGACATTTACACACTTCACACCTTTAAATCTGTGATTTCATAATCCCAAATATTAATTGAAGCTCACACCTCTTCACACTGCTGAGAAAACCAAAGTAGATAGAGTTGAGGTTACCAGGATAATAATTAGGAAGCACTCCATACTTTCCAATTATGTCTGACATATTAACAAGCTAATAAGAATTTTAGATTCGGCCTCCTAGGCATAAAACAATTCAACAGAAAGGCCATGATCGGGCATCACAGGCCTTATTTCCTGAAACTGATAAGACAAAAATCAACCTAGAGTTTGTTTGGGCCTATTTATACAAAGAATGAAAATGACTTCTGTAAGACAATAGTCTAAAAAGAACAGCAGTAACATGGCTGTTTTTCATTAAAAAGTAGCAATAGCAAGATTAAAACCATGCATGCGCGCACACACACACACACACACACACACACATTTTATACTTTAATTGACTCGTATGTTGTCTTGTAAACCTTAAATTCCTTTAAACCTAGAGATCATAAAAAAAAAACAAACTAATGACCAACTGTTACCTATTATGCTTAATTTGACACCCATAATAAAAATAAAGACTGCTTATTCCTTTCCTGACTTAAAATCTTCTATTACTTGAAGTTTCATGTTTAGAAAACATTTAGGAAAAAAACATGAAAAGTTATAATGATAAGCCTTATTTTGGAGTTTGTGCTAATGCTAGTGATAAGGATATCTGCTTTGAGGTGAAGAGAAGCAACTCTTCTAACTCTACATATGGCAGAAAAACTACTATTTAAAGTATTTGTGAGAATTGTTGCATTTCCATATATTTTTCTCTTACTGAGGTGACTGCCTCACATTGTGTATTTTTAACTTAAAGTGTAACTTGAGCACTATATGGATTTTAAGTTCCTAAGTTATATTACATTCATATTTTTGTCAGAAAAGTACTTCAGAACCAATAGATATATCTATAAATCAATAACTTTGATTTCAAAATACAACTAATATTATTAAGGGCACAAAAGTGCACTCACCAAGAATGCAAGAAATTCCACAACTGAACAACATTTCAGGAGATAGAAAACACAGTTTCATCAAGCTAAAATCAGATATTACACAGGATAATGTCCCAAATTTAAGATTCTGTTAATTCCCAAATTACAAATGAAATCTAAAAATAAAATTTGGGGTGGATGAACTGAAAAATGCAATTATTTCTCACAGTAGATAACAGCACTTAAAAAGATCCCCAATGCCTGTAAGGTATCAATCCATAAGTTTCCAGTATATTATTCAGTGTGTCATATGTGTTCACAGAAAATATGCACTTCAGAGCATTAGATTATTGCCAGTTCCAGGAATGTTCTTTATAATTATACTTCCAAAGAATCTAAAGTCCTACGAGTCATCTCTCTTACAATACAACCATGTGCATTGTCTAACATATCTTGTTCACGGCTCATAAACACTGAAACAACTGATAGGAAGTTGCCAAGTGAGCCCTACAAGCACCTCTTTGGGTATGCATTCTTTCACAATAATAATAATTTTGGACAACTAGAATATACTTTATAAATATGTGTATCTTTTTTTTTTAAAAGTGAGTATGTCTTGCTAACGAGCATTGTGAATGTATTCTGTTCTATAAGTCTGATGTGTCCTACAAAATCTGATAATTTAATTGTGCATTCAAGGATACAAAACAGTTAAAATCTACTGGCTCTAACAACCACCTAGGAAGCCAGTAATGAGGGTCGTTGGAAATCGGAGTAACCCAGGGGTCCTCAACTACTTTGCATAAAATTCCAGAACCTCAAAATCAGCCATAGGATACTACTTCTCGTTTCTTCAGTACTATTCCTTTGCACATCGCAATGGTTACACATTTAGCTCCTTCTAGCAGAAATAATGCCCTCCCTTATTGCAGTACATCGATATGTATTGGGACTTATCACATGGTAATGCAAATGATTTGCTTGAATGCCTAGGACTCCCAACAGACTACCCTATGTAATTCCTTAAAGACCTTACAAACTGAACTGATTTATTTTTATATTTCCCAGTACCTGAAAAGTACTAGGTAATGATGCAACAAGATGGCTTTGGAGTCCAAAACATCACTAAAAAGACTGTGTTTTAATCCTAGCTGCACTGAACTTTCCATTTTCCATATATGTAAATGATTATGTATTTTATTACTTAAAGGATGGCTGGGAAACTGAAAGATACCTATAAAATGACTAACTCAGTGCCTGGCACATAGAAGACACTGCTACATATGTACTCAGTAAATGTTAGTTGAATTGCTCTTTCCCTATAGTGCCTTCCGTGTATATATTAACTCAAAATCTCTCCAGGTTTTTCAAAATTTAAATAACTATCTCGTTTCTTCTTATGCTTTGTCATACACCATAATTTAAACATAATCATATCTATAAAGAATTTCCCTGTATATTCAGGCAATTTAGGCATTCGAAAACACTAAGTTCAATTTTTTTCCAGACATAAAATATCCTAAGAAATGGGAACTAAAGTTCAGGCCATTCAGCTGTATTTTCTCTTCTATTTCTCAAAAAAAGAGAAAAAAAATGTTTCAATATTTATAAGACTAAGAATAATGGATGTGCATAATTTTGCTTTAACATACATTTTTGCCTTTTAAACCCAGTTTAAACTCAGTGAAAGGCCAAGAACATGGACTTAATTATGCAGGAAAAAAAAAAGATGCTTTAACTGCAGTGCACATTGAATAGACAAAATCCAAAGAAAGCAATCCTGCCTGAAACATTCACAAATCAATTCATTATATTGATTTGGAATGAGTTGTGCTGTAATTTAAAGCATATATTACCGCAGGCCAAACTTGATAACGTTCTTTTTTTAAGGTACTTCACTTGGCTATGGACTTGACCTGAGAATTTTCAAGAAACAGTGACTTGCCTAGCCTTTAAAAAAAAAAAAAGGAGCTACTCTATATGTAAAAACTAAATTTAAGGGGTAATGATTAAGAATTGATCATAACTAAATATCAAAAGTATAAAAAATTGTATCTGAGTTAACTAATAACTTTAATAAACAATTGATATTTTGAGAAAAGGCAATGTGTTTCTATTTCATAATGATTTATCCCACATACAATGTATAGATGTTTCTATCTCATTTCCTAGTTCTAATGAAGTTCTGGAAGAAAAATTTAAGATTTGATTCTGTTTTGTTTCTTCTTCATGGAAAAAGCTGTTCCTTGGGGGAATGGTGATGATTATGCCTAAGAGTCCTTTTGTCCCACTCAAATCTCCTGATGACTCAGTGTTTTATCTTAATGCAACTTAAATATTTTGTCACTTTTTTTCACTTAATCTTAAAAAGTAGGGATAATAATAGCTGTCACTACATAGCTTATTTCTCAGAAAGCACTGAAACTAGGGTTCAGAAAAGCTCATCTAATTTTAATTACACATCAAGTATGAAGTCAACTATTCAGTTAATTAAGTGGCTAACTATGTGTTTCCTGGAGGAAAAAGAGTATTTGTTAAAATCATTTTCTTCATAATAAAATATAGGACCTAGTGAATGATACTCCTCCTCCCTGTTTCCTAAGAGGTCAAGGGAACACAACAGGAGTCCAGAGAATATTAAGTAAATAATATAATAATTTTTAGCTGAGTCATTCCTGAGTCCCAAGAATCAATGTAACAAGGTCTTGCACAACATTAATTCTCCTTCAATGAAATTTCTCTTGGGCCTCAGTTTCTTCATCTGAGCAATGACCCTGATTTCCCAATTCTCTTGTAGTTTTAAGTGTTGTGAGTTCTAATAAGTTAAGTTGAGCTAATAACAGAAATCAACTAGTCTGCTGTAAGCTAACATCTAGATGACACATGGATATACAAACATAGGAATGTTTAAGTATGCAATATGTAAGTTATTTAAAAACATGTATGGATCTATTAAAATTTGAGAAACAGTTAAGTTTTGATACATCTTCTTCAAAACTCATCATCTGTGGTAAAATGACACAAAAACTGTGGAAAACAAGTATAACACCTCAGTGGAAACAAATTACTTTATTTCCCCGGTTTCTCTTCTTTAAAAGGAAAGCAGACAAATACAGCAAAATTATGATCTATGAAAAAAATCATAACTTAAAGAAGAAATTTTCAATTATTTCCACAAATGCCTAAAGCAGTTTAAGCTTTCTAAAATGTATTACTCTGTGGAATAAGAGCATTTTAGCTCTATAAAAGCTTTCTTGAAGTTTGCCACAAAATTTCAAAATAACCACCTTTCCATCAACAGAAAAATAAGTGATTTTGCTGTGACATTTTTCCTGCAACAGGAAATCTTTCTAATTTTAAGTATTCGGTGTTTGTTTGTTTGTTTTTTTCTTGTAGAATAAGCAAAAAGCAAGGAAAAAATAAGTTGGCTTTTCTGAGTTCTTGGTCCTACAATTAAAACAAAATTCAGTCTCTAAAACAGTATTTTTAAATACAATTTGTCTTCATTCAATTGATTGCAAAAATAATTCTTGAAATAAAATGAATTAGTGATAAATGTAGGTCTCTATTTAAAGATTCCCTATTAACCTTTACTTGTGTAAATTTAAAAGATACAGTCCTTTCAAAGCTGACTATATACCGAAAGTCACAACCTTTACTAGCACTGCCACCTGCTGTTCATTCTAAAGCATTTTTCAGCAAATATCAATAATAAACCAAAATAGAATTAGCATGGGCAAACTGGTCTAGAAAACAAATAGCAACACAGATTTTAGAGACAATCTGTGTGAAAGCCACAGATAAAGTTTTGCATGACAGTACCTAAAGTTATATCTATATGGTAAAATCCTCTTAGTATGCAAAAGGAACAAAATAGGTAACTATAAAGGCCCTGAACCTTTTTAGTTATTCACATTTGTTTGTGGTATAGTTTTAAAAGAGCATTATTTATTTGCCAAAAAAGAACGGGTTGCAGTCTCCAGGAATATGAGAGTAATAAAGTTCTTCCAGGAGGAATTATATGATTTCCTTCTAATTGAGTAAACCATGTCTAAGAAGTAGAGGAAGATATAAGCATGTAGGGAGATAGAAGTGAATGTGGCAAAACTGGTGAATCTACCTGAAGGGTATAGGGGAAAGCACTTTTTGAGCCTTTCAACTTTGCTTAAATTTACAAATTTTCTAAATAAAAAGTTGGAGAAAAAATTATAATATGCTGATATTTTTAATCTGTTTTACCAGTGCAGCTAAACATTACAAACTTTAAGGGAACACTGATACTATAATAGACAAATTTAATATGTATTTTTAAGTCTGAGAAAGGTTGAAAAAAACTTTTTTTTTTTTAAAGAATACTGAGCCTCTCTCTTTTTCCCCTGTTCTAGAAAAACATGATATACAGCAGCCATGGGTCTTAGGGGAGATGGCTATTCGTGGAGCCAGAGCAGTGCCTAACACTGCCTCTTAGTGAAGGCAGGAACAAAGTGTATAAAAGAACACGAGTTTATCCAACACTTTTTTCTTTTATAATTTAACAGCTTCAAAACTGAAATGTTAGTTGCCTTGAAAGCTTTACCACTGTGCTTCCTTTTCTCTCTCTTATCATACACTAAAAAGCCACAATTGAGAACTTCTTTAAAACATATTCATGAGGATTTTATTATTATTAAAAAGAAAGAAAATTCATTTTAAAGCTGCTAATTTTTTTTGACCAAGAAACCTAACATTTGCATAAAAGACAGCTTTTGGGTTGTCTGTACAACTCTCTTTCTGTGGATTTTCCCTCCCAGCAACTCTATCATAGAAATTCAAATTCCATGACTCTAGCCAGTCATAAGCAACTGGGCAGTGCTACTCTCTTCTGGGAGTTCAGAATTGGAATGCAGAAAGGATATTTTGGTCTCCGATGTTTTCTGAAGTGGTGACAGGAAAACTCAAGATCTACGGGAATGCATGGAAAAGTAGAAATGTCCATATGCATAGAGAAAATAAAGAAAGACATGTACAGAAATAAAGAAGAAAAGACAACACAGAGAGAGGGAGTAATGTCTTAAACCTTTCCAGTTCCAACTGAGCCTAGGAGTACTTCTTGCCCTTGGGCTCCAAGACATTCCCTTGTATTCATTTGCTCTCCCCAACCCTACCTTCCACCCCACACCCTTAAAGTCACACTGGTTTACAGTGGGTTCTGTTTCTTAAAGACAGAGCCCTGACTCCAACAATTTGTTGACACAAGAGATACAGAGAAATTTTTGATACAACCAAAAAATTAGAACCCCATCCAGTAATAAAAAAAATTAAAGATGTAGATACTATGTATGAAATAAATTTTAAAGATGAGCAACCTCTATGGAAAACTGCAATATTTATCTTAACAGAGTCCCTACCTAGGAATTATAGTGGTGACTGTGGCAGATTATATTATTTCTTTAAAATATTCATCCCTCCTCCTTTTAAATTCCCTCTCTAGTAGTTCTCCCCATGAAAGAAATATATTTCCCACCACCACAACCTCAGGTTTGGATACATGACTTGCTTTGGCCAATCCAAAGGAAGGCCAAGGGACTGCCATTGCCAAGCAGGAATGTGAAGGCGATCTTCCAGTTTCACAGAGTCAGCCTGCTTTCCTTTCTCTCTGACCACGGGGGGGGGGGGGGGGGGGGGGGGCTGAGCCTGTGTTATAATAATGTGCAGGTGTGTTACGTGTCAACTTGCAATAGGTATGTAATTGGAATAAGAAATAAACCTGTATTGTTATAAGTAACTGAAATTTTGGAGTTGATTGGTACCATGGGATAACCCAGCAAAAGCAGACAGGTACTTATCTCAAATAGATACTCATTACAAATAAAGCCAAGTAAATACTTTATCTTGGAGTTCATTTAAATATTGCCAATAAGCTTATATTTTAAATAAGCCCTTTTAGTGTTTCAAGCTATCATAGTGTTGATGATTTTAAGGATCCTTAGAGAAAACGCTTACCAAAGGATAGATTTACTATTTCCTCTGTGTTTCTAAGAATGGTCAACAGATTAATCAAAAAGACATACTTCTTAAAATACTTCAAAGATATTCTAATTCTAGCCTCTGTACTTTTCCAAAACCTGTGAGTACAATAAGATTTTTCAAAAACAATGTATCAATTAAGAAAAAGTTCTTAACCAATTTTATGCTTTCCTTCAATCTTATGAAAACAACCTGATAGCAAGGGTTCTGATCCTTCCAAAGAGTACAAACAAAACAAAAAAAATTATTAATACCATTCCTATTTCCTTGGTCACTTTATAATACCAATGGCCTTAAATCCTCTATAATCCAGGTATTAATTTTGCTGTTGTTTAAGTATCTTTGAAAGCAATGTCCTATTTAATAGAGTTTTGATAGATGGAAACAGTTATCAAAAATGTAAGGTAAAATATGAGGCTAATGTTATGCATTCTGTCACTAAGATTAGCTATGTGACTTTAGGGAAGTCATTCAACCTCTATGAGTCAACAGAGAAGCTTAGAAAAAATGAGGATAATAATCTATGCCTACCACATGTTGTAGGAACCAAATAATGCTATAACCTCTTCCCTAACCTAAAAAACAAAAGGGCACTTGATCACAACAGAAGCAGAAGAGATGCATAAATAGAGTCTCCATAAACCTTAGTACAAAAACTAGATTGTTGAAGAATCAGGTAATGTTGGAAACTGCTTCTGCTTCTCCACTAACCCACTAACCCCACTCTTAAAAGCACAATAAACTGTATTAATAAGAGAATTTTCTCATGCAATTCACTTTTTTATTCTAGGTGATCATTTGAAAAACATCTCCATTTCAAGAACAAAAACACTTTCATGTCTTTAACAAAAGAGACTAAGAAATGATCTCAATGTGTTTTAAATTGCATATGTTAATATTTGTCTAAGCCTTGTACTTATTTTTACTCATTTAATCCTTATAACAATTCTATGAGGAAGTTACCATTAATTAGTCCATTCTTCAAAGAAAACTAAGGCACAGATTAAGTAACTGTCCAAAAGTCATACCTCTTAAGTAGCAGAGTCAGGTTTTGAAACCAGGCAGGCAATATTAAAACTCCATTTCAACCAAATATTATCATACCAATACAAGTGAACGAAAAAGAATTTGGGGAAAAAATGCAAATGATATTGTATCAAAAATAAACTACTATTTCATTAGTAGATATTAAGTCTGTCTTTTAAATAATCCCAGTCACTTAAATTATTGACATTTTATATTGATAGAAATCATGTAAATGCATCAACTAACATAAATGTTGTTCACCTAAATCCATTACTTCTATTGTTACAATTTCTTCACCAGTGTGGCTGAGAAATTTTCATCTCTGAGCTAGACTGTGTTCTTGGTAATGAAAAAGTAAAGTTGAAAAAGCTAAGATCATGAACAAATAAATGTATGGTAATTGTGACACAATAAATAACAGCTATGGCATCTCTCTAAGATAGTACTCCACACAAATGCATTCCAAATTGGATGTATAGTATACATCTTTCATATCTTTTAATATCTTTTAAAGAATAAATACATAAAGATGGCAATGTTAAAAAAAAAAAAAAGTCCCACAGAATGATGGACTTCTACATATCCAGAATGTGTAAATATGTAACAACTCTCTGCAAATGTGAAAGAAACATATCTTAGATTGAGATTTGAATACCAATGGCAAGTTTTTATAAGCTATTACTTTTATATAGAAGATATGCCATTTAAACAGAGAAATTTCAACTCTGAAATTCCAACTGTGATTTGAGAAATCATTAACTAGCTGGAAAAAAATATTTTTCCAATTTGGAATTATATTCAAAACCTTCAAGAAAGACTCAAAAGATTCAGTTTAATTTAAATAATTTAAATTTGACATATTCAAATAACTCAGAGCTTTTAAATTTAAAGAAATGAAAAAGAAAATACCCAAGTCCCAATATCAAAGAAAGGTGACAAAAATCCATTACTTTTAGGAGAAAAGAGTCAAACATTTCCAAGGAGACAATTTGACTCCTTAGAAAAACTAATTTGACTAAAATGAGCCAGGATTTTATTATTGGTCCATTATGAAAAAGCAGATCTTATGCATTTTATTCCAGTATTTCAAGTGGGAAAACTCAGACAAATTAAATATAAAAGAAGGGTCTTTATATTTTACATCTAAATTTGCTCAAGACAAGTTATCAACAGAATAGAAACTTGGTTATACCAATATGTCACAGAATAATGATTACTACAGTGAGAAATACCAGTTTCTGTAAATTCTCAAAATAACCTTCATTAGTACTATAAACTGCATAAAACTAAAAAAACAGCTGGGAAATTACTGCATTTTAATTTTTAAGAAACTTGGTGAGGGATGTTTTTCCACCCCCAGAATATATCTCTTGCTTTTCTAACAATATCACTAAGCCCAAGAGGGCATCTACATGCATTTCCAAGTTTCAGTAATGGTCAATGTATTAAATAACTAATCCAGTATAATGCACTATTCCAAAGTAGAGTGTTTGGCCAATGTACCTCTTCAGAGAGATACCGTAATTGCTTCACTCCACTTTCAATGAATGATCTGTAATGAAAGTTGCTTTTTTAGGCTTAACCTAGAGCTGTACCCTGTGGGAAATGATGGGTCTTTGTAAAATGTGTTACAGTTTACTAATAAGGATGCAGAAGAAGCACAACTGATGAACCAGCAAATCTGTTCTGACTTATTTGGTCTTTGCTGCATGAATTTGAATATCATCAAAATACATTATCCTTATCCATAACCTGCTTCCTATGATTCACTCTATCCTCATACTCATTTCAAAAGGAACTTTAAGCACTTGAATATTTTACATACCTGTGCTGGCCCTAGGCATTACATAAAACAGAGTATTTTTTTTTCTAAAGGACAAAAATGAAATTTTGAATAGGAAGAAGTAACCAGGTGAATATTTAGGAACTAGACAAAATCAGACAACATTTACATATATATAGATGCAGATATGTAATTTTTTTTAGAGAAACAGGGTAGAGGCAGAAGGAGAGAGAGAATCTTAAGCAGGCTCTACGCCCAGCTGTGGAGCCCAATGCAAGGCTCAATCTCACAACCCTGAGATCATGACCTGAGCCGCAACCAAGAGTCAGATGCTTAACTGATTGAGCCACCCAGATGCCCCAACAATATTTATATTTGATACTGATATGTATCAGAATCATATATTCTGATATATAATCAGAATTTCTCACCTAAAAATAATGCAAAGTTATCATTCCTGAATATTTACCAATTGGCTATCAGGGAACCATGGAGATATGGATTAAGATTCTCTTTCCACCAGTAACTGATTGTTTTATCTTGAGCACACCTGTTCATTCTTCCCTCCCTCCCTCTGGATCCCTTCCTACCTTCATTCCTTCATTCTCGAGTCATTCATGAATTCATTTAACTCCTACAGTGGGTATAACATATGCTGGGCTAATGATTGCCTCTAAGTTTAAAAAGATGAACAAAATAGTTGTTCCCAAAGGAGATCCTCATTTGAGTGACAGAAAAAAAAAAAAAAAAAAAAACCTAAACTACAAAATATTATAGGATGGGTTCATTCAGACTGCTCTGGAAACAGACAAAGGGATGTAAACTCAATTTCCCAAAGATGGTGTCACATGAACTGAGCTTTGAAAATCAAGCAGGCATTACTGCAGAAGAGGCTGTATGTGTGAGGAGGTGAAGTGGGGTAGTTATTTCGACCAGAAGAATTAGGAGAAGAGACATGCCACATCCTCTGAAATTACTTAGCTATGGGTCTAGGGTAGGTAGCAAATAAGGAAGTGATGGATTCTCCAAAGTTGGGTGCATATGCCCAAAGGTTTATAAGACAAATATAAGGGTACAGGAATAAAATATTAAAACTTCTTATACAATTATTCTTATCACCTTTTTTTTCCAAATTCTCCTTTTTGAACAAATTATTTAATGAACATAATTTTTTAGTAAATAAATAAATATATACCAGGTATATGTCCTCCCCAAATTTTAATTAGTGGTAATTCAATAAAAGAAAGAGAAAGAACCTCATATTCTATATTATCCTAAAAGTGATGCATAGTAACAAAGCATTTTAAGGAAATAAGTAACAATTGGATTTTAAGAATTTATTTATTTATTTATTTGAAAGAGAGAGAAGGGTGTGGGGGGGGGGGTGCCCATGAACATCCACTAACTAGGGAAGGGGCATATTTGGGGGAGGGAGAGGATAAGGGAGAGAATCTCAAGCAGACTCAGTACTGAGCTCTGGATCTCAAGACCCCGAGATCATGACCTGAGCAGAAACCAAGAGTTCGAAGCTCAACCACTCAGCTACCCAGGCACCCCAATGATTGGATTTTCAAAGGTCACTCTGACTGTATTCTAGAGGGTAAATTAGAAGATAAGCCCTGAGACAGGTAGAATAGTTATGAAGCCACTGCAGTAATCCTAATGAGAATATCTTAAATAATGATGGTGGCACAATAGGAATGCCAAGGAGGAGGCAGAGACTACTTGTAAGAGAAAAAAAGAGTATAAAACTATAAATCAGATTGACTTATATCATTTACTACATTTCGGACCTTACACAATTCTACAAAGATAATTCACATACCTTTCCAAAAGTTGGCCTACAGGTCAAATTAAAATGTACTATGTCCCTATTTGAGATCATTAAAACTCAAAGATGAAATTATATTCTTATTTCCTGATTAGAACCAATATTTGAAAAGCAGTATATTCAAACTATACCATTCTAGTTTTTCTCTTGTAAGTTCATTTAAATATTACTCACAAAAGATGAGAAAGGGGGACGGAAGGAGGGGAAGGCAAAGGTGAAGGTGAAAGGTACTGGATGACAGAAAGCTAAGATGCTCTAATCAGTATCTAATTACCCAATGCCATCATACTGGTGATAGAACAGAGATAGTATTTGCTTCCACTTTCTTCTCTGTTTTACCAGAAATGTTCAAGAGGCCAGGGGCTTTTAAATAAATCTGTGTCCAAATATATCACAGATTTCCTTTGCTAAGAACCAGAAACAAAACAAAAGAGAACAAATAATGAGATATAATTTAGGTAAGTTATGCTTTATCCATGGGAGTTTAAACAGTTGGCTTTAACAAACTTAGATACATTCTGTATAAGGGATCTCCATTAAGATTAAATTGTGGAAAAGGAAAAGATTTGATAATAGAATTTGATTAAGTTGTACCTTCCAGTACTATTCTCCATTAACATTTGAAGAATCCCTTTCCTATTTCTGAATGAATAAATAAATTACTGTTCAAATTTTATTTAAGATCAAAGTGCTTGGTCCTACATAAGAATTGTCACATGGGTGGCCCTGTTGCCAGAAAAGCTCCATGTGATTTAAATTGGAAATGTTTTCTTCAGAGCAGATAACTTTTTAACTAGGACAAAATGGAATATTATATGAGGTACCCTAGTGGCATTTTGTAATGGTTCCTTATCCTGGCTTCCTAAAGGGTAAAGTGTTTTCTAAGTACTTCATGTGGCCTTCAGTGGCACAGCTCCTCTCCTAAATTATTCTGGCTTTTCCACAATTCTGCCAATCAGATTTATATTGAAACTGGCTAACCAGCATAGTGACAATAAATGGATTCTCAAGGATTTTTTTCACAGGAACTTAAAATACATAAAGCATTTTTGGGGTGTCTGGCTCAGGTGATAGAGTATGCAACTCTTGATCTCCGCGTCAGAAGTTCAAGCCTCATAGTGGACGGTATAGATTACTTTAAAAAAATAAAAATAAAATAGAATCTTGGAACATGAAAAAATTAAATTAAGACTTTAAATAAAATTAAATTAAGAAATAAATAAAATACATAAGGTGCTTTACCATGACTTTAAAAAAAAATCACCATATAACGTTAAAAATGAGGTTTTCGTACCTTAAAAATGTATAGGTACTTTTGGAATAAAAAGAGGGAGAGGTGGAATATTCCTGTAATTTTTCAAAACTCTGGAAATTCACTGAATATAGACTGACAGCTCAGAGAATAAAAACAAAATGTCATCCCACAGATTCAAAAAGTGTTTATTAATCATTCTAAATTTCATTCCTCTTTTTAATGTATTCTGAGACTATCGTGGCAATCAGCATTGTATTATTGTTGTAATGATAGCTTAGGAGGCAACAAAAATCCTCTCTGGGATACTGAAATCATACAAGTTAGAGACAGCTGACAGAACACTGTTGGGGCACTTCGTTGAGAAATTACAGGTAAGGTGCCCTCTATAATAGTAAAGTCATTCCAGTTTTTCATTCCAAAATTCCAGATTTACTTCTGAACGAAACCTATATGGGGCTCAAAAACAAAATATATTCACCACCAACAATAAATTCACTGACATGTGAGCACATAACATGTGGCTTTAAATATAGCACTAAATTATTCGTCCTCCATAGAGATAGAATGGACTCTGATTCATAGAGCAGGTAACAAACCTAAGGCTCTCAATCACGGCTGAAGGAATTTACGTGCACTGCAGACATTCACTCTCTGTAGAAGGTCATTGCTTCACAGCCTGGGAAATAATCCCTGCCAGCGGACTTGCAAAGTGCCTGAGGCATCGCTCCTGAGAGGCATAACTCCTCTTCTTTCAAGGCTAGAGGTCAGAGCCATGATCACAGCTCAGTCAAATTTAAAGGAAAATGTATCTAGGGTCAAAAATATCCTAAGGAAAAATAGAAGACTAAAACTAAAAAAAATATATTGTGCTCCTCTGGGCTTTGGGATAGTGATAGGAAAACCTGTTGCAGAATATTAAATGCAGATCTTTTTTCATCTGATGGCTTCAAAATAACTAAACTGAAACTGAATACAGAATCTGATGCATGTCATGCTGCAATCAGTTTTGACGACATTTTTAAAGGCTACAAATCCATTTAAATCCTCAGCAGCCTAGACATTTTAAAAAAGAAAAAAATCAAGCTTAAGTGACTTAAACATGAAATGTGAGCATTGGTTCAATGATTAAATTACTGTATCAATTAACTTGAGTACACAGAAAGAATGCTCCTCTTTCAAAGAAATGTTAATTCTGCCCCCGATCAGACAGACCCCTCCTCATATCATGGTTGTTGCTTCATAAAACACAACTCACACAGCAAAAGGGGAGAGATGATTTATAAATAAGAATAAACTGCTGTTTGGGAATTCTTTATAAAATACATAAACTAAATTGATGTTTATGTGAAAAATATAGTCATTTCCATATACTTCCAAGAGTGAAAAACTCTGAAAATTGTTTTTGAAAATCATAAGACAGATGAAATTACCATTAAACTCGACAAAAGTGGCTTGGTACCCATAAAAATCATAAATGAGTATATTTAAAGATTAAATGCATTTCTGGATGTACGCATCGCAAAGGGGAAAGTATTTTATTTTGGTCATCTCTGCCAACTGCTATTATATGCTGTCATTTTCAGTAAGGGGAAATGTATTTGCAAAAGCAGAGTGAGCACAACAGGCCTTAAATCAGACAAGTTGGGGACTGCTGACAAAGCACTGTCTGCACTCTGCCTACCAGGGCCCTTGAATATCAGAATTTTATGGTATGTTTTCCTGACATAGCTGATAACATAGTAAACTCTACCATCTCCTTAGAATCTGGAGTACTAACCTACTTCTAAGTTTTCTCCTACTCTTTTTTTTTTTTTAAGATTTTATTTATTTATTTGACAGGCAGAGATTACAAGTAGGCTGAGAGGCAGCCAGAGAGAGAGAAGGAGGAAGCAGGCTCCCCCCCCCCCCCCCCCGAGCAGAGAGCCCGATGCGGGGCTCGATCCCAGGACCCTGGGATCATGACCTGAGCCGAAGGCAGAGGCTTTAACCCACTGAGCCACCCAGGCGCCCCTTCTCCTACTCTTTTAAGGGACCAGACCCCACCCTGGCAAGAAGGAAAGGAAGATTTCCTGATGAACTGATTTTGTCCTTTCATTATTCTTGGCCTTTCGAATCTCAGTTCAGAGATTACCTGGTCACTGTTTCCTGTATCACTTAGAACAGACTATGTTACAGTGAGGTAGCGACTTAACCCTGAAATCTCTTTCAGGGTTACACCAAAAGTTTTATTTCTCACTCATATAAAGTCTGTTTCAAGTCTGGCAGCCATCCATAGCAGCTCCCTCTCAAGGGTGAGTGCCAGTCCTATCTCCATGTGACTTGGTTATCTTAACATGTCATACCCATATTGCCATGACAGGGTAATAAAGATCTGGAGGACAAGGTAATAAGGAGAGAGCAATTAGAAAATCTAAGGGAGGGGAACCTGGGTTGTGCAGTTGGTTAAGCATCTGACTCTTGGTTTCACCTCTCAGTGCTGAGATCAAGTCCTCTATGGGGCTCCATGCTTAGTGTGGAGTCTGCTTAAGACTCTCTCTCTCTCCTTCCCACCACCCCCGGCCCTTCCCTCTGCACTCTCACTCCCTCTCAAATAAATGAATTAATCTTTAAAAAAAAAAAAAAAGGACAAAAATCTAAGAGAAGAATATTTTTACAGGAAGAAAAGCTTGTCCAAAGTCCAAAGCAAACTTGGTATATTCAAGAATGTAGTATATTTGTATGATGTATGTAAATCAGAAACACCCCAACTATAGTTATATGTGAAATTACCTTATATCAAAGATCTTATGTGAAGATACTTTTAAGGAATCCACCTCTATATTATCAAGTTTAAAGCATGTTTCCCATCATACTTCACCACTCTCAACTGCCAACTTTATTAAGTGCCTTAGATAGGAAGAAAAGCAGCCATTATCATATTCAATTTTCTAAAAATCAGACCCTCTTCAATTAAAAAAACAATCTATTAGAGAATAAAGCAAAACTACATAAAGTTTTAATACAAAAATTTGAGGGGCACCTTGGTGGCTCAGTTGGTTAAGTGTCTGCCTTTGGCTCAGGTCACAATCCCAGGGTCCTGGGATCAAGCCCCACATTGGGCTCCCTGCTCAGTGGGTAGCCTGCTTCTCTATTTCCCTCTGCCTGCCACTCCCCGTGCTTGTGTATTCTTTCTCTCTTTCTCTCTCTAAGGTTCCTCTCTGTCAAATAAATAAATAAAATCTTAAAAAAAAATACAAAAATTTGAAGGCAATGTGTAAGAATAAGATATATCTCCAGAGAGTATAAGGCTAAATTACCAAATAAAATTATCTACATAAACTTTTATTTCTATATTATCTATTAACTAAAGTTTCTGTCTGGTTGAGGGAAAAATAACTAGATGGATTTTCACTAAATTTTCAGGATACAGTGGCATATTTCTGTCTTAAGAAACAATCTATGTGTTATACATAACATTCATTTGCAGGGCACACAAAAAAGGTAGAGACTAACTTTCCAGAGCAGCTAAAACTAAAAGTACAACAAAAGGTCCATGAAATCCGAAAGGGCTGGTAATAGTGAGGGATAGGCCATTTTGTAAAACAATGTTATAAATGGACAGGACATGGTTTCAAATTTGAATTACAAATTATTCAACTCAAAGGCAATCAATCCAAATTCCTTGCACTGGTTTGCAATAACATTAATTCTCATATACACAACAAAATATAGTGTGTCCCAGAATGAGTAGTAATAGGGATATATTTATATAATAATAGTTAATGATTCTCCCAAACTTTCCATTGGAGAATAACTACCATACAACAGAGGTTCTGAACTAAAAGGAGGAAAAAAAAAGATTGTTTTAATTTAGGTTTTCCCAAAAGCAAATCCTGAGACAAAGATTCACATGCAATTGCTTATATAGGAGAAAAAAATGGTAGGGAAAGAAGGAAGTGAGCCTGGTAAGGAAAGGCAAGCATAAAGGGTTGGTTATTATTAATCATGTATCCATTGTGGATTAAAACCAACAAACCAACCAACAAACAAAAAAACCACTAATTCCACTCAGGATATCTGGCAACCAGTCCAAAGCAGTCTAGCCAGTATGTGAAAGACACAGTTATTTTATATATTCATTCATGTCAGCCTTTATCTAGGGCTACTTCCAGGCAGTATTAATCATCTGGCATTGCAGAGCAGAAATACAAAGTGGACCCTGGTGACAAGAAAAAGCCCTCAGACAAAGGAATACAGTGGCTGGCAATTGGGATAAAAGCCAGCATACACTGAAGTGTCAAGAGCAAGGGGATACCAATGGTAAACTAACAATCGTGTGGACAGAAATAATCTAGAAGACCCAATAAGAGAGGGACTTGAGTTGGACTTTGAGAAATGGATTGGATTTGGTTAAGGGAAAGCATTTAAGTTAGGAAAAGTAGCATGAGCAAAAGGTCTGAGGTAAGAAATCATAAGAGGTATCCTAGGTCAGTTATAAGCCAGTTTGCCTGGATCATGAATATACTTAGATATGAGATTCTTGGGAAAATATGGCAAAAAATATATGTTGGGTCCATATTAAGAAAGGTAGAAATGCTGGCTAAACAGTTTAAACTTTTTCTTCTAGGTATTAGGGAACCTTTAAGTTTCCAAGCAGGAAATTAATAAAATGAAAACATTACTTTATGGCATCAATGTCCATGTTGGCACCACTCTTGTCTTTGGAATGTAAACTTCTATTGGATAGGATATGTATCTGTTCAATTTCCCTAGAGGAGGAATACATGCAGAGAACCATTCAGTAACCTATTAACAATGAGCACCCCAAATACAAAGAACTGTGGTATCTAAATACCATTTCTAAGGTTCCTTGAAAAAAGTCCGGATTCCAGATCTGTGTAGAATACTTACAAGATGACTTTAAAACATTTTGTTATTCCAGAAAGGAAGCTGTCAAACACTACAGTACCCTGGTCAAAAGAACAAAGGAGCCCACTTAGGGTTCCAACCCTAAGTTCAACAATTTGAACATCAAAATAATAAATATTACAGAAATATGGTTTTTTAAAAGATTTTATTTGTTTATTTTACAGACAGAGCTCACAAGTAGGCAGTGAGGCAGGCAGAGAGAGAAATATGTTTTAAATAATATCTTCAATGACTAGAAATATATCAAAAATTTTAACATCTATAAGTTCATAAAAATATTTAAAAACTTGAAGGATATTAGGGAACTAACTCTAGTTTTTCCTAAAACTAGAAAATAAAGGAAAATTGTACACTTATCCTAATTTTCCTATGTAAACTGTACTTAATGAGGTAAAGCTCTTTATTACAAAAAATAATTTCTCTTAATAAATGTAGTATGGTCAAATTAGAATTTCATCATTTTGCAACTTCTAAAGAAATAATGGAACTAGACAATAATCATTAATGGCTGCTAAAACTATTAGCTGAAAAGTGATGGGAAAATTCATATTAACAATATTTAGACCCAAAAAGCAATTGCAACATGACACAGACAACCAGACAGTGGGAGCCTCTTAATGTAAAATAATGGGAAGCAAATAATTCCTATGAATTCTTTCTGCCCATTGGAAAAAAATGTTTTTTGAATCTGAATAACCAGTTCAGGGGCAGCTGGGTGGCTCAGTGGGTTAAAGCCTCTGCCTTCAGCTCAGGTCATGATCCCAAGGATCAGGAACAAGCCCCACATTGGCCTCTCTCCTCAGCGGGGAGCCTGCTTCCCCCCCAATTTCTCTCAACCTGCCTCTCTGCCTACTTGTGATTGCTGTCTGTCAAATAAATAATTAAAATCTTTCAAAAAAAAAAAAAAGAACTACCAGTTTATAAGAAATAAGGCAAAAAGAAACACAGGAATACAATTTCTAAAATTCAGAATATGGGACAGTCTACAAAGCAGATAATCATTATTCTTAAATAAATCACAAGAAAAAAATTGTAGAAGAAACTATAGATCAAAAAACATCAACTGTAATGTGGAAACTTTGTTTAGAACTTTGTTTTAGAAGAAGTGTAAAATATATTTTTAAAAATTTGAGACAATTATATTTGATATTTAATGAGTCTTCCATATTACAGAATTATTATAAAAATTTTAGTCATACTAACGATAATATAATTTTGTTCTTTTTAAGAGCCATTTTACATTTTAAATATATATTCATAATTCCAAAAAGTTTACCCTTAAATATTTATCAATAAAATAATATGGTGCCTGGTATTTACTTCACAAGAATTCAAAAAACTGGCATGGCTATATATTTGTAATTGTTTATGCTAGATGATTAATATATGACTGCTCCTTATACTAATCTATTAAATATATGTTTGAAGACAAAAGTTTGGGTTACCAAAACTTTGTACTTCTGATCTTCTGTATGATCCTTGCTATCATTAGAGACTAAAGACAACTACCCACAGAAAGAAGCATAGGGCAAAGCTTTAAAAAGCAGTAATGATGGGGTGCCTTGGAAGCTCAGTCAGAAAATCGAGCAACTCTGGATCTTGGGGTATCGAGTTCAAGCCCTACACTGGGTGTAGAGATTATTAAAAAATAAATAAACAAACTTAAATAAATAAATAAATAAATAAATAGTAAACATTTTAAAAAACAGTAATGAAAGCACAATGCCAAGGAGTATACATAACTTCACTGTGAGAAGAAAAAGCTTCCAATGTCTCAAATTCATTCAGGAAGCAATGGTCAGCCTTAGCCAATTCAACTTGCTGATTGCCAAGGTGGCAGTTTGTAAAGAAAAAAAGCCCTGGTCTAGAAGACTACCAACAGCCAGTTCTGCAAGCTCGGACTCACGTAACTTTAGGTTTTGGAATTTGAAAACACAGTAAGTGAAATAACAGCATGAATGATAATTGCATTGTGAGTACTAACTCTAAATTCTAAACTTCGTAAGAGCTTAAAACGCATTATCCTCTTTTAACCGCATAATCCAAGGAGGAGTTGTGGGCACATAATATATACTTTTTAAAGGACGATTAAATGAAGTAGGCAATAATATATAGTACCATTTTGCACATAACGAGTTTAGGTTCAGAGGTGCACACTGTTTTTAGGTCCAGCCAATATTCCAGGTGGAAGAATGCTTGGAACATGCATGCCACTGCATCAGACCATACAAGAGAGGAGGTTAGGGGACTGGGTGTGAAACACTGGAAAACTTAAAAAACCTCTTCCACAGACCTACAGCTTTACGTCGGCCGCACCACACTTCATAGGTCTCCGGAAGACCGGGAAGGAAAACCAGCCTTTCACTCACCCCCAAGAAGCTGGATGTCACAGCCTGGACCTCCCGCCGAGGCTCCCGAGCGCCTTCGCCAACCTCCACCCCCCCCAAACCCCTCCCCTTCACGGATCGCGCACTATTTGTGACCGTGAAACTACATTACCCATAAAACCGTTCGAGAATAGCGAACCTCCGCCGGAAGTCAGGAAGGCTGAATCCGGCGCCGGGAAGAGTGAGAGTGGGGTTTTCCCGGTGTTGCGGCTCTATCCTGCATTCCTCTACTCTGGTCACCTTTGGGTTAGTAGCAGCAATGAGTAGTTAGTCGGCCCCGGTGCCCTTCTTGGGGTGGGTGACCAATTCTCAGTACTTTTTGATTTCAGCGCTGTTGGCCTGGCCATGCTGGGTGTTTGGCGCAGCCTCGGAATGCGGTGAGGATGCAGGCGCGGGAGCTATGGGCTGGTAGCCCGGCTTCACAGAGAGGGCAGGGGATGCCGCCGGTAGGCTGCTGTGGCCTTTGCGGCCCAGTCTGTGAGGTGGGGAAAACGAAGTGCTGCCGCCTCTGTATATTCCCGTTTAAAAGGAGTCTCACAGAAGTGACAAGAAAGTAAACTATCTCAAGGCAATTAAATGTTAGCAGAGACCTTGTGTAGGTGGCGCTTGACCTGTTAAATGGCCACCTCGAATGCTGAAGGCCGTGGAATTCGTTAAATCGTCATTGACTTCACTGACGGATCTGTATTTGAACTCTGCCCTGTCTCCTTAAC
The DNA here is from genome assembly GCF_964662115.1 of Mustela nivalis. Classification (NCBI taxonomy): domain Eukaryota; kingdom Metazoa; phylum Chordata; class Mammalia; order Carnivora; family Mustelidae; genus Mustela; species Mustela nivalis. The sequence goes on from NC_139022.1 coordinate 56,057,861, forward strand.
CATGTGACCATGAGCGAGTCGTGGGCCCTCGGTACTTACCGGTAAAAGTTGGGTGTCGTTTGCTTAAAGGGCCTCTCAGAATGGTCTGTGTTCTTTTTGGAAAGCAAGGACGGCATTTGGCTAAGGGAATCACCTCATCCTGCCTTCACATTCTTACCTTGTGGAGAACCTGTCAATGAGAAATGAAAAAATAAATCCAGCAGGAGAACTGGAGTGCAGATTCTGTGTGATTCTCTGGAAAGAGAAATGGTTGTTTCTAGATGGCTATGCTGCCACCAAAAAAAAAAAAAAGCCAAGGGAGAAAGTATACATTTTTCACTGCCTTTCTTCTGAGAATATTGTAGTCATAAGAATTGCACCGGAGATAGTGAATGGTACTTTGTTTTTGGAGGACAGTTTTGCAGTCTGCCCTGTGGAGTGTCCTGTGGGGAGGGTGTAGAAATGACTATGACCTCAGAACATGACACAGTAAAATATTGCTTAAAGTAAACCTAGCTGAAGAACCTGTGTGGTGATTTTTGGAAAATCTGTTTTAGGGGAAAGGCAACTTGAAAGGGACACTATCCATGAGTCAGTATACAGCAATGATTCCAAATGAAGTCCTGAAAAGTTGTAGCTTTTGTTACTGATAATATTTGTAAAGCATTTAGAAATCTCAGTATGAACAGAACAGCGAAGTAAATTCTACAGTAAAGAAATAGTTTTCTCATATAAAAGCCACTCCACTAATTTAAATTATAAACACATTTTCACCATTCCTGTGAGTAGTTTTTTAAGCCTTTTATTTTAATCCCAGTATAGTTAAGTGTTAAAATTAGTTTCAGGTGTACAGTATTGTGATTCAGCAGTTCTATATGCTATTGCATGCTCATCCTGAGTATACTTTAATCCCCATCACCTATTTCACCTGCCCCACCCCCGCCGACCTCCCCTTTGTGTAGTTAAATTTTACCTTTTTATAAGTAGCAGGAAGATAAAAACACGAAAAGTAAATTTTCAGCCCATTTTTCCTTAAATTTTGTTCATACTCCCTCGACTATAAAACTGATCAACCAAATTGCAGTGTGGGAATGCTAGAGATGGCACTCAAAATGTATGGACTATAACCTTTTCTTTTTAACCCAAATATCTTAATGCTTAGATTAATAGAAACTAGTTAGAATCCAAATCAATTCTTTTTTTTTTTAAAGATTTTATTTATTTATTTGACAGAGAGAAATCACAAGTACACTGAGAGGCAGGCAGAGAGAGAGAAGGAAGCAGGCTCCCTGCTGAGCAGAGAGCCCAATGCGGGACTCGATCCCAGAACCCTGAGATCATGACCTGAGCCGAAGGCAGCGGCTTAACCCACTGAACCACCCAGGCGCCCCCCAAATCAATTCTTAAATAGCATTTCACTGAACAAAAATTAATATCTTACAAAAAATATTTTATTCTCATAGAGAACTTAAGTTTGAACCATTTCCACAAAGAATAGTTCAGTTTGTGCTCTACCACTTTCAATCCACATTGAGATGAAATTTATTAAGAGGTATGAAACATATTTTCTATATTTTTCTTACTGAAACAGCAAATAACAATGCAAAGTTAATGGTTTAAAAAGCTTCTTTGATTCAAATTTTGACAAAGTGACCAAATGAACAGGGTTCAATAATTGATCCAAAATATATTGTTACCTGATTTATGACAAAAATGATAACTGCAGTGCAATGGGACAAATGGTAATTTCAAGAGTGGTGCCAAGTCATACGGATTATCCACTGGGATAAAAATGTATCTAGCCCCTACTTCATACTATGAACCAAGATCAATCCCAGATGGATTGTAGAATTAATTGTGCACGGGAAAGCAATAAATTGTTTTCATGTGAAACTTAACACAATTTTCGAATAATCAGCTGTAGGATAATAATTTTCCTAAGGGAAGGCACCTGTTTCTGGGTACTATAGAATCTAAGAGAATACTACTCATCATCTGCTAAAAAACCTCTGACTTGACTTACGCTTTAACTCCCCTCATTCCTCTGATCTATATTGAAATCCCTCCGGAATACTTCAGAGTCCTCCTCCTCTTCATAATGTTTGTTACCTGACACTCCTTCTCAAGGATATGCTTCCTTATCTTTATTACCAAAGTTCTTCATACGTTGTTATACATCCCATGATGAATTATATTTAAAATTAAAATTATATTTAAGACAATTTTGAAATGTATGCTGTGATGCCAATTGACTACTAATTACCTTTTGAAGAGTATGTAATTTAAAAACCATAACTGTCCTAATTACATCTGTATGTAGGTAATGTTCCACCATTGAACAAATAGCAATTGAAAATGAGGATTTTTTTTTTCTATTTTCCTCTTTTTAAGGAAGAAATGTCTTCTATAAAAAGAAGCCCAAATCAAGAAATAATTTCCCAGTTTCACTATTCAGCAGCAGAAGGAGATATTGCCAGGTTAACAGTAATCCTCAGTCATTCTCCATCTCTTCTCAATGAAACGTCTGAAAATGGCTGGACTGCTTTAATGTATGCTGCAAGAAATGGGCACCCAGATGTTGTCCAATTTCTACTTGAGAAAGGGTAAACATTTTAGGGACTACTACTTGAAGGGCTCTGGTTTAATTTCTGGGTTACATACTTCCTTTTATATTTTTCTTGTAGCCATATTTATACCATTGGGCTTGTAAATAACTCACTGACCAGTTTTATTATATAAAAACACAGCATAGTATCTAACTAAAAGCCTTTAACTCCATTTGTTGAGAGAGAAATCCTTCATACTTAATATCAAATCAAATTTATGAGTTAGTCTAATCCTTTACTCCCCAATAGAAAATGTAGATCTACCCACTATGACTATGAAGAACCCCTCATAAAATTTTAATTTTTTCTTATAACATATAAAACTTACTGTTTTTATTTTATAATTCCCCAGAAATACTAAATATCTATCTCTAACTTTTCATCATTTATTATATCTTTTAACCTTCCCATTAGTAAATTATGTCCTAAAAGGGAAAAATCTACATAATAATCATTAGTGGGGCTATCATATGCATCTGGAAACATTTTATTGTAATAAATATTAAAGAAAATGTTTATTTCCTATTTTATTTTTCTTTCCATCTGTAGGTGTGACAGATCCATTGTCAATAAATCAAGGCAGACTGCACTGGATATTGCAAAATTTTGGGGTTATAAGCATATAGCTAATTTACTAGCTAATGCTAAAGGTGGGATGAAGCCTTGGTTCATAACTAATGAAGTGGAAGATTGTGAAAATTATTTTAGCAGAACACTATTAGACCGAAAAAGTGAAAAAAGAAATAATTCTGACTGGCTACTAGCTAAAGAAAGCCATCCAGCCACAGTTTATATCCTTTTCTCAGACTTAAATCCCTTGGTTACTCTAGGTGGCAATAAAGAAAGTTTCCAACAGCCAGAAGTCAGGCTTTGTCAGCTGAACTACACAGATATAAAAAATTATTTGGGTCAGCGTGAAAAGATCACCTTGATTTTTCTTGGAGTAGAACTTGAAATGAAAAAAGAATCATTTAATTATGCTGGAGAAGTCCCAAGAGAAGAAGAAGATGGGTTGGTTGCCTGGTTTGCTCTAGGTATAGATCCTGCTGCTGCCGAAGAATTTAAGCAAAGACACGAAAATTGTTATTTTCTTCATCCTCCAATGCCAGCTCTTCTGCAATTGAAAGAAAAAGAAGCTGGTAAGAAGTGTATATGGTTTACCTATTGGTAACAATTACTTGTTGGTAATAATCGGGGTTTTGGAACTGGGTTGGAGTTATACATATCTTCATTTTCTAGGAGGCGTGCTTTTTTCAGTAAGCAATGAAATTAGGCTATCTTCATTAGAACTTTCCTAAATTTTTCATTCTAGGGTACTACTCTCCTGAGCAGTTACAGTAGTTTTAATCAGCCAAAATTACTTTCCCCAAAATTAATCCTAATGTGTGCTAGTGTTATTTGATTCTTCAGTGAATAATTATGAGCACTTGCTACACACTAAGCATGATGGCAAAGACTGATTATTTTGTTTTCTGTTGCTGGGTATGCTAGTTCATGTGGGGCCTTATATGCCATGGTTTTATTCCAAATTGCTTTTAAATGTTGTAACCTGACCTATGGTTTTAAAAAACAAAAACCCTCACTCTGCCTGCTTTGTAGATCATGATTTGTAGGTAATTAAGTGTGAAGTTAGAAGTCTTGTTAAGAGGGGATTGGCGATTACAGTAGTTTAAGTAAAGAGATTGCAGTGGATTGGTTTGATGGAGCAAAAGGGAAAGTTTGAGATGTTCTGGAGGTAAAACTGATCAGGCTTGATCAGTGTAGAGGCTATTATAAGTGAGAGAGATGATAGTACCCTGGACCACAGCCTGACTTAAGGTGATAATGGTATAGATAAAGAAAGGGGTTTATGTTCAAGGTATATTTTAGAGAGAAAATTATCAGCATTTGCTGATGGATTGGGTATGGGATATATAATGATGAAAGAAAAGATCAAGAATGATGGCTAGGTTTGAGAGTTTAGTAATTTGGTGTATAGTGATACTATTTCTTGATTAATATAGGGTAACAGGTTGAGCAAGTGAAGCAGGACAGTCTTGAAGTAAATAAATCAAGATTTTAGTTTTGGGCATATTCAGTTATAGAGGAGGATATTGGAATCTGGAACACAGAGGTGAGGTGTGAAGTGGACATACCCATATGGGAGTCATCAACGTAAAGGTGATATTTAGATCTCAGGAAACTGAGATGGGGAGTTGAGAACAAGCAAGAAAGAGAGCCTCAGAATCATACCTTAATCCCCCTAAATGTTGAGGTCAGGTAGAAAGAGAGGAGCCATCAAAGGTATTATTGACAGTGTGGCCATAAGGTACGAGGAAAACAGGAGAATGTGCTCATGGAAATCAAGAGAGCAGAGTATTTCAAGGAGGAAGTGGTCAAATATATTGAATGCTGTAAGATAGACCAAAAAAAAATTTTTTTTAAGGATCTTTCATTTTGGTAATAGGAAGCTGTTGATGAATTTGACAAGAGGTATATTGATGAAGTGGAAAGAATATAAGCTAAATAAAGGTATCCTCAAAAGTTAGTGGGAGGTAAGGAATGTCACCTTGTCATTGTCCACCTTCCCTTAGAAGATGTGTGGTGGGTCCTTTCAGAGACCGCTTAGATTATCTCATCCCAAAGTCTGGATTGGTATGTTTTAGTCTCCTCATCTATGGAGAAAACATTGCACTTTTTAAAGAAAATATCTTTTCTCAGGCCACTTGGGTGCTCAGTCATTAAGTGGCTGCCTTCGGCTCAGGTCATGATCCCAGAGTCCTGGGATCAAGCCCATGCATCAGGCTTCCTGCTCAGTGGAGACTCTGCTTCTCCCTCTGCCCCTCCCCACCACTCGTGCTCTCATTCTCTCTCAAAAATAAATAAATTATTTTTTGAAAAAGAAAATATCTTTTCTTTGTAGCTATGTAATTTTAAGATCAAAAGGGTCTCTCTCTTCCTCTCTCTTTTTACTAGCAAGAAAACTGAGGCCCTTTTATTCACTTGCTGTGTAAACTTCCACAGTTAACCTCTTTGTGCCTCAGTTTCCTCCTCTAGAAAGAGAGGATGATAATACCTACATTATAGGATGGATCTAAACATTAAATAAAATGAGGTAACCTATGTAAGGTTGAACTATGTAAGTATTTTTATTCATTTCACATAAAATATGTTTGTATTATTTGTCATTTGTATTATCCGCCAATACCCCACTATCCTCTGTATCAGACGGGCCAATAGAAATCTAACTGTTTTGTTCCTCATAAATAAATAAATGATACATATGAAGATCTTTCTATGATGCGTCACACATAGTTGGTACTAAATAAATACTAGCATTTCTTATTGAAACAATATTGAAATAATGTAAGTAGCACAAATTACATATTACAAGATGACATAATAAGGAAATATTTACTGTTGCCTACAGTTCATTGAATTTCAGTATTAATTTGTTTTTATGCATGGTTTATTTTGTTTTTCCCAGTTTAAAACATTATTATTGTTGTTTATGGTCACTTTGCTTTTTTTTTCAAAAATCCTTAACCCAAATAATGTGTTTTAGTGAGAGCAAGTGTCAGGCAAATGCAAATGTAACATTTCTACTTTTACTGTTTCAATTATAACATTTCTGATCAGGCCATTTTCTTTTTTGAAGTACCAGGGTAAAGGCTATAGCCAAAGTATATATATTTTTATATATGTATATAGAAGATTTATTCTAGTAGGCATTTTTTTCATGAACAAAGTTAACCATGAATGTTATAAATGAAGTATTTTTTTTAATATTCTGTGCAATTTCCAGTTGTAAACAGGATGTGTTTCATGGTGACATGGACCGGTACTAGTTTAGGGACCCAGGAAAGGAAATTCCTGTAGTTTTCTATTAATATGTTCTTTATAGTCCAAGTCTAAATTAGGAAGTGTCTACATAGTGTATTTTTATAAGAGTCACTATTATAAAATCAATATTTGTAAGTTCACTAGAATACACTAGAACCTTGTGTATCTAAAATTTAAAAATCACCAATTGTAAAAGCCTGACCTAATATAGTATATAAGATAGGTGTGCTAATACCTATCTTACATAAGAGTTGCATCTTATTAGTTCAAATTAAAGTTAAATCAGATTTTCATCTGTCATCTATTGGATTAAATATTTTATTTCAAAAGAACTATACATTATAAAAATAAGAATATGAAAATTCTTGATCACCTAGCTATTCAGAAAATATAGTGTATGCCTTGACTTATGAACATTTTACTTTGATAATTTGTTTACAGTTTATCACAGAAATAAAACTTTTTTATGCTTCTCTTAAAGGGGTTGTAGCCCAAGCAAGATCTGTTCTTGCCTGGCACAGTCGATACAAATTCTGCCCAACCTGTGGAAGTGCAACTAAAATTGAAGAAGGTGGCTACAAAAGAGTCTGCTTAAAAGAAGACTGCCCTAGCCTCCATGGTGTTCACAATACATCATATCCAAGAGTTGGTAAGCTTTTTCTTTTACAGTGAAATTTCAGCCATCTGGAATCTTAGGGAATAAGACATTCTGGGAAGACAAGATTTTGAGTTTTTGAAGGGTTCACCTTTTTATTAAAACCACATTTAATATAACTTGAGACTATAAGTATTAAATATTAAATAGTTTCATGGCTTTTAAGTAAGGGACATTGTACATAATTAGCCTTTTTTTTCTTTTAAGATTTTATATATTTATTTGTCAGAGAGAGAGCACAAGCAGGGAGAGTGGCAAAACATAGGGAGAAGCAAGCTCCCCACTGAGGAAGAAGCCTGATGCAGGGCTTGATCCCAGGACTCTAGGATCATAACCTGAGCCAAAGGCAGAAACTTAATCTTACTGAGCCAGCCAGGCATTCCTAATTAGCCATTTCTTAACTCTGAGTTAATCAAAATGAATTTTATGTATTAAAATACATGATTTCAAAAGTCTACCAATCTGGATCTGCTTAGTGCAGAGACCAAAAAGAATAAAATAAAATAAAAATAAATAAAAAACAACAATTCAGTACCTGTTCAGGACATCACCAAGGCAGTACAGCCTGGAGCTAGCATCACTCATGTTGCCTACCTATACATACCTTCTCTCCTTCTAAATGCTGCTTTGGAGCCTTCTATAGGTTTGGAAATATGAGAACCTCGTCCTTTAAAACTTGTGAAAAAATAATAATAAACTAATCAATACCTGAGGAAGTCTCCTGAGAGTAAAATGCATGACTTTGTGACACCTGGTTTCACTGCTCAGGAGCCTTTTCCGTTTGATTCCTGTTTTCATTCATGATCTAGTAAGGAGAATTCACTGCATTAATGACTTCTGGGAAATAAACTCTAAGTTAAATTTTATGTTTTTAATGGCTTAAACTTAGTCATAGAGCCACTTTAGCTTTTAAAAACATTTGTTCAAGTTTGGGATGGAAGGGAGAGGAAAATTCGTATTTACTATGGTAAAATTTGTATGTTCTTCATGCCATATAATACCTACTCTTGGAATGTCTGGGTAGCCCACTCATTAGGCATCTGCCTTCAGCTCAGTTATGATCCTGCAGTCCTGGGATTGAGTCCTGCGTAGGGCTTAAGAAACCTGTTTCTCCTTCTGCCGGCTGCTCCCCCTATTTGTGCTCTCTCTCTCTCTCTCTTTCAAATAAATAAATAAATTATTTTTAAAAAGTGCCTACTCTAACATTTTTATAATTAAAATATATGCCTAGCATACAGTAAGTATGTAATACCTGTTGCTATTAAGAAGAAGGCAAAATTGATCTTTCTTTACGTATCATATTCTTTGCAGTTTCCCTGAAATATTCTGTCATGAGGCAGAAAGAAACAGTCTCATAATTAGAAAAGAGTCTTGTTCTTATAAGGGCTATACCTTTTTATTATACTGTTTGACAGTGACTTTACACAATTAAATTATTTTTCCTATCATTCACTCATCTGATTTTTTTTTAAAAAACAGATCCAGTAGTAATCATGCAAGTTATTCATCCAGATGGGACCAAATGTCTTTTAGGCAGGCAGAAAAGATTTCCCCCAGGCATGTTTACTTGCCTTGCTGGATTTATTGAACCTGGTAAGCCTTTATTTAATAATTTTAATAATAATCTTCCTTTAACTTAAAATTTCCAAATAAAAATTTTAGGCGGCATTTGAAAATTATCATGCTGTGAAATTGGGCATTTTTAAATATCTTCTGTGTATTTTGAGTGCTGTAATATTTGTTTTTACTAGAATAATTTTGTCCATTTTAATAATTCAACATTTCGTCTTTCATATTATTGCTATTACCAAAGTAACTGCATGACTTACACCTTACTTCCTTCTTTACTAGACCCAACTTTGTCACCTTATCAAAGAGGCCTTCCCAAATAGCCCCAAATACATTAGTTAGCATCATACTCTGCATTCACAATTCTGTCATCCTGCCTGACTTTTCCCTATAGCGCTCATTACTACCTGACATGGTTTGTATGTATGTATGTATTTATGTATGTATAATTGTATTTATGTATATGAGATTGTATCTCTGTATTTATTATATGATGTATGTATGATGTATCTATTTATCTATCTACTCTTTTCTTATCTTCTCATACCAGAATGTAAGTTGAGTAAGGGCTAGGACTTTATTTCATTCATCATTATAGCCCACACCCTTAGAGCACTGCCTTATATGTAGTAGGAGCTCAGCAAATATCTGTGGAATAAATGCTAATTAATATATGTGTTTAATCTTAACTTCCAGTATTAATCTGCACTGATAATAATAGTAGTAAACATACTTTGTGCACACTCTCTTTTGAAGGCTTCCCAGATATTAAATCATATGATCCTCATACAGCCTTATAAAGTACATACTTATTACAGCCATTTTACAGATAGGGCACTGTGGTACAGGGGCTGAATCACTTGCCCAAGATCAAACAGCTTATCAGTGATAGGGCAGGAATACAAACCTGAGCAATTTGGCAGAGTCCATGCATGCTCTTAATCACTATGCTGTCTCTAATAACTCTACGCCCTTTTTTTTTTTTTAACTGCTTTGTACCATTTTATTTATAAATACTCTTCAATTCACCCATCTGCTGTCGGACAGTTAGTTTATATCTGTTTTGGCTATTGCAAACAACACTGCAAAGAATATTCTTATACTGCTCCTTGTGCACATTTGCAAGAGTTATCAAGGGTATACTTGAGAGTAGAATTGTTGGCTCATAGGTTATAAGCATCCTAACCTTTCATAGACATTGCCAAGTTGCTCTCGGAAGTGTTCCTACCAATTTATAGTCTAAAAGCACATGAAATGTTCTATTATTCCATATCTTCACCAAGTTAGGATTTTCATACTTTATAATGTCCTAATCTGATAGGTATGAAATAGTCTTATTGTAGTTTTCATTTCCCTGCTGTTGGAGCATCTTTTTCAAATGTGTTTTAGGCATCTGATTTTCTTTTCTCTGAATTTTACATGTTTATACTCTTTGCCTAATTTTTTTTTTGGTTGTTTATCTATCTTTTCTCATTTCAGGTGTTTTGTAATATGTATTCTTTAGCTATGGCCTAGCAGATATCTTAACGCTAGTCTATGATTTACCTTTCCACAATTTTTTTTGGTGAACATGAGTTGATTTTAATATGGAAATATAGCATCTATTTGAAATAAAAAGTTACATTTAAATAGCAAAATATTTCTAAACTTTCAGATAAACTTAGAAACCATTCTCTTTATTCTATTTCTCAATTCTAACAAATCAGAATTAAAAAGCACATTTTGGGGTACCTGGGTGGCTCAGAGGGTTACACCGCTTGGCACGGAGCCTGCTTCCCCTCTCTCTCTGTCTGCCTCTCCACCTACTTGTGATCTTTCTCTCTGTATCATATAAATATATAAATATCATATTTATATGACTTATATGATATTTATATATGTTTATATATATAATATATATATTTATATATTATATATGTCATACAAATAAAAATAGATATGTATTTATATATATATAAATTTAAAAAAATTTTTAAGTACATTTCTAGGCACTACTTTATTTTATCATAACTGAGTCAATAGTCATCTAGAAGAAAAAAAAATCATTTAGAAAGAAAAAATACTGTTTCTTATATGGTTTTTAAACTTTTAGTGTTAATGTAATTTTCAACTCTTTTCAAGAAAGTTGTCTGCAGTAATTTTTTAATGACAGAAAACAGTTTCAAAATTTTAGTAAGGAAAAAGCCATTTATAAAAATCTTGGAATGGTAATTTGTAACTATTTAGTGATAATATGTAAATGAGATAATATATAAAATGTTTGCATGGTGTTCAGCTAATAGCAGGTGCTGGATAGTTGTAGATGTTACCATTTTTACACTGTAACCAAAAAATCTGGACATTCAGGAAAAATTTGGGGGCATTTTGATTATGTATGTGGTCATATACTTTAATAATTTTTTTTAAAATTCCAGTCTAGTTTTAGGCTTCTGCTTTCTCATGCTTTGAATTGGGTTTCTGTCCAAAGTGATTTCCAAATGTTTGAACCATTCGGAGCACAAAATGTCCAAGGCATGTTCATCAGCTACTTGTTCTTTTGCCCCATTTGATTAGGAGAGACAATAGAAGATGCTGTTCGGAGAGAAGTAGAAGAGGAAAGTGGAGTCAAAGTTGGCCATGTTCAGTATGTCTCTTGTCAGCCATGGCCAATGCCCTCCTCCTTAATGATTGGTTGCTTAGCTGTGGCAGTGTCTACAGAAATTAAAGTTGACAAGAATGAAATAGAGGATGCCCGCTGGTTCACTAGAGAACAGGTAAAGTTCAATTTAATTTCCTTCTTCTATTGATTGTTCTCTGACTGTATCAGTTTGGGCATGCAGCAGGGATACATGTTTTCACCAAGTTGAATGAATGGTATGGCCCACCCATCATGCATGGATTACAGTGTAATTGATGTGTCCTATATCAGCTCATTCTGTAAGGTTCTTTTAGTTAATGACTCTGTGCCATTTTCTAATTTCAAATGCCATTCCTTCAGATTAATGATGCTTTTCAATGGACTTAAAATAGGTAAACATTATGAGAACTATGAGAAACAGGAAGATTATTCTGAGATATTTTGTATTTTAGTTTACAGCATTAAAACAAGTAGTCCTCAAAAAGTATCAGTAAAAATGCTTAAAATTTTTGAAAAGTTCTTGTTCTTTTTAAAATGTGCTTAAGGACACAAATAACAAAACTATATACCAAAGATACATTCACAAAAACTTTTTAAAACATCTTCCTTCAGTAGTATAATGAAAGATAAATTACTTGTCTGTGTTTTGCTTAACCCAAAGTATTTGTAGAGAAAACAAATGGATGCACTATTAGTAATGAAGAGTGAAATCATTTCTGCTTTGCCTAAACAAAATTTATTTTATGTTCAACTTCACAAAGGACAAATTAAGTGTTTTTTGGAATTTTATAAAATGGAAACTGTTGGAAAGTTGATTTTACTTTGAAAATAAGTGTGGAGGGGCGCCTGGGTGGCTCAGTGGATTGAGCCACTGCCTTCGGCTCAGGTCATGATCTCAGGGTCCTGGGATCGAGCCCCGCATCAGGCTCTCTGCTCGGCAGGGAGCCTGCTTCCTCCTCTCTCTCTGCCTGCCTCTCTTCCTACTTGTGATCTCTCTCTGTCAAATAAATAAATAAAATCTTTAAAAAAAAAAAAGAAAAGAAAAGAAGTATGGAGCATGTACTTTTCTTTTTCATGTCCTTATTTTCATAAGGGAATATGCTCTTCTGGAATATTTTTACAAATTGATTCATTAACTCATTGAATCAACTAAAAGTACTGTACTAAATTTTGCATATTGAACATGGATGTTGTCACTTTGTACTGTTGCTACTCACTGTAAAATAGTCACATTTTAGTTAAATTGCATAAGCATAGAAGTAGTACTTAAGTTGTGACAGTGTTGAAATCCTAATACATTTTATTATGGTGTATTTTAGGTTGTGGATGTTCTGACCAAAGGGAAGCAGCAGGCATTCTTTGTGCCTCCAAGCCGAGCTATTGCCCATCAGTTAATCAAACACTGGATTGGAATGAACCCCAATCTCTAAATCAAATAACTAGATTTTGAGTATTAATTGATTTCTAATAACTTATTCCTCAAGTGAGATTAGAAATATTTATTGCTCTTTGGAATGTCACAACACAGTATTGGGTTTCCAAAATAGTTTCAACACGTACTTTCCATCTTAACCATAGAATCTGTGTTTTTGTAAGTTAAAACATTGCCTCAGTTTTTGTTAAATCCAAGTCAGCCTGTCCAAATATTAAACCATATTTCTATTAAGAAAAATCATGTTATAAAGATAGATACTCTAAAATGTAAACAAACCTAAATTCCAGTGCTTCTTTAAAGCATTAGACTGCTCACTAAAGTTCTATTCTTGAGAAATAATTTTAATGAATTTTAAGCTTCATTTCCAGTCACTGTATTACCATAAAGGTTCTTTCAGCCGTCAGTAGCTGATTTTTGTTCACTTCCCATTGTATTCCACTTTTTCTCCTGGTTTCACTGTTCTAGCAGTGGTGCTGTTATAGTGCTACCATGTGTCTGTTTTGATCAGTGTTAAGAATTTTCTACTTTAACAACTCTGCTAGTGATCAGAATACCATGCCTTCATGAAAGGAGAGTTTAAGTGAGAGCATACCATTATGTATGGAACCTCCCCCTTAAACCTAAAATCAATTAATATGTATAGTTATTTATTACACTCAAAGTTGTTTTTAAGACAAATCAAAATTCTCTGCTTTCTCACTGAAATCAAGTGTATTTGAAGAATTCTCCTCAAAGATCAGATGTTTAATATTTCCCAGATAGGTTTACATATTTAATAAAAACACTGGCTTTATGTCATTCTGTGATAAGGGATGTATCTGTATTAGCAAAAATTATGTAATCATTACTAATTATATTTACTAAACTGAAATGCAACTTTTTGATTTTGGCCTTATTTCAATACATTCAAAGAAGCCTTTATAAAATAAGTATATCTTAGAACTGAATCAGCAAGATTCAGAGAAAAGTAAACTGTAGTAATTCACAATTTCACAACATAGAACTGTCATATTTTATAAGGCTATTTTGAAATTGTTTTAAAAGCTAGTCTATAAATATATAAGTTTACATAATTTGGCTCTTTAGTATTTTATGTTAGAACTGGAAGAGACCATAAGGATAATATATGTAGATCAGTGACCTTTTATAGATAAAGAAAAAGAAATCCTGAAAGGTGAATTTAATTAATTTAATCCATTAAAGTTGAATCAATTTATTAATCGATGAAAGTTACACAATTACAACTTACCATTGTTCATACAATTAATTGTAATTATAGTTAAGTTGCTTAATTTTAACAATCTGTCCTATATAGCCTAGTGTAGGACTCTTCCTCTAGTAGGAAGTAGAAACTACTATTTAAATTATGGGTAAAGTTAAGAAATTAAATGACAAGAAGGAATGATAAGACGAAATTAGGAATAAGGAATAAAAAGAAATAATTTAATTTACCAATATTGTTAATTAAAATTTTAGAAACTAAAATCATTTAACTTAAATATAATTTTCTTAGATTAAGAACTTTACTAATGAACAATGATTTTCTTAGTAACAGATGAAATGTTATTGGGATCAGGAATTTGGACAAAATTGACTTACATTGGACATTAAGATACATAATAAAATTTGAACTACATAAATACATAGAAAACTATGTGCCTTGATTCTAATGAAGTGGGACTTAAAACTTAAGGTTCAGTTTTACTCCAAATTTACTTAGAGATTCTAAGATTACATCATAAAGTTCCAGGTTTCCATGTTCAGGTAGCAAAGTAAAATATAAAATATCAACAAAATGTAGTTATAAATTTAGCTTTGGTTATTTAATCCTATGCTCAGGGAAAATCAGTAAGTAAATTGTTGTTACTAATAATCATTCTTAACATTGCTAACCTCTGAGGTAAATAACTGCATGTAAGTGAAAGGAATAGCAAATTTCAGAGGTTCAAGTGCCATGAATGTATTCTAATGGAAATGAAGGTAACAATATATTAAAATATTTATCCATTTATTCTGTTTTGTGTGTTATGTATTTTTTAATATGTTTTGAGAAATGTCTTCTGAAAAATGAAAAAGCCAAACTTTAGTCATCCTCCCTTGTTTAATGATGTGTAAACAAAAAGTATAAAAGCCCTTTTAAAAGTGGTCCTATCTAGAAAAATTAAATCTTTAAGTCATATGTGTATATATACACACATACAAACTTACACGTAGACATTTGTATACACAGTCAATAATTTTTCATCATCAGATTTGAAGTTATATGACTAATGTCTGTTTTTATCACTTGTCTCAAATTACCAATCTTTGCATTTTGAATTTTCCACTGTTTATTGTTCATGGAAGGACTAAAAGAATTAGAAGCACACATATTTAGTTGGAAAAATTACTAAGTAACTTTCAGAGATCAGGTTAGAGATTTGGATGAAGACAAAAGAATGGAACAACAAAGGGTGAGACCATGAGGTGGAAGGAGTGAGTATGTTTGTTAATAAGCCAAATAAACCCAATTAAATATCATATAAAAGTAGACAGCTGGTTCTAGAACTATGTCGCTAATGTGTATATAGAAAATAATAGGTGAAAATGTTCTGTAAAACAAATCCATTAATTATTGATTAACACAAATTTTATTAAAGATTAGAACCAACTATTAGGTTCTGAATATATACATACATATATATAGACATACATATATGTACAAACATATATACATATGTGTGTGTGTGTATTCAAGCAAGGGAGGAGTAATAGCTGTTGAATTTTATGTATGTGTTGTGGCAAAAGGCACAGTTTTTTCTGGTAGAAAAATATCTAGGACAAAGTAATCCAAAAGTGCAAAATCGGAAGTATCTGTCTATACATGTAAAAGAGCTAGTTCTTGAGGCAACCCAGAAGTCCTTGCAGCAAATGGGTTGAAAAAGAGGGCAAGAGAGTTTGACTTCAGTGCTGGTGGAGGGTGCTCAATCAGGGGTTCACGTGCTAGGGGGCTTTGACATAGAGGCAGATGAAAGGTAGGGGCAGATGTAATACACAGAGGGTATATATTTCAAGGAGAGAAGGATAATGTCACCAGAGCCTGCATCTTCAAAAAGCCTTACCAGTCAGAAGAGAAATGGAAAGGAGTTTCTTTGTGAAAATAAACTCAATACTGAAAATGATTTTTCCCCCTACACTAAGCCTTGTCCTTTTTCTTCCCAGGACACTCAGGTAGAATTCAGAACAGCTTCTGTAAGAGCAAGCACAGTTTATTATCATCTACAATAGATTTTCAAATGGTTCATTTTATTTGCCCAAAGTAGAATTGTCAAAAGGAAAGTTATTCAAGTAATAAAGATGGCATAGGAAAAATGGGTAATCAGAAGCCTGAGTTCTTTTATTGTTTGGGAAACATTTTTTCAACTATAAAAAGAACATTTGGTTATGTTAATTGGGCTAACAGGCAAATTCCTCATCCTGTTTTTATTGAAGGATATCTACATATAATTGTACTTACTGGTGGAAATAGCACTTTCAACTTTTCTCTATTCTTTCAATACTATGTTTCTCTTTTATTGCTACACATACAACACATAGTCCAGCATTGGACAATGGGTATTTCTTTTCACAATTCCCATTGTAATGATGCTGTACAGAATAGTCGGAGCAGCTGTGAAGTTTTAAAACCGATTTTAAGTTTAAAAAGAAGACTTTCTGCTAATGGAAACTTTTTCTTTCTAACTAGAAGTCTATAAGAGACAGACAAAATACAGCATAAGGAGCAAAAAAAATATATCCAGCCTTTCCAGTCTTAGGCTCATGGAAACTCTACCAGACCAACTGTCTCATCCCTAATGGATTAAGAACATTCTAACCACTTAACTTGTGAGGTGGTTTCATTTTTAGTGATGTAAAAGTTCCACCCAGAAGCAGAAATTGAAAATAGTACTTGTATCTATTTTAGAACAGCCAGTGTAAATGGACAGATGATGTTGTCTGAAGTGTTTGTTTGCTTTTTTTTTTTTTTTTTTTTTTTGGCTTTGGTTTGGTTTTTTTACTTTTCATCCTGTCCATTTTACTGTCCCCTGAAATTGTAGTCTATTGGAGCAGTGTGATGTTTTGAACACCTCAGTAGAGTACCTTATAAATATTTATACTGCTTTCAGGTAGCAGTAAGCTGAAGTTATCTCTATCAGTGGAGCTAAAAACAATTTAAAATGCCATTTATCCAATGGCTTTGCTGCTAAGAGTTATTTTGCTGGATTTACTTGTGTTTATGAAACAAGTTTGAGTACTCTAATGCCAGTTTGGAGGATTTGGAACTCCAAATAACATGTACAAATTCAAACCTCAGAGGCTGCCTTGGTCCTGACATAATCTGCTCTGCATTGTAGTGAGCTCTTTACTGGGAATGTCGCCATGAGTGGTAGCCAGTAGGAACTCTGCGTGTTCTGGGAGGCACTGTCAAGGATGAAAAGAAAATAGGCACGTGTCAGTGTGGACGTCAAAGTTTTATTGCTGTACAGATGTCTAATAATAATTAGTTCAGAAAAATATTCTCATTTTACACATATTACTGGGTTTGTCATACTGATCTTTTTCTTTAGTTTCCAGCGATTTCATACATCCTCATGAATAATAAGGATTTTTCATTTTATTATGATGATAAATTATAATATTCTATATGATAATAAATCCTAGTATTCTTTAATGATTTATCATCATTCTATTAAGATGATCACATAGAATGCATTGTTTGGTTTTTACACCATGAAGGGGGTATGTATATTTTCCTTGGTCAGTATATCTAACATTAACACTAATAAGTTGTAAGTTTAATTCAAATCCAGATTTCTGAACTTTGTGAAAAGTATTTGTTGCCTTTTTTCTCCCAGCATATTTCTCAGTACTACTTATGGATCTTTACAACAGACTCCTAAGAAAATGTAACACTTTGATTAGCTTATTCTCATAATCCTAATAATATTTATATAGGACTTTATATATAAATCTGGACAATTATTATTTCTTTTTATCCTTAACCCTGTGAAATGAATATCAATATCATTATCCCCATTTTACAGTTGGCTAAGTGGGGTTAACTTTTTCAAAGTCACATTGTGAATAAATTGGAGAGCCAAAATTTGAACCCAAGTATTTCACTTCAAATCCTTTCATCTTTCCACTTATCAGAGCTACCTCACAGAATTTTCTTAATAATGCTGTACTGAGAACTTCTGTTTCAAATTTCTCTTTTAGTTCCTTCAATTTTGGTCATTTTTCAGGTTGGACCTTATATTCTTGTTACTCTGGACATTTCTGTAAGACCTTCACTACTTGCTTAATTATCAGATTTCTATCTCCACCTATCTATTAGGATACCTGCTGGGACATTTCACTGCCTCCCAAATACTACATGTGTACAATTAAAATATCTTCTATCCCAAGTACATTTCTGTTTAATAATCTTGCAATTTCTAATACGGAACTTTTGGGTATTATTGTCTACTTCATTCCTTCATATCCTATTTCTTTTAAGTTCTTGAGTCTCATTATCTTCTCTTTCCTTCCATCTACTTCTTAATATGTATTGGATCTTAACACTTCTTGTCTCTCTGTCCATTGCCACCATCTGAACTCAGGCTACTCATCTGGTTTCTGCATCAGGTTCTTAAATTGGTCCCCTTCAGGTTTCACTCACAATTCCTTCTTCACAATGCAACCAAAGAGATCTTGCTAAATTCTTCAGAAAGACTCTCCTTTGGACAAAAGATCAAGTCCAAATTTCTTAATATAGCAACTTACCTCTGCAGTTTGAACTCTGATCACTTCCCTTCCTTCCAGCCTCATATATATCATAATTTATGTGTTTGCAAAAAAGCTACAGACAAACCTTCCAAGTTTTTATTCGACATTAATAAGAATCACCTATATAATTATGAGCCATGTCATTTGCTACTACTTTAATAGAAATGTCTCATTTATTTAAAGATTCTAAACTCTACTTCTAAACTAATTTCATTTACATATTTCATTGGATTTCAAAAATTCTAAATAAGAGCCTATATTATTTATCCCAGTTTTATAGATGAGCACATTGATCCTAAGAAAAGTCAAATGACCCTCAAAATCAATATAGGATATGGAAATGTGACTCAAATTTAAATCTTCCTCATCAAGATCTACAACCTCTGCCACACCATACATCCCATACCATACACCATACTGTTTCTGCCCCTGTATCTTTCACACAAAGATAAATGAGTTACCTTATAATTAACCCCACCAGTGTCAAGAACCAAACTAGATCAAACTCCTTTTGGGGGGGGTTGGGATGGGTGGGAGTTCTTCCACTCCATTTACACCACATGAACATCATCTGTGTCTTGAAGTACCCCTATCGAAATTCCTAGGCCACAAAAGCACACAGTACATCATTTTTCATTAAAGGTATGTTTGAAAACCCAACAGACTGAAAGGAATGGTTAGGACAGATAATAATAGACTGATTAAAGGATGGTAGATCATTCCTGACACTCCATAAGATTAAGTATGCTAATCAGATTTTGGATTTAGACAACCCAGATAAATCCCAAGTAGAACAAGAAGAAGTATTCAAATCTTTACTTCCTTTTCTTGTTTTTCAAAATACATCTTTGGGTTTTATCTATGTCTCCTTCAGAGCTGAGGAATTATGAAGGCTTTACCCAGGTGAGTTGATTAAATGTTCTTTTTACTTTCTCTTTTTTTTCTTTTGCTGTTTTGAATGAAGTATCCTCTATTTTAATCCCCTCTGTCCTAGATTCGTTGCTTAGCAAAGGATAATAGCAAAAGGGAAATTATTTGAATGTTATATATGAAGACAATTTAACAACTCATTTCTTTCCAGTCACAAAAAAAAATCCAACAGCTGTTTGTAACTTGCTGTGTTACCAAATAGGATGGATACAGAAAAAGGATGGATGGGAGAAAAAAAAAAATTCTAAATAGTCAGTGTGTTTAGGCCTCTTTTATTTATGCTAAGAAAGACATCATATGCACATTTGAATAGCTACCATCCATATCCTAATTTGGTTATTTGAAATAAATTGTGCATTTGGAAAGCAAGGAAAATGCAACTGACAAGCTAGGCTTCTAAGCATAATTGAAATTCATTCTGAATTCATGGAAGGTCAGTTTCATTTCAAAGCAATAGCCCCTGTTTTGAATTTCTATAATTCTGCTTTGTTTCCATTGCAGCATTAAATTTACTAATCACCAAAATGATTTTCTCATCTGATTTAGTTAATAGAATTTTTCTTCCTTAATTTTATACTATATGAAAGTAATTTTACCTATATAAAAGTTTATATTTAATTTTTTGAAATGTATTGATCACCCAAAGCATTGTGATCTGATCTCCAGAAAGAAGACATTAGGGAATAATGTTTTTCCTATAAACAACTGCAGTTACTATGAGATTTGGACCAATTTCATTAGCAAAATATTCTGGCTGATATCTTTTGTATAAATAATACCAAATCAAAGTTTGCAAAATAACATATTTGTAATTTCACAATCAGTTGATCTTTAAATGACATCTTCCAAGATTCTGATGTCAATATAAATTTACAAAGATTTCTCTCACCATTAAGAGTTCAGCCAGTCCTTCTTACCTTTCTTAATCTCACTTAGAACTTAAATACTAAATTATTTTTAGCCTTCTTTTCTTATCCCAGCATTTAAACATTAGTGATTTTTTCTAGTGTCAGATTGCACCAGTGTTGAATAAGTATCCTAAAACCCTTCATTTGGAAAGTAAACTGAAAAATAGATCTCTATTGTCTACTTTTGGTTTTCCCAGATATACTCTCAGTTCTAGTAATTCCCTTTTTTAAAAAAATTCCGGGTGCAGTAATTTAACTTCTCAGAGAAATCTGTAGTACCCATGTGACGAAATTACAATCAGGATGCTTAATGAAGAGCCTGGGTGCCTTCAGGGGAAAAAAATTATTCAATAGCCAGGTTTTCAAAAAGGTCTTTAAAATGACACACCAGGAATTCAACTGTGATGGGTCCAATTCTCAACTCTCTCAGTTATGATGGCTCTTTCATAGACTGGTTCCTGATTATTTTTGTAAAAAGCAGAATGAAAATTCTGAGTGTACTGACTTGTGAAGATGTATGCTCCTTACACAAAATACACTGATCCGTTGTTCTTATCTCATGTAACTGCCCAGAGCTCCATGAACTTGAGGGATGGGATGGAATGTTAGCCCTGATTATCTGCCCAATATAAACCTAATCATAAAGCGATTAAATTACCCTGGCAGATTAATTCTAAGCATAATTTCTCATTCCCTCATCATTGGCCAGACTGCAATTGACACACATTTTTATGACAGTGGGCAAACTAGAGCATAGTTGGTAGCCTCAGTTATATAAGAGAAAGGTCAGCAGAAAATATCAAACATAAAACATTTAAAAGAAATGCCTTTTTGTTGCTTTCAAAAACATGCATTAGAATGGGTTAAGCTATGAAAATTTGTTTAGAGAATTAGTAAAATGAGCATAGAAATTTTTTAAAAACGTGATTTCTGAAATTACTGAAGATGATGTCTCTAAGTTTTTTCATTGAAGCATCTTTGTAGACCTTATGTCTTGTTAACATTAAGAGTCTCACCAAATTACTTCTTTCAGAGGTAACACAAATAATTTTAATTTTAAGGCAATTCAAGGTATCTTGAATTATGAACTCTAAACCGTGATGCCTAATAAAATGAAATAAAAATGCCCAATAAAATAAAAATAAATAAAAAATAAAAATGCCCAAAATACCTAATAGAAATAAAAAGCTAGCTCTTAATAAATAGCTGATGATGATAACATTTCCACTGAATATACTCATTGCTTCTTTCTGAATTTGTATATGCATTTATAAATATATATATAGATATATACAATATATAGAATATATTCATTACTTCCTTCTGAGTGACTGGAAGAAGTAGAAATTAACCTATGGCCATTTTTTAGGCTAATACGAGCAAAGTACAGGTTTGCTTGGGGGTAGGAAAAACTATTTTGAGTGTTTAAATGTTGACTTCAGCTTTTTCTCACTGTTTAGAACTTGGCAGTGTGGTTATATATTGGTTTTCCTGGGTTCTGCTGAAAAGGGATAAAGATGTTACACATTTTCTGTTTTGAGCTATCAAAAACTCTGTTGTCAGCAGAACTGATGAGATCTGCCCCTGAGGGATAAGACATCTCATTGAAAGAATCACAGGGATTTCATGTTTGGGGGAAATTACACACAGAGGTTTCTATATGAAGATCAAGACACAGTATATTCAATCACTACTTCAAACTGAGGTTTAAGGTTGAATGCTTCAAAATTAAGAGGATGTTATTTAAACCCATCAAGAGTTGGTATTTCAGCAATTATTAAGTCTTCAGAGAAGCATAGCTCTTCTGTAACCTAGTGAAGTAGTGTGGCTCCACTTCCGTAAGTGAAAAAGGAGACAGCATTCCTCTTTAGAAAACTCAAAGGCATTCTTCATTTAATTAATAGGTAGGGAAAGTCTTGAGCAGGAAAAAAGTAGTCCCTGAGATCTATTCAATTATCCTTTTGTGCCTATTCTTGGCCAATTTTTCAAAGCATCTAATGACATATTTAAGTGCACATATGTGCTTTATTTTTCCTCTTTGTTCGTCTAATAGAAATACACCTGTTTAGTAAACTTGTTATTATTTGAAATATATAAATGTTGCAATAAAGTTGTCACTCTCATCTAGTTGCAGACAGTATAATTAGTGGAAAAGGAATAATGTAAATTGTCACTTAGGACTGAGAGAATGGAAATGGGATTCTCAAGATAGAGTCTGCAGGTCCCTGTGCTGGTCAAGGTCAGAGTAGGGGAAAACCATAATTACAGACTTCTCAGACCTAGCAATTGAAAAAAAATTTAGAGTAGCTCAGGTTGTAATTGTAGTTGAATAGGGTGATTCCTCTTCATACAATGATATTTAATTCATGCATCGTTCTGCACATGGGATTAGCAAAACTTGTAGTCTAATAATCATCCCAAAGCCAAAAAGGAAATGAAGCAAGGCAAAATACAAAACAGATTTCTAGTCTTATAATGTCATGATAACAGCACACAGCATATGACTTTATCTTCTCAAGCAAGAGGCAACATACCACTGCTGGTATATAAAATGGTTTGGGGTGGTACAACATAAAGACATTTTCTTTTTTTATTAGTTATTGTTTTTGTTTTAATGTGCAATAGCTACAACCCAGAATTTCACATACATTATTACCTAACGTGAAGCTAAAGTAAAATTTTAATGAATCAAGAAACTATTAAGCAAATAGCATGGATATTTCAAGGGAATAGTCAGAATCATGAAGGTAGTATACAAATGACTGAAGTTGGGAAACATTAGAGCAAGGTTTACTCATTCATCCACCCTAAAATGCTTACTAACTACTGTGTTTTTCCACATATGTAAAATAGATACACATCAAAGTATAAGATAGACAAGTTCTGTGTCCTTATGGATCCTGCATTTCAGCCTACAACCCTAATGATTTCTCAGGAGACTGGGTTAATCAATGGCTGTATACCCTGGGGCATTCTATCCACTTTTGCAGGGCCCCAAATTAAATTTCCTCTAAAGCTCTGTTGGCTCAAGTCAGGTTGACTGTGGAGCAGCCAGAAGTCTGGTTCAGAGGAGACTAGTCTCACAAGAGGTGCTTCATAAAGAGCCATGCCCAACAAATATTCTCAGGAAATGAGCTGATGGATGCACCACTATAAATAGGAAGATCAAGGTCTGGGTACCTCATTCACTCTACCAAGTACCCCCTGTCTGAATACTTCCACTACACTGTAATGCCCCATGTACCTGCCAACCATTTTGGCTCTTATAAACAAAGTCAATCCCAAAATATAGGAACCTTTTAACTCTGAGAAGTCAAATGTGAACATGGGAGATAAGCAATCAAAAATATGTGCCATCTTCTTACTCCAGAGGCTCTGGCCTGCTAATCTGACATGCTAGATTTTTATCACAAATTATGATTAGCACAAGATAAAAGAAGGATATTGGAGAGTTAATACCTAAGATTGATTTAGGACACAACTTTAGCAGAGCTTCTTTACAATGGGGTGGAGAAAAAAAACAAAAAACAAAAACAAAAACCAAGTGATGTCTCAAGGAGTTTTCTCCCTAGAAGCTTGCTGATAGAGAAAGAAAAACAATCTGAGCTTAAACCAAAACAATAAAAAATGTAAACCTTATTGCATACCAGTTGGGAGAGGAAGAGAATGAGGTGGCATGAAGTGAAACTGAATTCGTTGCAAGTTTCCTCAGGACTGCCCTACTCTAAACTCTTAAGGCGGTTAAAGATTTCCTGGATGAGAACCCAACCCACCTACCCAGTTAGATCTGCTTGGGGGGTGGGGGGTTCTGAATCAGAATCACTTGCTTGCAAGGGAGTAGGAGAGTGAATACTTACTAAAAATGCATATTCCTCTGTCCTGCCCCAGATTGTGAATCTCTAAAGTGAAGCCCCAAATCTACATTTTTAGCAAGGTGTTCAGTGACATTCTGAGCACTCTCAAGTTGGAGACTCCCTGGGCTACACCATGAACTCCTTGAAGTTTACATTATATTTACATTTCCACATTAAGTCCAGCTCAGGACCTTGAGCCCAGAGCATCTCTGCAGGAAAGCTACCTCTGTGGGACGTACACTGGGTTTTCCCAACTATAGTTTAACTCCTTTCATTTTATAATAAATTGAGAGAAAAAAGGGGTAGTTTCTGAAGCAAACGAGAAAGATCCTCTACGTTTAACACTGTATAGCCATAAACATCTTTGAAAAATCTTAGGTTAAAAAATTCTTCACTTTCAGAGTCTTGCCATGGTGGAAGAGGAAGTGAGGCAGGCTCTCAGGGCTACATTTCCCTGGGCCATTTGCTGCCTCTCCGTTTCCTCTGATGAGACAGGAGGGAGTTGGGTAGGTGATCTCACACCCATCTATCCTGAAACAAACAGCAGACATTCTCAGGTGTATAAGTAACTTTCATTTTTTGTTCCTCCTTTCCTGCCTTGACTGGTATTACTTAATTTATCAAACTTCATTAATGAATACTGAGCTCAATTTCCTTTTGGTTCACTAATACAAATTTTTCCTTACCCAATTTTTAAAACATTAGTCACAGTAACATGAACAATAATAAATTCCACACTGCACAATGCTCTTCTCTATCTGCATTTCATGTCGTTTCTGCAGATTCTCATTTCACGTATACAGGGCATGCCTCTCGCTCTCCAAGCATTACCCTCAACCTCTAAGTTCTGTTTGATCAATTATGGGTCAAAAAAGGTGAGGGCATTCCAACAAACCTTATGTTTCAGGATAATAATTTTAGTACTGAGGCTCTTTTATGTCTATTGGACTCACAACCATTACACATGATGTCCAGTGATCACCAAGAATATGGATACTACCTACGAGCCTCAACAACTTATTGTGTGCTTGGGGAAAGGAAAAGCTGGTTTCGCTGGACGTTTCTATTTTAAAATGATAACCTAACGGATTCCAGTGTTTTATCCAGGTGAACGTATATAGACATAAGTAGAAACGCATTTACACTTTACTGTTTCCAACACGGGGAAGAAGTAAAGGCATAAAAGACAACTTGAAATAGTACCGAGACCGCCTTAAGTGATCTTAGCTAAAGCTGCTGAGTTTCAAGACACTAGAAAACTATTCATTAAGAATTATTACGCAGCGACCAAGTGTGTCCGCTTTCATCCTTGCAGCCCCATGGAACCAGAGTGCAAACTTGATCATGATAATGATATGGTCATTACTGAAAGAGCCGTTTTCCAATATTGGTCTTCTTAACCTTATGGAATTTTAAAAAATAAAGGCCAGAAGAATATAGTTTAAAATCCATGCCACTAACAATCAGGAATGACAGAAGACGGGCTGGTACCCTTTCAAAAGTAAATGGAAACTTTAGAATTTTCTTTTCTTTGACTATTTTTAAGCTTAAACGTTCCATGGTGTGTTTTACATGTATGAATCTCCTTTAAACATTTAGTACAGAGAACATGGGCTTTGTGCTAAAATCAAGGACATAAAACCATAAGAAATACACTAAGATTTCTTTCAAATTCTACAGAAAACTGGAGCCAATGGATAATAAAGACATTAAAGAGAGCTAGTACACTACCCTGGAAGTTTAACATTTAACCTTCTGAAATTTCTTTCTTTTCTTTCCTTTCTTTTTTTAAATTGAAGTATCGTTGATATCATATTTAGTTTCCTTTTAGAATTGTAATAGTGATCATTATGTACCCTTTTATGACTCTTTCTCTTCTTATTGCTAACAGGTCATTGCTTTTGAATGGTCCAAGGAAAACATTTCAGCTTAGCAATGCTATAGAGAATTTTTAAATAATTTGTCAGAATAGTGGCACCAGTAAAATTTTCTAACAATACCTTTGAAAAAATCTTTACCATCTACCAGTTTTCTCAGGACAATTGTGTCACTATCTAATACTGCAGCAGAAAGATATTGTTAGTATTTCCTGTTTATATTTTTACTCATTCTTCTGTAAATTATAGTAATGAGTCAAAACCCAGTTAGATAAAAGATCTATAAAATACAACATAAAGGTCTCAAATGTGATAAGATTCAGCTGATATATAACAGCAATGATGGTAACTTTTCTAAGCTTTATTATCAATTTTTCAGAACAATACCAGAACAAATAAACACTTATGAAAAACATAAATCTAGGGAATCTGTAGTGGAATGGATACCTTAATGTACATCCTAAGGTCTAATGATGATATATTTTACTTGTGAGTAAAATTAGACTTTATGCATATGTGTTAAAAAAAAAAAACATTGAAGTGCTTAAATTTTTTTCCAAGTGGAATGAGAGGCCATTAGATAATTTTAAACAGGAGGAGGATGACATGATTTAATTTATATATTTAAAAATTCTTCTGGCTATATGAACAATCAATAAATATAAATATATTAAATTTATTTTAAATAAATATTTTATTATATATTACATATAATATATAAATATAGAAGAAAGTCAGAAAGTTATTGAAGTAGTCTAGATTTTTTAAATATACATATATAATATAATATATACCTATTTATCATGTATATATATACATTACATATTTTGTATATTTTATGCACATTTATATATTACTTATGTTATATATGTATAGTTATATATGTTATATTTATATGTTACATATGCATATTTTAAAATCTAGATTAATATATATACACATATACACACATAGATATACACACATATAGGTAGAAAAGGGGGGAGGTTTAGATTGGAGTGGTAGTAAGGAGAAGAAAATAAATGGATACATTAGGATAAGAAGTTTAGAAATAGTGTAGGGCAAACTGGCTAGTGGTTTTGAGGAGGAAAGTGAGTTAAAGGAAGAGTCAAAGGTGATATGTCAGTGTTTGATTTGAACTAGACTAATGCTGAAGGTGTTGGCTGAGATTGGAAGGATTCACTGTACTTGGGGAAAAGTCCGGAGTGGAATTATGAATCTTAGAGTCATCCATACAGATGGTTTTAAAGCCATGAAAATGGTTGAGATTTCCTAGGGAGAGAGGTGATGAAGAGGCAAAAAGAGCACTGAAGTTGGCAGAGACTAGATCCTGAGCAAAAGCATCTACGAAGAATGGTCAGTGGGGCAAGACAAGAACTGGGAGAACATGGTGCCATGAAATCTAAGCAAAGAAATAGAGTCAAGAAGAACAGAATAACCAATTGTCTCCAATTCTGCTAAAAGTGTGAAAAAGCTAACCAAAGGGAAGGGACCAGAAGCTTTGGCAATATAGATGTCCCTGGTGACTGAGGCAAGAGTGCTCCCAGTAGGATGGCCACATAACAGACTTCCTGGAGTGAGTTTGGAGATGTGAGGAGATAAAGTGGAATTTAATAGATAACGCCTTCAAGATGTGCTGTGGAGGTGAACAGAGCCAGGTGACAATAGACGGGAGTAGTCATGGTATGTTTGTACTCTGACATGAGACTGATGCTACAGAAGACAGAAATTGACACTATGTGAGAAGAGAAAAATAATTGTAGGACAATGGTCCTAGGGACCATTTCATCTTTCAAATAAGAAAGATTCAATTGTATATGATACAAATGAGACAAAGAAGTTCACAGCTTTGGTATTGGGAAACAGAGAATTTCACTCAGCTTCTATTTCCTCTGATCATATGTCCATATCATCATGGAGAGTGGGAAGAAGGGCAGGGTTAAGAGGGTGGAAAAAAGAGAAAGTGTGAAATACTTGTTTTAGAGATAGGAAATACAAAAAAATTTTTTTAAATTTATTTGAGGGAGAGAGAACAAGCAGGAGGAGGAGGGAGTAGCCAAGGGGAAGGAGAAGCAGACTCCCTGATGAGCAGGAGGCCTGATGCCCGGCTAGATCCCAGGACCCGGGATCCTGACCTGGGCCAAAGGCAAGATGCTTAACCCACTGAGCCATGCAGGACCCCTGCAAAATAATTTTTTTTTTTCTTCCCTGAGAAGGAGCTTGCATGTCTGCCTGTGTGCACGTGGCAGGCAGAGGAGCTCAGGGAGAGGGAGAGAGAATCTTAAGCAGGCTCCATGCCCAGCAGAGGAGCCAAGGCCAGGCTCAAACTCATGACCCCAAGATCATGACCTGAGTGGAAATCAAGAGTCAGGCACTTAATCAAATGAGCCACCCAGATGCCCAGTATGCAAATACCACTAAATCACTGTAGGAAAGCTTTGAAACGATTGTGATATTGATGTGAAATTAAAAAATTCTACAGCATGTGGAAGGAAATCTAACAATATTCTGATTTCCCCAGTGATGACTGCTCTGAAATTTTTAAAATGCTGAATTCTTTAATCTTTTAAAACTTTGGTGCCCCCGGCTTTATGGTGTCCTAAGCAAGCACTGTCTCTATGAATAAATTTATTAGGCTCTTTGTGAAAGAAGAGAAGAGGCAGGGGAGAGAATACAGTGATTTGACTAGGAAGAAGAGGGCCCCCCACAAGAAACAAAGAAACAGTAGACTGGGACGCTAAGGAACACCTTCTTCCACTCCTCATTTTGCTCATGGTCAGTTAAGACAATGTCCCTGTAGCTGCGCCCTGTTTAGCAGGTAAATGGGGGAAATCTTTGCTTCTGTTTAAGTAAACAAGTAAACTAGAATTTGTAGCACACATGAGAGACTGCTCATGGGACTTAGAACAATTTTTCTAGGCACTATCATTGATTTGGGTACCTCTTACAGCAGTACAGAGCAAGAGAGATAATTAATGGGGAGAAAGATCAGCAGTGTATTTGTTTTAAAATAGACCTTTATTGGGGCATCTGGCTGGCTCAGTGGGTTGAGACTCTGCCTTTGGCTCAGTCATGATCTCAGGGTCCTGGGATGGAGCCCAGCATCAGGCTCTCTGCTCAGCAGGAGCCTGCTTCTCTCTCTCTCTGCCTGCCTCTCTGCACTTGTGATCTCTCTCTGTCTGTCAAAGTGAATAAATAAAATGTTTTTTTAAAAAATCAGATAAAAATAGACCTTTATTAACAATCAACAAATTAATACACAGTAATAAGAAAGACCGTTTAGAAATACAAGAGGGTACATTATTAAAAATATAATTAGATGCAGATTGAGCTGTCTATCTAATTCACTTAGTCATACATATTTATTGGGTGCCCATGATGTGTCAGGCACTGTGCTACATACTACATACATATTCAATGTTCAATAGTATATTCAATTTCCTGGATCAAAGTTGTCATGCTCTTTCTGACCCTAAGTGCAAAAAATATATAAAATTTGCTCTGTATGATCAGAAGCAATCTCAGGACTCTATACTCTGCTGGTCTGCTCAGAGAGAGAGTTAGCCCAATTCCTAATAGCCTGGGTTCTAGTCCTGAATTTACCACTGTTAGAGTGATAAAGGAAGCAGGGACTCTCTGCGTACCCATTTTTCCCGAACAAAATGAGACTTTTGAATGGGATGATCTTGAACACTTCATTTAGAAATTCTCACTCAAAAAGAGTTGATGGTTGGATTAGCTTTACCTAAGCTTTCACTTGCAGCTCTGATGTGATGGATATTTTCCGCATGTCAGGCACTGCTCAGTACTAATGTGTCTATCTAACACATATGTAGATACCTTGACCTACATAAGGTTAAGAATGATCGATGCCATTTGACTGGAACTATTTATCACACATTTTCAGTTGTTTCTTCAGAACCACTCTGGAAGGTGAAACTTGTCACATTTCTGCTTCAGAGTCAAAGGAAACAGCCTCACAGAAACTGCATGACCTGCCGTGAATAAGCAGCAGAGCCAGAACACAGCCCAGACCTTCTGAGTCAAAGCCCAGAGTACTCTCTACTAAACACAGAGGAGCCCCCTACATTTTGCTGTTCAAACTACACAGAGAAATAATCGATAACCTAGTCAAGCGTTTTTGAAGCACTTCTAAAATTAGAAAACCTTATATGTTTAAGATGGGAATTTAAAAAAAAAAGAAAAATATTAATTATGTGTTTGTAATCCTCTCCCCAAACCAACCCCCATGTTGGCCTTCTAAAAAGAAAGGATTCGGGGCACCTGGGTGGCTCAGTGGCTTAAAGCCTCTGCCTTCGGCTCAGGTCATGATCCCAGAGTCCTGGGATCGAGGCCCACATCGGGCTCTCTGTTCAGAGGGAGCCTGCTTCCTCCTCTTTCTCTGACTGCTTCTCTGCCTACTTGTGATCTCTGCCTGTCAAATAAATAAATAAAATCTTTAAAAATAAATAAATAAAATAAAAAAATAAAAAAACAAAAATAAAGGATTATTGCTTAGTCAGCCATCGGAACTTAATTGTGCCTATTGGGGGAAAGAATAGAAAGGATAATTGGAAGACACCAAAATAGTGTCAATTACTCCATATAAAACAGGTTGCCTAAGGAAAAAGAGTTTTCAGAAAGTTGAGATTTTGAGAGTTTATAGAGGAAAAGCATTTGAAATCATCACATACCATGATATAGGGGATTTTGAGGACAGAGAGAAGTTAAGAAGAATTTAAATAAATTTTTGCCAAAACTGGCCACAAAACAGCCCCATTTTATTTGAGTTTTGTGTCAAACAGATAAAAGTTGAGCTGCTCTGCTGAGGTATCCAAAGGCAGAGTCTACCTAAATACACCCAAAACAATTGCTTCAGAGAGAAGCTATTTCTCTTTGCCTCTTTGCACAGTTTAATCCTCTAAAAGGAAAGCAATTGAATCTGGCATAGCTCTAAGCACAGGCAGGTGCCTATGGAGGTGATCTGAGGAAATTAGGAGGCTGCAACTCCCCCAAATAATTTTCCCAATACTTTTTATCAGTTAAGACATCATCAACAGGGAAAATAACCATTTGTTTTGCGATGAAACTATAGAATTAAATTTATCTTCTACAAGACCATAGAGTACATATCCAATCTTAAAATATTTAAACATAGTGTTTATGGTGATATTGTAATGGAGGCAAACCATCTCCCCTTCACCCTACTCCCCCTCAATAAGGCATGGCTATAAATTTGATGATAATAAATATATGTCAACCCACAAAAATCGTATTTCTATTACTCTAAGAAAAGTTAGAATACAAAAAATCATCAGTTAAACAGAATATGACTTTATAAATTGCATCCTAAATGTCTATACATAAGAAAAAACACATGTTTAAGCATTCACATGGGATATAATAATGAACTTAAATAGTTGGGGTAGAATTAAATAGGAAAGGAAGATATAATTAGGATAACACAACGTATTCAGAGGAGAGCACTATTGGATACCAGAGAAAGATACTATGTTATCAAGTGAGCAAATGAGTTAAGTTAGTATTCTGAGGGCAAAATAATTTCAAATTTTATGCTTTCAAAGGACAGTGAAAACTGAAGATGCTCAGCTCCCCAAAATGAGAAAGGAAAGAAGAAAAGTCTGTAAAAAATGGAAAATCTTGAATCCCACAGTATGTAAGTCTCATTCATTGGTTTTATAAGTATGTATAAAATGAACTACCCAGCTAAGTACTTTGCTTTTTTACCACAGAATGCCTATAAAAGAAAGAAGATAAATCTATATAAATGTTATGAAACAATTTAGAAGTTTGGGATGTATGTACATATTGCAAATAATAAAAATTTAAAACAGAAATATTTACTTATTAAAAAAGTTATCATTATTAAGACCCCTGTCCGTAGAATCTATTATTAGTGGATTATTGTATGACTATCTCAGTTCTACGTTGCTAGTTGTGGAAACTGAAGTATAGTCAGTTGAAAGAGGCTATAAACTATAAAATTATGAAATTGAAAAGTCTATAAACTGAACTGCTCTTGGCACGAGGGTGTTCTTTTAAGAATAAACTGTCATCTATAGTCTTAGAAAGCAGTCCACCAGTATATAAAGTACAATCATGCTATACTGTAAATGGGTTTTAGAGAGATATGTTTTCGTGTCTTATCTCCCACGATTTCTATACTACAGCTCTCAGGTTGTAAGCAGGCCTGCTGGGAACTCTCTCAGGACTTGCTATGAGAACAGCCATTGCCTCAGACTAGCAGAGAGGCGAACTGGAACTCCACGGAACTCCAGGATGCCTGAGAACCTCAAGTTAGGAAGCAGTAATTCCTAAACCTATGATTCTTTACTTGATTCTAAAAAAGTAGTTCTATCTCTACACCTCATACTTGTATGCTACCTCCAGCCAAACTTTGGTAGGATGTTTTTCTTTTTCTGGTTACAGAGAATTTATTTATCCTTTATATAAATATTTATAAAAATATGATTTTATTTGTATTTACATATATTTTATTAATCATATCATATTTAAATTAAGAACATTCAAAATAATTATAAGTAATCTTTTCCAATTTTTAGCTTAATCAACCTATTAAAATTATTTTCATGGAGACCTGGATCATAGGTTTCCATGATGTCTCTATTTGTTGCCCATTCTTCTCTCTTCTCCTTTCCAAATACTCTCTCAGACGTAATTGAAAACATATGAGATCTTTGTCTTTTGTCCACTGTTTTTTTTTACACAAGATCTGTTACTTCATACTCAGATTCACAACGTTTTCAAGCAAAATATTCTAAAATTATAAAGTGGAAGAGTAAAGGTTGCAAGCTGGCAGTTCTTGGGCCAAAGCTGGTCCTTAAATTTATTGGCCTCCATCTATAAAAGGTTTCGTTGTGTTTTTTTGTTTTGTTTTGTTTTTAATGTGAGACAATCTTTAGAAATTAGGAGATTTCACAATATAATAAATCCAGACTCTAGTTCTCCCCTGGAAAGTGATAGCATTTGGCAATACCAGGACACCTTCTCTGTGCTATAAAAAGCCTCTACCCATCCAAAGGAAACTATTGGACCTATTTAAAAGGCTGTCTATAACCCATACTTGGGTCTCTTTATTTGCTTTTCAAATTAAATCAAGCTTGATTTAGCCTGTATTATAGTAGTGTTATATATAATATTTTAATGCCATGTTCAAATACTTGATCATGGAAACTTATTCTTTATCAAGAAGTCTCTTTGTATAAATTTTGTATAAATTTGTTCTGAAATGTTCTTTTCACCCATTTTGGAAGTCTCTGCTTTAGAGTCAAACATAATTACATTCTTAGTTCCTAGAACTACCAAGTAATAATCTACATTCTAAAATAACTGATTTAAACTAAGGTATTTATTAGAAAAGAATTTTTATGGAAAATACCTTTATATACTAGAAATGAAAGAAAATATTGCTCAAATACAAAGAATATGCACTGAATTTTACTCTAGAATTTGAGTCCCATCTGTTTCTAAATGGACATAGAAAACCTTTTTTTTCCTCTTCTTTTTCTTTTTTCTTTTCTTTTTTTTTTTTTCTTCTTCTTTAGGTGTACCTCAACCTGATAATCAAGCATACCAAAAAAATATAAAAGATCTTGAAAAGGAAGTCAAAGGAGATACCCCAAAGGCTGTGCTTCATCCAACTAAGGCCTTAGGGAAATCTAAGGGAAATGGAGATGAGCATGCATCTGCTTCTATGAATGCAAAAGAGAATTCCCCTTTCCTTCCTAAAGATAATAAACAACTTTCACCTGACAGCAAAATAAGTAGGGAGAAGGAAAATGATCATCTTCTTCCATCCATTTCTCATCAACGAGACGAAGTGTTATCAGCGGCTATGTTTAATGCCTGTGAAGAATCATTATCAGGAAAAATTACCCTGCAGGATTTCCCAGACACAGTGGAAGCCCTTAAACCAACAAAAGGCAAAATCATTACAGAAGTAAAATGTGGGGCTTTCAGCATGCAAGTAGAAATCAAGAACAGATTTTTCTGTAAAACAGAAATGCAGTTCCCAACAAAAAGGAGATGTCCACTATGTCGCCAACATTACTTTTCCAGACACATTCAGAAATGGTACACTTCTAGAAGCTGCTCTTCCAGATGTAGGAATGTGTTGGTAGAAGAACTAAAACCTGAGGAGGCATCCAAGTCTGAAGAAATTGCCAGAATGGAGAGACCCTCCCTAAAGGTAAGCATTGTGGAAAAAGGAATTAAAGTTAAATACATGAGTAAGAAACAGAACATATTAATTAATATAACTCATCCTAAAAGAAAGGGGAAAACAGCTAAATACAAAAACATTTCCTCCAATCACACTACTAAAGAATGTTCCAGGTCTTCTGCACCATCTGAAATTAGGCACCCTGAAAAGTGGCAGCTTGAGAACAAGCATCAGAGTTCAGAAGGTTTGCCTGTCTCTCCTCCTATTGTGTTTGCTGTGCAGAAGGAGAAGAATATCGATACAGCTGTGGATTTTCTGTGCTCAACCCCTGAGAGGGAGAAGAATAACCCTGATACAGTATCTCCAGTTTTAGATCACTGTGATGTAGAATCTGCCATCTCTCAGCAGGAGGACTTCAAAATTAGTCAGAGCACTCTCAAAAAAAAACCCTTCTCTGAGGCTAAGGCTCCTCTCAAAAACATTCTTCCTACTTTACAAGACACCCTGAAGACCACAGGGTTAAGAGAAATGGACTTACAGAAAATGTCTTTTGAGGATCCCAAGGATGTGGACCAAGAGACAAAAGTCATCTTTGATATGCCAGAAGATATCATATCAGACTTATGTATCAGGCGAAGTACAGAAGAAATGAATTATTTGCCAAGTGCCATAACTGGTACCTTCCCCGTTCAAGGTGGCAAAGACTCTGCCTTACGTTCTTTGTCTTCTCCGAGCATGCAGCTGGTAGGAGAAAAGGCAGCCGACATTTATTACAAAGGCAGCAAAATTCCACTTGCAGACTGTTGTGAGAAATCAACCTCTTTACCTTTGCCTTCTAGTCAAAACGCTCTCGGGTCTTCCACCTCGTTCGGCCCATCCCCCTGGGCCACCAGACATTCAGAACCTAAAGAAATCCCTGGGGATACATTTTCCTTTGAGCACTGTGTTGAGTCTTTAAAAAACTGTGAGGAAGAGCATGTTGAGGTGACTGACAGAGACTTTCACAAAGCCACCTTACATAGTGACTCTTGTACAACAGGAGAGCAACTGTTGGAAATGAAGAGTACACAGTGCTCGACCCTCAGCCCTGCGTCCTTCAGCAGCCTCTCTGCAGGCAGCCCCCTCAACGGTAGCAGCCACAGCACTGTGGAATGGGGTCCAGCCAAATCCCAGGCAAGCCATCCAGAGACAGCAGCTCTCAGCACAACAACAGAGCTAGTCATGTCCTTAGTATCTGATGCGTTAGAGCAAAGATTGATTATTCAAAACGATAAAGAAGGCATGGTTTATTCCCATTGTCCCATGGGGATGAAAACTCCTGAAGACTCATGCAACTCTCTGGGAAATGATGAAAAAGACAAATTCCAAGTAATGCCAGTAGTAAAGGATGCATGCCATAGAGACTTTGAAGACCTATCAAATGAGAATCATGATGAAGTCGGTTTTCCGATGGATTTTCCGAACACTGCTGAGTTCAGCTGCACAGCATGTGCTACAGATAAACTGTTTGTTATAGAGAAAACACTGACCAATGATGCAGACCAATATGGCAACCAAGATGAAAAAGGCCTTGGTCTAACCAGCTTTAAACAGGAGCCAACAGAGTGCCAAAGGATTGCATCGACAAAGCCAAATTCTGAAGGAGATCGAAATGACCCAAAGGAAACTTACTATCACCAAATAGATGTATTATTGTCGCCTCAGAAGCAGAAGGCCTTGGCAGGTATGGTGGCTTTACAGAATCTTTAACTTTCATTATTCTTACATGTTTGAGCTTTGGAAAGTCTTAATGTGAGGGCTTTTTAAAAATTTTTATTTTATTTTTTATTGCTTGGGCTTTTCTTCTTTAATGCTGAAGATATATTGAGTATTTTAGAGTTAAATGAATATGGGGAAGCATATATCAGCTTGCTTCTTTACATTATCACCTACTCCACCCATAAATAGTGCATAACAAAATCATGAAGGCTGCAATTTAATATAAAGTTTTTAAAAAATCAATTTCTTTAAAAGGTTGATGTATTGCCAAATCAATTTTGTAGGAAACGTTAGCCTTTTGCCACTCTTAAATAATCTACCGTTTTTTCCTTCTTGCAAGCTAAGCATATCTATAATAGGAAGAATATGTTGGTGAGAAAGTGTGTTCTTATACCTTGCTGGGGTGTTGCAGAAGGTTGGTGTACATGTTTCAGGAAGCCATGTGGAATAGTAATCAAAGCAAGGGACGAAAACCAGAAACATCCATGGCTAATCCTGATTGAGCCATCCATGGGGGTGTCTGACCTCAAGCAGACCCCTGACCTCCCTTGTGCATTGGTTGGCCCTGCTCAAAACATTGATAGAACCCAGCAGCTCTCCAGACCTCTAGAGGGCTAGGATAGAAGCTCTTTTCTAAGTACATAATACTGCCCTGTGTGCTTTCAATCTTGGGTCGACATTATATCATTTTGACAACTTCACAGAAGGCCCTCCTTGTTTTTCCTCAATAAGTTAAAAATATTTTATATTTAATATTAGCATTATTCCACATTGTCTATTAAAATACATCTTGAGGGGCGCCTGGGTGGCTCAATGGGTTAAAGCCTCTGCTTTCGACTCAGGTCATGATCCCAGGGTCCTGGGATCGAGCCCTCATCAGGCTCTCTGCTCAGCGGGGAGCCTGCTTCCTCCTCTCTCTCTGCCTGCCTCTCTGCCTACTTGTGATCTCTATCTGCCAAATAAATAAATAAAATCTTTAAAAAAACAAAATACATCTTGAACAAATAAAAACTCCCTTTCAAACCACTGATAACATTCCTCACATGTCCAGGAATGATGGAACTATCTTTTCTTTGTCGTTCCATCCCTAATTTCCAAAATAGAATTAATACAGCCTAAAAGTAGAAGTAAAATACAGAAAGCGCAGTTATATAAGTATTGGCATAAAACATGAAATTTACTGTACAGAGAATAAATCTCCTAAAATAACACAAATTGCTATAGACACTCGCTTAACAGGAACACCCTAAGCAAAGATCTGTCGATCACAGCGACTCCTTCCAAGTGCCAACATACCTCCAGATAACAAGATCAATGACATTAACCCCAACTTTTGCTTCAGTCTGTAATTATTTGAGTCAGCAAGAGGCAGATCTGCACTAAGAGCACTTGTGCCTCTCAAAACAGATGCATTTCTTCCCCGGATGCATACCTCCCAGGCTGGCTCTCTTTCCCCCAAGGCCATTCTCTTCCCTGGACTGCCTCTCCCAGCAAGGCCTATTTCCTTAAGTATATTAATAATTCAAGTTGGAATCTGCCCAAAGCTGATGCTGCATTTCAGTAGACTTTGAAATGATCTCATTGGGTGAACAATTGCAACTATCTGTTCCATGTGTTACTATGATTCAGGAAAAGGTTGTCCCTACAATTCTCCCTCCCTCACCTTTACTCCTCTTCCCCGGGATCATTCTGTCCCAGCCATAGTGACTTCCTTGAGTTACTAGAACCTGCCAGGCAAGACACTGCATCAGTTCCTTTGCTTGGGCTGCTTCCACTACCTAGACCACTCTTCCCCCACATGCCCACATGGTTCACTCTCATCCCTTCAAATTTTTGCTCACATGAGACCTTCTCAGTCCTCAGTGAGGACTTCTCAGACCATTCAGCTTAAAACCACAACCTGAGTCTTGTCCATTCCAGCCAAGATATAACCCATCCTTTTTTTGTGTTTTATTTTTATGCACGGTACTTGCCACCTTCTAATATGCTATATAGTTTACTGCTTTATTTGTTCTGTCTTCTCTCACAAGGATGCAGTCAGGAAGGCACGACTTCTGTTTCAATCATTGCTCTATCCACAACACTAGAACAGTGCCTGTCCTGTAGACCAGGCACTCCATGAGTATTTGTTGAATGCAAGATTCAAGGAAGTCACATCAGGCTTCTTTGTGTGAAACTCTGCCTTCATATGGGAAAATAGAACAAAAAAAACAGGGAAATTCTTCAGAAATATAAATGTTTGTATTAAAAATATTTAAATCTCTAAATATTTGTATGGATTTGACTCTCCTAGAGCTATAAAATTTTTTATACTTTATTCAGCACTATTATTAATTATACTATGGATACCTCAGGCCAGGATTTTGTAATCTTTGCAAGGTGTAGATTGCTTTGAGGAACTAGGACATCTTTGTACTGTTTTATCAGAAAATTATAAATTTGATATAAGCATAAACTTATGGCTAAATTTTCAGAAGTGTCCTCCAACTCCTCAGATCCTGTCCATGTCACTCAGATTAAGAATCCCTGGCATGAGGGGGCGCCTGGGTGGCTTTGCGGGTTAAACCTCTGCCTTCAGCTCAGGTCATGATCCCAGGATCTCCTGGGATCGAGTCCCGCATTCAGCTCTCTGCTCAGCAGGGAGCCTGCTTCCTCCTCTCTCTCTGCCTGCTTCTCTGCCTACTTGTGATCTCTGTCTGTCAAATAAATAAGTAAAATCTTTTAAAAAAGGATCCCTGGCATGAAAGTGCTGACTATAATACAGACAGTCCCTGAATTACAAAGATTCTATTTAAATTTTTCAACTTAAGGGTGGCACCAAAATGATACATATTCAGAAGAAAGTATACTTCAAATTTTGAATTTGGTCTTTTCCCAACCAGTGACATGTGGCGCCGTATTCTCTTACAATGCTGGGCAGTGGTAGTCCCAGTTTCCAGTCAGCCACACCGTCACAAGGAGAAGCAACCCAGACGCTTACAATCCTTCTGAAACCATACAGCTATTCTATTTTTTACTTTCAGTACAGTATTCAATGAACTATGTGAGATAGTCAACACTTTATTATAAAATAGGCTTTGTGGGAGATGATTTTGCCCAGCTGTAGGCTAATGTGAGTGTTCTGAGCACAGCTAAAGTAAACTAGGCTAAGCTGTGAAGTTTGTGAGGTTAGGCGCATTAAATGCACTTTTGACTTACGATATTTTCAATTTACAATGAGTATTTCAGGACACAACCCTATCATAATTTGAAGAAGATCTGTATTATGTAGTCCCTTCTATCCATCTGTGTGTGTGCTTGCAAATTAACTAGATTAGAGGTCACAATCTGGACTGCTTACAGGAGCCAGGAAGATAATGTAAATGAGTAAAGCAGGCTGCATGTGAGAAATAATGGAGTGTTGGTGATTGAGAGGGAACTGTGTCTCCAGGGAATGAGAATACAGGTCTATTACTGCCAGATCTTCTAATTTTTCAAGAGAGCTGGAGATCTGGAATATATATATATATATATATACATATATATGTATATATATATATATATATATGCATGCATGTGCACGCACGCACACACACACGTGTGTGTGTGGGGGGGTGTGTACATGCACCTCTATACTATAAAACTTTCAAGACAAAGTACAGACTAAACAGTCTTTGACCTCTGAACTCGATAAAAAAGAGGGGGTAGAGATGGGCAGGTTTTAGGAGGTCAAAAAGCCAGTGATACAAAGGAAAGGATACCAACCAGTCTGAGAGTCTTAACACTAAATCCTGGGTTATTCCCCTGCTAAGTCAGGTCTCCATATTCCTGGGTAAAGAACTTTCTCAGGGCCTTATTTCTCCAGCTGTAAATAGACTGAAATATAACTGTAAGATCTCTGCTAAAAAACTAGAAATTTTATATCATATAATATATTAATGAAGAAACCAAAACTAGGCTACTCTTTGAGAATGGCAAGGAAAGAATGAGAAAGATTAAACGCTATTTTACATGGCATAAAATATTTATCATTAAGAAGCCCTTTATACATAATGGGACACAAAACTTGCGTGCATATGTAAGATACTTTATTTTGCTACGTTCCAGGGGAGGAGTGATTCTGAAAGCCAACACCAAGGCAAAGGGTGGTTCCAAGATCTGTATCAAGTTCTAGGAATCAAAAGATGAATAAAGAAAATATTCCTTCTCCTGTAGCAGAATACAGCTGTTAGGATAATTTCCAACAAGTTAGCTTTTGATGAAATTGTGAACTTTTCACACTGGTGCCCATTTCAACATTTCTCCGTAGATGAGCAAGTGCAGGGTCCAGGGTGCAGGATCTGGGGTCCAGCTTCGGTGCCCATCCTTCCTCCCCCAGGGCTTCTCCCAGCTGAGCATCTTCCTCTCCTCGGTCTCCAGCTCACTTTGCAGACCTCCCTTTGGCTTTCAAAGTGATAGCTTGCTTTCTTTTTCTTTTTTTTTTTTTCCCCCACAAAGTGATACTTCTCTATTTTTATATTCATGTTTGATAAAACGTTAGTATGTCTTTTAATGGATTAACATATTACTCCTACAAAGTGACCGTGTGTATTTTAATAGAGTCCTTCGAAATACTTGACTGTCTTCATTTCGGCCCCAAACCAGGCAAGCATCTTGCCTGATTCCTAGAAATGCTCAGTAAATATCCACTGGATATTCATGCAAGGAGGAAAAGTTCATATGGGAATGAAGGTTACTGAGATACAGATTCAATTCACCAAGTAAAAACTTTCTAACAGTTGGAAATATGAAACGATTGTGCTGATCCAGGTTGGAAACGGGTAATACATTTGAGTATGCGAAGTGTACAAGCTTACACTGAATGACTACTTAGTAGAAATCTTGTGAAAGTGTTTTAAGCATATAGGGTAATTAGACCAAATTACCTTATATATTTTTGCAAACCTGAGATTCTATAAATATCAAGCAGGACGATGGGAGTGACACTGTCCTCAGTGGGCATTACAGTGGTTCTCAAAGAATACTTCAAAACATACTGTAGGGCACACAATTTCTTTCATTTATATACATAAATGAAAAG
Source organism: Mustela nivalis (assembly GCF_964662115.1). NCBI lineage: Eukaryota > Metazoa > Chordata > Mammalia > Carnivora > Mustelidae > Mustela > Mustela nivalis. The sequence goes on from NC_139022.1 coordinate 56,098,920, forward strand.
GCTAGAAGAAAACTTTCCCCACCATATCACAGGGCCATATTTCTATCACACAGTTTCTTAGGCTCATAGAACTTCTCTTTTTTGGGATTGCCTGCCTTTGCCTCTGGTCTTGATCCTAAGGTCCTGGGATCAGGTCCCACATCAGGCTTCTTGCTCACTGGTGAGCCAGCTTCTCCTGCCTGCTTGGTTCTCTCCCTCCTTTTGCCCATTCTCTCTCTCTCTCTCTCTCTCTCTCTCAGACAAATAAATAAAATCGTAAAAAAAAAAAAAAAAAAAAAAGAACTTGTTTTTTTCTCCAGCAATTTCAGGAAAGAATTGCTTTTATTTATTTATTTTTAAAGATTTTATTTATTTGACAGAGAACACCAGTAGGCAGAGAGGCAGGCAGAGAGAGAGAGGAGGAAGCAAGCTCCCTGCTGAGCAGAGAGCCCAATGTGGGGCTCGATCCCAGGACCCTGGCTTCATGACCTGAGCCAAAAGCAGGGGCTTTAATCCACTGAACCACCCAGGCACCCAGGAAAGAATTGCTTTTAAAGGTAAAATAGTTGACATTGCAAAATTTTCCTTCTTATCTCATGGATGTCTTCAGAATCAACCTGGACTCCTAATCTCAACAAATGGAACTAGAGTGAGCATTGGAGAAAATGGTCAGAGAATTTTTAAAAGTTCTACCAATGTATGAAATCCCAGAGGCCAAATAAATAAATAAATAAAGGTAATCTCCTCAGGTCATGATCAATCTCGGGATTGTGAGATCAAGCTGCTGGTCTCTCTTTCCCTTTCCCTCCTCCATGCTCCCCACCACGAGCACATGTGCTCTCTATTCCTCTTAAAAAAAGAATAATAATAATAAGTAAAGGATATATGTATAGAAAGTGAAGAGCAGGGGTGCCTGGGTGGCTCAGTGGGTTAAGCCTTTGCTTTCAGCTCAGGTCATGATCCCAGAGTCCAGCCCCACATCCAAATCTCTGCTCAGCAGGGAGCCTGCTTCCTCCTCTCTCTCTGCTGGCCTCTGTGCCTACTTGTGATTTCTGTCTGTCAAATAAATAAATAAAATCTTAAAAATAAAAAAAAGAAAGAAAGTGAAGAGTAAATATAGAATGAATGAATGAATGTCATTTTTCTGATCTCCTCTTACTTCCTAAGGAAGAGTTAAGGGTCAACAGCTGAGTCACAGAAAATGAAGAGGAGAAAAAAAAAAAATAATGAAAGGAGTTAGATAATGACTCTTCCCATCTTCCAGGTCTTTGTCCCTGAAAAGTGAAATTTCAATTGTTAAGGAAATGAATCCTAATAATTATGAATAAAATAAAGAGATAATTTATTCATGGATATATCCCATTTATTATTTAAATAGTTCTAAGAGTAAACTTTGATACTCATAAATTAGATTTTAATTTACAAAGGCCAAATTTTAAAACTCCTTTGCTCCTTAGAATAGAATAAAAATAAAGGTTAAGATCTGTTCTCTGTTTAAATTGCTGTTGCTTGCCTTTCATATAGTGTCAAAAAGTAAAAGCAAGTAAAATCTTAACCAACTCCAGCCTATCAAATTACCTAATAGGTATAATGTGCTTTGCTATTTTGTTTTCCTTTTATTTTGCCTTGCTAGTTGTTTTCTTAAAATCTGATTTTATTGCAATTAGTTTATTTGTAATTTTCTTTCTTCTAATTATTCCTCAGTCCCATGGCTTATAATAACAGTAGGCAGCAGTTTGGAAGTGTATCAAGTATTTCAAGTTGTTACTTACTCAAATACAAAGTTATCAAAGCCTCATTCATTTGGGGTTTTTTCCCTTTTCCTTATTTTGAGTCAACACATGCAACAAGAAAAATAGCATGAAATTTACATTATTGTGATTAATAGAAGTTAAACCATAATGGACTTGAGTGGAATAGTAAATTTACTCTCATAGATTATAATTTAACTAATTCAGGTAATATCTTGTTTTCTTTTTGAGAATTCAGGGGGCATAATTAACAATTTATGTGCACATTGCTCCTCCAGAATAACTCCTCAGGTCAAGATCAATCTCGGGATTGTGAGATCAAGCCGCTGGTCTCTCTTTCCCTTTCCCTCCTCCATGCTCCCCACCACGAGCACATGTGCTCTCTTAGGTACCAGGCATACTTCTGGTACCTAAGCATTATCAATTGAATTGACTCCAAATGAGATAATGCGTGGTCCCACCTTCAATCCAAATGGATTTTTTTTTCATGTTTCACAAGTCTAAAAATTGAATTGTGGAAGAGTTGAATTATTCTAGTCCTAGTCTATAGTGATTCTGTTTCAAAGCCTGCCTGGAATATTTGAATTTCTATCTTGAAATGTTGTCTCCCTTTCATACTTTAATCTAGATTGGAATTTGGAAATAAATAGCCTCCGCAAACTATCCCAGGAATGGGCTCCAAGAGGCACAAGGGTCAGCGATGGTTCCCAAGAAGAAGCAATAGACCAGTGGGCCAGGAGGAGGCAGCAGTTCAAAGACGGCAAAAGATGCAGTTCAGCAGGGGGGAGTTCATTTACCAGCAACATCACTGAAGGATCCAGTGAGTAGACAATCACTTTCTTTTCCAAAACCAGAGCAAAGCAACAGGTCAAGCCCACCAGGTCCCCTCCCTCGTATCTCCAGAATATAAACCCTACTGCTTGAACATGGCAATGTGGTGATTCTATGCCTTTATATACAAGATATTTTTGGAATGATCAACTCCTCCTTGTCCACTAAAGAATCCCAACTTGGTAAATTATCTCCTTCAAAACACAACTGTCTACTAAGGCTCCTTTTCTCTTCAGAAACTGAAACAACTAACTATAGGATTCTTTACAGAATTAAATCTGTCCCCTACTTCAAAGAATTTGAGTTGGCTTACAAAAATATGTATAATAGAAAAAGCTAAGATTGGTATGTTTGATTAAAAGAAACAATTTTCTTCTTGATTTATCATTTCTAAAGTGAGGAATTGTCTTTAAATGGATATATATTTTAATGAAATGGTATTTCTCTTGGTATTGAAAGAGTATTATTAAATCAGCATTATACCTCAGTCCCACAATCACTTGCAACTGAGAATGGAAGGAAATCCAACTGAAGGGAAAATAACGTGTTAAAGAAAATAGAGGGGAGTATTAGTACATTCAGTACATACCACCACTAGTCTGGCTGCAAGATTCTAGAAGCGAGTTGTTAGAAGATACTTATCCAAATAGTAGACATTCATCATTTCTGTGTTATTTATAGAACATACCAGTTTGTCATGAAAAACAGTGATATGGAAACCTGAGAGAAAGAGAGAAATGGAGGGAGGGAAGGAGGAAGGGAAGAAGGAAGGAAGAAAGAGGCAAGAGAGGAAAGGAGGAAGAAAGAAAAGAAAAAAATGAAAGAGTTGATGCAATATTGTGATTTATAAGAAATATAAAATATATTTTTTGAATTTGGTAATTCAAATTCATCCTCATATAAAGTGGATCTTGGTCCACTGGTTGCTGCCTCACAGCTCCTAAAACCTTTATTAGAATTCTCCGAGGATCACCACTTCCTCATATCAGGGAGATCATATGATAGTTGTCTTTCTCCGCTTGACTTATTTCGCTAAGCATGATACGCTCTAGTTCCATCCATGTTGTCGCAAATGGCAAGATTTCATTTCTTTTGATGGCTGCATAGTATTCCATTGTGTATATATACCACATCTTCTTGATCCATTCATCTGTTGATAGACATCTAGGTTCTTTCCATAGCTATTTGGCTATTGTGGACATTGCTGCTATAAACATTCGGGTGCCCGTGCCTCTTTGGATCACTACGTTTGTATCTTTAGGGTAAATACCCAGTAGTGCAATTGCTGGGTCATAGGGCGGTTCTATTTTCAACATTTTGAGGAACCTCGAGGCTGCTTTCCAGAGTGGTTGTACTAGCTTGCATTCCCACCAACAGTGTAGGAGGGTTCCCTTTTCTCCACATCCGTTCCAGCATCTGTCATTTCCTGACTTGTTGATTTTAGCCATTCTGACTGGTGTGAGGTGATATCTCATTGTGGTTTTGATTTGTATTTCCCTGATGCCGAGTGGTATGGAGCACTTTTTCATGTGTCTGTTGGCCATCTGGATGTCTTCTTTGCAGAAACGTCTGTTCATGTCCTCTGCCCATTTCTTGATTGGATTATTTGTTCTTTGGATGTTGAGTTTGCTAAGTTCTTTATAGATTTTGGGTAGGAGAAGAATAAATGAAACAAGATGGGATTAGGAGGGAGACAAACCATAAGTGACTCTTAATCTCACAAAACAAATTGAGGGTTGCTCAGGGGAGGGGGATTAGGAGAAGGGAGGTAGGGTTATGGACATTGGGGAGGGTATGTGCTTTGGTGAGTGCTGTAAAGTGTGTAAACCTGGCGATTCACAGACCTGTATCCCTGGGGATAAAAATATATGTTTATAAAAAATAAAAAAAGAAAAAAGAATTCCCTGAGGAGAGCAATTAAGGTAACTTCGGAAGGCCCTAGGTAACCTAGTTGGGGCTGATGACCACAGAAAGCTAACCACAGAGCTTAGAGGTTTGGAATTTTCAGCGAGGTGTCCAGAGAATTGCTTGTTGGTGTGTGCTGTGCACGCCCGGGCACACACATGTTACAGTCGGGTCCAGGATCCCAAGAGCTGTGTTGCAAAGAATGAGGTCTTTATGACAGAGACAGTAGTGACTATTCTAGATTATTCCTACAGACAAGCAGGTAGAATGACACAAATGCAGTTCCTGAATGCAGCAGGAAAATTCATCCAGAGTGAGTTACAGAGCTGGCACAGATTAGGAATGGAATGTAGCTATAAACATGTGGGCAAAATCATAGTGATACTGAAATAATAAAACACTGTACTGTATTATCCCAGCACAGTGTTCTTGCATTCATGTAAACAGTGAAGAAGACAATTTAAGTGGTCCATTTTGTCTTATCCTGATCGTGTTTCATTCTTATCCCTTGATCAATGTCTAATTCCTCCAGTTGCATCTTCCTATTTGGCAACACGGACTCTGGATCTGTAATCTTAAATTTTTAGTTTCACATATACTACTCTGTAGGGTTGTTTTATTATCCCTCTTCTGTTCGTGGACTCTTGAAACACCTCCCTGGAGAATACCTTTGTTATATTAGACTTCCAATAAAATACTCCCACTGCTTCACATTTTGTTGTGATGTTCCTTTTCTTCCACTTCCAGTCCCCCTTCCCCTCATCAGTTTCTATACTGATATATTGCAGAATTTGGTTCAAATTGTTAAGAAATATTTTAATAATCGATACTTAATAATATTTAATTAGTTTTCCATATCGTTGCTTGATGCACCAATTACTTCCAAGAGAATTTCTTTTTTCATCTTAATATAATCCTCTAATAATTTTTTTAAAAGATTTTATTTATTTGTCAGAGACAGAGGGAGAGAGAGCGAGTGAGCACAGGCAGACAGAGAGGCAGGCAGAGGCAGAGGGAGAAGCAGACTCTCTGCCGAGCAAGAAGCCTGATGTGGGACTCGATCCCAGGCCCCTGGGATCATGACCTGAGCCGAAGGCAGCTGCTTAACCAACTGAGCTACCCAGGCGTCCCCCTCTAATAATTTTTTGAGAGAGATTATTTGGGAGATAAATTGAGTCCTGATATATCTGAAGATATATTTGTCATTTAATTCTTAATGGCAATTTGGCATAGTTCAGGACAGAATTCCAGGTTCTGACTACTGAACAAGCTGTCTTCCTGAGGCTGCTGGTGCTGATGAGAAGTCTAAATCCAATCTCCTTCTCAAAACTTTTGCAATTAATCCAGCTTTTGTTATTATTAGCTCTTAGAGTTTTTGCTTTAACCTTGGTATTCTAAAAATTTTCTAGCATGTATTTCACTGCGTGTATTTCAAATATGTTTTCATGTTTATCATCCCACAGGCCATTACATCCTGATGACTCATAACATTCTTCCACTCTCATAAATTCTCAGAGACGATTTCTTCAGATACTAATTTCCTTTCTCTTCTCATAGTTTCCTGCTTCAGGTTGCAATAAATGACACTGCTGCACAAGATATCCCATATCCCATCTGGATGTCCTCTGTTCTCAGTCCTTGACTTTTTCACACACTCATTGTTCATGGCTAAAGACAGGTACAATCACTGCTGTTTCCTGACCCACAGTGTAGTTCAAAGTGAGTGATGTACGAACGTCAAACTACCTGCTGTTTCTCCCGTGGTTGCCCAACTGATTACCCCACTGTTTGCACCCTGGGGCACTTTAGCTCCCTCACTCTTGGTGGTGTTCCTGTCATTCTGCATCAAAACTTTCTTACAGAGAAGTCAGAGAAAGACAAGTACTGTATAACTTATATGTGGAATCAAAAAAGCCAAACTCATAAAAACAGAGAGTAAAATGGTAATTACCAAGGGTTGGGGAGTAGGGGAAAAGACAGATGTTGTTTGAAGGTACTAACTTGCAATGAGTAGTAACTATGTCTTAAAGATAAAATGTACAGACAACAGCATTGTATTATCATCAAACTTGCTAAAAGACTAGAACTTCATTATTCAAAACCACTGAAAAGAATAATTATGAAATGTAGCGCAGGTGCTAATTATTGCTACAATAGCAATCATATTATGTTGTATAAATGTACTAAGTTAACACGTGGTACACCTTCAATTTACATAATATTCTATGTCAAATAGATTTCAACAGGAAACAATTTTTCTTACATGTATTCTCTGCTATGATTTCACTTCACGGCTTATAGGCTGATCCTGGACTTCAGGTATTTCTCAGTTACTTGTGTACTGATTCCCTTCTTGCTTTCAAACACATCTATAGGTCTTAAAACATGCTGTGCTACACACACACACACACACACACCACACACCTTTCCCTTCCATCTTTTTGCTGATTTCCTCTGAACTTTGAAATGCTGTTTTATTATGCAGAAAAAATTCAGCTGCAACTCTTGCTTCTACATATGTGTAATTCGATTCATCACACTTTCAATAAAATACCTGCAAGAATTAGGACCTACCTGCATGTATGTTTTCTAGCATTCTCATCAAACTGGGAGACTGGGTTTTTGCTACTGCTCTATCCTGAACCCACATCTACAAATAGCCTCCATTTGCCCACCTCGCTTCCTTTTCTACTCTTCTCCACCTTGTACTCAGCCCTAGGTGTCTCTCCTCTATGGACTATATCAAGGGGCTAATTTGCCCCCTGGTTTTTTGTGGACTTTGGCCAGAGGGAAAGATCAGCAGGAACCTTGAAGGAATGAGGAGACTGAGGTCCTGCTGTTGTTGAAAACCTTTCTAAGATGCCGCTCTACCTTAAAGGCCTCCAACTGCCCTGTATTCACCTGAGGAAGCCCTTTTATAACCCCACTTCCCTTTTATAATCCACATGTTGATTGAGTTCTGTTTTCTCCTTTTGGACCCTTGAAATTCTTGTCTTTTATACCACAGAAAATTCAACTGCCGCTCAGACTTCTAAACCCATGTAACCAAAATTACCAAGGTCCTCGACAATCCACTAACACTAACGTAATCCAAATCTACCCATCTTAAGAGCTAAGAAGCAAGAGTCAGAAGGAAGAACAATCTGGCCATAAGCAAGAAAACCAGAAACAAAATGTTACATGCAGTAATAAAAATCTATTACTTATAGCAGTAGTTTCCACTATTACCTGGAACAATTTATGATTGATCTAAAAAAAAAAAATTAGATTGAATGGAAGCTTTGCTTGATTAACCACAGACGATGTCTATGTGTCATAGCAAAAGGGATCCTTTTCTCTGGTCTTCTGTTTCTTCTCCTGTAGAAGGACCCCTTTGTTCTAGTTCATTGTGTCTTTGAGCTTCCTGGATCCTTTCAGTCCAAGCCTGTTTCATCCAGTATTTGATGGACAAATCCTCTAGATTTGTCTAGACAAATCTAGACATTTGTCCTCTAGACATAGTTGCTGCTAGACATTCACATCTGCTGTGTGTTTCTTGAGAGAAAGACACGGCCATGGGTGTGCTGGAACCTGCTCTGGGTGGTTCACAGTAGCTCTCCGAGCACACTTTGTCCTAACACTGCAATGCAGTGAGTTCAGGTTGGTAGCTAGAAATTGGTCAGGCTGGGAGTATTTGTGCAGTGGAGACTGGCAAACATTACAAATCAGGGTGGTTGTTTTCTCGTTTTTCCTTTCGAAGAGCCACTTAATCATTTACCAGGGCCCGCACAAAACAACACAGGAGTCAGCTGTGTCACTTACACACATTCACATTCAGGCCAAAAGAGCACAGTCATTTTAATTTAAAACAATGACTGTTTTCTTTGAGGCGAATTCTGTTCAGAAGGAAAACTTGAACAATCGGTATGACCTAAGACACAAGGGAATTGAACTGTCTGCCATTTTATTTCTCAGTTTAATCCAAGCCACAGACACTCATGTTGTGTTTCTTCAGAAACATTTCAAGAGAGGCTGCAGTTCACTCTGAGGTGCTGGAGCTACCATTGTTTAGTGTGTGGCTTAATTTCTATCTCATTTATAGAGTCAGGATATGCTACTAATCCATGACTTAAAACCTGACAGCTTTATCGAGCATCATTACAGCTGGTGTTTCTCAGTCTGTTAATCTCACTCATCTCTGACTTCCTACATAATAACTGGAAAAGACATTAGGAATGACATATTTATGTATGTGGACACAGTTGATCAATGCATCTAGGCTGTGGGGAATGCTGACTAAGGCACACCAGGTAAATAACTTGAAGGCTGTAAACTAAAGTCAGAAAGGGCTTGCAAAATGGAGCTCTGATTTTTATCATCTCAAACGGCTCCTGTATCACAAACAGATGTGGCAAGAATTTGGGTCTAATTGTATGAGGATACTTGATAGCATTTCCTTTATTTCGTTCAGCTACAAAAATTATTGCATAAATGTATTTTCAAAAACTTAGTTTCCATGGAAATAAGAAAGGAGGGGATAGAGAGAGAGAGAGAGAGAGAGAGGCAAGCAGGCCAAGGAACTCTGCTTTCTAAAAATAAGAGTTTGGGGCGCCTGGGTGGCTCAGTGGGTAAAAGCCACTGCCTTCGGCTCAGGTCATGATCTTGGGGTCCTGGGATCGAGCCCCACATCGAGCTCCACATCAGGCTCTCTGCTCAGCAGGGAGCCTGCTTCCCTTCCTCTCTCTCTCCCTGCCTCTCTGCCTACTTGTGATCTTTGTCTGTCAAATAAATAAATAAAATCTTTTTTTAAAAAAAGAGCAAAATACACTAAAAAATAAATAAAAATTAGAGTTCACAATTACATTGTGCTTATTATGTCAGCCTTTACAAAACATTTGCTTATGAGTTATGCTAACACCATCATAAATTAAGAACTATATTTTCATCTTCACTTTACCAAATGAGCAGTCTGAGTCATGGGAGGATAAGTGACGTGTCCAGTCACTCGGGTATAAATTAGCGGCAGAGCTGGTTTTCAAGCCCACATAGCCTATGCTCTTGAACCCAGTCTACCACCTCTGGTCGGACCATTCAGATCTGAACCCGATTCATCTCTGGGAAACTCCAAACTGGGTCTCCCTTCTTGTGATACCACATTATTATGTGCAAATAATACAGAGGAATGTAAGAGATATGAGGATGTCTAAAGCCATCTGGAACTGAGTTGAGCATTTTATTTTTTGATTCTCAAGTGAAAAAAAGAAAAGAAGTGTTCTAGTTTTTCAAGAACAAAGAAGCTCAAATCCAATTTCAGTAATACCAGGCAATGTTAAGGGCTCATTCTGTTTTAAAGTTTCATTTATTAAAAGGCTCATCACCACAAGCCAAATTTTGGAGACAAATTTTTAGTGACAAAGGTACATTTGGATTTGTTTTTTACTTGGCTTAAAGTTCCACAGGGGCAGTTGTTGAGAAATCTGGAAGTTCAAAGCTGCAGCAGGTGTGTGGCTTGCTGCTTCATTGAATTTTATCACAAATTTTATGTTTCAGTTTATGTAAGGGTATGTTGATTAGCTCTGTCTTGGTAACTGAATGAACAGAAAACCACTCATCCACATAATCAAATCTGTTTGTAAATAAGTGAGCTGTTTTAACAGTCTCTTGCATGCTGATAAAAACAAAGATCACTATAATTTAGAGACCGACCTACTGCTTGGGGGAAAAAATAATAATAAAGATAAATCCATGGGCCCAGGAATCTGTACCTTATATTCATAAATATTAAAATGTAACTGAATACTTAAGGCCAACAATATAAGATATAAATCAAATAAGGAAAGGTGCTTTCATACTTTAAAATCCTTCAGGGCTTCTGCAACTGTAGTCAATACAATGTAGAAAGCAACTTTGAATTAGGCCTAAACCTCAGAAAGATGGGTCAACAAATTGTTATAATTTCTTTAGTTTACTTTTCCCACCATCTAAACTCAAATGTCACACTCAGAGTTATTAAAAAAATGAATGCAAAAAAAGTGATTTTGAATTATGATGTATGAAAGAAGGCATGCTGTATGCAGAGTTAAGGTATTCTAAAGTTTTCATCTTTTTTATTTTAATCAACAAGATATCCAGTAACATTCTCATATAATTTACATTCCTACTTTATCATTACATAGCACTCCAGTATGCCATCCCCGTTATTTTTCTGCACTAACAGTGTACTTATTCAACCAACATGGTCTATCTTCTCAGTATCTACTTCCTCACCCTCAGTCTACTTGTCTATATCATGTTTACTTAGCAGTCCACAACCCCATCTTCCTGTAGAGATTTTGCCCACTCCTCAAGTTCTTCTTCCTTTAATCCTCTCCTTCCCTGCATCCAGAATTGTTCTCTCTTTCCTATGAACTCTCTTACTGCCTCATGAGTCCCCTATCTTATTGTTTCACCCCCGTTGTGCTTAACTTGCACCTTCCTTATGACAGAAGAACAATTCTCTTGGGCTAATTCAATTCAATAAAGGAGAGAACAATGAATGAATGCACCTGAAACCACTTAAACTGTGGATTAGTTATCAGACGATTCATGAAATCTCATTTGCTGTACAAAATAAGAACTACAAGAATAAGCATTGAAGATATTGGGGTTCAACTGACATAACATGGTATGTCAATTATACTTCACTAATAAATTTTTATGAAGATATTGGAGTTTGTTCTTGACTGTCTGCAAGAGACTAGGCTGATGCACGCTTGGTCATCATACCACCTGTGACCATTTCTACGCAACTGAAACAAATATATGAGCTAGAAACTATTGTTGCATTTGTCTGTGTGTCAGGACAATAAGTAACATTTACAGTCTTTGGTACTGAGAAAGCAGATGTGAAAATGTAGGGCCAAGGACTGGACCCATTCAGGAGGGTTCTCCAGAGTCAATCAGTGAGAAGAAAAGAGACCTTCAGTGGAAGTCAGCTGGTCAATGCTAGACATAGTGAGAAGAAGGAAGAAACTTTAGCTCTTTCTTTGAGGGAAAGATCTAGGGAGAACTGTATATAGTCTATAAGGAGAGATTGAAAGAGAGGTGTTCTGCTATTGTTGACAAAGCATAGTGTGACCTCAAACCGCACCCCTCCTCATGATAGGTGAGAGATGCAAGTCATAGATTTAGGCTTTTCTTGAAATTATATTTTAGTTCTGAAATGCTGCTTCTTAATTCTGCATGCTTGAAAGACTGAAAGATGTGGGGCATGACTTTATTCAGGTATGAGTTACCGAAACAGGGCAACGAAGAAACCCTTGGAAGCAAATACAGAAAAGCGATGCTATGGGCTTCGCAAGCACAGCCTTTCACACTAGCCAGGAGACTTCCACATACATTGAAACCCATAACTTCTATGAATGAACCTACTGACTGAAACTTTACCACCTCCCGATATGCCTTATTCTACATGGAGGATCACAGGAATTTCTTAGGGATGTTTCTGCAGTGCCTTCTTTGAACCACAGAAAGTAATAGGGTTTCTTCCCTTGTGCTTGGAGTTTTGAAAAAGATTCTCATTTGCAGTCTTACATGGCTTCCTCTTGACCCTAAGTATTACTATGTAAGTCTCAGAACAATTATTTTCTCCATATTTTCCTCAACAAAAAGATTCACAGTGCCATCTGTAAGGTACTGACTTCCATCATGTAGGCCCTCAAGCAATGTCTGTTTTATTTATGTTATTTTAGGATTAGCAAAGTTTTTCCCAAGGGAACTAACGAACTTAGCTCCTTGTTATCAAGGATGATGTTGTGCCTTGAGTGAACACTTCACCCCTGCACACATTCTGCTGCTTTCCTACTTTGCCCATTAGCACGTGAGGTTCTCCTTTCTTGCCAGAGCATAATTCACTTTACCCCTTTTCTGCTCCTCAGTCACTTCAGAAGATGGCTGCTCTGTGGATCTTGGCTTTCGAGTTGATCTTGAAGAGAAAGGATTCTACACAGAGAATTTCCATTCAGCAGCATGGGTTTTCCGAGGGGATGATGGGAATCCGGAGGACAGTCCCAGATGTCTTAGCAAAAAACCCCGTCCAGTAGCTGGTAAGGACTCTACAGTTATAGTATAAAAGAAACACCTTAGAGAACTTGTAGCCAAGCTCCAGGCTAGTTTCTGAGGTTGGCAAAATGCACACACAGGGTGGAATGTTTGGAGATTTTGGAGTTTGGAGTGTACATATACAGTGTATTTCTTACTATTTGGAAAGAATCTGAAACTATTAAAAACTGTTTTAAGAGCTCATTCAAACATAGAATTGTCATTCCAAAGTTGAAATAAAGATTAACATAGGAGGGGTCCAATATTTTCCATTCTAGGGGTAAAAATACTATTTTTAAAAAATCTACTGAAGAGTATGAATAAGTAATATGTACTGTTCCAACACCAAAATATAACCATTTTATTGTTTCTGGATTTTTTAATTATTATGTATTATACATAGGTCTAGTTTTGTTTTTAAATATACATGAAATATGCGTTTTATATTATCATGTATACAGTCTGATACATAAGATTTTATAGCCTGTTTTTCACATTTAAAATGTGATTATTTAGTCAGTATATCTTCATTTAATAATATAAATGTTTTTGCAGACTTTATTAATATTCTAATGATTTCATAATTGTTATGAAATTTTTAGTTTACTGACAGTATGTATATTTCCTTAATGCAGTAACAGCTTAATGATTAAAAAATCTCATACCTGAATTATAAGTTTTAATATATGAAATTATTATTTCATGCAATCTTTGCTATAAAATTTAAGATGTAGAGCTTTTATAAATTTGTGCCTTATTGGTATAAATAAATGACCTTGATAAAGAGTTAAAAATTTAACTCGAGCAAGCAAAGATTCAGGTTGAAAATAATATTGTAAATTAACTACACAATGATGCATTTAACAAATATCATGCCTACTATGGTCCAGGCACTAGTGGAAGTTGTTAAAGACACACAGTGAGAACTGACAGATTTTACAAAGATGTACTTCTCATGTTCAGTACAGGCAAAGTTGTAAATCTAAATCAGTTCCTACACACATGCATAAAATACAAGTTTTATATTTTGTACATTTAGAATATTTATTTATATTCATATCATGATAAGCTTAACCATTCATTGACTAGTAAGTATAAGACTCTAAGTCTAAAAATTCAAAGAATTCAGAACAGAATTTTTGAAAATTAAAATAGATGATAAGAATCTAGAAATAAACTTTTTAAAAGATTTTAATATTTAACTTTTATTTGTGTAATAGAATAGTAGAGGGAAAGGACACCAGGCTGAAAGCAAAATTTGGGAGGTTAGGATTTCTGTCTATCTGTTCTCTGATGTATTCCAACCACCCAATATGTATTGTATTGTAGGAATATGCATTGATGCATTCCTCATCATAGGAAGCCAATACATAATTGTTGAATGAATAAATAAGAAGTCCTGGATTTCAGTAACATTCAGAAATCTACCAGCTATCTGACTTTAGAAAAGTCATTTATTGTTATTACCTCTCTGCCAATCTTACAGTGTTATAAAAAATGAAATGAAATTCTATTTTTGATCATTATTATTGGCTATTTCTATCCATCTTGACCTTGAAGATGGTCAAGAGATATTGCTATCTCTCACCCCTGTTTTTCTTTTTTTTTTTAAGATTTTTTTTTTTTTAATTTGACAGACAGAGATCACAAGTAGGCAGAGAGGCAGAGAGAGAGAGAGGAAGAGAAGCAGGCCTCCTGCTGAGCAGAGAGCCCAATGCGGGGCTCGATCCCAGGACCCTGGGATCATGACCTGAGCCGAAGGCAGAGGCTTTAACCCACTGAGCCACCCAGGTGCCCCTCACCCCTGTTTTTCTTAATTCTTATGAGAATTTTGGATAAATATTAAATATATATTCACATACATTTGTATATATTCATACATATTTTCTATGAATTCTAAACAATTGCTGTTACTTAAGATACTCACTAGATTTATGAATATTTATTGCCTCTTTGTTTATAGCAGGCAGGTATGAAAACATGCGATGAGTAAATACAATTATTCCCTCACAGTGTTTTGGCAAGTACTAATACATGATATCTGTGAGAAAGTACAATTATCACTATTTCAACAACTGCTTATGGTCATCAAAAAATAAAGCATTTGGTTGATTCACTATTATTTGCTTTAGTTAAAAAAATGAAAACTTCTTCAATTTTGCCCAAAAGTTGCAGACATACACATACATATATACTCTCATATATATGTGCATATACATATCCACATACACGTGTTTTTGTTCAGTTTTGCCAAAGAAAATCTTATGTGTGATATACATATCACACCTAAGAAAAACAAAATGTTTAAATGCTGCCAGTGAGTTTCATAATACCATTTATTGGACTGAAACTTAGTTCGAGAATGCAGCAGTTGATCTTTCTTACTTGAAGTGTTAGCAGATGCTTATGTTCTTAACTACATGACATTGAGATATCAGCAGAAGAAGGCGAAGATTAAGAGGAGAGGTGAGCTGAAGGCAAATGAATAGTTTTTAACTAAAAAATACCTTAATTAACCTAATGTCATCTTAAGGTACTGCAATACTAATTTATATCTACCAGCCTGTATTTTGTAAGAATAAATTTTACACTTAAAAAATAAATCAATCTATATCCCCTAAAAGAGCTCTTCTAGAAGTTAGAGAACTAGGTAAAGGTTTGCATCACTATCAAATTATATTGAGGGGTGCCTTAGTGGCTTGATTGGTTAAGCTTATAATGTCTGACTTTGGTTCAGATCATGATCTCAGGGTTCTAGGATTTAGCCCCGACTCAGGGGCTAAGATTCTCTCTCTTCCCTGTCCCTCCCCCCACTCTTGTGCTCACTTGAGTGCACACACACACTCTCTCTCAAATTTAAAAAAAAAAAAAAAAAAAAGCATATTGAGGGAGCAAAAAAAAAAAATTTAAGGTATTTTTAATATATGAGTGGTGTTATGTTTATGGAAATATTTACCTTCATTTGCACTTTTACATCTAACAAGATGATTCCAAGGAAGTGTGTTATTTGAGGGGATAAATGACTTGAAGATGTACGCACAGAGTCTCTGAAAAGACAATGACATTCATTTGTGGCTTTTCAGCAGCTGTGTGGCACTCATAGATTATCCACCAGACAGTGGCAGGGGAAACCAGGCCTGCAAATCTTAGAATATGAGAAAATTGTCTTGAGAATGGGAGGGGAACATATTGCAAAACATTTTGATTGTCTCCTCTCCCACAGGAGAATGCTACAGTTGAGTTCACCATTTAAAGACTTCATTGAATTGTTTATACTTTTGCATACATTGTTGACATTCAATTTGCCTGATTGAAGGGGAAAAAAAAGTCACCATCACCGAAGCCTTGAAAGCAGTAGCTATCTTCACAGTCTCATGTAATACAAAAACAAAACAACAAACATGATTTGATTTGAGTCAACACAATAAAAATATTCCATTAAACAAATATCTGTTGGGTAATCAATCTGTCAAAAGCAGAAGACGGTATCAAGAGGGTAACCTAGAGGGAGCAAAACGTTTTGACAAGTGGGGATGTTAGAAATGATTTCTACAGAGGTCAGAAATAGGATTTCTGATTTTCTTTCTGCCCTGATTGGCTACCAGCCTGTTACAGATTGTGAAAATATCCATTTCTGTGTCCTTGAATTTCTTATTTCTGTCCCTTAAATTATTCTGAGATCCAGTAAATGGCAATCAAAACAGTGATATAAAATGACTGCCAAAAGGAAATTAAAGAAATGATGGAAATCTTCCCAAGAGCATGGAATAGAGCAGAGGACAGAGTTTTAGGGCTGGGTTACACTAGTGCCTTCCCAGGAACTTCGGCATGTTTTCCTGATACTGTGCTCAACAACAGAAAAACTGTATTTTCTTCAGACATTTTGGAAAGTTAAACATTCCTTCATTAATGCATACGAAGAGATTTTATCCTTCCTCTCTTTAAACGCATGCCGATTTTGGCAGCCAGTGTCTAGCATGAAAAGTTCATGAGAAGAAGTCTCTTGTCCATCTTTACCATTACAGTCGTAACACAAAGGAAAACACCTGGACACCTGGTCGATATTCAGTAAATGTTCATGAATGAATAACTTCCACTATTAGGCTATAATGGATCACTAAAAGACAGAGACACTTATTTCCTTGTTTTTAGCAGATATTTTTGTACCCTGGACGACCAAGCAGAAGGTCACATCCAAACACATTCGGACATATTGCCTAATTTTTTTTACTATATTTGTAACTTCTTATAGGAAATTTCATTTAAAAAAACCCTACTCATTTACCTCAGAATACCAGAGAGAAAATTTAATAAAATAACGGCACATCTTCTTACAAACTTTGTAATCAGAAATCTTTAAACTGTAATGTAAATTAATAATAATAGTATCTCCAAAGATCAGGGACTCACCCACCCAGATCATCTATCAGATGGCAAGGAAGAAGTTCCTCATCAAGTAGAAACCTGGAGTAAGATCTTTTCCCACTCAAAATGTAATTGTTAAGTCAATCATTTTAAATTCTTAAGAGTTCCTTTGGTCTCTTTTTTTTTTTTTTAAAGATTTTGTTTATTTATTTGACAGAGAGAGAGATCACAAGTAGGCAGTGAGGCAGGCAGAGAGAGAGAGGGAAGCAGGCTCCCTGCTGAGCAGAGAGCCCGATGCGGGGTTTGATCCCAGGACCCTGAGATCATGACCTGAGCCAAAGGCAGAGGCTTAACCCACTGAGCCACCCAGCGCCCTTTCCTTTGGCCTCTTAATTGCTTCTAATTCTATCTATAATTTGCCTACATTAGGCATTCCATAATAGCCTTTGAATATGGATCTAAAGAGGATGCAACCCCGAAAGGAGGAAATGTCCTTGATCTCTAATCTGGAGGAAGATCTCAAACCCTCTGAGATGTGAGAAGGGAAATACCAAAATATCAAAGAAGGGTTGGAGAGCAGCAGCAAAATGTTACCGATAAATTCTAATGTACTCCTATTTTTTAATAAAAGGGGATACTATTAAATTATAGTTTTAAGGTGTGAATTTGCCCTGTCCTTATGAATAGAGGAGTATTCTTTTTTCTTTTTTAGAGGAGTATTCTTATTTTACAGTTAGTCCCCTACAGACTTAACAATAGGCCTATTACCAATAATTCACTTATAGCACGTAGGGAGTTTATCATTATATTTTATTATGATTTATTCTTTATCATTTTTAGATATTAACATAGAAAAATTAATAAAATCATTCAATAAAGTATACCACAATAAAGTATCATTTGGGGAGACAGATTAATTCTCCCAGTATTGGGTGAGTGGTTCTCTCTGGTGAATTTGACCTTAAATATAGCTAACCACTCAGTATTTTGAAGACTTTTGTTTAACATTCTTCATGGGATAACTTTGTCAGCACTGAAAAAAATGGATCTTTTTGAGATCACGTAGGCCCTTCAGAGTTTTATTTCAGTTTTATATTCTAGTATGACTTAGGCATAAATTTTTTTTTCTAAATAAAAACCAAGATGTCAATATACAGTAAAAGACAAACTGCTTACAATATCCACATCTCCCATTATGTGAATTGTCCTGCCACAAAAAGAACAGTCCTGCGGAGACATATTTTCTGCTTTATAATCCTGCCCTTTTGTTGCCTCCAAAGAGTAACAGCCCAAACAGTTATGAGCAGAGATGTTTTCACCTGATGAGATTCTCACTTTCAGAAATTTGAAGAAGCCCTTATGGTAGTGAGCACAGAAGTGAAAAGGCCTTGAGTTGAGGTAGAGAAAACTCAAGAGGGTCCACGAGTGAGCTGAAGTTATGAATAAACCAAACTCATTGGTGAGGAGAAGATGAAATAAACACACACACACACAGACATACACACACCCCACACACACCCAGAGCCCTACATATATACAGAAAAGATGCTGTGAAAGTAGCAGGAGGAAAAGGGAGAAGAAACATGGAAAAGCAGACTGAGAAATAACAGGACCACATTAATTAAAGGTCATTAGACTAATGTAAAAATCCATGAATTCTTACTGTGAAGTCTCTGGAACTACCTTCAATACAGCACAACCTTATAGTTAAAAATATCTGTAAAGTCCACCCAGCAGTTCCTGCTTATTCCGAGAAACTCAATTGTTCAGGCTTCCCTGGGTCCTGTAAGAGTTAAATATACAGCTGAGGATTCTGTTTTCTTATTTCCATGTAGAACTTTGCAACAGATGGCCTATTGTTTATGGATCTGAGTGACTCAGACCTGTAAGTCTCAGCTGCCTTTTGGGAATCATACTGCCTTGGGGTGGTGAGCACTGCCCCTTACTCACCATGTGACTCAGGCAAACTGTTTAACCTCTCTGTGTCTTGGGGCACCTGGGTGGCTCAGTCAGTTAAGGATCCAATTCTTGATTTCAGCTCAGGTCATGATCTCAAGGTCATGAGATCAAGCTCCACATCTACACTGGGCAAGGAGCCTGCTTAAGATTCTCCCCACCCCGGGCGCCTGGGTGGCTCAGTGGGTTAAGCCGCTGCCTTCGGCTCAGGTCATGATCTCAGGGTCCTGGGATCGAGTCCCACATCGGGCTCTCTGCTCAGCAGGGAGCCTGCTTCCCTCTCTCTCTTTCTGCCTGCCTCTCTGTCTACTGTGATCTCTCTCTGTCAAATAAATAAATAAAATCTTAAAAAAAAAAAAAAAGATTCTCCCCACCCCACGGAGCCCCCCCCCACACTCTCTCTCTCTTAAAAACAAAACAAAAAACCCTCTTTGTGCCTCAGTTTCTTCCTCTCCACAAAAAGAATAATAACAGGCTGACATAAAGATTAAATTAGATAATACTAGTGAGTGGTTAAAACATTTTTATTAGATCTGGCATGTCATAAACTAGCAATAAATACTAGCTACTTTTACGATCATATTTGTGGTATCTAAAGAGTAACTCAAAAGAATGCCTTCTTTGCTTCCTCTTTAGTTCGCGAGCGAACGGTGAGACTGTTCAAAGGAACTGGTGATTATCCCTGGGGATTCCGAATTCAATTCTCCAAACCAATCGTGGTAACTGAAGTGGACGCTAGTAAGTTGTCTCACTATAGCAGCTTTCATTCAGACCAGAACCACTCAATCCAACTTCACACTAGATAATAAATAGCCTTTGATATAGTCCCATAAAACATACACATGCAATAGAAGCAATTTCTAAATCTCGGTCTATCAAAAACTCATGGTGATTGAAAGTGCCCACATCAGAGTCAAATACTTTCTAAAGGACTATGCTTTCCCCTGTGGAACATGGTCCCCTGGTCGCCACAAGGCGTTGGTCTCCCTACAGAGAAGAGCCCTACCTGTAGCTGTTGAAACAGGGCTGAAGCTCTGGAGAGAAGAATGGTTTTACACAGGCAACTGTTGCCAATCTATTTGTCTCTAATCCTTTCTGGGAGGAGTTCCATTCTCCCTAAATTATTTCCCTTACAGCTCCTCAGATTCCCTTCTTTCCTAACAAGCAAATTAGAAATTCACAAACACCTAAACAAAGTCAGATCCTTTGCTCCCTGATCTGTATACCAGGTGAATAATCTGAGATCAATGCTATGAAAAATTAGAGCTAGAAGACTAAGATTGGATGGACTAAAAGATAAAGACATCTACAGCCAGCATGTTGCATTAGGAAAGGCCTAATGAGCTTATCACAGAGGGAGGCCCAGGTCCACTGGGGGATCTCTGAATTACATTATGGTCCCCATCTATACTATGAATTCACCAAGGTCAGGAACTATTTTATACATCATTTTATCCTCAGTACTTTGTGCAGTGTCTTAAGGCAACAGAGGAGATGCTCCAAAATGCTTGTTGGAAGACTCTGAGAACCTTAGGGCTAAAGGCTGGGTCAGCATGGGGCAGAAGGAAGGGAGGAGTACCACCTCCCTGACAACCCTTCCTGCCTTGGCCTGGTGCCATAATTCCTTCTCTGGTGCCATTATCATCCAGGATCACATTTCATTTTCCTTTGCTTCTCAGCATTCAGGTGTTCCTCCATTGTATGTTCTGTGATTCCACTGGGAATGTGTCCTCATATCTGTAAAAAAGTGGATGGCTTCTCAGCTTGGGTAAAGGCCAGAGGGGTGAGAGCTGAGCACGTGAAATCGTCGCCTCCTAGTCCGGCGTTCCACGGTCCTGGGGGACGCCCGTGGGAAACAGTGGACTCAGACAATCACCTATTTTTTTTACATGAACAGAATTTAACAATCAATTCTCAGTGCATGAGAATAGAAGAAATACTGAGTATCCAAGTAGAATGTGAAATATTCCTAATGCAACAAGGAAGTTTTATAGTTTTAGAAGCTTTCCTAAGGAAAGTTCTTTGTACAAGTTACCATTTACGCCGGGTGATCAATGGCATAGATTTTGTGTAATATAGAGGATTAGTCTCCTTTAAGCCAGAGGGGATTAACTTAGTGCTAAGTAACTTGGATATCTATTACACATTCATTGATGTTTTCTAACAGGAAATTTACTTGCTAATTTATAATATCAAAATGGAAATCAAATTTACTTTAAATATAAAAGCCATCATATTCATTGGATACCTGTTATGATATACTTTCTCCCATGTAATCTATGCAACAGAACTTGAAACTTGACATTATCACTTCCATTTAATGAACTAATATATGGTGGCTCAAACTGGTTAAGCAACTGGCCTAAAGTTACACAACTTTATCACGACAACTCCCAGATTCAGATCTCAGAATTTCTGCCCCTGGAAACAGAGCTCTTTCCCTATGGCTTCTATCAGTTAGGACCTTCTGTTGCAACTCCGAAGGAAATCTGACTGAAAATGGTTTAAGCAATGAAGGGGGTTGATTGACTCACAAAAGTTGAAGGTTCTTAGCGTAGGTGGATGATTTGTTTCTGTAGCTCAATTTTATCAAAGGTATGAATTCTTTGACCCCAATTTCCTTGGTGTTACAAGCTTCCCATTTGGATTCAAAATGATTTCTGCAGTTCTAGTCTTCTAATGGCACATCAGAGTCATAAAAAGAGAGGGGATGGGCTCCAACCCTCAAATGTCCTCTGGTTTCTGGGCCCCTACAGAACAATGTGAACTATTTCACTTACGCCCAATGCAAGGGGATAACATTGCCTGCCTGAGTTGCTAGGAAACCAGGGTACGCTCCAGACTTGAGAGTAGAATAATGCTGCTCTACCTATTTCAAGCCACCACATAATGGAGAAGAGATGAAGAAGATGTGAGAGGACGTCAAGGAACTGAGCCTCAAGTCGTACTGCTGCCACGACACTCTGCACCCACAGAGAGACAACACAAGTCACACAAACCAACAAAGTGTTATCTAATACACACAAAGGTGGTCTGTCTCTTCTTGGTTTATTATTTCCATCGATTCCCATTCTTTAAAAATTTTATTATTCTTATCGAGGAATTGCCTTTGAATGCGTGGACCTAGTCCATTCTCAATTGTTAAGAAAAATGCCCAATACTTTAAAAACCACATCAACTCCTCTTAGTTAAACTGTTAAACTGACATTATCCCAAATACCTGTTTATGGTTAAGTAGGATTCAGTGTGTTACATAAAATAATTTTTTCTTAATACTCTCCATTAAGCTTAACTTACCGACCCACTCTTTGTTGCTCCGGGTGAGTTCTGGGATGGATCTTAATTTTATGTAGTCTCTCTTAAACAATAAAAGCACTGTTGTTTTGTCATTAAAAGTCCATACAGTAATCATAGAACTATAGGTTATTCTAGTGTAATAATCAAAATTTTTGCATTTTTATCCAATTTAGAATTTCTCTCCTCTGCCTGAGCCTGCCTCATAGGCTTGCAAGCATGGTTTATCTTCTTCACTATTTCTCATCTCTATTTTCCATTCATCAGAAATCTTACCCTGACAGTTTCAAATGAGCCTTCCCATGGTTTACAGTAAATTGGGAATTGATGCAAATTTGTTTAAGGTAATAAAAGGAGGTCCTTTTTCTCAGCTCCTATAGTCTGAGAAATAGTCATGAATATGAAAGTAGATGTGCAAAAGAGTGGAGGAAATCACTATGACAGACAAAAGAAAGAGAGTATGTCGCCCTCGGCCCGCAAGGACGACAATGAGCCTGGTATGGTGTTAATGCTTCATTTCTGTTTATTTAATCAACTTCCTTAGCTTATATACAGCAGGGTGACCTATAAGGGGTCAAGCAATGGGGAGAGCCAATGAGAGTCCTGTTACTATGCTGATTAAATTTGATACAGCCAATAACTATGTCCTCCTTTAGGCGGGCTTCACCAGAAAGTTCATTGTATACTTGCAGCGTATTTTGCTAGCAGTGAGCCTTCTTGTAATGGCGTAGACTTTCCCGGCCGGAGGCAGTCCCCGACATCTCCCCCTTTTTTGTTTTATGGCAGAGATCGTGCCTGTCTTAGGTTGTCAGTAGCAGAAAACATCCTTACCCGTCATCAGACACAAGATATTGATGATCTCTGTCCTGTCTTAGGTTGGTATGTTTCTCTACTGATCCTACCCGTCTTTGACTACCGATCTAGCATGCTTAGCCATATCTGGGGAGATGTCCCAGCCTCTATTGGGACACTGCTATGTTCTCCACTGGTGAACGTTTCTGAATAGAAGCAGAATGCCAATAAGAAGGAGGACAAGATGACCAATTGTACCAGCCCATTTTTGGTGAACTGGAACATATTGCTGAATGTTTGAAATAGCTCTGGAAGGGAAGCTGGTTGCACACACGTGCTATTTACTCGAGTTATCTCAGCCAGAAGGATTCATGTGAAATTTTGAATATCGTCAGACCAGGCACCCTGCAAATACTAAGAGAGCTGTTGGGAGGAATTGCTGGCCTTATTAAATTGAGAGAATTTTACAGGGGTAACACAAAGCGCAGAAAAAGGAATAGAACCAACACTCAGTATATCAGCTAGTGAAGAACGGGGGGAAGATAAAGGAAGAATTAGTTAAAGGTAAAGGATAGGGCCAAGCCTTCAGAATAGCCCATAATTTACATGTCGCCATCAGGGGAATTAGGAATATCAGAGTCCCCTACGACAGTAGGAGGATCACGGCTTCCTCTGTCCTCATCCTCGTTCTCAGGGGCCTTCCGGACCAATCTCTCTGGAATCCAAATCGGCACTTCTTTGTCCTGTGGGAAAACACAAACGGAGCCTCTGCTCCAGATTAATACAGGATCCGGGCCTTTCCATTGTCCCGTAAGGATATCCTTCCAAAGAACTAAGGGCTTGGGGGAAGAATCCATACGGGCTGAATGTCTTTCAGCTGCTGCTTGACCATTTTTATCGAGCGTCAAAAAATTTAAAATAAATAGAATTGTATTTAGTTTGTCTTTAGGGGACCGGAACGTGTCCCCTATTCCCCCTTTTTGTTTTAAAAGAGTTTGTTTGATGGTTAAGTGGGCACGTTCCACGATGGCCTGTCCTTGAGGATTGTAGGGAACACCATGATTTAGGGTAATGTTTAGTTGAGTAAGGAAACCGTGAAATGCTTGTGAGGTGTATGCAGGTCCATTGTCTGTTTTTATTTGTCGAGGTTTATCCCAAGCGGCAAAGGCTTGAAGGCAGTGGGAAATAACATCTTTGGATTTTTCCCCAGCATGGATAGAGGCGAATATGACACCAGAACATGTGTCCATGGAAACATGCACATATTTTAGTTTACCAAATTCAGGGATGTGAGTAACATCCATTTGCCATATATGGTTGGGTAACAGGCCTCGTGGGTTAACTCCTAAGGAGGGGGATGGCAAGAGGGTAACACAGTTTTTGCAAGAGACTACAATGTCCCTGGCTTGAGCTTTAGTTATGTTGAATTTAAGTCTGAGAGTAAGAGCATTAACATGAAATAGCTTGTGAAATTGTTTTGCTTGTTGAATATTTTCCATTAAAGTGAAGATAAATTGCTCTTTGGTTAACATGTCTGCAGTGCGATTGCCTTCCGTCAAGGGGCCGGGGAGAGCCGTATGTGCCCTGATATGCCCTATGTAAAAGGGTACCTTTCTGTCCCATATAATGTGTTGGAGATAATGGTATAGGAAAAAAGCAATCTTTGATATCTACAACAATTGAAGGCCAACTCGAGGGGAGGGCAGATACCAACGGTAACCCTAATTGGACTGGTCCCATGATAACCATTTGGGCATATCCAGATTCCATTGTGGATTGCCTGCTGCGGCATTACGCCGTGCAACATCCTGGGAATGCTCTTGCCATGCTGTCTTCCAGACCAAATATTGCCCTCCAGAGAGGGCTGCCCTTGCTAAATTCCCCCAGTCTTCGGGGATTAAATTCATGCCTGCTATGGACTCCACTAGAGAAATAGTAAATGCTGCCTGAGGGCCATACTGCATGACCGCTTCCTTTAATTGTTTAATTTAAATTCCAAGGGCCGGTGATACCGTTGATGACTTTGGTCCTCTAGAACTGGGAAAATCGAGCTGCTATTGGCCCCCCTCCATGCGGTCTTCCAATCCTCATCAGCAGAGGGATGACATTTACATGTTATCTCCCCGGCCAGGGGATTGTAAGGAGGCGGAGCACTAGGGGTCACTGCTGAACAGGGAGGGTCTGGTTTTAATTTGAACTTCCACTCTAGCTCCTCCCCCGACATTTCTTCTTCCCCTTCGCTAGAATTACTCCTTTCCGAAGCAAGAGATGAGCGTTCTTCTTTCACTTCCTCGAGTGCCTCAGCGCCCTCCTGAATAACTGAATCACATTTCGGCTTATATCCTCCCAGGCACCCTCTGACTAGAGTCTATATAACTAACGTTCCCGGCGGTAATGGTTTATTTTTATCCCTCTTCTTAAAATCCTCACCTAACTGGTCCCATTGGGGGATATTTAGAAGCCCTCGTCCAGAAACCAAGGCACCACTGTCTCAACTGTATTCAAGAATGTCCTAGCAGTTATCGTTTTTAATGGCGTGCCATTGGCCTTTAGAAGGTCCTTTAGGGAACCCTCTAACCTCAACTTTGACAGTCCAGATCCCATAATTGGAATCCCAACCTAATGGCTGTTCTGTGTATACTCGCTGCTTAATCCCGGCTCTAAGGCCGCCCCGCTTCTTATTGCGGTCTTGTACAAGATTCCCACCACTTTGATCATGGTCCCTTCCCCGCTTACCTGCGGACTTCTCCCTTGCAAGGGTTTTCTATTTTTCTTAATATTTCCCGGGTCTCAGCACCATTTGTCGCCCTCGGCCCCGCAAGGACGACAATGAGCCTGGCATGGTGTTAATGCTTCATTTCCGTTTATTTAATCAACTTCCTTAGCTTATATACAGCAGGGTGACCAATAAGGGGTCAAGCAATGGGGAGAGCCAATGAGAGTCCTGTTACTATGCTGATGAAATTTGATACAGCCAATAACTATATCCTCCTTTAGGCGGGCTTCACCAGAAAGTTCATTGTATACTTGCAGCGTATTTTGCTAGCAGTGAGCCAAGCACCTTCTTGTAATGGCAGGGACTTTCCCGGCCAGAGGCAGTCCCCGACAAGAGCATACATAGGAAAAGTTTCTGAAGGCTTCACAAGGAGATCTGGCACATGTGAGTGGAGACAGAGAAGGAATCAGGATTACATAGTTAGAACCTCAAGCTGCAGTGTAACTCTGAAAAATCCTGAGACAGGCTGATAGGAAGCCCCAGAGCAGAGTGTTATTTCAAGAAGTCTTGCCTTGGCCAGAATGAGCCTGGCTCTAGTACACCCTCCAAATTCAGTCAGTGGCTGGAATTGGTGACTTCCTGGTGACAATGTAACCTCAGCATGAGGTAAGACTATCAGAAAGTGTGGCAGGTGAAGGCATATCTGGGCAGTGTAGATCGAAGACCTCCATATAGGGTATGGAACAGAAAGTCCTTAGGAAAAAAAAAAAAGCATATTGATAATGATAGTTCTAATAAATGTATAGTGAATACTACTTGGAAAATAATAAAGACATTAAAGAGCACCTGGATTAACACCAGGAAAAACTTAAGTATCATTTTTAAGTCTTAACATTGAAAGATGTCAGTTCTGTCTTAAACTGATCTATACATGGAATCCTCATTAAAATTCTAGTAGAGGGACCACATGGGTGACTCAGTGGGTTAAAGCCTCGGCTCAGGTCATGATGCCAGGACCCTGGCATCCAGCCCTGCATCGGGCTCTCTGCTCAGTGGGGAGCCTGTTTCCTCCTTTCTCTCTCTGCCTGCCTCTCTGCCTACTTGTGATCTGTCAAATAAATAAATAAAAATCTTATAAAAAAAATTCTAGTAGAGTAGCTGCTTTTGTTTTTGCTTTTGTTTTATTGGTAAAGAAATTTTTCAGTGAGATTCTAACATGTTTATAGAAAAGCAAAGGGCCAAGTTATTAAGCTGAAAGTTCTTTGAACTGGGGGAAAAGCCTTTTTGTTCTGTAATTAGATATTAAAATGCAAATGCATGGGTATATTTTTACTTTTTTATGT
Organism: Mustela nivalis; assembly: GCF_964662115.1. Classification (NCBI taxonomy): domain Eukaryota; kingdom Metazoa; phylum Chordata; class Mammalia; order Carnivora; family Mustelidae; genus Mustela; species Mustela nivalis. Next base: position 56,125,910 of record NC_139022.1, read on the forward strand.
GAATGAATGCCAACTGATGTTCTTTTTTCATTTTTTCATTAAATTCTAATCAGTTAATTAAATATGTAAGTGATTATTTAGCAAATAAATTCCTTAATGATTGTGGAAGAGAGGGGTTTTACCCACATGGTGGAATTTGGCAGTAGAAGCATAGACCCCAAGTAAGTGTGGGGTGGAGCGCAAAAGAGGAAGTCATGGGACAAAAGATAAAAATGAGGAATTTTGCCAGAGTCAACCTTGTTTGACCTCTAGTGCCCTTCAAATTACCAAAAGTAAAAAATAATTTTTGGCTTAATTATTTTTACATAGACACAAAGATAGGCAAGTTGTTATCATAGAGTCTCTTCTGAGTTTTTACTATGTTTTTCAAAGACCTCTGTTTTTAAGGAAATACATGTTTATTCATAGGGAACATATTCATGGATGTTTCCCATCTTCCCATTCTATTTTCTCCTCTCCTTCTTTTTCTCCATTTTCTCCCTCCCACTCCCTCTTGCCCTTTCCCTACTCTCTTCTTTCTACCTCTGACTTTAAAAGATCAGTGTTAAACAAAGAAATAAAACTCATAAGGAAAATAAAAAGGACTACCCTTTAAAAGTCAAACAGGTCTGACTTGATAAGTTGAATCAGATTTTTACAAAACACCCAGAACACTTTCCATACCTCTCTTTCTAGATAAAATAACTAAAAGCAGTTTTAATAAAACATAATAATTTCTTTATTTTCTGATGCCTTTTGTAACTGTTCCAATGAGAACATCAACTGTGTCTCGTCCATCCAAATGGAAAACAAATCACAATGTTTGCCTTGCAAGTGACTTTGTATTTAGGAGGCCCTGAGGTTTTGTAAAAGGAAGAGCCGAAGGATCTCTACAGTAGCAGAAACCGTATAATGCAGAGTTAACCTAGGATTTTATTCAACATCAGAAAGTGCTGCCCTGGCAGGGATTCATGTAGCTGCTGAGTCTACTTCTCTCTCTTTTTTTTAAATGTACTCCTCAATGCTGAGGAGCAACCTCTGAAATCTATTGTCTAGTCAAATCTGCTAAATGAGGGGTTGAGGGACTTTAAAATTACACGTATTTTCTGCACTTCTGAAAATCTCATTCACACCACAAAACATTGTTCGGGATGTACTAGAAAGGCTTAATTACACACTGAAGAGAAAAAGATAAAGCAGGGAGACCTGTAGGTGGAATGGAAGTGATTATCCATAACTCTACAGAGAGGGAGTTTGCTTGTAGCTTACATAACTAATTGCCCACACCCGCTGGCATTTGCATGAACATTTTCTATGAAAGCCTAAATGCTTATGAGATCTGTTGGCATAAACAAAAGAAACAGATGTTCCAACTTTGATACCAAGCAAACTTGAAAAGAAAACTATACATTTAGGGTTGTGTAAACCATAGAGGAAATTATGGACAGGCCCATTTTTCTGGAAGTTGTAGAATTTAAAATTCTACTGTTATAGTACAATTTTTTTTAAATGAAAAGACGAGCCCCCCCTTTTAATTATAAGTTTTTCAGTTCCTCCATTATATGTAAATATGCATCAAAAGATGGAGTAGCTCAGCATTTAACTCTTTATAATAAACATAAAACTATACAGTCAAGGGTCCTATTAGGGAAACAAACTTAGAAAATCTTTTCCTATCACCTTAATCCTTTCTGTCTAATACAGGATATATATACTTCCATCTGCTCCCTAGAACGGCCTCAAGTAGATTACATACTGTGTGGTATATTACAGGGTCACTTTGAAATACCTCCTTCCTCCAAGAAGCCCTACTGCCTCAAACTCTCACCATGATTAATAAAGGGAAAATTTGTAGGTTGCATTGCAGAATAGGGGAACATAGTCAATGCAATCTATAATTATAGCTAAAAGCAATCAAATGAGCTGTCAAGAAGGGTTACACTACAGAAATAATTTTCTACAACAAGAATAATTTTCACTGCAAAACAAAATAATACAAAGATAAATAATCCAATTTTAAAATGTGCAAAGGATTTGAGTAGAGATTTCTCCAAAAGAGATAAACAAATAGCCAATAAGCACACATGTGTGTGTACACACGCACATGTGCACGCGCGTGCACACACACACACACACACACGTTCAATATCAGTAGTCATCAGGGAAATGCAAAAGAAACCACAATGAAATACCACTCCATACCCACTAGGATGGTCATAATCAAAAAGTCAAAAATAACAAATACAGGCAAGAATGTGGAGAAATTCACCATGTTCATGCACGGCTGATGGGAATGTAAAATGATATAGCTACTTTGGAAAATAGTCTGTTCATTCCTCAAATAATTAAATACAGAGTTACCCTTTGACCCAGCAATTCCATTCATAGGTATATACCTAAGACAAATGAAAATATGTATCCACAAAAAAAACTTGTGTACAAATTCTCGCGGCAGCATTATTTATCCAAAAAGTGAAAACAACACAAATTTCAGTCCACTGATGAATGGATAAGCAAAATGTGCTAGACTCTAGTAATAAAACATTTATTCATCAATTAAAAGGAATATAGTGCTTGGTACAATGTGGATGAGTCTTGAAAATATTTTGCTAAGTGAATGATGCCAAACACAAAAGAATAAGTACTGTACAAATTCATTTACATGAAATGTCTGCAATAGACAAGGCCATAGAGGCCCAGGGTTGCCTAGAACTGAGAGGTTGGGGGAAATAGATCGACAGCTATGGTTATGGAGTTTCTGAGGTAACAAAAGTGATCTAAAATTAGATTGTGGTAAGGGTTGAACAACTCCATGAATATACCGAAGACTATTCAATTTTATATTTTAAATGTGTGAAATATATGGTATGTTTATTATAACTTAACAAAGTTGTTAAAAAATGAGTTATTTCCACATTGATGGGTTATTCAATTCAAAAAGTTGTTTACTTGGGAGAGAAGACCTTTCATCAAAGTCTTCTACCTTTGATGATATCAGTGTATGATTCTATTTGGTTAATCATTCAGCATATACTGATCAGCACCAACGGCTCAAACATCTGTCTTCCATTTCCATCCTACGCCTTAAAATTATGTAATATCATTTACTTTCCCATATTGAGATTTAATCACTTCTTGACCCTTGTTCTTGACTTCTCAAATAGACTAGGATTTAAAATGCTATCATTGTGGTTATTTTTGTGCTGTTACTGTATAACCGTTGACCATTTCCTCCACCTTAAAATTCTTCTCTTGTTTTTACTTATCTTATATTCTTGCTTCCATGTTCTCTAGGATCTGCTTGCACCTTCTTTATGTTCTTCTTCAGCTCTTCTTTATTCTTCAAGATTTTGTCCTCAGTGCTCTTACTTTTTTCTGTATACTTGTCCCTTTACTTATAAATTCTAAATCAATTTCTCAGGCCCTTCTCATTTCCTAGGTTTCTAGTTATTTTTTCTACCAGCTCAATGAACATTTTCTATTTTTTCTTTCATGGTTATTTCAGTTTATCAAAAAACACACAAATACCTTCAGCCAACCTCTTCAAGCCCCTACCATGTGCCAGAGATTATTAGGTATAAGAAATACCTAAATGAAAATTTATAAGTCCCTGAGCTGCACATATTCCATTAAAAGTAGAAAGACAGATATGCAAATAAGTACAATGAAGAGTTTTCTGTCCTATGATAGTATGTAACACCTCCCATTCATTTCCAGCTCTTATTTCCAGAGTCATATTGCAAGATTATATTTAATTCTTATAATAACAATAGACTTGCTTATCTTAATCTTTTCCCATTCTAAATTAATCTTCTAAAAACCACTGCATATATATTTTCTGCTCACAAACTGTTAATGGATTTCCACTGTTGATGTATCAAGTACACATTCATCTTTATACTCAAGACCCTTTTACGGACTGGCTATCTTTCCAGCCTTATCCTCCACACTGCCTCTACCCACCTACAGCCTCTGCTGCAGTTGCTCTGAGTCACTGAATTTTTGGCATGTCTTAAAACATTCTGCTCATGCAACTTTGCTCAAAAAACTTTTCCTTCATGGATAGCTATTTGAGATTATGCTAGCTTTGGCAACAAAACTGTATTAATGAGTTAAGATAATAAAGCCTCATTAGTTTTTCACATTAATTGTCCATTGTAGATGTTCTTGGCTGGAAGGTGGCTTTGCCCCACAGAATGTTTCAAGATCCAAATTCATTTGTTCTTAAAGCATCTGCATCTGGTAGGAAGATGGGGAAAGAATATGAAGGGTGGTCCATTGGATGTTTTTATGGGCCAGGCCTGGACATGGCACACACCACTTCTATCCACATTCCAATGGCTAGAGCTCAATCATATTGCCTACCCAGCAGCAAGAGAGCCTGAGAAAATCTGTCCAACCATGATCCCAGACAGAAGAGGAATTGGATTTGTGACTACCCAGCATTCTTAGCCACCATGTTCTTTCATTATTCCCCTATAAGAAGAATCTGTGTATTCATCAAGGTCAGACAAAATGCCACCTTCTTTGAAAAGCATTTCTTAACTACTCTGATGGAAGTGTGAGAATTCCCTTTTCTGAAGTTTTACAATACCTATTATCTTTGTTATTTATTTTATACTTGCCACTCATCAAATCGCAAAGTTGTTTTTCTTTTTGATTGTGCATGTCTTATCTTCCCCAGTGTAATTCTAAGTTTCTTGAAGGTATAATTTTTAGGTCATCCATTTGTTCATTCACTGTGTATTAACTAGAAGACTACTACATATAAGACATCAGATATGGTTACCCCAGGGAGTATAAAAATTGGTAAGAAGTTGTTTCTTGACATATATATCATTTTGGAATTCAATTCAGAAGGCATTGCCATGAGCAAGTTCTTTAAACCCTTTAAGACTATGGGAGGAATTTATTCAAATGATCAACCATCAAGAGATTTTAATTGGTTGTATGGATGATATTATGTAAGTGAAGATGATATCAATTATTACTTTTTACTTAACCTTCCTATGTTGATCAGCCACTGCTTATTTGAGCACAGAAGACCTCCCCTTACTATTATAAAGAGGCTTAGACAAACCTTAGTCATAGCTAAAAATATTCAGTCATGTTACCTCACCAATTGAGTCATGCTTTAAGATTAAAAGTCTTTGAGGACACTTTAGATAATGACAGCCAATATTGCATAATGCTCTGCAAGTCCATGAACATGCACCTAGGACTAAGATCTAAGATAAGAAGAAATGGAAAATATTGCTATGGCTTAAGTCAAACAAATTACTACCTATGCTCCTTTCTAGGATTTTTATGGTTCCTGGTCTTACATTTAAATCCTTAATTCATTTTGAGTTTATTTTTGTGTATAGTATAAGAAAGTGGTCAGGTTTCATACTTTTGCATGTACCTGTCCATGTAATCCCAATGCCATTTGTTGAAAAGACAGTTTTTTTCGCATTGCTTTTTCTTTCCTCCTTTGTCAAAAGTTAATTATCCGTATAATTGTGGGTTAATTTCTGGGCTCTTTATTCTCTTCTATTGATCTATGTGTCCATCTCTGTGCCAGCATGTTACTGTTTTAATTACGGCAGCTTTATAATACAAGTTGAAGTCTGCAATTGTGATACTGCAGTTTTTGTTTTCATTTTCAAGATTGTTTTGGCTATTTGGCATCTTTTATGGTTCCTTACATATTTTAGGATTATTTGTTCTTGCTCTGTGAAAAATGCTGTTGGTATTTTAATAGAGATTGCATTATATGTGTAGATTGTTTTGGGTAATACAGACATTTGAACAATATTTGTTCTTCCAATCCATGAGCATGGACTGTCTTTCTGTTTCTTTGTGTCATCTTCAATTTCTTTCATCAGTGTTTTGTAGGGTTGTTTTGTTTTTTGTTTTGTGTGTGTGTGTGTGTTTTGGTTAAGTTTATTTCCAGGTGTTTTATTATTTTGGTGCAACTGTAAATAGGATTGTTTTCTTAATTTCTCTTTCTGCTACATCATTTTAGCTGCAATGCAACAGAATTATGTACATTGGTTTTGTATCCTGCTACTTTACTAAGTTCATTTACCACTTCTAGTAGTTTTTTGGTAGAATCTTTAGGGTTTTCTATATATAGTAACATGTCATCTGCTAGTAAAATACTTCTTCCTATTAGTTTGGATGCTTTTTACTCACTTTTCTTGTGAGCAAAAATATGCAATGGGAAAAAGACATTCTCTTCAACAAATCGTGTTAGGAATACTGGACAGCTACGTGCAAAAGGAGGAAACTGGACCACTTTCTTACACCATACACAAAAATAAACTCAAAATGGATTGAAGACTTAAATGTGAGACCTAAAATATTAAAAGCCTAGAAGAGAGCAGAGGCAGTAATTTCTCTAATATCAGCCAGAGCAATAGTTTTCTACATATGTCTCCTGAGGCAAGGGAAATATAAGGAAAAAAACAAAAAAACAAAACTTTGAGACTGCATCAAAATAAAAAGCTTCTGCAGAACAAAGGAAACAATCAACAAAATGAAAAGGTGACCTCTTGATGGGAGAAGATATTTGAAGATAATGTATCCACTAAACAGTTAGTATCCAAAATATATAAAGAACTGATACAACTCAACATAAAAAAAAAAAGCTAAAAAGAAATAATCAAATTTAAAAATGACCAGAAGACATGAACAGATATTCTTCAAAGAAGACATCTAGATGGCCAACAGATACATGAAAAGATGCTCAACATCACTGATGATCAATGAAATCCCAAATCAAAACTACAATGAGATATCACTTCACTCCCATCAGAATGGCTAAAATCGAACCACAAGAAACAGCAAGTGTTGATGAGGCTGTGGAGAAAAAGGAAGCCTCCCCACCTTCCAAAGCCTGTTATTGGTGGGAATCTAAATTGGTACAGCCACTGTCAAGAAACAGTATGGAAGTTCCTCAAAAAGTTAAAAATAGAACTACCTTATGATCTAGTAATCACATTACTAGGTATTTACCCAGAGAATATGAAAACACTAGTTTGAAAATACAGATGCACCCCTATGTTTATTGCAGCATTATTTACAATAGCCAAGATATGGAACCATCCCATGTGTCCACTGATAGACGAATGGATAAAAAAGATATAAATATAATGGAATATTATTCAGCCATAACAAAGAATGAAATCTTTTTTTTTTTTTTTTAAGATTTTATTTATTTATTTGACAGAGAGAAATCACAAGTAGGTGGAGAGGCAGGCAGAGAGAGAGAGGGAAGCAGGCCCCCCGCCGAGCAGAGAGCCCGATGCGGGACTCGATCCCAGGACCCTGAGATCATGACCTAAGCCGAAGGCAGTGGCTTAACCCACTGAGCCACCCAGGCGCGCCCAAAGAATGAAATCTTGACATTTGCAACAACACGGTCAGAGCTAAAGAGTGTGATGTTAAGTGGAATAAGTCAGTCAGAGAAAGACAAATACCATATGATTTCACTCATGTATAGAATTTAAGAAACAAAATAAATAAGCAAAGGAAGAAAGAAAGAGACAGACAAACTAAGAAACAGACTCTTAACTACAGAGAACAAACTGATGGCTACCAGAGGGGAGATAGGGATGGAGGGGTCGGGTTAAACACATGATGGAGATTAAGGAGGACCCTTGTGATGAGCACTGTGTAATGTGTAATGTACAGAATTGTTGACTCGTTGCATTGTACACTTGAAACTAATATAACACTGTGTGTTAACTATACAGGACTTAAAATTAAAAACTTAAAAAAAATCTTTTTAAGCTAGAGTCATTAAAAACCATTAAAGAAGAGGAAATAAGCTTAAGCTTATCTAAAAGAGGGAAAAAAATGGATTTAAACTGCTACAGCATGAATCTTGGTCCAATATATGGGAGAGCTTATTTAAAATGAATTAACCTTGAAATGGCTTATTACGCCCTTTCTTACCCTTAGAAATATTAGGTATGTTACAGTAAGTGCAGATGCTAGAAAACCAGGAGATAAAATAAATAGCCTTTGGAGAGGTCCTCCCCACCTTCCAAAGCCTAAATCCTAAGGCTTAGACTATTTTCGGTTTCCTTTCTGAGATGTCTCAGAAAGGAGCCTCTACAATCAAAGTAAAAGAAGCTCTCTATTTCTTTTTTTTCCACCCCCCCCCCACCCGACTACTCCAAGATCTGTTTTTGCCACAACTTCATAAGTATTTCAATTACTTGTTCCCTCAACAATCCTGCAGAGAAGCCCTGCCCCCACCCCCCTCTTTATGGATGAAGATATTGAGGTTAAGTGATTTTCTCAGGGTTACAAAGAGACCTAGCAGCAATGAAGGAATGAGAACTAGCAGTTCAACCTTCTGGTGGATGAATAGATTGAGTTTTTGAGCAGCCTGGCTATTATACTGCAAAGAGGCCATGCAGACGCCTGGCTGAATGTGCAAAGAAACTGCGCGCAGGAAATGAAAGGGAGGCGGCGAGGATAGCGTTTTCCTTCTTATTAATGACAGAGGCAATTGTCTAAAGTTGGAAAGAAAGGCCCTTTAGAGAAAGAGCCTTTTAAAAAGAGGACAAACAGCAGGGCACTCAATTTGGGACCCCTCCTCAATGAGACCCTTGTTGTCTGTCCATTTACAGACAGCGCCGCGGAGGAAGCCGGGCTCCAGATCGGAGATGTGGTGCTGGCTGTCAACGGCACGGAGGTCACCAGCGTGGAGCACGCAGAAGCTGTGCACCTTGCAAGGAAAGGTGGGTGGGCTGCTCACAGAGTTCAGCGTTAAGCTGAAGACGCAGAGGGCTTCGGTACACCAGGGAGTTCCAGCATGGGGAGGATGCAACAGCCCGGAGGGTGCAAAGGTGCTTCTCCCCGGAAGCCCCCTTTAAAACCTTGCCATCAACATGGGTGTATCACAGGAATTAAATCATGTTTCTGCCCCCCCCCCCCACGTTCCTTCTGCATTAATGACCAGCTACAAAAGGGAAACCAGAAAATGGCCACAAAGTGTGCTCTATTTATTACCCCAAAAATGTGTCCTTAAACCCCTTGCCTTTGAAAAAAATGTCACTGTAATGATATTCTCATTACGAGAATTTATTTACTGTTTCTCTTCCTTCCTCCTGTCCTCTCTCCCTCCCCTGTTCCCTCCTTTTTCCTTGACTCCCTTTCCATCAGTTTTTAGAGTTAAGAGACTCGGGGTTTTAATGTTAAAAAAAAAAAAAAAAAGAGGAAGAAGGAAAGAAACCACAAATCTAAAGCTTCTACAGATCCTAGGGCCACTTAAGGGCCTGCCTTGAAAGCAGTCCTGACACAGATGGAACCACCAAGAGAGCAATAATACTACATGCCCCTGCATCCACTCACTTTCTCTGGGAAGGTCAATAACATCTTCCTCTCTGCAAAACAAGTTACTTTCTTTGACACTGTGTTACAAATCCTTATCCCCCTGCAGACTAAAAATATACAGCTGGTAAATGCTGGGTTCCACCCCTGGGATTATTTCCAGAGGTGTCCTGTTCCTGGCCTCTAAGGGCTGCATACACACCTCCCTGCTCCTAAATGTATTTTCAGGCAAGAGATATGAAAAGGTATGAAAGGTATGAAAATTCAAGCATTTAGTATAGGCCACATGTGCTGTTAAGTACAACTCACTGAACAGTCAGTATTGTTTATCCTTCCTGGTGATGCCATCATGCTTGAGGGGTAGCAACAGAGACAGACTTCTTTAGTGGAGACCAGGACAAGAAAACCACAAACAGATCTTGTATCCTGGTAAGCTATTCTGGCCCTTTTCGATGTAGAATTTAGCTGAGTATTTGGCTGCTCTGTAGGACTTGTTGTGCAGTGGGTGCCTCAGAAACCCAAGGACTCTATCAGTGAGCACGTTCAGCAACTCCTTGTAAATCCTAAACAAATATTTATCCTATACGCAGCAGAGATAAGAAATCCAGATAATATGGTAACGATTATACTAATGAATTGGATAATGAGGGGATTTTATCCCTTACTTTTGGATTTGGCTGTCCTAGTTTCTTTCTCACAAATAATTACTTTTCTAATTTTTTTTAGTTCAATAAAAGCTGATTTTATTTCCACTTTTAGGCCTTCTTTTATTTTTCCCCAACAAGCTTAATGTTCTTGGTAATATTGAACCATTCAGACTCACTCTACCAGTTAATGGAAAGCAGAAAACATCTCTAAAATTTAAGAGGATTCTTTTATTCCCAAGAGATAATGAACTAATACTGAGACTGGAGAAGAGCTAACCTCAACACCTTCGTTCGTGTTATTCCTGACGGTTTTCTGTAGGATGGCTTTATCTGCTGTTGTAATTTGGTTTCTACCATGCCTTGCTTGCCAGCTTGGCCTCCCTGACTGGCAGGGAACCTCCCCATATCTTTGCTAAACCTTCTCAAACACAGCAGTGGAAATGCCTCAGAAGCAAAAAGGTGAATTGTAGATCTGAGACGCTCCAGTAAGGACAGTTAAGAGACTTTTAGGTAAACAAGTTCATTTCCTACGTGTGTATGTTCGGGGAAACAGGAAGTGTGGCCGATAGCCCAGGACAGCCCAACATCTCGTGCAAGGGTGCAAGGAATGGCTGAGAGATAGCTTCTTAGTGCTTTTCTCCCTGGCCTGGGCTGGGCAGCCAAGACTAAACCGCCCTACTGAAAGCCAAACAAATGGCAGCACCTGGTCTGCGTAGTCAGTGGAAAACATCTAGATGGCCCTTAAACCCAGCTAGATTAGGGTGTTGATCACTTCTTCCTCAGGCTTAATTTCTAAGACTAATTGTGACATAGCCTCTTTTTCTTTAACTTTTCATTTATTTATTGAGTGAGAGAGTGAGCGAGAGAGAGAAAGAGAGAGAGGGCACAAGCAGGGAAAGAAGCAGAGGGAGAGGGAGAAGCAGAGGGAGAGGGAGAAGCAGGCTCCCCACTGAGCAGGGAGCCTGGACTTGGAACTCAATCCCAGGACCCTGGGATCATGACCTGAGCTGAAGGCAGACGCTTAATTGACTGAGCCACCCAGGTGCCACCCAGGCACTCTGTAACACAGCTTTTAATTGAGAAATAATAAATATAAAAAAGATGCCAATAAATAACAAAGAATAGAAAAAAAAAGTGGAAGTTTTTAAATAATAAATTACAACTTTGAACAACTATGTAACAATACATGTGAAAACTAGATAAATAACATTTTCCAAAAGTATTTAAAGTGCCAAAATTAGTGCCAGGTTAGAAATTTTGTATAGACCACAATAAAGGTATTTATAGAGTAAAGAGACCACCTCACTTTTCTTCCATTTCCACCCCCACTTCATTCTCCATTCAAAAGTGCAAGTTACCACTTTTACAGATGGCATTTTTCCAACTTCCAAAGAACAAATAACCCCTACTCCACAGAGTTCTTCCAGAAAATAGGAGAGTGAATGCTTCTCATCTCATTTTATGAGGCTACTATAATCTTGATTCCAGAACAAGATAGGTATAATATGAAAAACAAAAGAAGATGTCCATTTTACTTATGAGTGTATAGATGCACAAAGCCTAAAAAAAAAAATAGTAAGTACCTGAATCAAACTGTTTATTAAAATTACATATAGTACATCATAATGAAGTAGGGTTTATCCCTAAATAAGCATGGCTTTCTAAGAAAATATTTTAGTACAGCTCATCACAAGTGAATCAAAGAAAGAAAGTGCATGACAATCTCCGTAAAACAAAAAATCATGTAATAAAGTTCAATACGAGTGTACAATTTAAATTCCCTAAATAGGAATATAAGTTTCTTTTTATAATTTGATAAAAGTTAACTCTCAAAAACCTAACCATGAAAAGAGAAAAGTATGTAAAAGTATATACACATTGCTAAGGTCCTGACTTACTCAAAAACGCAAGAAAGAGAAATAAAGGTAAATGGTCTTGGAAGGAAAGAGATAAAGCTGTTATTATTTGCAGATTATATGATTATAACAAAATCAATATACCAGTGCTTAGAACTAATTAGCAAAAGATTGACCAAACCAAGGTCTCCTTATAAAAATCAGTAGTGTTCTTCTATACCAGTAATAACCAAAAAGAAAATAAAAGGAAACTAATATATGATTAATAATAGCCGCAAAACTACCAGGTAGGAAAGAATTAATCAAACCAAGAACACACAAGAACTTCATGAAAAAAATATTTACAGCTCAACCAAAGTACATAAAAGAAGACTTAAATAACTACAGCTATATAGTATCTTTATGGGTGGAAAACTTTGTAAAGATCTTAATCCCCCTCCCAAATTAATCCAACTACTCAATAAATTCTTAATAAAATTTTATTAAAAATATTTGAGTAGTTTGTCAAACTTATCCTCAGATATATGTAGAAGGATAAACATCTACAAATAGCTAGCTCATTTATGATAGGGCTAGCAATGACAAAGGAACTTTTCATACGAGATATTAAGGTATATCGCAAAACCATAATAATAACTAATAAAAAAGGTAGCACTCACAGAAATAAACCAGTGGAATGGAATGGATTAAAAGCTCAGAAACACACTCAAATGTTTATTAAAACTTGATGTATGATAAAAGTAGCAGCACAATGAGGAGGGGACAAAATTTTTACTACATCATTTTTATAAAGAACCATAAATTGGATGGATTTCTTCCTTCCTACGTTATGCTTTCTATTTTATACCATATACAAAGGTGGACCTCACATATATTAAAGACCTCAATTTTTAAGGTAAAAGCGTAACGTCAATAAACGAAACTAGGAAAATCATTTTTTTAGTGATCAGAGAAACGCAACGAGGAACAAGATGATACTTTAGATCCCCCAGATTCGGGGGGTGGGGGGGAGGTGGTAGGAATCTGATTAGGGCCAGCTTTGGCAAGGCTCTGAGAAAATGGGAATCCTCATGTACTCTTTCTTGCTGTGCTATCGGTGTCTCGGAGAGCAGTCTGGCGGCACCTAGTGAATGAAGCACCTATAAATCCTTTGTCCTAGCAATTGCTCGTCTGTGGATACAAGCCCAAAGAAACTGCTGAGAGGACAGACACGAGGACGTTCATTGCAGTGTTCTGTGTGACAGAGAACAGTTAGAGGCAGTCTGAGCGACCAGCACAGGGGGCAACGGATAAATAAACCAACAATGAATGCATACTCTGCACTTTGATGCCTCACTTTGAAACAGTATGCAAGATGTGCATCTAGCCAGCAACATGCGTAGACCCTAAAAAACACGTTTTAGAGTTTAAAAAGAGAGAGCGAGACAGAAATAGAATGAGATCTTGCATGTCAGGTATATGAAATAGAAAGACATACACAAAAGAGTGCATGAACAGTCCTATATGAGACATGTTCTTTTTTTTTTTTTTTTTTAGATTTTATTTATTTATTTGACAGAGAGAGATCACAAGTAGGCAGAGAGGGGCAGGCAGACAGAGGGGGAAGCAGGCTCCCTGCTGAGCAGAGAGCCCGATGCAGGGGGTTGGTGGGGCTCAATCCCAGGACCCTGAGATCATGACCTGAGCCGAAGGCAGAGGCTTAACCCAACTGAGCCACCCAGGCACCCCTATATCAGACATGTTCTGTGAGTGCCTATTGTGGGGAGCAGAATGTGTGAGGAGAATTAGGAATGGAGCCAGCAAGTAAAGTGAAACAAACAAACAAAAAAGGAGGTCTGCACTCCAAAGACAATTGTGTGCAATGACCTGAGTGTTATGATGGGCTCAGCAGTCTGCACCCAAGTTCATGAGCAACAGAAGGAGGTCTCCTCAACGGCACCCACCCACGCATAGTTTTAGCTCCCTGCACATTCTACAGTGTATAGGCAGGAATGTGAAGGAAAGCAAAAATGAAAACAAAATAGGATTGCTGAGAGGCAGTGGGGCTGGGAGAGGGACATCCACGACCATGAAACTTAAAAAAAAAAAAAAAAAAAAAAGGCGGGGGGGGGAGAAAAGAAAAGAAATAACAGGAATAATTTAGTTTTTATGTTGTGCTTTACGTGTTCCATTTTAGCACGCTATAAATTGGTCAGGGTATCTCTGGAATGTGTAGAATTTGAAACAAGCTCTTGGGGGTTCTCTTCGGGAGAGGAAAGTCACCAAGTTGTTGGAGAAAGCAATAATCATGAAACAAAAAATAGAACCTTTTGTTCAATTCATATAGTATACAGAGATCTTAAAAAATATGTTTCTGCAATATCCAACAAGAGTAACAAGTAAATCCGAAGTTGTTTAAAAATCTGCATGTTTCCCCTGCCTTTGGTACCTGTTTGCATCAACTCTTTAAAAGCCTGATATCTTTTTTTACTGCTAAAATTTCTGTACAGTTTCATTCCTACATATTCTAAACTTTCATAAAATATCACTATGTTACAGGCTGCTGCTTTGCTGATTTAGATATCTAAACATCAAATCATTTTCCTTAAAACATCAAATCTGAAATCCAGCTTTCCAAACACTAGAAAGGGGTCCTACTGTATGTTGCAAGATCAAGAATTCTATTGACATAAGTCCTATTCAATCCTAATATCAAATAATATATTAGTATATATTACACTGTAGAATATAGCATGTAATATGACAGTAATCAAATAATAATCCTCTTCAAAAATACTAATCCCACACCCCTGTACAAATTACCTCCATTTGGCCGAGGGGAAAACTAAAACAGACTTAACCAAGTGCTCGGGATCACAGTGGGAATGACAACAGTTCTATGTGAATCTTGACTTCACGAAGTCCTTCATCCTCCTGGTTTGGGCTTTTGGGGACTAGTTACTCGCAGACCGAAAGAGAAGATTTAATCATCAAGGAAAAACACGGAAAAGAAAGAGGAAAGGGAAACAATGAAGTGTCATCAACCCAGAAGTCCTTTGGACCCGCTGGGCTCCTTTGTTTCCCAAGAGCAGCTTTACTAAAAACAAGTACAGAAGTCTGGGCCCTGGGCGGCCCAACGCAGCGCCGGCCGACCGCGCAGCCCCGGGGATGGTACCTGTCTTGCACATTCCTCTTCCACGCCTGTGAGGAGTGGTGGCGTTTGTCTCACAGCAGAGGTGCGACTCTGACACGGTGTAAGATTGGTGGCATAATAAGAAGACAGTGATCCAAGGAGAAAGTGTGAATTAGAAAAAGAAATCATTTTTCTCTCTCCTCTAGCTGTAAATAACCTCACCCACAGCTCCCTACTTTTCAAAACTCCAGGCCAAAGGGCTAGGGAGGAAGAGTTTGCTGGAGAGCTTGTCTTTTAAAGGACGTCATCACCAAAGAAATGTATTTGCAAAAAACATGGATTTTCAACCTCGTTCATTTCCTGAAACAAATGGTTCTCTGGACTCTCGCTTCAGGCCGTTTGTCTTCTGTGTCCTAGAAAGCAAGCGAGATTGCTGGGCTGTCCAGGCCAGGAAGGCAATGGCCAGGAGTTTCTTTCTCCAGGGCGGGGAGATACTTAGGGAAGGACTTAAGCGGGGGGAAAGCTAATAATATTGTTTTTGTAAAATACTGCAGTTGGAAAAAGAAAAGCCCACAGGGGGAACCTAAATCATAGCCAAGGAAAGAGAAGAGCTTAGTGGTTAATGACAAAGACCGCTCATGCGCAGAGCCCTCCTGGCCACTGAGGCACGCCGGGCTACTCGCCATTGAAGCTGTGGTCCAACATCAAGTGAGAACTTGCTACACATATGGGATCTCAGGGCTCATCCCAGACCTACTGAATGGAGAGAGCAGTCTAACAAACACACTGGGTGATTTGCATCTACATTTAGTTTGAGGAGCACTGTCCTAGGACATTGCCCTATTTTTAGCTCCCAGTAAAATTAGTAGATAAGTAATAACAAAACCAGGAGGGTTTAACTGTGTACACTTTATAATTAGTTCTTTTAACATACACACACACTCTACAATGACTATATAAATAATCTAACATGGAAATCATATAAAAAAATCTAAATTCTACACTTTATAATTAGTTCTTTTAACACACACAAACACACTACAATGACTATATAAATAATCTAACATGGAAATCATATAAAAAAATCTAAATTCTACCAGACCCACGTCCTCCTGCAAAGGATGTCAAACCACCATCACAACAGCAGCAGCTGTTTGGAACTCAGCAACTCCCCGTGTATCGGGATCATGTCCTGACTCTGAATGTGAAAAACTTTCCTTTAATATGATGACACCACGCCACAGCAGGACCATCTGTATCCCTGCCCCAGAGAGAATTTTCTGGTGGACCAAGTTATGTTTTTGGCCAGCTGAAACTCAAGCCTAGCCTGATCCGTATCAGAGAAACCCATATGCAGTCTGTGTAAGCAAGAGGAAAATGACCTCAAGGGGCAGCCCACTGCAGCAGTACATAAATAAATTGGCAGATGTGTCAACTATGCATATTAGTCCAGAGTGCAGTTCTTTGGGGACTAAAGTCCAAAGACAAAGACATTTGTGGGTTGCCGGTCAATCTGGAGCATTTCTTCTAATTTTTCTGGATGTGTTTTTGACAGGAGCTTAAGGGCAGTTCAATAAATTAAAATGTATTTACATGGCAATGAAGAATTATCTTGACACACAGAGTTATTTAATTACCAAGGTGCTTTGCGTGCTGCTAAAGTTAAGACTGTGTCAGCCTTTCTGGGACAAATCTTTATTTTCAGGGCCATGTGGCTCAGCCAGGAATGATCCCCTGGGTTGGAGCTTGTCATTTATAGAAGAAGAGTCTCCTCACTGACCCCCATTTCCATAGACAGCTCTAAACAGATCGGTAATCTCAATGTCAGACATCATGATGAAGTCAGCGCTGCTGAGGCCAAATGTCCCCCTTCAGGGATGTGGCCTCCCTCTCAGAGGAATTGTAAATGAAGTCATACCCCATTTGCAATCTTCAAAGCATGTCAGGGTTGTTGTCTGTCTGAGTGACATTCAGAGAATTTTCTTGAGGCATCAAGAGGTAGGCGTATGATGAAAGTCTGTTTCCACGCTGGCAGCATCAAAGCACAATTGGTAAACGGTGACCTCATATTATTAGGGACAGGGACAGTTTCCCCCAAGCTGTGCACCATATTGATCATAGAGGGAAGGGGACACCTCTGAGTCCAGGCCCCAAGGAAGTCACTCTGAGAAAGAGGACAGGTACCTGGAAGTTCAGGGTCAAACCCGCAGCACTAAGTTGGACAGGAAAGAAAAAAGGATAAAAAACATTTGTGCCTCGGCTTTCCTAGAATTTCTGTTTACTTCCACGGTCAGAGGATTATCATTGATTTTGATCAGAAAGGATATGGGCAACAGATATATTAGCATGCTTAGTTCCTCCCGTGAGCTAACCCAGGTCGTGGAAGACAATTATCTTGAATAAAAATGAGAGAGAAAAGCCAAACATTGCCCATCTCCCTTCCCTTGGATCTAGTCACAATATTTTAAAGATTTAACTTGACGTTAGTATAGACAGTGAGAATGGATAGACTTGAGTCATCCAAGACGAGAGCTGACAAGACCACATGGTAGAATACAACGTGTTCTGCGTGAAGAGCCAGAAATCCTGGGTCCCACGGCTGACTCAACTCCTCCTGAGCTGTGGGTCCTCGGAGAAGTCACTTTACCTCTCCAGCTTTTATTTTCCTCATCAACGTGAGGGACTGAGTCCCTAAGGAACGCTCGCATTCATTCCAGCTATAGGAGTCTATTTCATTTATTCTGTGTATGCGAACCATAACCCCACTTTCCTCCATTCCTTCTGAAAAGCAACAATCTTTCCAAGTGGATTGTAAGTTGTTTTTTTGTTTTGTTTTGTTGTTGTTTTTTTGTTTGTTTTGTTTTGTTTTGTTTTTCAAGCACTGAACTATCCCAAATTCATTTCTCTAGGTCCTGACATCTTGACTCTGGTGGTGGGATCCGACATCAGTCGCTGTCCCAACACCCCGCGGCCCACCTGCCGCGGCTACCTACATAAAAGGACTCACTCGGGTTTTGTGAAGGGTTGGAGGAAGAGGTGGTTTGTGCTGAAGCATGACGGCTGCCTCCACTATTACAGACATAAGAAGGTAAACTGAGAAGTGCCGTCTGTCCATTCCCAAAGTGCTTTCTCATAAGGTACCGTGTTGTAGGATTCTGGAAACAGTGTTCTCTCCTGTGACTTTTAAAGTACTTTTCCTTCTTCAGAGGTCCCGAGAATTGTAATTTATTTTCTCCGCTGCTGCATAAATCAAGGCTGGCATAAGTTTCTATCTCGTTTATTCCTATTTTCAGATCCTCTGTGAAAATTTCCTTATCAAAGCCAAGAAAATAAGAACCAAAGTGCATACCTAGTACCCTGGAGAAATCAAAGCGGGCTAAGGCAAAGTATAGCTAACATCTCGCTGGACCGCGGCGCCCGAGCGCGGTTCCCTAGGTTACAGGGATTGATGTCAGCGAGGCTTCTGAAGCCTCCGAGAAGCTGCCTAGAATACCTTGTTTCATTTCCCAGATTTCATCAAAGCAGCGATTTTTAACTATAGGTGAAGGTTGGAATATTTGGGGAAATGAGCAGATCCGATTCTCCTCCTTCCGGGCGTTTCTCAGCACACGAGGGATGGGGACTGGCCCAGGGATCTGGGGAAGGCACTTGGGGTGATTCTAGGGTGCCCTTCACACGGTCAGCCTGTGGGTCACGTCTTGCCCGCAGAAGTGTTTTTTCAGCCCTACGCAATATGGTATTTAATTTGTTTAATCAGATGCAAATATCATAAATGTCAGAGATTTCCCACAGAAGTCCCGATTTCCAGCTTCTCTTGAAAAATTTCCAAGCAACAGTTGGTGGGGGCTGAACAGTGACTCACTCCGTCCTCTAGGAGCTTGTGAGCTGTCTGGTTCAAGAGAGGGCTGACTCCTTCCCACTGTCTTCTGACCTGTTGGCTTCACTCTGAACCACAGGTGTGATCTATCTCTAGTAAGTGAAGTAAGAACAGGAGTTTGGCTTGTTTTCCTTACATACGACACAATCTTTATTTTACATTACCCTAGTTTCTCCTTTTTTTTTTTTCGTTTTGTATTATATATATAACATGCTTAAAACCTTAATTGCTTTCTGGATCAAAGAAAGGAGTACATCAATAAAAAAAAATCAATACCTTTTTAAAAATGAGGAATAACTTTGCATATCGAATCATTGCAAAGAATCCCTTTTCCTAAACTGTGAGTCATTTATTTGGGACATCCACGAAGAGGTGTCTACCTTTTGTGGGAATGTGAGCCATTGCCACTTTGAAAAAACTCTGTCTCCCTCCAGTGCAGGAAAATAGGATTCTCTGTAATCAGGATGAGAAACGACAGTCCAGGCTTGTTCTCTCTATTCTGACTGTTAAAGTAAAACAGACCAGAAGTTTCCAGCCTGGGTATTGCTTCAGAAGCCCCTGAAGAGTTTTCCAAAGTATATGCAAAGACCTGTCTCCTTCTCCTTCCCCACCCCCCAAGGGGGTCTTGGAAACTTTATGTTCTTTTTTATGCTTTTTCAGGGTAATTCTCATGCAACTGATTTGTAACCTGGGCGAGTCCCATGGCAAAGTGTGTTCCTGTCTAGAGTCAGAAGGCAAAAATAAAAACAATAATGCAAGCTTACCAGTTTTTCTTTCACAGGATAGATAGTTCTTTATCCTGGGAATGTGTCCTTTCTACCTTTTCAGTGATAATTTTTGTTTCTTCTTGTGAAACAGTGACAAGACAATGCTAGCTTTTCTGGGATGGCCTTCCTCAGCGAAACAAATAACATAAAGCAGCCTATGTCAAGCACCCCATATTTTAAGCTTCCTGTTCTTAAACTCAGAATGGTTCCTGGATCCAGTGCTCCAGGTCTGAGTTTGCCAGGTGGCAGTCTCAGGACGGGTGCTGCCTGCAGATGTTATGTTTGGCTTGCACGATGTTTTCATAAATTTTTTAATTAAATGCATTCAGGTGAAGCATGTGCTGTCCAATTTGCCATAATCCCTACTACTCCTCATTTCCTTACACTGAGCCCAGTCATTTAAATTACCCAGTAGGCCCTGTAAGGGTTCGAGTATATGAATCCTGGGGTAGAATTTATGTGAAGAATTAGAAGTGTGGCGGTATCGTGGTTAAAATTAAAAGGGTGTTCTGTTTTTTTTGTGTTGTTTTTTTTTTTTTAACTGTTTCTAGTCCTCTTTGGGAAAGAAATGTGGATCTTATATAGTTTGGACACAGACCATCAATGCCACAAGTAGGCTTTAGTGTGGAGATGGTAGAATACAAAAATAAGGCTTTATTTTGTTTATAAAGGACCAAAATCCAATCCCTTGTGGAGCTGCAAATTCCAGAATATATTACATCTGATCTTTATAATAGATAGCAATGATGGAGAAGAGTTAAAGGGGCATAATAAGAACATAACAGAATAAATTGGCAGAAAATGAACTCAGCTATACAGTATTCACTCAAGCAATAAATATTTATCGAGTGTTTTTACGAGCCAGGCATTATGCTAAACCCTGGAAACACACACTACAAAGACAGGGTACCTGCCCTGTTTGTGCTTATGGTTACATAGGACAGACTGATATTAAGAAATATATTCACAAATAAATTTGCAATGGTGAGTAGTACTGTAAGTACAATGACAGGGCGAGGGAGGAGAACAGTAGCAGTCTGGATCTAACCAAGAGATACAGTAACACAGTGATTTAAACAAGGAACTTTGATATGAAGAATTGTGAAATTATGATAAAAGAATAACTACAGGCTATAAAAAACAAAACAAAACAAAACAAAACAAAACAAAACAAAAGAAAACAAAAACAAAAACCTATCTGGTACCAAGGGGGAGTAGTCAAGCAAGGACAAACTTAGAACTACTTCTATCCTCTCCAAGGCTGGGGATTCGGATCTCCTGGGGGAAAGGTAGTTGAATTCATGGGCCAGCAGGGCAGCCCACTGGTCTGCTGGGCCAGAATGAGTGACCAGTCACAGAACAGACAGGAAGTAACCCTTTGGATCACAGAGGGGGCACATGAACAGAAGCTGGTAGCCTGTGCATGGGTATGTGACAGGAGTGAGGATGCCCGTGTGGACTGGAAACCTGGAGCATAAGGTGTCCTTGTGAGGAAGACTATGTCTGGAGGGTGGTGGGTTGGGGAGGGCAGGAGACAAATCTAGGGGGGGTGGAGAAGTGAACGCAGGGAATCAATATACCGGGGTTGGTGGGGGCGGGCAGAGACCTGGAGCATAGGAAGGACGTCCGCGTGGAGAGGGCTGAAGGAAGGTGATCACTAGGCCACACTGGGGCCGCCAGGACTCAGGGTCAGCACGTTGGGTCAGAACACCCCCATGTGTCCATATACCCACACTGCTAGACCCAGTCTGAGCCCCTGGAAAGACCAGGAGCAGGCTTCCTCCTACAATGTGCCTCCAGCGCCCTCTACCGAAAAAGCTGAGCACCCACGTTTACTGTAAAAGAACTATGGAAAGGCATTCCATCCACTATTGTGGTGCACATGCGAAGTGAATTTGGAGAGGAGAATCAGGAAGCTCACAATTGGCACAAAAGTAAAAAGAAGGGTCTAGTATAAATTAACAAAATGGGAACTCTGTAATGAATTCCTTCTTGAGGATGTAACATTTCATCTGAGGCCTGAGGATTAAATAAAAGTTAGCCAGACCAGAAGTTGAGATGAACATTTTCTAGGCAGAATAAATATGTGTGAAGTCCCCGAATTGGGGGGAAAAAAAAGCTTAAAAGTCTGAGGATCTCGGAGAAAGCCCCATGTAGTTAAACCAGAGTGCAAGGCGGTAGGCAGGGAAGAGTTCAGCAAGAGGCTGGTGATGTGGGGCCCAGAGTCAGTGACAGGGATATTTGGATGTTTTCCTAACCATAATAGAGAGCCACCAAAATATCTCAGGCAAAGGAATTTTCAGAAGATCTTTCTGTTCTGTGGAGAATAAATTGGAAGAGCACGAGAGTTGAATAGAAATACCAGTTCTAGTGCCATTTTAGCGAGAAGAGGCAGTGGTCTTGATCGGAGTGGGAGTAATAAAGCCGAGTGGACAGATCTCCAGATATATGTAAAGCTAAAACCAACAGATTTGGCAATGAATTCAATGTGGCAGAGAAAGTAGATATAAGGAACATTGAAGGACGACTTCAAAGCTCTAGCACAAGTAACTCATTGGATGAGGTATCATTTACTGAAGAGGGAAGAGGTGACAAGGGTACAGGGTAAGGTGAGATCAGTAGTTCAGTTTGAACAACTATGGAATATAGAAAGAGAATTTGTAGTGTTGTCTATTCTACATGTTACAGTATGGTACATATATATATATAAATTAAATATACATAAATTATATAAATTTAAATTAAATATTAAAAATAAATATATATTATATATTATGTAAATATATATAAATTATATACATTTAAATTAAATATTATTTTTAAAAAAAAATATATATATATTATTTAAACCCACAGAAATTGATGAGATTGCCTAAGGAGAGAATATAAAGTGAGATGAAAAGAGAGCTCTCAGCTTTACCCCAAGGTGGACAGAGTAGAAGGAAAAGGGAAGGGTGGTGGAGAGGGGTGGCCAGGTGGCCAGAGGGATACAAACCAAACCTGTGCTGGGAACCAAGATTTTTGAAAAAGTTTCAAAAAGGAAGGTTACCAGTGTCTTCCAGTGTCGCCACAAGACCACGCTATGATGAGTATTAGGAAGTATCCATTAAGTTTGGCATGATGCAAGTCCTTGCAAATTTTGGTACAAGAAATCTGGCTTATGCAGAGTGAAACAATTCATTAGTGTGAATTGGAAAAGTGTAAGTAGCATTTGTAGACCAGTCTTTTTTTTTTTTTTTTTTAAGATTTTATTTATTTATTTGATAGACAGAGATCACAAGTAGGCAGAGAGGCCGGCAGAGAGAGAAGGGGGAAACAGGCTCCCTGCTGAGCAGAGAGCCCAATGTGGGGCTTGAAACCAGAATCCTGGGATCATGACCTGAGCCGAAGGCAGAGACTTTAACCCACTGAGCCACCCAGGTGCCCTGTAGACATATAATATAATAAACATATAATATATTTTTATCCCCAGGGGTCTGTGAATCCCCAGGTTTACACACTTCACAGCACTCACCAAAGCACATACCCTCCCCAATGTCCATAACCCCACCCCCCTTCTCTCAACCCCGCTCCCCCCAGCAACCCTCAGTTTGTTTTGTGAGATTAAGAGCCACTTATGGTTTGTCTCCCTCCCAATCCCATCTTGTTTCATTCATTCTTCTCCTACCCCCTTAAGCCCCCCTGTTGCATCACCACTTCCTCATATCAGGGAGATCATATGATAGTTGTCTTTCTCCGCTTGACTTATTTCGCTAAGCATGATACGCTCTAGTTCCATCCATGTTGTCGCAAATGGCAAGATTTCATTTCTTTTGATGGCTGCATAGTATTCCATTGTGTATATATACCACATCTTCTTGATCCATTCATCTGTTGATGGACATCTAGGTTCTTTCCATAGTTTGGCTAGACCAGTCTTTTGAAAACCTTGTCTCTGAAAGTGACTAGAGAAGCAGTGTGATAACTGAGTATGCAGTTCACTTACAGTTAATTACTTATATAATTGGGTTTGCATCTACTATCACCATTTTTGCTTTCCACTCGTCTCTCCGTTCTGTTTCTTTTCCTTACCTTTCTCGCCTGCTTTCATTAAATAGTTTTTCAATTCCACTTAACTTGGGAGTTATTAAGTCTCTTACTATTCTTTCAGTGATTATCAGAACTATTACAACATGTGTTTATTAGCATTGAATATAAATTTGTACTTAACGCACTTTTATGGCCATCACAGCATGTAATTTTGCCACACCCTAAGTAGTAGGTGTTACCATGTATTTTAATTCCATATAACTTGCTAAGACACTATTAATATCCTTTCATACAATCAATATTCTTGTATTTATCTACATACCTACTTGCTCTGTTGGCATTCATCTGTCCCTGTATCTTCAAGCATTTCACCTGGCAACATTTTCCTTAACTTCTCCATAGAAAGCCCAAAACACACTCTCCTTGTCTCTTTGTGCTTTATTCTGCATAGATTCCTCTCACAGACTTCCCACTGTCTAGTTTAATATCAAATCAACCCCCTAAAAGTTCTTAATTTTCATAATTGTATTTTCAGTTCCAGCTTTCATTTGACTTTTCTTTTTTTATAGTTTCCTGCATAAGCTGAAATGTTTCAACTTGAACACAGTAATCACAGTCATGTGAAATTACATCCTTTATCAGGATCCCCCATAGGTCTGTTTCTGGCACCTGCCATTTCCGCAGTTTTGTTTCGGCTGGAATGATAAAGGCTAGTCCCAAATCATCTTCCTCTAATCAGCATGAAAATAGTTGTAAGCAACCTGTAGTCCTTGTGAGGGTTGGCCATTTTTGTCATTCACCCAGGGTCATTCCTTGCGGGTTCTAACTCAGAGCCTAACTTATCAGGACCAACCTCTTCAGGGGGTCTAAACTCCATGAAGTACTTGAAAGCTGTTTTTAGCTTCTCAGCCTTTTCAGATGAAATGGCCCCAGTGTTGGGCTCCTCCCCTGCTGGGTTTTAGCCCCATTATACTTCACTGTTTTACAAGCCTTCCGAAGTATTTGAAGAGCCATTTATATGTACACTTCAACTTTTCTATTTTTCTCAATGATAGAGTTTGTATTAATTCGTCTGCCATTAATTAATCTGCTATTACAAAAAAAAAAAAAAAACAGTTCTAATGACAGCTGAAAAGGAAGTATGAGGGAAAACTTGTTTTGTTATTGTTTTTCTGGTATAAGATACCAAAAGGTGAATGCTGCGGAGGGTAGAGTCAAACAGAGAGGGGGAAAAGTTGAAGATACAGATAGAGGAATAACTGATGGATATGTTTGCCTTATAAGCCATCTATCCTAAAATTCGGGTGTAGCTAGCCCATAGGTAGCAGAAGAGAAATTGAATTTTGTGAAGGAGAAGACTGAATGTTCAACCAGGTTAGAAACAAAACAAGGCATTCTCTGTATATTGTCGCAGAACAAGCTAACTTTTGTCTGTCCTATGAGTCTATGTATGCAAGAAACTAAATATGGGTGTGTGGGGGGAGCATAGTGAGGACTGGGAGACGCTTCACACACTGGGCTTTACAATGCCATGCTTTAAATACTTGTCTCTGTTTCAGGAATTCTGATCGCCACAGCATATTTACTTTGCTATGTTGGAGGAGGGACCCAGGAGACTAAATAACACGCAATAGTGTGGGAGACTTCATTTTGAACAAAGAGTAAAATTTGGAGCATGAAATAAGTTTGGTGTTTTATGTGTCTTGAATCTCTTTGTAAATCTGTTTGTCACTGATTTCCTTTTATGAAAAGAACTAAATGGAGACAAGGTGAAGTAGAGTAAGAGTGTGGGTTTTGAAGGCCAGTCTAGCTGTACAGCCCCCCATTTTTGAATAAGTTTTTATTACAACTTTTAGTAAACCACCAGTTGCCAGGAAATAAGTAACTCCTAGTGTTCGCCCTAGAATTGATCCAAGAAGCAGAAGAAAACCAGGCTCACAGAATTGGTTTGATTGGGCGGTAGAAGGAAATAGCATAGGCATTTCTGAAAGCACCCTCTGGTTTTGCTTATCACCAGAATGTTTCTGTGCCTTTAGATGTCCAGGTGACTATATGAGGAGACAGGATGTTGGAGGGCTGGGGAGAAGTCTGGCAAGAGCATCAGTTGGGTTAATCATTCGCATATGGAGTTGGCACCATATGCCATGAAATAAACTAGGAAGAATGGAAATTACAAGAGAAGAGAGAGCTAAGGCCAAGGCCATTGGTTTGTGGACAGAGCCAGTCAGAAGTCTGGTGCAGCAGTGAGGATCTAGCATTTGGGGTTGATCTAGCATTGTCTGGTTGAACAGACAATGAGACAAGAGAAGTCTTATGTTCCCCAAGGCCAGAGACAAATGTGTTTCAAAAAGATAGGTGTGGTCAGTGGAGTCAAATGCTGCTATGAATTAATTTCCTGCTAGATACAAGCCTCTTAGAGGAGGAGGGACCTCCCTTGCTATAGCTGGCTTTGTCTGCCTACAGCTTTGATCTTACTTTTTCTAAATCTAAAGGCATATTTCTCTCTGCCATCCCGAGGGGAAATGCCCTTGCAGGTATATTTCTTGTAACTTTCTCTCTTCTCCCCTTTTAAGGCAAACTCTGAGAGTTATCTAATGGAGTCTTTTACTTTCTTTCTTAATTCACTGCAATCAGGTATCTGTTTCTGTTCTCGCGTGGCTGTTGGAATTATAAGCATACCCAGATTATCCAGGAAAAGAGTGTAGGATGATAAAAGCAATGGGCCACCAACATTTCATGGGGCATGATGTCTTCCTGATAAGACTCTTATGTGGATTAAATTACATAATATTTTTAAACTAATAGTTACAGGGTCTTACACATACTTTCAAATACTAGATGCTATCTCCTTGGCCCATTTTACCCTATTCTAAGTAAACTGCCTGTGGTCACATGGGTCCTAAGAGAGTATAGATTCAAACTCAGGGGCACCTGGGTGGCTTAGTGGGTTAAGCCTCTGTCTTCGGCTCAGGTCGTGATCTCAGGGTCCTGGGATCGAGTCCCGCATCAGGCTCTCTGCTTGGCAGGGAGCCTGCTTCCTCCTCTCTCTGCCTGCCTCTCTGCCTACTTATGATCTTGCTTTATCAAATAAACAAATAAAATATTTTAAAAAATCAAAAAACAAAAAACAAACTCAGGTCTGCTTGGCTAAAATGCCTGCCTGCCTGTCAACTACTTGGAAACCACAGTTCCTGAACCACTTTCCAGGTTCACAATTCCAAGCTGGACCTTACCCTGCTAATCTGGTTTTACTCTAGATATCAGCCTTTGCTGGCTGCCCAACCCACTTGTCCCCACCTCATAACTGTGTCAACCCCTAGAGAAAGTTGCAGGACAAAAGAGAGGCTAAGGTTAAGAACTATTAGGTAAGATTTGCGAACATTGTCTACTTCACAGGATTATTTTAGGCAAATAAATATCCAGTCGAAGGAAGTATGCTCATAGCATTCAGAAAGAAGGGAATGAGTCAGTAAATGCACATGGTCAACGTAAAAAGAGGTCTGCAAGTTCTCAGTAAGATCTCCAAAAAGCTCATCTTGCAAAATTTCAATACCTCCTTGAAACTCATTTGTAATTTAAGAGATGCCCAGTAGGTGGTGCCACTTACTCACAGATGGTTTTCAGAGCTACCATCGGATCAGAGTTTGAACCATAAAATTCTTGTTAATGCAGAAAGAGATTGGAAAATGAACTTAAACCAGCTTCCTCCTTTTCCAAAATAGGAAAATGGGGATTCAATATTATATAACTTACAAGAGAAGGTCCAGCATTTGAACCATGTGGCTGACATTCAACTAAACTTCTCCTATTTATACTACATTCCAGCCTCCAACTTTGGGTAATTTCCCCCAAGAAGACCATGCACTGTCACTAAGCAGCTGGTTCTGGGTTAGGAGGGTGCAAGTGTATGTAGGAAAAGTTCTGCCATGAGAAGACCACATTCTTCGGGTGCTATTGTATTGGAGCTATTTATCTGGTATTATGAAGTCCCATTTTTAAAAGGACATTTAAAATCACCTTTTACCACCTTCTGCCTTTTCCCCTAAAACAAAACCCCACCTGGGGCTTACTTTCCATGCTACCCCAGTCCCTGGCATTCTGGGAGCTAGAGGCAAGATCATCGTGTCCTATTCACTTCCAAAAGACATTCCCGGGAGAAATCCACATCCATCCCATTATTGGCAAAATAATTATTGAAAACTTCGTTTATGCCAGGATTGAGTTGTAAAAATAGTAGTCAAGACCAACAGTTCTCATGGAGTTTCACTTTACTGTGGGAAGAGATGGAAAAGAGACAAGATAAGTTTAGACACTGACAAGTACTTGGATGTGACAGGGGCTCAGGGAGGGATGGGGTTGGGGAACCATTTTCAAGGAAGGGTCAAGAAAGCTTGTCTGAGAGGATGGTATTTAAGATAAGACAAAGATCAGAAGGAATGATATCAGCAGAGGAAACAATTAATACAAAGGACCTGTGGAAGAAGTATTAAACAATTTTTAATCATTATATCCTTAATAAGTATTGGATAGTTCATCCTACTGCATCTTGAGACCTTCTACCTGGTGTAGAGAAAGATGCTGAAGGCACTAAAGTTTAAAAGAGGGAAGGGGGAGGGCGCCTGGGTGGCTCAGTGGGTTAAGCCACTGCCTTCGGCTCAGGTCATGATCTCAGGGTCCTGGGATCGAGTCCCACATCAGGCTCTCTGCTCCACAGGGAGCCTGCTTCCTCCTCTCTCTCTCTGCCTGCCTCTCTGCCTACTTGTGATCTCTCTCTGTCAAATAAAAAAATAAAATCTTTAAAAAAAAAAATAAATAAAAAATAAAAATTAAAAAAAAAAAAAAGAGGGAAGGGGGAGGGGCCATCCTGGAACAGGGCAGGCGTGTCTCTCCCTAGTGCAGAGGTGGGGGAGAATTGTGTGTGTGTGACACTGGGCTGCGGGGATGTTGCTGAGAGGCGACATCACAAGCAAGCAGGAAAGATTTACTAAAGGGACAAACAGAGGGCCCCAAATACAAATGGTAGTGCTACAAAGTAGCTCTTGAAAGAGCTTTTAAAATAGCCTGCTTTCTTCCACCTCATTGTTTTTCAAAATGTAGCCTGAAACCCACAAATTAGAATCACCAGGCACTTGTCACATACCTTTGGGCGTCACATCAGGTTTTTCAAATCAGAATTTATGGGGGTGGGGATTATAATAAGCACAGATCTATTAGAATCAGAATATGCATTAAAACACACACACACACATACACACACACACATAAATGTCATACACACTAAAGTTGAGAACTGATGCTTTGTAGAATTTACATTTTACCAGTGTTTTGCCTCCTCAAATAGTATGGCCTTCTATTTCTGCTAGTACAGGCGCTGTTCTTCAAAGTAGGAAAAGGCTAAAACACCTCCAAGAGAAAAAGGGAAGATTAATGCATGACAAAAAACCTGCAAAACATTAGGGAGTTTTAGAGACCTTTAGTAGTTCCCTTTATAAAAAAACATATAGGTCTTTGATAATTTGTGGGGCTTTTTATCTATAATACATAAAGGAGCCCTTTTCTTTCTGGATTTGAATAATCAAAGGACCTTAGGTTTTCTTTAGGGTATAATATTATTTTTCCTATGAATGATGTAATTTTGTGGGCAATAATGTTCTCTTCCTGAATCTCAAGAGCACTGAGCTCTCAGCTGATCCAGTTCTTGGGGATACATAGGAAAGAAAGTTCCATTAGTGAAACTGTGGGTTGGGAGGTTGTGATTTTAACCCCTGCAGTAGACAACAATGAGGACATGGCAAATGCGTTTGGAATGATGAGGAAAATTAGTATGTTCCTCAATCCACTGGTATCTTTGTATTTGATTTAGAAGACTATAGCCAAAAAAGCATAAAGAGTAAATTTGGACTTCTTGCCTGCCCACCTCCCATCTGTAATTAGGTACTGAGGTTTTGGTGCTTTTTGTTTTGTTTTGTTTTGTTTTAACTAACTCTTCTACTTACGCAACCCCAGTAAACCAACAAAGAGTAGGATTTCTGGTTGCCCGATATAGACTGATATATTTAATGCTTGATTTCTTTCTTACTTTTTATCATCAAAAATTTAAAGAGAAAGCATGTAACTTCTTTCTTCCATAGATTTTTCGAGTAGGCTATAGTGCCTAACAGTAGCTGCAGCTATAGTGGTGGGACCTTGGGAATGATGTTCCAGAAGCCCAACAACCTTTGCTTAAAGACTCTTCAACCAAAATTCACACCCTTCAAATGCTTTAACCAAAATGTCAGAGGCTTCGTTAGAGTGGAAATTATTTTATGGCTCCATAATACATGATTTTCCCCCAGAATAGCCTTACCTTCTTATTTCAGTAAAATATCTGCTAGACTAAGCAATGTCCACAATAGCCAAACTATGGAAGGAACCTAGATGTCCATCAACAGATGAATGGATATATATACATGTATATACAATGGAATACTATGCAGCCATCAAAAGAAATGAAATCTTGCCATTTGCAATGATGTGGATGGAACTAGAGGGTATTATGCTTAGCGAAATAAATCAATCGGAGAAAGACAACTATCATATGATCTCCCTGATATGAGGAAGTGGAGTTGTAACGTGGGAGGGTTTGGGGGTAGGAAAAGAATAAATGAAACAAGATGGGATCGGGAGGGAGACAAACGGTAACAGACTCTTAATCTCACAAAACAAACTGAGGGTTGCTGGGGGGAGGGGGGTTGGGAGAGGGGTGGTGGGGTTATGGACATTGGGGAGGGTATGTGCTATGGTGAGTGCTGTGAAGTGTGTAAACCTGGCGATTCACAGACCTGTACCCCGGGGGCTAATAATACATTATATGTTTATAAAAAAAATTTAAAAAATATATCTGCTAGACCAGCAAAAGGAGAATCCATAAACTAAAGTTTGTGAATTTGTTCTTCACAAGAAATTCTTAGGGTACAAGTTTAAGAATGGACAATTAAGGCAAATTATTCAGAAAGACATATGCTATTTGCATTTTTCCCTTTGGGATATGTTTGTCATCATCATTTACATGGAGGGTATTTGCTTACAGATCTGCTCTTTGCCTCAGAATTAGGATAATGTTTCCATTTAAACTGAGTCATCTTTGTCCTAAATATTGCATAGTGGCACGGACTACCTATCTCCTGTTTCCTTGGGCCAAACACAATGACAAGGCAAGCTGAACTGTGGTCCCCAAATCTCTTGTGTTCCATTTTGTGAGATGGTCAGAGGTGTTTGTATAGTGCAAAGAATTAAGATATTAAAGGAGTTGCCTAGAATACCACCCAACAAATTTTAAAATAAAAAGCTTATAAGCAGAGTATCTGCTCTTGCTGTGAAAAATGTGTTCTGAAAGCACAGAAGGAACATTTGCAACTTGAAACTTCTCATCAGAAATTGAGAGAACTCAAGGTCAGTGTAATATTAATTCTCACCCAGCTCTTTCGTCTAACAGATATCAACTTGCATTTGAATCTGGTAAAGAGACATGAATTTAGGTCAGGTTAGCCTTCACAGGACAAGTTTCTTGAGAAATATTCTGTACCCATGTATTAAGTCTTGCGTACCATTAGGTTATTTTAAGGTGAAGATGACCAAAACTTGTTTTTTTTTTTTCATAGAAAAGGAAATTCATTTCTGGTAAGTTGAAATTGCCTTTGAATAATTTATAGGGAACAGAGAATTCCTCAGATCTCATATCATCAGCAGCCACTAGATTGCCTTGTTCTGTAATAGGTACTCTGGGAACTGGAAAGCTAGAGTTTGTTAGTATAATTTCTAACCAGAATCTCATACAGGTTAATGGCAGGTTAACGCATACAGGTTAAAGGCAGGCAACATTTAAGAAATAGCATGTCAAAATTATGTAAAAAGGAGGGGTGCCTGGGTGGCTCAGTGGGTTAAGCCTCTGCCTTCAGCTCAGGTCATGATCTCAGGGTCCTGGGATCGAGCCCCACATCGGGCTCTCTGCTTGGTGGGGAGCCTGCTTCCCCCTCTCTCTCTGCCTGCCTCTCTGCCTACTTATGATCTCTCTCTGTGTGTGTCAAATAAATAAATAAAATATTTTTAAAAAAGAATTACATAAAAAAAATCTTAAAAAAAAAAATTAGCCTCCATATAAAAGATATTCTCTAGACTTCTTACCATGATGTTAATATTCATTCCTCCATAGTTCTCAGCTAATATGCCTTATTTTCTCCTCCTTTTCACTAGATGGGGAGGTAATAATAATAGGAACAATAAGATAAAGTATTATAGACAAATAAAAT
The DNA here is from genome assembly GCF_964662115.1 of Mustela nivalis. Lineage (NCBI taxonomy): Eukaryota > Metazoa > Chordata > Mammalia > Carnivora > Mustelidae > Mustela > Mustela nivalis. Next base: position 56,157,792 of record NC_139022.1, read on the forward strand.
GAAAACAGCTTAATCCAAATAAAGTGAGAAAAGACCTCTGATTCATTGCTGACCAACTCCCTATTTTTTCTCCCAAATATCAGAATTCTTTCTCCCAATTTATATTTTTTATTTTATTTTATTTTTTTTAAGATTTTATTTATTTATTTGACAGACAGAGATCACAAGCAGGCAGAGAGGCAGGCAGAGAGAGAGGAGGAAGCAGGCTCCCCGCTGAGCAGAGAGCCCGATGTGGGGCTCGATCCCAGGACTCTGAGATCATGACCTGAGCCGAAGGCAGCGGCTTAACCCACTGAGCCACCCAGGCGCCCCCCAATATATATTTTTTAAAGTAAACTCTATGCCCAATGTGGGATTTGAACTCATGACCCTGAGATCAAGAGTCATACCCTCTACCAACTGAGCTAGCCAGGTGCCCCTCTCCTAGTTTTTCAGACCTAATGCTGAATCACACTATCTTGAATCCCATTCAAATCCCATTTAGTTATTTATAACCTTGTGTCTTTGCCAATATCCCATGTATAGTCATCTTGTTCATTACTCTTGCTCTTACTGACCATCTTTTGTGTGCAAGGGACACAGATAACATTAGTGTGAAAATGAAGTTGAATAGGACAAAGCTCCTACACTCACAATGGATGGTGACTGAACTTAAACTTGTAGCTTGAGTAGGATTTCTGCGCATATAATGTGGGAAAAAAATTCCAGATGGAAGCTTGAGGAAAGGCTGGACAAGAATGTGCTTGGACCCAACCAAAGAGCCGTCAGTGGACCAATCTGATTGCACCATGAGCTACTTGGGGAAAACCAAAGGAGATTTAAGTTGTAAAGATAGACCAAAGCCAAATAGTAACAAATCTTAAATTCAGAATAAAGAGCTGTACCTTGTTTGGGTGGCCATGAAGATTCACCGAGTTGTTTTGAACCCCAGAAGCATACTGAAAGATAAATGGAGCCATTCTTTAAGACTGTGGGGCAGTATTGGGAAGTTGAGTTATACAGTGACTTAGAAAGCTTTGCATTAATTCAGGCAAGAGATGAGACAATGAATTTGGGGGATGGCACTAAGAATCAAAGAGAGAAAAACCAACTCAGATACAGTTATTCATCTGCCATTCCAGATTTTATCTTGCTATCCCGTACTGCTCTCACCAGTCTTACGTCCTGTATCCCACCATAGACACCATCCTTCACAGTGCCGTAACCCGTGTCTTCAGCCCATAGATACGCAAGTTCTTAACCTGGAGTGCAGAGACCCCTGAGAGCGTAATATTAAAAGGTTCTTGGACTAGGATGGGGAAAAAAGTTCCACCTTTATTTTTACTAACCTCTCACTGCAACTTAAAATTTTTCTCAATTATAAAATAGGAAACATACCATTATAAAATAAGCTGTTCTGTCAACTTTTTGATAACAGAAATTATAGATAGCTTATGTCATATTACAGTTATTGTTCATATATTAAAATAGTTTATATTCATCACTATTTTAAAAGTAAGGCATCAGTTAGAACTATTACCAGATTCTGTTGTTTAATGTGTTACTAAAAAGGCAAGTGCTACCATATCACAAATTTTTCTTTAATATTTTTTTAAACTTGGGTCCTTTTTTTTTTTTAAGGTTTTATTTATTGGAGAGAGAGAGAGAGAGAGAGAGAGAGCATAAGAGGGGAGAGGGTCAGAGGAAGCAGCAGGCTCCCTGCTGAGCTGGGAGCCTGATGCAGGACTCGATCCTGGGACTCCAGGATCATGACCTGAGCCAAAGGCAGTTGCCTAACCAACTGAGCCACCCAAGTGCCCCTGTCTTTAATATTTTGATGGTGGTATTTCTACCTATAACTGATTTCCTTTGTAATCCTATGTATTTTGATTAACACATTTTAAAATGTTCTTTTTTTTTTTTTTAATATTTATTTTATTTGACAGACAAAGATCACAAGTAGGCAGAGAGGCAGGCAGAGAGAGAGGGGAGGAAGCAGGCTCCCTGCTGAGCAGAGAGCCCGATGCGGGGCTCGATCCCAGGACCCTGAGATCATGACCTGAGCTGAAGGCAGAGGCTTTAACCCACTGAGCCACCCAGGCGCCCCATTCTTAAAAAAAGATACACAAGCTTCTCCAGACTGTTACACATCAAGAAGCCTTCTAGAGATCTGGATCATGTGAGATCATGACCTGACACAATTTCCTCACCATCTTCAAGGTCTCTCTTATCTTTGAAAGAAAGTATTCCATCTGTCAGTCCTCACCTGTAGATCACGGAAGGAAAGATTCCCCCCTCATTTGCTACTTTGTTGCTACTTTCGCCTCTTCCGTCCCGCCCCTCCTTTTTTTTTTTTTTTTTTTTTTTTTTACTTTTTCTATTTTATGAACTTTGCTTCATGCACCTTCAGAATGCCAGTGCTTCTATAACCGAGCATAATCTCAATCTTTTTTCTTCCCTGGAGAATTCTTTCTATGCTAAATACCATGCTATTCCTGGATCCAGTCAGTTTGTTGTTGCCACATACCAGAAGCCAACAGTGTCTATGTGAAGGCCAGTTTCCGTTAACTCACTTCCTTGTAATTGGGAGCAAGAGGTGAGAGAGGAATTTCCTGCTGGGAAATTAATGCTGCGGGAGGCATGTTCATCCAGTGGTGCGGGGTGAGAAGGCAGGAAGGAAATTGTTGACTGAACAATGGAAAGAAGGTATTTTTAGGGGACAAGATGTGCACCAAACATGAATTTCATCTAGGAGTGACCCTGACTGTTCCTACTGAATGACGATGTGTGTTGAGAATCCTGGAACGGGTGCATAAATTGATAACCTCTGTTATATAACTTTTCAAAGGGCACAGGCTTAGGCCCCATATGGAAAATGAAACCATTAGTGTTTTCTTGGTTGATATTGTGATGAAACAAAAATAATGTTCACAGATTTTGTTTCCAATTTACTTCATTTTCTATAAGAGATGGCATTGGTGATGGAAAGTAACACACATACTGTGGAACTTTGTGGAGATTTCAACGTGGTTTTGCTTTGTTAGGTCTTTGTTTCTTTTAACATACACATGAAATGGCTAATGAAAAAAATAATTAGCCAGAAACGGTACACAGAATTTTTATCAACATTCTTTCCCATTATTGCAAGTAAACAATGAAGCTTCAGGGGTTGTTTCTGAAAATCTGTAACTTGACATTTTCAATAATAGTCAAGAAAATAGGAATGTGAAGTTTGATCATGAAGACTAGAGTCATAGACGCAAGGATTTCTAGTATCACAAAAGGTAGGCCTGAAATTCTAATGGCTTTTATAACTGGAAGTAATTGGTGAATGGGAACAAATGTATACTGAGGTAAGAGGAGCCAAATGTCTATTTGTGTGAGACCAAAAATGTGAAAGGGTTAGAGTGGGCCATGCATCCAGAAAGCAAATTAAAATGGAAAATGCAAAAATGTTTGCTCTGGCTACTGGTGAAGCCACTGATTCACTAAGGATAGCACCAGGGGTGCTTTACCTGAGCCCTGAGTCTAGGAAGACATGAAGGAGGAGGATAACTATCACAGGAGAGGACAAAATCCATGTAGCATTAAGAAATGAATTACCAGGGGCTCCTGGGTGGCTCAGTGAGTTAAAGCCTCTGCCTTTGGCTCAGGTCATGATCTCAGGGTCCTGGGATCGAGCCCCACATTGGGCTCTCCACTCGGTAGGGAGCCTGCTTCCTCCTCTGCCTACTTGTGATCTCTGTCTGTCAAATAAATAAATAAAATTAAATTTAAAAAAGAAATGAATTACCGAAAAAAAAAATCCTGAGAAAGTATAATGAAAAAAAAAAAAAAAAAAAAAGACTGTGAGAATTAGGAGGTACAGGCCAGTACCATTCCATGGTGGTATTCAAGAGGTCACAGAAAAAATTTGTTTATAGGACAATGTTTTAAGTTGCTCATAAGTAAATTACTTTCAGTGTCAGTGTCTATTTTTCTTTTTGTAAACACGTCCTTCCTAATTTTCTAGTGTTAAATTGCCTTTTCTTTTTGAAATACAAAAGGATAGCTGTTTCTGAAAAGTTTCTCTTTGGGAAAGAATTTTTTAAAAGACATTTGCCACCTCTGGAGAACGTATGGAGGTTCCCCAAAAAGTTAAAAATAGAACTACCCATCATTGGGGTAAAAAGGGGTTAAAAAAAGTTAAAAATAGAACTACCCCAGCCATTGCACTATTAGGTAGTTATCAAAGGATACAAAAATACAGATTCAAAAGGGTACTTGCTCCCTGATGTTTATAGCAGCATTAATAACAATAGCTAAATTATGGCAAGAGCCCAAAGGTCCATCAACTGATGAATGGATAAAGACGACGTGGGAGATACATATAATGGAATAATACTCAACCCTCAAAAAGAACGTGGCCAGAGCTAGAATATATTATGCTACGCAAAATAAATCAGACAGAGAAAGACAAATACCGTATGATTTCACCCATATGTGGAATTTAAGAAACAAAACAGATGAACATGTGGGAGGGGGAAAGAGAGAAAGAGAGGGAAACAAACCATAAGTGACTCTTAAAGACAGAGAACAGGGTACCTGGGTGGCTTAGTCTGTTGAGCATATATGACTCTTGATTCAGCTCAGGTCATGATCTCGGGGTCGTGGGATCAAGCCCTGCGTCTGGCTCCCCTCTCAGCAGAGGAGTCAGCTTGAGATTCTTTCTCTTTCTCTCTCTCTGCTCTCTCTCTCTCAAATAAATAAATAAGTCTTTAAAAAATAGATAAACTGGGTTGATGAAGGGAAGTGGGTGGGGGATGGGCTGGGGAGTGATGGGTATTAAGGAGGACTCTTGTACATGTATGTATGTAAGTGAAGAAATCAAATCATTGATTTCTCTTTCTGAAACCAATACTGCATGGTACGCTAACTGACTAGAATTTAAATAAAAGTTTGAAATAAAAGGAAAAGAAAATTGAAATGTATATCCAAGGTCCCAAACCCATTTTCATTTTCGACTCTTAGAATGGGTAGTCCAGGCTAGTGAACTCCTAATTCTTTCAGTTAAATTTACGCACACATCCCCAGTATATGGGACTTTATTTATAAATTACATTCTTATGCTGCTCTGATATTATTACACAAAAAATATAAATTTAAAAGGACGAAAAATCAACACTAAAACTTTCTATTTATTAAGGACTCTAAGAACCATTGTATTCTCTCTCGTCTTAAAAATATTGTTCAGACCAACTCATTTAGTATATTTTATTTTTTAAAAAAATCTTGGTTTAGGTCTTTGTGAGACAGGAATTCAAAGGCCTCGCCCAGAATTCAGTTTGTTTTCCTACATAGTTTTAGTGGCTGTCATAACTTAAATACACACTTTACAAAGCTAGAGATTCAAACGGAAGAAGTGCCTTATTGGCTGCACATCCTAAATCATGGTACTCATTTTCTTTTCTTTTCTTTTCTTTTTTAAGATTTTATTTATTTGACAGACAGAGATCACAAGTAGGCAGAGAGGCAGGCAGAGAAAGAGGAGGAAGCAGGCTCCCCGAGGACCAGAGAGCCCGATGCGGGGCTCGATTCCAGGACCCTGGGATCATGACCGGAGCCGAAGGCAGAGGCTTTAACCCACTGAGCCATCCAGGTGCCCCATGGTACTCATTTTCAATCCCATTCACCGATTATGCAGAAGTTTTTCATTTAAATTTGGCTAGTAAATTTTTGTCTTCCCTGATGTCAGTCACTCATCCATGCAAACTATCTGGGCAGTATTGCATTTTACTATTTTTAACAAATGGGTTCAGAACATCTTATTTGGAAGATTCTTAAATTCCAAGTCCCTTAAATGTGGAGGGATGAGTTTTTATAAGTGAAACCCACTCTTTGTGGCAGCTAAATCATTAATGAGAGAAATATTCCCAAAATACTTTCCTTATAACATGAGTTTCTTTCAAGAGCAGTTCCTTTCTCATCCATTATTAAAATGTGACCTTTACCTTGCAGGGCCAAATCAAGTCTGCTTATTGTTTCAAATATCTGCTAGGTAACACACTACTGATAACTACTTGTCATCACAAAAGGTCAGAAAGCTGCAAGTGAGGGGTTTCTGGTTGGTTTAGTAAAAAAACAAAAACAAAAACAAAACAAACAAACAAAAAAACCATACACAATGAATCTTAAGTCTGACATGTTATCTTCCTGCAACATAACCAGCAAACCTCTGTGTGGTGCCGAATTTTCAAAATCACTGCTTCATATCATTGGAAAGTATTATAAAGATTTTTTTTAACATAGGTAATCTAATTTCTTAATTCCCTTACCCATATACTAATTTGATATTGCAATATGCTCAAAGTGAACACACAGCCATGGGCATGTTGTTAGTGCCTCTGAGTATGGAATTCAGACACTGTTTTTGGGAGTTGGAAACTTGGGTACAGGTTGCTAACTCAAACTGCCTGAAACACAGGCTACATGACAATGTATAGCAGGGACAATCTATTGTCCCTGCTGTATTGTTAATATTACTATTAATATTATTGGTATTGAATAATAATAATATTAATTATAAATATTAATACAGCTTAATTTATAATTACATTTATGGATAGAGTTCTAAAAATAGAAATTCTATTATTTTTTTCTTGTATCTCAGTCCCTGAGGTGTCCATATAGTGGATATCAAGGTCTTAAATCAATTTGGATAATGTCCTTTTCAAATTTTTTGTAACTGACTGCTAAAGGCCAGTAGTTTAGACGACAAAGATTATTAGCTAACATTTTCAATTGTCTTTATGGACTATTAGATAGAGAATAGTGTCTACAAATTCTGTAATTTTTTCAAGAATAAATTAAAAGTAAAAGAACATAAGGCCTAGAAAATAACTATGTATAAATTAAAATAAAGAATTTCTTTTAAGGAACACTGTTGAAACAAAAACAAATTGCAAAAAAAAATTCTTTCTCTACAGATCTTTTTTAAAATATTAAACTCTCTGAGATGAAAGAAAATCTATATTACAACATGGTATTGGAGCTAGACTTTCCTGCTGATCTATGAGCACATAGCCCATCGGCTTCTGTGTCTGAGTTTTCACAAGAAGAACCTAGACACAACCTTTCCTGCTGGTTCACGAAGAATGACATTCTCACTATTTAAAGATGTATTTGGTTTCTATTAATACCACCATTATCAGGATTCTGTGACTATTATTCAAAGAGCTCAACCAATTGAAACTAAATACAAACAAAAACTTAACTAAGAGATAAATAGCCTGAAACAAATATGCAAGGAATAAAATAATGAAAACACTAGCCTTTTATATGTTGTTTCAATTGATTTTTTATGAAATTGATAGTATAAAATTTGGAGACTGTAACAAAGAGCTAAAAAAGCAAAAACAAATGAAATAAGTATAATTGTCCCACATAAAATGACCAAGAAATAACAAGTTGCCAGAAATTTTAAACAATGTTTTTATAATGGTATATTTATTGATTAAACAGCTAGTTGTTTAACCACTTATTATATTCATGGTTTTAAGGACAAATTTCAAAAACACAGCTGATTCTCATTACTCTCAGAAGTCATATTTTATGACATGACTGCAAGCAGCGAATTCGTGAGTACTGAACCCTTCCTCCAAGGGGAAACAGGGTTAGTGAGGCTCCCACACACCTCTGGTCACAACACTTTCATCAGCCCATCAGGGTATATGTATGTTTTTGTTCAGATACACTTTATTTAATATATACTGTTAATTCTTTAACATCAAATTTGCAGCATACGGTACTGTAACTTAAGCCTGAATGAAGCTTATCTAACAGAGACGACGAACTCAAACAAGCTTTCCACTGAGGCACCTCGTAGCCTTCTCGCACTTAGGAACTCTGGCCAACAATTCCACAAAAGCAAAATCACCAGAACACAAAGAAACAAAAACAAAATTTCAAAATATAAAAATACAAAATTTATGGCGTAAATAGACCAGGAAAAGGACTTGTTCACAAAATAAGAGCTGAAACAAGAAGACAGAACATTGCTTTGTTCAGCCTTAGCTGGGAACACCAATTTTTCACAACTTTGCACATATTCATGAATGACCATGAAGGTGCTGTGAGTATTAATCTGGGGGTTATAAATAAATTTTAGCAAGTATGACATTCACAATATGAATTCACAACATTCACAAATATGGAATTCATGAATAATGAGAACCAACTGTTCTGTTCCATAAAAAACTTAAAAAACTATATAAACAAAATAGGGAAGTGAAATATGGAAGATAATAATTTTTTTCAATGTCAATTTTATTAAAAACAGGAGGAAAGTACTACAGTAAAAATGGCAAATATTTACCGGGAGTTTCTTAGGAACAAATAGAACTGTTAAGCTCATAACAAACTTATAATTTCAATGACCCATGTATGTAGTTAACATTATTACTCGCATTTACAGATGAGAAAACTGAGGCTTAGAAAGGAAAGCATATTCCCCAAGCTCACTTAGCTGCTAGTTGCCTTGGCTTAGCTAGAACTCAATGTAGACCCAAAGGTGAGAGGGTTCTTGCATTTCCCTGAAATAGGACTTTCCTAAATTTAATTGTAAACTCTTATTTTGAAATTGATTGATAAATTTAGTCCAATGGGCTTTTTTGGCTAGAGTCCAGTTACGCTTTTTTAAACATTTTTTCTTCTGTTCAAGTTCTTATAAATTTTCCATCTAAATATTATCAATCTTAACCAGGCACAAGTATTCTGTTGACATTCTTGTAAACTCAGTGGAACATAAAAGAGCAAAATGTGGACAATGCAATCCTTTTTTGTTGTATTTGTTCAGGAGCACACTCTTTTGAGCTTATAATCCTTGCTCAGAAAGAAATTAGGATATGTGTTGTTTGAGAAACACCTACGGTAAATGACTTACTCATCTGAAACATGCAACAAACTCTTCTCCATATTTTATTATAAGTAATGGGAGATCGTGGCACTTCTCTATTCCAAGTCTCAGTAATTTCTTACTATCCGTAGAACAAGGTCAAATGCATCAGCCTGGCTGATTAGAGTCTCCGTAATGTGAGTATAACATCCAGACTTACCTCCCGTAGCATTCTTCAGTGCATACTGAAGAATGCATCTTAATGCATCTTAATGCATCTTAATGCATTCCATTCAGTGTCCTTCCACTTGCTGCTGCCCCAGAATACTCTTTTGCTCCAATTCCTACGCCGGTCTCCACATCATTCCTTCTGCTTGGCTCTCTTCCCTCTAACATAGATCTATAGATGCCAAAATATGGCCTCCTTCATGAGAGCCTGTAAGTATCTCCAGATTATAATTAATTTATTCCAGCTCCATACTTCTATGTGTCTATGTCTTTAAGAAAGTGCCTACACCTCATAGGTGTTCAACAAAAGTAAGGGGCATTGAAGTTAAAGGAAAGATGCATGGATATCTAGGACTTGGCACATCTCTTAGGACATCTTCTATACAAGAAAGTGGAGATATCATTGATGACTCTTGTTGAAAAATGACCCAGTGACTGAACTTTCCATGAGGACAGACTACCTATTTGGTAATCAATAAATTGATACTTTAAATACAAGTTTTGAAGCTCTTTGCTTTGTTGGCACTCTGTATACCATCTTAGCTACCTGTAAGGATATATAATACCCATAGGTTTGGTCGGTCCAAATCTTGGGATAGTGAGATCTTAGACCATGTTAGAAACTCTCCTCTCATCTGTAGAGGATGTAGGGATAAATTTCATTCATGGTGCTCTCGTGAACATAAACATGTCTACATCCTTGTAGTTAATTCCCAGCATAAGAATGAAGAGCAACTAACAGCACCTTCTTTATTAAGTGGGTGGTGTGTTGAGGCAATAGTGATGGAATGGAGAATAGTGCCGAGAAACAGAACTCTGAGAAGTAGATCAGAATGAGATGGTAGAGAGCCTTATCAGACAAGGAGTGGTGGTTGGGCTTTGTTCTCAAAGTTATGGGAATTTGTTGGAGATTAGATGCAAGGATATGACATATCTGTATTAACATTTTTCACACACTTGTCTTTTAAACATGGCAGCATTAAGCATTACATGGAAAGGAAATTGTTAACAAGGGAGTTTAAGATAAGTGATTTACCTTCCTGGAGGGATAGGAAAAATACAGCTTTCTGGAAATATTTCACTAGGGAGATAATCTTATGTGGAAACAAGAGCTACTGGGTCTCAGGACATTTTCTCTCACCCACTTGGAATATTTCTTGTGCTTCCACTGTCCCAAAAGAACATCATTTCGACACTGATAAATTTTGAACTTTCCCTGCAGATTGTGAGTGAGTTACAAAATATCCATTCCTGATGGGGGAACTTGTTTCAGTGCATTTCAGCTTGAGAATATTTGTGATAGGAAGAAATAATGATAAAAATACAGGAAACTATTAGCCAGGGGCATTTCTTTCAACTCTTCTCACTCAAGCTTCTTTTATTTTTAAAATTTTAATTCCAGTATAATTAACATACAGTGGTATATTAGTTTTAGGTATACAATATAGTGATTCAACAGCTCTATTCATTCTTTACTCAGGGCTCATCATGGTAAGTGAACTCTTAATCCTCTACACCTATTTCATCCATCTCCCCCACCCAAGGCCCCCTCTGGTAACCATCAGTTTGTTCTCTATATTAAAAGTTTATTTATTTATTTATTTATTCCACATATGAGTGAAATCATATCTCTCTGACTGACATTTCATTTAGCACTGTACCTTCTAGGTCTATCCATGTTGCTGCAAATGGCATGATCTCATCCTTCTTTATGGCTGCATAATATTCCATTGTATAAAACTATACTGCCTCTTCTTTATCCATTCATCTATGGAGGACACTAGGGTTGCTTCCATAATTTGGCTATTTAGTGCTCCAATAAACATAGGGGTGCATATATCTTTTTGAATTAAAGTTTTCATATTCTTTGTGTAAATACCTAGTAGCAGAATGCTGCATCATATGGTAATTCTATTTTTAATCTTTTGAGGAACCTCCATACTGTTTTCACAGTGGCTATACCAGTTTTCACTCCCACCAACGGTACAGGAAGGTTCCTGTTTTTCCACATCTCTGCCAACACTTATTTTTTTCTTGTATTGTGGATTTTAGCCATTCTGACAGGTGTGAGGGGATCTCTCATTGTAGTTTTGATTTGTACTTCTCTGACGATGAGCGGTGTTGAGCATCTTTTCACGTGTCTGTTGGATGTCTTTCTGTGGAAAAGTGTTCATGTCTTCTGCTTATTTTTAAATTGGAGTATTTGTTTTTTTCACTGAAGTTTCTTTTAAGTTAGAGGGAAGCAAAAATGCCTCTCTTCTTGAGTAGCAGGGTTCTATTAATACCATTTTAGACCTACTAAATTGTTAAGCATTCACTTTACTACCAGGCATTATGCTACACAGGGTCTTGGTATGTCTTACTTCACTTACTTTTCCTAACAAAGATATGAGAGGTGGAAATTGAATTTCAGCAAGATTAAGGCACTCACTCAAGGTCACACAATTACTAAGTGGTACTGTCAGAATTCAAGTGTCCATCCACAGTCTGAGCTTTCTCCTATTGGTTAAGCTATCCCTGCTATACAGGTATGTACAATAGTAATGGTACTGGGATTGCTGTCAGATTCCACTCTACTATTCACTAGCCTTGGACATTTAGGCAAGTTACTTAAGCCTCAGTCTCTTCTTCTGAGTCAAGTGGGACCCACAATGCTTGACAAATGGGGCATTTGAGGATTAAGCAATAAAAGGTCCTAGCCACATAATTAATGGTATATTCCTTCCTTCTAATAAACAACAAATTCCATAATTGGAAACTCTTCTGCTATATACTCACCATCTCTCAGAGAACCTGACATTTGGCCAAAGACCCAAAGTAAGAGTAAACAGCTGTGTGAGGAGCTGGGACCAGAACAATCCGGCTGGAGAGTAACCACTAAGACCCTCAAAAGGAGAGGGTCTGGGGTTTTCAGAGGAGGAGGCACAAGCCAGGGTGACAGGGGCACAGAGTCAGGGAAAAGCTGGTGGACAAGTGGCTGGAGGTATGGGCAGGGTCTTGAAAGCCAGGTGTTGGAGTGTGGATTTATTTTACACGCAAAGGGAAGTCATACATCTGAACAAGATGAGTGACATGATGTTTGGGTAGGCAGAATAATGTGTCCAGTCCCCTACACTGTGCCACCTACCCAAAGATGTCCACATCGGCATTCCTGGAACTTGTGAATATATTCCTTTATATGTCAAAAAGGACACTGTGGCGTGATTAAGTCAAGGGTCTTGACAGGGCACTGGGGTGGCTCAGTCGGTTAAGCGTCTGCCTTCGGCTCAGGTCATGATCTCAGGGTCCTGGGTTTGAGCCCCACGTTGGTCCCCCTTCTCAGTGGAGAGCCTGCTTCTCCCTCTCCCTCGGCCCCTCCCTCTGCTCCTTTCTCTCTCTTGCTCACTCTGTCTTGCAAATAAATAAAGTCTTTAAAACAAATAGGAGTCTAGAGACGGGGAGGATATCCTAGATTATCCAGGTGGGCCCAAGGTCATCACAAGGATCCCCATAAAGGGGAGGTGGGAAAATCAGACTCAGGAAAGGACATGTGACAAAGGAAGCAGAGGTTACTGCGAAGCTGGGCCACAAGCCTAGGAACGCAAGCAGCTTCTAATGCCGGAAAAGGCAAGAAAGAGATTCTCCTCTAGAGCCTCTAGAATGAATGCAGCCCTGCCAACACCCCAACTTTAGCCCAGTGAAAATAGCTGTGGGCTTCTGACTTCCAGAACTCTTAAGAAAATTAACGATCGTGGGTTAAGCTGCGACAAGTGTGGCAGGTCCTGACAGCAGCGATAGGAAATGAATACAATGCCTCTGGCTTCTGAGTGGAGAATGGCTTAAGGAGGACATCAAGGGTGGAACTGGGAAGCCAGCTGAGATGCTATTACCGCCATCCAGATGACGTGGCTCCGTCCGAGAGTAACAGTGGCCACACAGACCTGTGACAAGGAGGGAGACACACCAGACATGGATTTGGGAGGTAGAGCTGCTAGGCCTTGCCAGAGTCCCTGTAGCTCCTAAGCTGGTCTTTGTTTTGGCGGGAGCTGGAACCCGAGGTACCATTTGGCACACTAGAGTCCTCAGTCCTAGGAAGCAAGTGCTGCTTTACTAGGTAACTGACTTGACAGATAAATAATTTACTCACCAACCGGAAACATCTAGCCAAAATGAAGGAACTCAGAGCCCAGACTGTACAAGTCTAAAGGCAAGCCCTTTGGTTTTGTACTGTCATCAAGAACGGAAAAGCAGGGCTCAAGACAGCAGCAGCCACAGAAGGGAAGGACCTCGAGGGTAAGACGGTATCTCTGGCCAGGCTCTGCCGAATTTCTCTCTTATGAGGCGTAAGAAGAATGATTTTCTTGGTGGCAGGAATGAGAAGGAAAGAAATCGCCTCTCTACCCCAGTAGCGTTTGTCAGACCTCTCTGAGCACCACCTCCACTCCTTCATCCCGCCTGGAGTCCAGGGCCCCACCTGCTATCGCCATGAGACATTGACACAGGCAGGGATTCAGACCGTGGCCTCTGCCCACCGTCCTTGCACTGCAGCTCAGAGCTGTGTGGAATGCCATCTGGAGGACTGAGAACCGGGGGCCTGGGGACATTCCATGGGGGACAAGTCATGCTGCCTTATCACACAATAGAAAGCCTTCCCTTGGGGGTCGGGGGAGAAGACTGAAATAAGTCTTCACTCCCCCCAGGCTTCTAAGACCTTGCTGGAAAGATTTCCCTAAAATCCCCTCCCCAGCTCTAACTTCACCAGCTCAGGTCATCACACCTTTCTCCATCAGCACCCACGGCCAATCTCAGCCTCCTGAGGAGGAACCTGAGCCTGGCAGATTGCTCTCAGGAGCTGTGGCACGCTTCCCATGTGTCTCACAGTTTGCATAGCTGTGTTTCCCTATGTGTGCCGCACACACCGCCCCTCCCCTCCAAGAAACGTTCTTTGAATCCCGAACTTTCCCCAGGAATGAAACTGTTTGTCCTCTCCTTGTAGAGGCTTCCCATCACAAGGTTCTGCACAGCTAAGAGAGGAGGGGAGCCCTCCTTGCTCCTCAGGGAAGCCAAGGGCTCAGCATCTAAGGGCGAGAAGCTGTTCTGCCGGAATAGGGGGGAGGGAGCTGTGCAAAGGAGTTTCCGGATGTTGCATGTCCCCTCACTGGCCTCCAGAGGTCTCAGCTTGTGCGTGTTCACCCTGTTCTCCATTGCCTGAGGGGGTAATCTGCTGCTCCCCACTTTCATCACAGAACGTAAGAAGCCTCACCTCAGCCCACGTGAGCCGTTCAGTGGGCCTCTGCCCAAGAGAGTCAGAACAGATCACTCTTCTGTGTTTTGTTTTGTTTTGTTGTTTTGTTTTGTTTTGCATGTACCCCATTTTGACTTAATGGTCCCATTTCTGTCCCAAACCTGTCACTCTCGACTAACGCCACACCTTACTTACCTCCTTCGCGCTCCCTAGATCCCCCAAATGATTTGTGGGTTCGTATCTCCATTTTTATCAACAATGAAAAACAAACTACTTCGCCAAGAGAATAACCCAGATGCCCGATGCTCACAAAGAAGGTGCCCTCCAGCTCTGATCCCTCCCATCAGAACTAGACTTCATCCCTGGTCTCTATTTTAGGAAGCTTTTCATCCCACAGGCCACAAAGGCAACCAATTGCCTGAAGAGAATAGCTTTGTGATGAACACAGAGGTCACTCTGGATACGATGGGCTGTTAGTTGATTACACACTTTTCTAAGGCTGTCCTTGGTACAGAGGCAATGAATGCTAAATGGCATGTGCTGCTCGTTCCAGCAATTAGTTTTGATCTCTCTGGCTTAATGCTGTGTCCAGTTGTTCTGAAAGGGGAAAAAAATGCTCTGCCTCTGCACCATTTATTTTTATACATGCATTCAGTGAAGACGTATCAGAACCTAAGGCCTCTCCTGGGCATTGTGAGGGATAAGAACAAATCATTCCCCACCCTCAAGAAGCTAACAGCATAGAAGAGGAGGGAAAACATGGAAGGAAAATACGACATACACAATGCTGCAGCATTTGGAGGAGGGAAAGAGCCCTTCCTTTGTTCAACAAGTATATGCCAGGCGTGCTTAAACCGTTTGAGGCCTATGGAAGTGAGGAAGGCAAAAGAGGTCCCTACTCTTAGGGGGAAAATGATCATTGCACTAGTAAAAACAAATAAATAAATATACAAAGTTAATCTAAATAGTGATAAATACAATTAATGGAATATGAGTGGGATGAGAAGAAGGTTAGTTTCGAGTAGGTCTTTAGGTAAGCCTCTGTGGCAAGGTGACCTTTTCTCTAAAGACAAGGTGGCTCTAACTATATAAGACCTAGGAGAGGAATGACATGGGCAGAGGAAACAAGCGCAAAGGCACTGTGGTAGGCACAGACTGGGAACTTTAGGAGAGAAGTGACAGTTCGGCCTCAAAGAATGGGTAAGATGACATTTCAGGAAATAAAATTATTTAAGCAAAGGCACAGAAATGGGAAAGCATGAACTGTACTCAGTTGGAAGCAAGCACAGACTTCAATCAAGGTCTGGTCAAACCTGAAATTCCGAAAATAAGATGAGGGCAGATTATTTCTGGAGAGCCCGGGGCCAGGCTGTGGCTACGGACTGTATTCTGTGAGCAGGGAGCACTGCGCGTTTTAGAGCCTCTGACTTGATAAAAAGGTGCTTTAGCAAGATTTCTCTGGCATTAGTGGGAACTATATTTGCCTTTGACAAACAAATATTCCTCTGTGCTTCTGTGGAAGCTTCCTATTTCCTGATAAATATTCATTTTCATGCCTAGGTTTCTTGTAAGAGGCTGGGCTAACTAAAAAATAGTTTTAAGTAGAGATGGCAATAATAATTTGTGGGGTCCTGTGCAAAAGGAAAATGTAGGGCCCTTTGTTCAAAACGCAGTTTATACGCTTTTTCCTTTCTTCAGCCATCTCTGTCTTGACTTCTCATGGTGTTTTGTATTATTCAATATGAAATAACTCCCTCAAACATGAGGATACTTGCCGGGCAAGCACAGACCCTCGCAGGCACCAGATGCTTCCCCTCAACCCAATACTCTGGCTCCCACACTCAGCACCCCACAGTAGGGGAAGTCAGCAGTGGTCCCTGGCGGGGAACAGGAGAGCAGGAGACGAACACCACATCTCTCAGAGGCAGGCAGGTGGAACCCCATGTGAGCAGAGGCTCCAAGCCCCCCAGTGCATGCTCCATTGTTCCATCCTCACTTACAAAACACAAGTCCAAAGATAAAATACTTAAGATTTCCAAGATGCCAGTTGCCTCCTTCTGCCCATGCTCATGACCCATCCCGGACTGAAGCCTGAGGAGACGGTAACTGCCTCTCAGTGTATAGATGTGTTTCCCTCAGAACTTAAACTCAGTGAGCTACTGTCCTTCAGAAACACATGTGCTACCAGAGTTTTATAAGATGATTGTGTATGTATGTGTCAGGGGGACTGAGTAAGGGTACATATTTCTTCAACTTGCTGTGAATCTACACTTACTTGAGAATAAAAGTTTATGTACAAAAAGCCTTCAGACATGTGCTAGTTTTCTAAAGGAAAGAGGAGGGAGGAAGGAGTCTAAGAGCAACAAAGAGAGGATCAACTTGAAGCCACTTAGAGGTACTTGGCTGGACAGGAAAAGTTCCCACCTGCATCCTCAGCTGGAAATGTAAACCCTCTTCATGAGCTCAGAAGGGATGAAAAGAGAGTGGTCAGGCTCTCATCCCAAAGGTGAAGGACTAACCAGCTTGTTTCTGACCACATTTACCCTATTCAAATCCACTACATGATCATTCACTAATTGCTCATCACCTACAAGGAACGCACTGCTCTTGGCTGTCTGGCATTACAATTCAAGACAATTGTATTTTATGCAAGGAATGTTTTCCCAAGAGTGGATGGAATCCAAGACTAAGCTTGACGGAGAATGGCAGGTATTTCTAATTACCAGCGAAAGAAGCACTACCTTGTGGCAACAGAGTAAAGAGTGCTCTTGGCCCAAAAGTTTAAAAATTCTTGTGATTTTTTAAATTTGGGAGTACTTACCTTATTTGTAATTTTGTACTTGATGTTTACATCGTACTCTTTAAAATTTGCATAATTCAAATTGGCATAAAGGATCTACACAGATCCAAAAGGAATATTGTTGGAATTTAAAATACATATAATTTTATTATATATATATATATATATATATATATATATATATATATAAAAGCATCTAGTACAATCTTTTGAACAAATGGGAAAAAAATTAAGGAAACCCATTCTTATTGCTGTTACAGTCAATAATATTTCCAATAAATCACAGTCTCCAATTCCAAGAATAGTATCTCTAAACTACAAAACTGGGGCAGGTTTCATTTTTTTTTATCTGCAGAAGTAGAATAAAAGTAGAGCTCATGGAGCTGAAACATTTTATAAGAAAATACCATTTAGCCCTGAGATTCCAAATGTTTTTCCACTGAAGAGAAAATTAATACCTAGTCAATTCTGCTTCTGTGCAAAAGTGGAACAGAGTAACAGATTAAATCAACATATTATCCCAAAGCTTTGGTCCCAGTTAGAATACCTCTTTCATGATGTTATTTTTCTTTGCCCACATCATAGGAGAAGGACAATAATCAATGAGATCTCTGAATTAAAGTCATGCAGTGGCCAAAACACTCTGTAGGATCATTCCTTAAATTGGGAGAAATAGCCCATATGTCCTTCACTCCAGGATGACAGGTAGTGGGTAAGCTACCCCTGAAGCAGCAGAGCCAGGGCCAGGACACCAAAGTTCAAAGCGTGCAACACCACCTTCATGGCTACCCCTTGGCTCTAGCCATCGTCTGTCCTGAGTAGCACATCCTCCAGGGCCAATCTTCTATCTTGAGGTCTCAAGGATTGAAAAAGGCCAAAGCCACCACACAAGTGAGTTTCAGATAACTCTAGGGAGGAGAAAAGAGAACTAGGAAAATTTGTCTCTGAAGGGATTATGTTATAGCTGTGAAGAAACACAGCAAAACACACCTATCCCAAGAGAGACTGGTGCTGAATACCAGGACTATGGGCTCCTTGACAGTCATCTGCTTTGATCATTGCGTGTTTAACTGAGCACTTCCTCTGGATTCAACCCTGTCTTAGCTACTACCTGGGGAAAACACATAATCCCTGTTCAGATGGAGCTTGTATCTACCTGGGTCCATAAGACCCACATGAAATAGTCTTTTGAACAGAGATTAATAAGATTACTAGCCCTGGTTCTCACAGACTGGGATCCAGCCTCGGTCCTGCTCACTTGCTACCTGGGTGGACCCAGGGAATTCAGTGAGCTTTTCCAAGCCTTTCTCCTGAACTATAAGATGAGGATAATATTAGCCCTAACCTCCCAAGGTGAATGTGAACATGGGACACATTGAATCTCACCTGTATGGATTAAATCCCTTTTCATTGAGACAGTCTCATGCTGTGATTCAGTAAGTCTTGGTTCACTTTCTGGATTTACCACCTATTACCTGCATTTCCTCGGTCAAATTACTTAACCCCCTTGTCCCCACTTCCCGGTTTGTAGAATGTGGATAATGCAGCTCTCACAGTGATATTGTTTCATAACCCTGCCAAAATCAACAAGCAGTATTAAGACAATCCTTTCTGAGGTGAAGAATCAGGGCCTGTTTGCTTCCATTTTATTCTTCACACAAGACAAGGTCAAATGACATTCAGGAATTATCTACATTATTTTTAACAATATGTTGGTGAAATTTCTCTTCCCTCTTCCAAAGCTCTGAGCCATTTAGATTTCTTTGGTTAGACAGGAAGGAGTTTGCTAGAAACTCCCAGTCAACTCTGCAGACATGACCAAGCAACTAATGTAAAGAGGGGGAGGTGTTCTAATCCAATCTACTATCCCCAAGGAGTTTCACAATGGCTGTCTCAATTGAGGCAGGTTCAAGGGAAGATTCCATTATTTACTAGATGTACTAAACCAACAGACAGCTATAACATGCAGACACACAGAGAGGTTTTTCACAGGACGTATTATATGTCCTCTCTCCCAATATGTAGCTGTTGTTTTTCTTCCAAGAAGGGGGTACCCCAGTCTTCTGGCATCTTACTTAAGAACAAGAGACCAAGGGCACCTGGGTGGCTCAGTGGGTTAAGCCTCTACCTTCGGCTCAGGTCATGATCCCAGGTCCTGGGATCGAGCCCCGCATCAGGCTCTCTGCCCAGCGGGAAGTCTGCTTCTCTCTCTCTCTTTCTCTGCCTACTTGTGATCTTTCTCTCTGTCAAGTAAATAAAAATTTAAAAAAAAAATCTTAAAGAACAAGAGACCACAGCTCTGATTTGCTAATCTCATTTGTTTCCTTAAAGAAAGAAGAAAATTTTTAATTATATACTGAGTGTGAGAGGAATGAATAGCCCCCTACAAAGAGTCTGTGATGAAAAAAACCTCCTAAATGAGTTGATCAAATGATTAAAAGTATATAGCATAGGACCTGCTTCACCATAAAAACTCGATCTCAGTAAATATTAGGGCATACACACATAGACACACACAAACCAAATGAGGTACTATATAGTTTAGCCCCCAGTGATACGGCATGGGCATAGTCTGCAGGAAGAGAGAGTATGGTGATGGCTGCAAGAGATAAAAAGACTTCATGAAGGTAGAGGAACCTGAGGTTGGCTAGAATATGAATAGGAAGAGGAAAGACAGGAAGGCATGAAAGGTGAGGGAAACTGAGTGCAGGCAGAGAAGGAATGAGGGGGGTGTATTCCTGGGATGGACACTGAGGACGATTAATTAAATTGATAGAAATGGTGGGTCAGGTTAGAGAGGGGATTGGAGTCAGCCGGAAAGACTTGATTGGATTTTAAAGATTTTATTTATTTATTTGAGAAAAAGCATGAATGGGGGGAGAGGCAGAGGGAGAGGGAGAAACAGACTCCCTGTTGAGCAGGGAGCCCAACGTGGGGCTCGATCCCAGGAACCTGAGATCATGACCTGAACCAGAGGCAGACGCTTAATGGACTGAGGCACCCAGGTGCCCCTTGACAAGATATTTTTGACTTGTTCAGGAGTCTATTAATCTTGGTCCAGTCAGGAGAAAGAAATAACACAGTGTATTAGTGAGGGAAACAGAACCAACAGGAAGTGTGTGTGCGCGTGTGTGTCTGTGCGCGTGCGCACACGCACGCGCGCGTGTGTGTGTGTGTGTGTGTGTATACTCAAGAGGGAGATTTTAAGGAACTGGGCCATTGTAAGAGCTGGCAAATCTGAATTGTACAGGGCAGTCCAGCAGGCTGGAGACCCAGGGAAGAGTGGGTTTTGCAGCAGGAGTCTGAAGGCAGTCTGGAAGCAGAACTCCTTCCTCTGGAAGACCTCAGTCTTTTTACCTTGAGGCCTTCAACTGATTGGATGAGGCCCACTCACATCATGGAGGGTAATCTGCTTTACTCCGAGTCTACTCCTTTAAATGTTAATCACGTCTAAAAAAATATATCACAGCAACATCTAGAATGGTGTTTGACCTTATGTCTAGGCACCATCATGAGCCAATGTGACATATAGAATTAACCATTGCACACAATAATTTAAACTAGTGACCAATGATAAGAAACTAATTATAAAGTTAAAAAAGGGAATTCTTAAGCGTCTTCAGGTAGAAAGAGAGAGTACTCAAGGAAGCATAAACTTGGAAATAGGGTCTCAGGCCTCATTAGAGAAGGCTGGTTGCAGTCACTGGTTGATGAAAGATTTTGCTGGGCTGGCAGGACAGAGCTAGTGCACAGTCTCTGGGCTAGCAGAAACAACCCTTAGGGCTCAGGTGAGCCAAGGCTGCTGGACAGGTGTGCAGGGAGTCAGGAGTATTGAGAGTACTGGGCACTGCTGTAGGTATGAGGCCCAGAGAGCTTGGTGTCTGCCTTGCAACAATCACAAAACAAATGTCCAGGGCACATGTGAGCTGAGGCTGATGCTTGGCCATGTAGAGTGAGTTGGGTACATAGAAGGTGCTGGAGTGCCACTGTGGAGGTGCTGCTGAAACTGGGAGTTGGGAAGACCTCCCTCTATAATAACTTAGTATACTTTAAGTACCTCTAAGGCATGGGGGTCTGTTTCTTACCTGTCTAGCTGCACAGGACTGAGGAGAGGGTGTACAGAGGCACCCAGGCCTCAGTGTCTGGGACTCCCCACTATACCATCAATGCCTAAACTGAAGCTGGGAAACCCTGGAGAAGCTGTATCCTACAAGCACTTAGCACCGGAAGAAACCTAAAGGGCTGAGGAATAGAGAAAAAATGCAACACCGCCCACAGGAACTGGAAGGAAGAAGCCTTCTTCCTGCAACGCCCCTCCAGAACTCTGTACTGGCAAAGTTTAACTTCATGCCAGCTGGCATAGGAAAAATGTTATAATTTTTATTTATGTTTAATATTAATATTAAACTATTAAGGTCCCAGGTCCATTTTCACAAACCAGGCAATGAAGGATAAATCTGGATCTGAGAGGCAGTCAAGTGGCAATGAATACCATGGGAAATGCACTGGATGCAGACCTTGGGTGTATGATATCAGGCAGTTCAAATTACATTGTCAAGACTGCACTGGCATTGGGAAACCCAGCCAGGAGGCTGCTATAGCAACACAGGCATGCGATGCCAAGACCCTGGACCAAAGTGCTATCGCTAGGAAAGAAATGCAAGGTTGGGGTGAAATATTTCAAAGGAAAACCAGAATTCTTGCTTTAGGTTATCACCCTGACTTAGTCTGTTCAGGCTACTATAACAAAAACACTGGAGATTGGGTGCCTTAAACCACAAATTCTGATTTCTCGGTTTTGCAGACGAGGAGGTAGAAGATCAAGGCTCTGGCAGATTCGGTGTCCCGTGTAGACCCGCTTCCTGATTCATAGATGGCTGTCTCTTGTGTGTGTTCTCCCATGCCAGAAGGGGCAATGTCTAAAACAACTCGAGTATGGATCCCATTCATGGAGGTCTAGCCCCTTGTTCCAATCACTTCCCAAAGGCCCCACTTCCTAACACCATCACACTGGAGGTTAGGATTTCACCATATGAATTTGGGGAAGGACACAACCATTTAGTCCATAACACACCCTAAATGATGAAAGCAGGGGAGGTCTGCAAAGAGATTGGAGAAAGAGAACCACGTTCTCTCTACTCTGAAGTACTGAGTATGCTATCGTGTATGTCTGGATAAACGTCTGAATCCACTGAGAACCAGAACACTCCCTCTTGGAAGAACTGGGTCACCCCTTTCTTCCTTTCTTTCTTTCTTTCTTTTTTTTTTTTTAAGATTTATTTATTTATTTATTTATTTCACGGATAGAGATCACAAGTAGGCAGAGAGGCAGAGAGAGAGAGAGGAGGAAGCAGGCTCCCTGCTGAGCAGAGAGCCCGATGCAGGGTTCGATCCCAGGACCATGGGATCATGACCTGAGCTGAAGGCAGAGGCTTAACCCACTGAGCCTCCCAAGTGCCCCCGGGTCACCCCTTTCATAATGAGGGTCAGAAGAGGGCAGAATAAGGCAGGCAAAAAACCACGAGTAATAAAGGGCATGTTGGGTTTGGGAATCCCAGGACCTAAGGACATGGCCAGAAAGGGGGCCTAGGAATTGTTGTCAAGAATGAGACTGCCTGAAGACCCAACAGATCAGTCTAAGGCTGGTAATGTCCGTGGTGGGTCTTTGTGCCTAGCACGAAGTCTGGCAAAAGGTACAGACACCTTCAGTAAGTGCTGGAGGAAGGAAGGACAAGAGAGAGGGTAGTAAGGAGAAAGAAATTCATTCCAGCCAGGATGTTCATCCAAGCACAACCAGGCCAAAAGACAGCAGCCTCAAGACATGATCACAGAGGAAGGCAGAGCCGTTAGTAAGTGCCTGCTCTTGCAACAGATAGCATCTACCTATCTGAGATGGGAGATTCTAGGTCTACATATAACTAGAGGCAAATGCGGACTCCTCTGAATCTGTGAATAAGGGGAAGATTAGCAGGAATCCAGACACAGGAGCCAACCACCGAGAACATCGAGAACATCGCAACTCCTTTCTTAGATAAGATAGCGACGTCACCCAGACTCCCTCCCTTCTCTGCCGTCTTCCCCTGCTCCAGCCCCATGCCCACCCAGGCCCCAGCGCGGCCCAGCCCTCTTCTCAGTAACCACCACTGGTTGGTCTGGTGCAGAACTTTCCTCTCATGGTGTCTTGAGCCCTAGGGATATGGCAGTGATGTTTCATTTGCACTTCAACGGAAAGCAGAGCCCAGATGTGGGAAGGGAAAAAACCTCATTTTTAGGTTAACTTTACATAGATGATCTCACCTCATCTCCTCCTTATAAAGGAAGATGCTGGGGGGAGCCTGGGGGGGCTCAGTTGCTTAACCATCTGCTTTCAGCTCAGGTTATAACCTCAGGGTCCTGGGATCGAACCCCACATGTTGTTCCCTGCTCAGTGGAGAGCCTGCTTCCCCCTCTCCTTCTGCCCCTCCACCTCCCACCCCGCTGCTCATACTCTCTCTCCTGCTCCCTCTCAAATAAATAAATAAATAAATAAAACCTTTAAAAAAACATTAAAAAAAATCTCGGTTAATTTCTAGTTCTGACTCCCCAATTTCATCAAATTTCTATGCAATATGAAATATATTATATAGACATAATAATGAAAGCTAACAAAAAAATAAAAATGATGAAAGTTAACATGTATCCATCACTTATGAAATGCACAGCAGTGTTCTGAACAGTTTACCTATGTATTGACTAAATCTTCTCTCATAAGGAAACTGAGGCACGGAATTTAAAGAGGTTGCCCAAGGTCAGCTTTCCAACCCAGCTTTCCTGGCTCTAGAATCCATCTCCAAACCAAAAATATGGCGAGTTCAGAGAGAAAGCTTGTAGGGCAAGCATTCATTGGCAGAGCCTGAGATGTAGACTATCTTGGTTTTACAGTTCACCTGGTAACTTCTTGACAATTTTGGGAAGGTCACAAGCATGACTCAGATTAACGTCTTCCCAGTCTCGCTGTTCGGACCAGGTGGTAGTTGCTATGCTCTCAGGGACAGTTTAGGAACCAAGGAAAAGGGTGACAAATGAGGCATATGCTTGAGGTCAGAAGCGTCTCTCCAAAGCCTTAAAGCCTGGGCGGCTGGGACTCCAACATGGCCGCCGTCCCTGCCCCCTCGCTAACTGCCACGCAGGAAGCCTGTCTGGGTGCACTGTGACACGTAGGTCTGTGAGCACATCGACTCCTCCAGGCCCCAAAGCCGCCTGTGCCTCCCAGAGCCTGGAATCTCCCTGGTGCCAGGAAACAACGTGATGCTGCCAACATGTATTTGTCATTCCTAAAGCATGGTTCCCCACTCCAGGCAAACCGAAAAGAAAAGCACAAAATTCCGAATTTGCAGCCAGTTACCTCTGCTGCCGCTGCTGGTGGCAGCCAGGCACTATAAAAGCAGGAAAAGAGCAGGAACTATGCTTCTATTCAGACAAGAGCTGCTGCCACCATGGGGGAGAAAATTGTCATCATCTCAATCTTTGGATAAAAACCAAGTGAGAAATGTTAAATTCACAAAGTTTGGGCAGGGACCCCAGTACCACCCACAAACAAGTTTGACTTGCCCTCTGTTCTTCATCCATGCTTTCTTGCCTACTTGGAGAGCATAAAGGAAAGTATAAACAAACACATACATACATACATACATATATGTAATGATGTTGAGTTGTATCGTGAGGGGAGTGCAGTCCCTAGGGTCAAGGCTTCCATTTAATCAAGAACCAAGACAGCAAACGTCAGTACAGCGAAAGCACTCTTGTATCTCTCCTTCTTACCTCGGTGGGCTTTGCCACCTTCCTGATCTAGTCAGCTATGACATGGCCAGAGGCCACTCTATCTCAGCTATCAAAGAAGGATGGTTTTCAGACACCAGTGAGGAGGAGATGCCCCCAAACTGTTGCCTACAGATCAAAGGCTCTGATCATCATTAATAAGGCTCTAAGAGACACTCACTCCTCAATGTTGCTTCCATCCGCTAGTTTTAAATACAGCTCTCTAGATGTGTATTTTATACACCTTTCATGTGCTGTTTTGCTTTAGGGCATGCTTTCTTTCCTTCTAAATATATTTTGGCTCTGTTTTCCCCACTGAGAATTAGCTCTTTTTCATGGCTAAAGATGTCTTTTTCCTCCTTCTTAGTTCCTAGATTTTCATGGCTGTGCCTTCAGATAAAGTGAAACACATAGTGTTTCACTGGCATAGTGTCCCTACATTTTCTCTCTCTTTAGACAAAGAGGCACCACCACAAAATATTTCTACCAAGCTTAAACCAAAATTTGGACCAAAGAAAATAGCTAAAAACCTCTGTAGGTAATTTTAGTTTACTAGAGAGTCCACGTTGCAGACATATACAAATGTCCTTGACCACATTTTTCTTTAGAGAAATAATTTAATTTAGAAGTAGATTCACTATGGTTGGGTTTTATCATTATTATTATTTGCTATTTCCCTTTTCTGAGCAGTCTGACCTTTGGGATTATTTCCGTAGAAATCTTATTTCCATGACAGGCAATGTCAACATTATCCAAGGCCACCTGGCATCAAGAGCCCAAGTTCCTTTATTCTGAAGTTGATAGCTTCTGGACCTCACTAAACAAGTCCGTGATATTGTTCTGTTCAGCCTCTTTTCTATTTTATTCTATCTTGCACACATGAAGCAGCTAGATTTCTATTTTGGCTCAAGCAGAGAAAAATGAAGCTAGAGCCTTTCCGTGCCTTGGAAAGGAGAATACAAAGTTGTGGGGAAACTGGTCTTAAACAAATCTTTATTGTTTTCAGTACTGACATAAGTGAGAATTTTGGCAGAGCCATAGGGAAAGAATCAAACAGAACCCACTTAAGAATCAAACTGAGGGACTGAGTTTTGCTTAAAGGAAAAGTTGATGATCCTAAGGGCACAGCAACAAGGCAAAATGGAGTTCTAGTCGTTCCTTATCCCTAGAAAACATTTGATCTGCAAATACCGAACTACAGCACGGTTAGGATCAGACTAAAAGGAAAACCTTTTCCAAACCCTGTATCTCCATCAGAGTGAACTTAAAGGTTCTTGGACGGGTGAAACTGAGAGAAAAGAGTCAGACAAGTAAGAACAGCTGCAGGAGTATCCACACCCACTACACAGGCTCTGTGTCTAGGGTCTTCCTGCAGCTGCTCCCAGGGCCACAGGAGGCTCCTAATCACGGACAATGAGGCAGCAGCTGAGATTAGTCAAAATGGAATCTGGGCCAGGCTAGAGGCCCTGTAAGAGACAGTAGCATTCATTTTTTAATCTAGTCCATTCATCAATCATTCATTCTTCTCACAAAGCTGCTCCTTGAACAGAAGAGAGAGTGATTTTAGGTACTGCTCTTGGTCGCGTGTCACACACCATATGAGTGTAGTCCTCTGCACTCTTCTACAGCAAAGGACATGGAGAACACGGTAGCTCTGGAGCACCATAATGGTACCAACACTGAGAGACCGACATATCGTCTTACCTACACCCACAGGAAAGCAGACCCCGTGAACGTTTGCTCTTAGGAAATGACTCATCTCTCACTTCTCAAGAGAATGAAATTCCCGGGCTTTATTCCTTTCCCCATTTCTTTTTGTAGTTTGGAATGCTCTGAGAAAATAATATCGAAAAATCAAAATTCTGCATCTCTCTCTATTCCAGAAAAGTTGATGGCTTCAGGAAATGCTCCGTCTCCTTAAATGTTGAATACTACAGCTTTCAAGTGCTAATGCTGAGATCCAGCAATCTCCCAAATTTCCATGGCCTAAGAAGCCAAACACGTGGGAGAAATACTATAGAAAACAGAGCCAAAAAGACCAGTGTTTAAGATCTTTTTCTGTCTATTTAACCTTGAGACGCATTACTGAAACTTCGTTTCTTCCTCTAGAGAATGAGGATAACATTGGCTTCCTATTTTATACAGTAGTCATAAAAAATAAAAAAGACGGAGCCCGGGGAAATATTTTATAAACTCAAGTGCCATACAACTCTGAGATATTACTTTTAGTTGAAGAATATTCTTATATCCGTCTATTTATAAGTTGCAAAAAATTTTTGCATACGCATTTACATGCACACATACACACATAGGTATTACATGCCCCCACATGTGTGTATCCATGTACACATATGTATTTACACATGCGTGTTTGGGTACACACACACATGTGTGTGTGTGCGCACATGCATGTTTGGGGGCAGGATGAGTGGGCCCATACTTTTTATCTGTATCTCAAAGTTATTACCTAAAATTGGTTGAGAAGCTCTGGTCTGGATGATGTCCCACATGATGAGGCATCAAAAATATGCAATTTAGGGGCTGCCTGGGTGGCTCAGTGGGTTAAACCTCTGCCTTCAGCTCAGCTCATGATCTCAGAGTCCTGGGATCGAGTCCCGCATCGGGCTATCTGCTAGGCAGGGAGCCTGCTTCTTCCTCTCTCTCTCTCTCTCTCTCTCTGCTTGCCTCTCTGCCTACTTGTGATCTCTCTCTGTCAAATAAATAAAATCTTTAAAAAAAAGAAAAGAAAAATATGCAATTTAAAATCACCAGGAAATTCTACTAAATGCTTAGTAGGATGGCAACTTTATCAACAAGGCAAGCACTATAGAGCATTGGTGAGGGTATAGAGAATCTAGAACACTCATACACTACTGGTGGGAATGTAAAATGGCAGAGCTACTTTGGAAAACAGTTCAGCAGTTTCCGGTAAAGTTAAGGATAAACTTTCCATATGGCCCAACGATTTAACTCTTAGTAATCTACCAAAGAGAAAGAAAACATGTGCCCAAAGACCTGTGCACAAATGTTTACAGTAGCATTATGCAGAATAGACCAAAATTGAAAGAAAAATCCCCCATATCTTATGAATGGATGAACTAGAAGATTTATATCCATATAAGAGGATATAGCTCAAAAATCAAAAGGAATGAAGAATTACAAGGGCTACAACATGGATGAAACTCGAAAACTTTACATTAAGTAAAAGAAGCTAATCACAAAGACCCTAGTGTATGATGCTACTTACATGAAATGTACCTAAATGGCATATCAATAGGAACAGAAAACAGATGTGTCATTGCCTGTGAGTGGGGGAGCAAGGGCGGCAAATGACTACAGATGGCCTCAAAGAAAATTTGGAGGTCGATGGAAAAGTTCTAAAACTAGATGGTGGCAATGGTTTCGCAACTCTGCACACTGACTAAAGCAATCACTAATTTGTACCCATACAGTTAGTGACTTGACTCATATGAGTTACACAGCAATATAGCTGTTTTTAGAAAAGACATGAATAATGGACAGGATGTTTTGCGATGTCATTGTAAAATAAATGTAACAAAATATTTACCTGTAAAATTATTTTAGTCTTGCACATATAGATGGTATTTTAAAATATTGTCATTTAAAAAAAAAAAAAAGTGTTCTTTATGCTCTCTGTGCTGCAGGTTCCCGATCTATAAAATAGAGATGATAAAAGCAACTTCCTCATGAGCATTGGTCAAGAAAACCAATTAATATATATTAACAATGTAGAAGAGGGCCTGCCCCAATAAGCATCTCATTGTAGACACTAACTAGCAATTTCGTGTCATTATCAACCACATACATTTTGTAAAATAAATTTCTTTTAATGTTTTTTTTTTCTCATGGGAAAAATGAGCATTAATGGTTAATCATACTTCCCCAAGGTGGCATAAATAAAATTCATATTATTAGAGGCTACTCAAAAGGGATGTGGAAGGGGCGCCTGGGTGGCTCAATGGGTTAAGCTGCTGCCTTCAGCTTGGGTCATGATCTCAGGGTCCTGGGATCGAGCCCCGCATCGGGCTCTCTGCTTGGCGGGGAGCCTGCCTCTCCATCTACTTGTGATTTCTCTCTGTCAAATAAATAAATAAAATCTTAAAAAAAAAAAAAAGGATGTGGAAAAATATCATAGCTGGAAATTTGGAGTTCCATGGAATATATCATGGAGAACATAATCAACAAAACCTCATTTGGGTTATATTTTCATTTCAGAATATACAGTCAATTAAAAAAATAAGCTTAGCCTTCCTTCCCTCAGTCATCTTCTCCTTATCTGCCTAGTTGCAGTGCCTGCCCATGTCGAACCTCTTTTTTATCAATTACAGGATGAAGGAAAATGCTCGCCTCTGGAAGTAATAAAATTAGAAGGTGCAGAAGTTGGCATGGATAGCAGTTTGGGAAAACCATTTGTGTTCAACTGTACGCCTCAGTCTGGAAATAGGACTTTTTGCTTCTGTGCAACCTCAAACCAAGAAATGAAAAGGTAATTCGTTACTCTTTGATCTTAGGAGTTTCACTTTGGGTGGAGGAAATGCTTCTTCAATAGCACTTTTATAGATTTGGGGAATTGGAAGTAGAGGAGGGAACGGCAGATTCACAGCATAAGTCAATCAACTTTTTCTGAAGATTGAGATGTTTGGTTCTTTATTATTTCTCCAATTTTTTTTTAAAGATTTTATTTATTTATTTGACAGACAGAGATCACAAGTAGGCAGAGAGAGGGAAGCAGGCTCCCTGCTGAGCAGAAAGCCTGATGCGGGGCTCGATCCCAGGACCCTGAGATCATGACCTGAGCCGAAGGCAGTGGCTTAACCCACTGAGCCACCCAGGCGCCCCACCAATTTTTTTTTTTTAAACACTTTCTAAAGAAGAGAAACATCTTCTCCTAACTCATTTACTCTAGACCTCCACATTTTCTAAAAAAGTTTAGTACTGTCATGGTTCACATCTAGCTTCCCAAAGTTATCAGATTCATATATTTTAGGCTAATTGGATGGGTAGTCTCAGGTACAAAAATAGTGCAGTAGGCTTGACATTTCGAAGCATATAACCCAACTGGAGGGTCAGGCTTTCTAAGACAGTAGCCTACAAATTCTAAGTATTTAGTGACTTAGGATCATTATTCAGTGTATCAGCCTAAGGAAATAGAGACCATTGGTCAATCCTGTGAGCCAAATGAAAATTTGAGTGTAAGTGCTGCTAATTTAGGGTGAAGGTTGGATGCAGTGAGAAAGAATGAAAAAAATGTAAAAGGTCAACAGTCTATCAATGGCATATCTCTTTAAGAGGTTTTGGAGGCAGCTCGAATTTTAAAGAGAGGCCTAGCCCTGAAACCTCTTAGGCAAACAATATACTGTTCCTATTTGGGGAACATTATTTATTCAAATACATGCTGCTTTAAAGGACAAATAGGGAAATATGATAATAGTAACTTGATTGTATTTCATCATGGGTATTTGTTGGGTAGCTAGCTAATGTGTCCAAGACACTGTTTTAAGTTCTCCACAGAGTATTACTATGTTTAAATATCAATTCTTGCCTTCAGACAAATGCTGAACCAAGAAGAGAGGGCATTTAGTTGGGTATTTGTAATGCAAAATAGAAATTGAGAAGTGCTATCTGAGAAGGCAAAACGGTCTGGGAATTAAGGGTAGAGAGGGAGGATCTCTCATGGTGGGGATGAGGGAGGAGCTGATGAGGGATGTGGCAGAGGATCAGAGAAGCCTACAAAAGAAGAAATGGAACCAGGGAGGACAGAAGGAATCAGTCAAACCTTTGGGGAAGCCAGCAAGCTGTAGGGCTTGATTGAGAGTCACAGAGTTTAAAAGAATGTTGAAAAAGACTGGCAAACGATGTGGGGCAGATAGGCTGGAACCTGGCTAAGGAGACAAGACTAAGAAAATGCGGTCTGCACTAAAAATGGACTGTCCAAGGAACCCTTGGGCGGGGAGCTCAGGACAGCGACTGTTTGTGTCTTCCCAGACTGTACTGTCCAGCCTGTGCATTCCAGTCAGGAACACCAATTGTTAACTAGCTCTGCTGGTGGTCATAAATCCACATACGTTGGGAAAAATAAAAGAAGGAATGAATTTTCTCTTACACACTAATGAAACTATGGCAAAGGAGAAGGATAATGATGATTTTATTTTATTTTTTTTTAAGATTTTATTTATTTATTTGACAGAGAGAGATCACAAGTAGGCAGAGAGGCAGTCAGAGAGAGGAGGAAGCAGGCTCCCTGCTGAACAGAGAGCCCGATGTGGGACTCGATCCCAGGACCCTGAGATCATGACCTGAGCCGAAGGCAGCGGCTTAACCCACTGAGCCACCCAGGCGCCCCCGATGATTTATTTTAAATATGCCTGGTGGGGGGTGGGATTTTACCCTCTAGTAGTACCAGTTTTGTAAGAATGTGTGGCCTTTCCACTATGATCTTCAAGCAGAAAAAATATCTCTGAGCCTCGGGAGGGTTCTGTCTGGAAGATGGGTTTCCAGGGAGAACGACAAGCCCCTCCCAAGGATACTTAACCAGCCCCCAAAGGAGAGTGCCTCGCATTGGACTGTCTTTCAGGTGGCTCCAGGCAATGGACAAAGCAGCCCATCCCGTCCGCCAGGTAAGGCATCTGTGATATTCATCTCTGCCTTGATTCTGCTTTTTTCTCAGAGGGGGAAAGGATCAAGTCGGATGTCACTGCAGTTCACCCTGGGACTTCTCAGATCTCTAAAAGCTGGGAAAGAGGATTTTAAGTGAACAGGGTTTTCTATTCAGATTCTATGAGGGAACTTGGGTTCCTGCTGTTCTTTTTATTTTCACGGGCTGGTGTGACATTTCTCTCAGTGAACTCGCTGGGAAGTCACATATGGGGGTGGGATTTCCGTTTCACACAGCGCAGTCCAGGAGGTTAAACCACTGCTTCTGTTTTCTTTTCATTCCTTAAGTACAAGATCTCGGGGATGTCTTGGGATTGTGCTGTTGGCTGAGCCGCTTATTAGAAAATGAACGTCTTATATTCAGAAATGCAGTGGTTTATGTTCATATCCTTGTTTTGGATACATACTAGCCCGCCTTTCACTGTCCCTACCTGTTCACAACTCCCCGTTTCAAGCAATATACTGTTTAATTTAGGTTTGATCTATAAAGTCATAACTTCCTAACATCAACAGGTGAGTCATCACTTTAGGCCCTAAGATATTTGATAACCCTTTTTCTGTGCTAGTGCTATCACTTGGCTGGGCAGGGGAGATGGCTTTAATGCCCAATTATTTCATTTTTATGCTTTGTACAAGATTTCTAATAAGGTTATAGATTTCCTTTAAATATGCTCACCTTCTCACAAAATGCCACACAGGCAAAAGATATTTACAATCCATTATCTTCCCTGCAGATTCTGGCTCTTGAACATTCAGGAGAATTTGGATTGTTTGAGCTTACATGTACTGCCCTGTGTCCTATAACTGTCCTTTCCGAATAATCACTGGCATCATCCTATGATAAACAGCGAGACTTGTGTTTCATTTTACCTGGAGCACAATACTCAACGCCCTCATCCATCTCTCCAATGCGTCATTCTAACGAGCGTGATGTTTTTAAGAGGGTTCTGTTCTGCTAATGCACTCAGAGTGTCTATAGCAGAATGAAAAAGGCACACCCAAACTCCCAGCAGGCTTCCACCTCACAGCAAAAAATACAGTCAGCTCTGCATCCTGAAATCTTCTGCACTGCCTTGTTAAAACTGAAATGCAAAAATTGAAACCAAATAAAGGAGGCCTGGCCAGCACGTGGCCGGGCAATTATGATAAAGAGATGAAGCACTGTGTCCCCGGCCTCAGGTCAAGTTACAGGGGAAAGCCTGCCCATCAGGCCTGTGGATCGAGGGCTGCCCTCCCAGAAGATCTTGATTTAAAATGGCTTTCCACATCACTGACCGTGAGACCCTAAGGCCAAATCTGGCCTGGGGCATTTATCTTGGTCCTTTGCACAAATGGGAGTTATTTTTTTCTCCTTTTTTTTAAAATTAACATACAATGTATTATTTGCCCCAGGGGCACAGGTCTGTGAATCATCACAAATGGGAGTTCTTTTTTTTTTTTTTTTTTAAGGATTTTATTTATTTATTTGACAGAGAGAGATCACAAGTAGGCAGAGAGGCAGGCAGAGAGAGAGAGAGGGAAGCAGGCTCCCTGCTGAGCAGAGAGCCCAATGCGGGACTCGATCCCAGGACCCTGAGATCATGACCTGAGCTGAAGGCAGCGGCTTAACCCACTGAGCCACCCAGGCGCCCACAAATGGGAGTTCTAAAGTGAAGTATGAACCTCGGGCTGCTGTAAGACACAGTAGACAGGCCAGGAATGGGGCTAAGAGGACAATCCCCACGGTCAGTGAAATAGCACATTGGGACCGGCATGTAAAGACAAGGCCATCAGTCTTTGGTGAGGTGCCCATTTCCACTTCCTTTCTAAATACCACTGATATTCTTTGGGCTTCCTTCCTCACACTAGAATAGAAACCAAGACTAAGGATGTTAATGGACATGGAAAGGAAGAAGTTCTCTACAGCTACTGGATAAATTCAGCTTTTCTGGCTAGTAGTTCAAGTATGAGATTGACTTAACAATATAATCACTTAAGGCAGTGTCTTCTCTGAAATCAAACAGTCTTTGTGCTGCTATCATTGGCTCTGGGAGTCAAGATGACCACTCAGATGATCCCTTTGTGCTACACCTGCAGACCCATGTGTGGGAAGATGTTACTCTGCACAACAGTAGCCTCCCACCCCTGGCTATCAAGAACCCAGAGTGCCTGGGCCTTTTGCACCAATCGGACGGAAGCACGGATCGGTGGGTCCAGCACTACTGCATTCTGAAGGACGGCTGCTTGTACTTCTATGCTAGCATTCGCTCCACCCAGGCTTCAGGTACGGACTCAACTTTTAGTCGAAATAATAGTCGTTACAGTAATAATAGTAGAGATGTCCTGGCTTTATGGACCTTTAACCAAACCTTTGCCTAAATTAGTGTGTACTTTGCCTAAATTAGTTCATTAACCCTCCAATGAAGAGATACTATTATTATTCCCCCTTTACATATAAGAAAACTAGCTGGAAAGGCTACTTCACTCAACAAGATCACAAGTAGTAGGCAATGAAGCTGAGAGCTAAACACAGCCAAGCTAACTCCAGATCCCATGCTTTTATTCCCTAGAAAAGCAAAAAATAAACTCCTTCATTCTTTTTTTTTTGAAAGAGGTTTTTTTTTTTTTTTTAAATATTATTTGACGGAAAGAAAGAGAACACAAGCAGGGCGCGCAGCAGGCAGAGGGAGAGGGAGAAGCAGACTCTCTGCTGAGCAGGGGGTCGATCCCAGGACCCTGAGATCATGACCTAAGCTGAAGGCAGACGCTTCAGCTCTGCCTGACTGAGCCACCCAGACTCCCAAACTCCTTCATTCTTATGGTCGCTGATGATACTCGGAATCAATGCCAGTATCTTTCTGGGGGGTAGTAACTCCCTTTTCTCAGAGTATTCCTAATGTTGGGCAATTGAGTAACAGAAAGAACATTAACTGTTAATTTTTCTCAGGCAAGTTACTTAACTTCCTAGAACTTAACTTTCTTCATTTGTAAAATGGAAACAGCTATCTATTTTATAGGACTGTTGGGAAGATTACATGAGGTAACTGCTGTTAGGGTAATTTAAGCTCTACATAGAAAGCTCTCTCTATACAGCATGTATACATCTTGCATATTTATTAAATTATGTATTTTATTTTATTTTTAAAGATTTTATTTATTTATTTGACAGAGACCACAGTAGGCAGAAAGCCAGGCAGAGAGAGGAAGGGAAGCAGGCTCCCCACCAAGCAGAGAGCCCAATGCAGGGCTTGATCCCAGGACCCTGGGATCATGACCTGATTGGAAGGCAAGGCTTTAACCCACTGAGCCACCCAGGTGCCCCAATTTATTAAATTATGTATTTTAAAAGCTCTATGTACAAAATGGGTATATAAACACTATAATTCAATAATGAAATAGTTGTGCCTGATTTTGACAAGAAATATTATTTATCCTTCTTGTAATTTTTTTTAAGATTTTATTTTTAAGTATCTCTACACCCATTGTGGGGCTTGAACTCACAATCCCGAGATCAAGAATCCTGTGCTCTACTAACTGAGCCAGCCAGGCATCCCTAGCCTTCCTGTAATTTTTGACAAAAGAGATTATTGGCATTTTATTTGTGGCTGGATTTTTTTCACCAAATGAATAATCCTTAAATAGTTAATAGTAGTAAATATCCTTGAACCGCAGTCATTTATTATTATTTTTTTTTAACATTAATGCTTATGTTTAATTAAGCTAGACAGCCATGCCAAATGGAAAGGAAGTTAGTGACCATTTCAGCCTTGTTGGAAAATGCAAAAGAAGTACAAGGTGAATGGCACACTATGTTCTATTTCTTATTACTCAGGATGAAGGATACAATGATTCTCTTTCACTTATTCACCTTTCTATTGAGAGTGTTACAACATAACCCAAAACATCATTCAACTATTAGGAGAGAGCCAGCTTCTCTAAGTGCTTACAGAACACGCTGTTCCTATTCAACTCCAAATCCATAGTTTTAAGTACCTGATACCAGGATGGAAATGAAGATAAACACAACAAACCTCCAAAACAGTCATGGACTGGCACTTTTACTATTAATATTATTGCAAGGGTGCCTGGGTGGCACAGTCAGTTGAGGGTCCATCTCTTGTTTTGGTTTCAGCAGGGGTTGTGGTCTCAGGGTCATGAGATTGAGCCTTGAGTCAGGCTCTGTGTTGAGGGCAGAGTCTACTTCAGATTCTCTCCCTCCTTCGGGGCACCTGGGTGGCTCAGTGGGTTAAAGCCTCTGCCTTCGGCTCAGGTCCTGATTCCAAGGTACTGGGATTGAGCCCCGCATCGGGCTCTCTGCTCAACAGAAAGCCTGCTTCCCCCCTCTCTCTGCCTGCTTCTTTGCCTACTTGTGATCTCTGTCAAATAAATAAATAAAATCTTGGGGAAAAAAAAAAAAGATTATCTCCCTCCCTCTCCCTCTGCTTCTCCCCCATGCACATCTCTCTAAAATAAATAAATAAATGAATAAATAAAATAAATATCACTGCAAAAGTCTGAATCATTTTAATTACCAAATCAACGAAACTCATTTTTTGGAGACTGCTTCCAGAGATAGAAAAGAAAGGTTTAGGATTGAATGCTCAGATTACTCCAAACTGAAATATTAACTAAATGCTTCCAAATCCATGGGGCCCAGAGATTGCTGCTGACTCCGGGTTTAAAACAGTAACGACAGCCACTAGGTGGCTTCCCTTATTCTGAAAGATCACAAGTGACCCCCTGGGAAATAGCTACTAATAAATGTCTTAAAAATAATAACAACAAAAGTAGAGTTACCATTAGTAAGTGCAGCTTTTGTACTGGTCACTCTGTTAAATGTTTTTGCTTATCATTTCATTAAGTTTCAGTAACACTCCTATGAGACAGGTTACTTTCCCAACTACCACTTGGTAAACTGATACCTAGCTCATGTTCCCTCTGGCTAGTAAATGGTGAAGACAGAATTTGAACCCAGGTAGCCTAAGTTACACAAAGGAAAAGAAAAAATAGACGAGGAGGAAAAAAGGAAGTCCTCTTTATATTCAGGTCCTATCATCTCACTTATCTTTCTAGAATCTTCCATTGTTCTTTGTTGCCTCCAGAGCACTCTAGAATTTTATACTTTGTCCCCAAACCCTTTCTGTGGTTTTGTTTTCCATTCCATGTGCTAAAGTGACTTGCACTCTAACCGAACATGGTCATGTTCTATTTCATTAACACACCTCACATTGAGCATTTTTCTGACACCATGTCCTTCCCCTGGAAGTCTATACCTACTGATTTCTCAACTCTAGTTGTTCAGATTCTACCAGTCCTTCAAATGCTTATTCAGTCACCAGCCATGTCTGCTATAAAACAATCCCAGATGGTCCTAGACAAAGTATCTCCCTTCTCTGGTCTTCCACACTTACCTATCTTGTGACACTTACCACCCTCTACCTTGTATGTTACCTCTAGATAGCCATCTTATCTCTTCTAAGGGACTATATGCGCCAAAGATGATTCTATATTATGTATTTTGAATGAATGAATGAATCAAGTCACCCCAAATGGCCATCATTCCCGTCAAGTGTGAACAGTTTGTTTTTCCCTCACTTAATAGTAGAGAAAGGTTAGAAGATTAGAAAGCCAATTCAAAGGCAAAACCAAAACTCAGGCCACCAGACGCCTAGCCCTTCTGCTGTATCACATTCTTTCTAGCCCTAAGAAGTTACCTAATTTCTATCTATTTTTAAATCCTTCTCTTGAAAATATATCATTCTGTGACTAATAAAAATGTTTAATCCAAACCCATCCATTCCCACCCTGCTGTACATCTTAAATATGCCTATGTCCACAGGCCCTCGATTTCTAGCTTAAATTATCTCAAATGTGGATTAAAAGAACATTTTCTTACTGAAATTCCTAAAGAAATTGTTATATCTAGGCCATGTTCTAAAATAGAGGCCTGTGATTTGGGGTTTTACATGACTCTACTCTTTCTTAAATAAAAAAATACCACTTGTCTGAACATGCACTTTCTTCCAGAAAATGTGCTTTCCTGCCACCTCCTCCCCACTCTGACACTGACAGATGCTGGGTCTGGATGGAAGCTCTCCGAGGGTTAACCAGCCGCTCACTCTTCTCTAGCATGAAGGTAGCTGTGCAGGAGATCTTCTGGAGTACTTTCCCCTGCCCCAGACTGGAACTGTGAATTGAGGTCTGCATCCTTTTTCTAGGAATCCTCCCCAGTCTTCTTGTACATCTTAACTTGCATCAGGACCTGAGGCCCGGAGCCAACGCTCGGGAACAACAAAACCCAAGCTACAATGGAGACATATCCCAGTCTCCCATGGGGAAATTCTCCAAACAGAAATGCCTCTCTCTACTGTCCACTAAGTATCACTGCCCAGGGGAGCCACAGTTTTTTTGAGAGTACTGGATCATACTGCTTGGGTGTATTGGAGGCGGAAAGTTAGCATGTATCACTGAATGCTTCCTACGTGTCCAAGACTTAGAAGCACTTTATAGTCATCATCTAAAACTAATATTGGAAAAACATCCACTGTTATTGTCCCATTATAAATGGGAAACAAAGGTTTAGAGAAGTTAACTAACACGCTTATGTGGTCCCCCCCGCTGGTACTTGACAAAATATGAACAAATGCTATCCAAACCCTATGCCCATCATCTTAGCCATAATGTTAGAGAGAGCACTCCCTGCCAGAAATCAATCTTGTTAAAGTAGCAATCGGTGCTGGGTCTCCAGAAATTAGCACAATGACTGTCGTAGCCATGGTCTGTGTAGTCCAACAACTCCTCACCAGGAGTTGTGACGACAGGCAGCAGAGAAATTTACTGAGAATGGCTGAACCCATGCTGTGCCATGAACACTGTAGGCACTAAAAGAAATACATTAATCAAAAATAAAATACTCAGTTAATGTAATCATTTTTCTATACATGGGATATGAATCTTTATATTCATAAAGATTATAGAGAGTTCTAGTACTTATTTTCAGTTCTTCTAGGTGATACTGAGTGACATTTGCACTGGTCTGATCACTACTTCCTCCCTTATGTGTATTGTCCAAGCTTTGCTTGGCTCTTGCGTATCCCACCCTCCTTTGGTTCCTTGTTCTCCAGCCCTGTGAAGCAGGCCTTGGTTGCTATTTATAGCATTATTCATCAAACTACAGGTTTTTACCCCATGACTGAATCATGCAGTCGACGTAGTAGGTTGTGACAAGTATTTAAAAATACAACAGAATCGAGTTTAATTGCATAGAAAATATCATGATACATCCCAGTGCTTCACAAAACTTTTGGGCTAACTGTATGAAAATTTAAAAATGTAGAGCTCTGCATTTATTTACATCTTTGGATCACAGCCGAAAAGGTTGGAAAAACACTCAAGTACAAAAACACTTGTCTCTGCATTCACGCTTGCTAAATGGGCAGTTTCACGTTCACAGTCTTAGGGTATTTAAAAAAGCTTCTTCTCCTTCCCATTATC
Organism: Mustela nivalis; assembly: GCF_964662115.1. Lineage (NCBI taxonomy): Eukaryota > Metazoa > Chordata > Mammalia > Carnivora > Mustelidae > Mustela > Mustela nivalis. The sequence continues at coordinate 56,196,840 of NC_139022.1, forward strand.
TTTGTCCTATGTCTACCATGTTAGTTGCTTTGTTATTAAGCTCAGGCTTCTGTAGTCACCACTTCCCAGAGACAAGACCCCCCCTGACCATAGCATCTCAGTTGCTTATTTTCAATTCATTTTACATTTATTTTATTCCATTGGTTTATCTTCTCGATGAGAGATCCACGAGACATCATGTGCTATTTCTCACTTCTACAGGTATCTGTAGTGTTTGGGACATGATTGACTGACTGTAACAGTCACTTGAGGTAGCGAGGCAATCCTGGGGACAACAGACAGAAGGCCGGGAAAGATAACAGTGAAATGAGGGGAAAGTACACGACGTGAGAGGCAATATGGCCCTAATTTCCTGTGAAAACCACATTAGATGTGAATCTCACATTTTACTTTCAGCTAGATAAATATGCCTCTAATGTGTACTGTCAGAGTTGTAGAAATAGCACCAGTCAGTTCCCTGAAGTCTGTGCTTACTGTCAAGGAAAGTGCTCGTACTTGAACAGCATGCATTACTGCCTTGCCTGTGCTGGCTAATGTTAAAAAGCCACTGTGTCAGTATTCCAAAAGCCCTTAAGTCAAATGCCTCTTCATAGGCCTGAAGCCCCTTGTCATTCACCATATACTGGGTGATTTTTTTCCCTTTTATTTTTCTCCAGCAGAAGGTAAAAGTAACAAATTGTGACTGTTAACTATTGTTCTTGAATAAATCACATCAAGGTCTGCGTGTACTTCTCAGATACATTTTATCTTATTGCAACAAATGGAACACTTAATGCTTGCATAGTTCTTGTGAGAAATCTCTGCCCAAATGTTGTGCCAGCTTTCTATTTACTGCTGCTACTTAATAACAGAGAGACTGGCCCAATGAGGTCACCTCAAATGAGGTAATGGAGGAGTAATCTGATGTCTTTACTGCCAATCATTTCTACTCTATAACTGGTTAGAAAAGGGGCCCCAAAACTCTCCTGTTTGTAGCAGACACGTTTTTGGACAAAACTTTCTGTTTGTTCCCAAAAAGGGTAGGAATGAGAGAGGGTATTCATATCTGCTCAGACATATGAGAAAGGGAAATGTCACCAGGAGGAAAAGGTCAGAAACCAGTACAACAATACAAACATTTTGTACTATTGTTGGAAGCAGAGAATTAAGACAGCAAACTAACCCTTGGTATGTCTTTAAGTAGCCCATGGTCCTGAAACAACCAACATATTGCTTATTCCACTTCTAGTATATGCCCCAGTCTATGCAAAAATCTGTACACATTCATAACATTCTTTGTAAGAGCTCAAAAAATGAAGAAAACTCAAATGTCTGTGAACTAACTAATAAAGTGTGGTATGCCCATACAATGGAAGATACTTGTTAAGAAAAAGAAATGAAGAACTGATCGTGCCACAGGGATGAACCCAGAAAATGGCACATCAGATTAGAAGCCAGTCACAAAAGACCACAGAGCATATGATTCCACTTATCCTGAGCACCCTGGGAAAAGCAAATCCGTGGACACAGAGAGGAGGTTGGTTTACCTGGGGGTAGGAAGGTGCAGCAAATGGGGAGGGACTGATAATGGGTCTGGAGTTTCTTTCGGAGGTGAAGGCAATGTACTAAAATTAGATTCTGGTGATGGCCACACAACTCCATACATAAACTAAGAATCAATGATTGCACACTTCAAATGTGTGGATTTTATGGTGTGTGCATTCGCACAAAGACAGCTAATCTCAATCTCAGATTTTGGCAAACACTGTTTTACTGGGGCCTACTAAAGGGGGAAAAAAAATCTAACCGTTTCTACAATGAGTGCTTTCCTAGAAGTTAGCTTTAAAACGGACTCTTCAAATGAAAACCTTTTTTGAATTTAGTACTGTATCTAAACCCCCCTCTATAGAACAGACAGGTTTTAAAGTCCAAAAACCACTCCTTGCATTTAAAAAGAAAAAAAAAAATGTATGTGTTCCAGATGTTGGTACCAAATATAAAAAAAGGAAAACAAACTCAGTCACATTCAAAGGAACCAAATCTTCCCTTCACAGTCCGTTATTGGCATAGGATGATTGTCAGAGCACTAACATGCATCTTGTGGGGAGATGGGAGATTAGAACAAGAGTTAGCAAGAGCAAGAAAGAGGTTTAAACACCGAATTATCAGTATTAGTGATGCCTAGAGTATCAACAAGACATTCAGGTTACCTCAGAGCATGAAGACACTATAAAACACAAAGGGTTTTAATTTTCCATCATCTTCCCCCAAACTGATATGCTCTCCCTATCCCAAGTAATGGAAACAAAATTCAGACCAAGCAATATATACCCACTAACATGAATTCAAAGGACCATGGGGAAGAAATTATCTCCTAACACCAGTCATTCATTCTCATTTTAATTCAAGTTGGCTCTCTCATATCACTCTGCGGGTTCATATTTTAAATGTGTTTTGCATATGCACAAAGAAGGTGAGAATCTGTGTTGGTTTTAGAAACTGCTAGCAATCTCATTATTCAGGAAGGATGTCTTAATGGTTCTGCCCGATCAAATATTATTTAATTTTCCTCTAATGTGACAGCACAGGTGTCACTCTTTGATACCAAAAAATTTATTTCAAAATGTGTCCTCCAGGTAAAGTAGACCCACGGGAACCCAACGCTAAATACGGAACATGCAGTGAGAAGACCACAAAAATGAAAAACGGGAAAGCCACCTCTATTAGCAGTCTTGACATTAATCATTAGTGGATTAAATTACATACTGTCCTGAGTCTGTTTCTTCATCTGTAAAATGAGACACTTAGATTAGAGGTTCCTGCAGTTAAAAATTTTTCTTGGTGCTTTTTCAGATTCCTTTTCTCCATCTTACTCTTTCTCTATTCTTCTCCTCATTTCTTTCCCTCTGTAGGTGGCCTGTATCTACAAGGATATAAGGTGAATGAGCAGACCCTAAGCTTCAAGCAGTCAGTAATTGAACTCGAACCTCCATCTGAAGAGTTCAAGACTTTCTATTTCTGCGCAGAGAATAAGACAGAGAACCAACGGTAAGTCAAGGTCTACATATTTCTTCTTCATCATCTGTGCTGACAAGAGTCATCTTAGCAAAACCCTTATCCTTACTTTCCAATTTCAACTCCCACCTTCAATTAAGTCTCTCCCTTTCTTTGCATAGTCTCTAGAGTTAATATTCCCCAGCATTTTTTTCTTTCAATGCATAGAAGATGACTCTTCTGGAAGTACTTTTTTACAATGAAAAAGGAATCCGCCATTCTTCCTAAAGCAGTGACTGACTCAGATTTCAATATAAAAGATCCACTCACATAGTTATCTGTAAATATTATAAGTTATTAATTCAGATTCACTGTCTCGGCTCCTTTCATATAACTCTTATTGTTGTGTCCATCTAAATATGGCCGGTTGTTTCATTTTGCTATAAGCCACTGAAGGATACAGAACTTACCTCCCTAATTCAATATGTTCACTACCCAGCTTGGCAGGCAGAAATGGGTACTTGGGTTTATGATGATTTGAGGGAAAAAAGAGCAGTAGAGTCAACAGAGACAAAACCATGAGGCAAAAGGAGTATTCTCTTGGACATAGAGGACGCTCCCCCTTCTAATTTCAACCCCTAAGACATCCGGTGCCCTCCGTCTCCCATTCCTACCCTCACCGGCTTGATGACCATCCCTCACCTCATCCAGATGCTTTCTCCCAATTGTCTGGGTCAAAAAAGATCTCATAAAGAAATTCACAGTCATTTATTAAAACAGAGAACATGGTAGAAATTTCCAGGCGTATTTATAAGAACCGACTACATTGCTTTAACCCAAAGAAATAGAACTTGGAAAGTAGAATTTCAGGGTTTCCAGCAGTAACCATGTAGGGAACAAAGGAGTCTCCCTAGGACTTCTCCCATTATGTAAACCCTGTCTGCTCCTCCCATTCCTAAGGATAGGCTAGAGTGGGAGGTTAAGGAATATAGAATTGTTAGCTATTTTGCCAAGATCTCTTTCCTTGGGCTTGTGCTCTACAATCTGTGTGGCGGACTAAGACAGTTCCCTTGAAGGTGAGGCTCCAGCTGGTATATAGGAAAAGAGGTCAATGAAATAAAGTTAACTCCTATCTGATTTAAGAGTGGATTTTGAATAGTTGGGTTTCACTGCCAAATCCGTGAGTGGATATTATCAATAGGTAACAATATTGAATCACTAGAGAAATATTTCAAAGCCTAAGAGCAGAGTTTCACAAAGTATAGTTCATATAATTCTGGCTTCATAAGATGCCCTACTCCTCAAATATAGCTAGGCAAATTTAAGAGATGATACAAATTATATTCCCCTCTCAGAGAATCACAGAGGACATTAACTTATTAATGTTCCTGACACATTGCACTGGAACGAATGCTGAGTTACTTCTCTATGCCTCCCCCTACCTGAACTTACCTGATCCAAACCATTCTTCTAAAAAAAATAACAACTAACGAACTTTAGAATAAATTACATACTGGCACATTTTATGGAACATCACCCAATAAAATGAAAAGAAGGGAGTAGGAAAGAGAGAGGAGTTAATCTGCAGAGTTCGCTGTGATTTGCAGAATGTAAAAAGGAATATTTTGCCCTAATGGCAATATTTGATTACTATACATTTGACCATTCGAACTTGAAATTTAATTAGAAACAATAAAATACTAGTAATGATTGTAAAAGATTTACAGCTCCGTTAATCTCTGTTGACAAACATTGTGCCTTCTTCTGATCCTATCAGTTACATCAATGTAGTTTTATTTCTTTGCTACCATTGTATATTCCACATTTGATATCTTACCTTTTCATTCAATCCAAACCGAAGGATCAGGGCCTCCTGTATTAATTTCAAGCTAAATAACTAGAAGAAACAATTAGGAAATACATTTAAGAGATTATTTTTTTAACGTTTTGCCTTCCTACAGCCCAGTAATTGTTTTAAATGACCTGTTTGTTTAAAAATCGCTTAATGTTATTTCGGCAGCTGGATTACGGCTCTGAAAGCATCCATCAAAAAGTGGGTTCCTTTGCATCAGGCTATTCAAGACTTCATGAACCGACCTCTAGAGGAGACCAGAATGTGAAAGAAACCCTCATCTTAAGAGAAGGGGCCCACAGATCATCACCGATCTGCTGTGGGAAGAAACAAAAGAATTTTTCGTTATATAGCATTTAACTGAATGCTCCTCAGATACACTAAAGCTTTGTGGTAAGATCATAACTTTGTTTTTGAACCAACGCACCAAAATCTAATCTAACATTCAGGAAATACAACTTACGTCAACATCATTAATCCCCACCCCCCATGTTTTTGCCCCTCAGGCTGCACATGTTAGCATCAAAATGTAGTATGTCCCATACCCCTGTCTTTTGAAAGCATAAATACAATAAACGTTGATTTATTTTCTCTTTCATATTCTTTGTTAAATGTTCCGCTCTGTCCTTTGACTGTAGGCTTCCTAGAATGCCTACAGGCCAGGATGTGGGAAGGTGATATTTGGAAAAATAAAGATCATAGAAATGAAGTGACTTAAATGGCGAGGAAATAATTCAACTCAACAAGGTCATCTCTGTCAGGCCGTTTTACAATCGACTGGCCCAAGTGCTTCCCAGGACTTCCCTGAGGAAAGAAAATAATAACAAGTATTGTTATAAAAATAAAATAAAGAAAAGTAGGCTACACTTAGGGGAGAAAACTCAAAGGCATGCATCACAATATTACCTGAATTATTACCTGAGTATCTGTGACACTACAAGGGGAAAACACAAAATAAATCAAGAATGTCCTGCTCTTAACCCTGGAAGTGACATTCGGAGAAATTCAAAAATGAATTCTAAGCATCGACTTTGTTTCTTAGTGGAACAATCCTAGTGTGTGGCCACAATTCTGTGAGGTACTCGGAAGTCCCATGCCCTTACTAATGGAACACGGAAAACAAGTTGCAGGGAGTTCAACTGTCAGCTTCAAGTGCTCTGGAAGAGCTTCTGACAACAACAAAAAAATTTGAGGTCTCGTCTTTTCACAAAATAATAGTATTTCAGAGCTCCCGAGACCCGTACAGCTCAAGTCCTCTTCTTTATGGCTGCCGCTCAGGAAGGGAGTCAACTGTTGAAAATCACACAGGTTGTTCCTGGCTGAACTGGAACGGATCCCAGGTCTTCATCCCTCCATCCAGTGTTATTCTCACTCATCCTATGACCCTTCCTTGTGACCAAGGGTGTAGTGTGGTTTCACAGAGATGAGGTAATGACCCACTTCCCAAAGTTGTCCAACAGTCCTGGTCTTTGCCTGAGGACTAAAACACATGGAGCCCAGCAACACGTCCTGTTTATATCTCTACGGTCTCACGGAGGGCTTCGTGGTTCATGCAAAGGATATTTTACAGAGAATCTTAAATGTGAAAAAGAGATCAAGAGTCAAGCCATGCTCCTATACTCTTCACCTCCCATGCCCCCCACCCCCAGAAGCCTGTGAACTCTTCAAAAAGATGGCGACAGCTTGCAGCGGTCGTTCACTACAGCTCGGCCAGAGGAGGCCTGTGAGTGTGGGAGCCTGTGCTCCTTCGTTCTCCTGTCAAGAGAAGCTGCACAAATGAACCCATGCCCAAAAAAAGCCATGCTGCGATCCTCTATCCAACTTAATACCATAATCAAAAATATTCAATTAACAATAACAGATAGCCCTCTGTTCTGACAATGGTCCCTTTGTTCCCCCGGTCCTTGCCATGATAATAATGAGGTCTTTCAGCAGGGGCAGCATCAGTAATGTTCGTGTCAGAAACCTGGAGCTCATACATCCGCTCCCCAGCGGAGCGCTCAGCCCTTCTGGAGCCCTGCCACAGAACGTACAAACTGTGCCGTTACCAGGCAGCCAGCTAGTGACCACAGCCAACTGTAACGCTGGCACGGAGCTCTCCCCTGAAGGAGAAAAACAAAGGCAACCACCTCAATAAAATGGGAATACAATTTTCCCTGAATTAAGCAGTCGTATAACTCACTTGAAAGTGAAAGGTATCAATGTTCAAAGTTTAAAGATACTCCTCAGAAAGTACTGTTGTTATTCCTGGAAGGTTCTAGAGATCTAAACAATTCCATACATTATGCAAAACCCCAGCAACATTGTGTGTGAGCATTTCTATGTGGAGAGAATTTTAAGCTTTGATACAATTTTCAAGGGATATGTGACTCAAAAAGAACTTTTCAGTTCTAAGACTAAGAACATTGCTCAAGATCCACAAGGTTTCCATCTTTAATCGATAAAAGAGGGAGGGGAAAGTGCACGGCCGGGCTTCTACAGATGCACTATCTCACTGCATATTTTAGGACGAGCCCGCATTTTGGCAAATCAAGGAGAACTTGCCGTGAGTCCAATGGTCAGTTAGTCAATAAATGTTCATTCAGCACCTAATGTGGGCCAAGAACTGGCTGCCACCAGCCTGCTAACATTAAGGAGAGGCAGAAAAATTCTTAGAGCATGTCCTCTGTAACCGGAAGGCCCAAGTTCCAATTCTAGCTCTGTCACTTTCTGGCTGTGACCTTGGGCAGGTTCCTTTAACTCTCCCTGCTTTTGTTTCCTCATCTATAAATGGGGATAAGTATAGTATCTGTCCCATGTGTTTATGGGAAATGAACAGTGAACAGTGACTGGTCCCAGTGAACTCCCGACACGAGTGTCGTTAACGAGGCTTGTCAGCTGGCTACACATAGACCTCACATCTCTGTGGACTCTTCCTGAAGGAATACATCCTGTGTCCTTCACCTCACTGCCTGCAGGTGGAGGAGATGAAGGAGCATTCTGTCAGGGTTTCCACCTTAAGTAGACTTAACAGAGAGGGCCAAGTTACAGTGTCAGGCTTTCTGGGTCATATGCCACATAGTATCGCCTATTCAGAGCCCTACATTTGTCAAGACTGGCCTGCTGCTGTCAAAACTCTGCTAGCCCAAATCCTTGATAAACTTGGAAGATTTTCCATCAGTACCCCTGCAAGCCCTAAACTAAGTCCAAATTATCTCAGGAGGTCCCTGATGGGCCCAAGTCATGCTGGTCTCACTCCAATTCTTGTTCTGCCTCATCTGTTGACTTAATGTGCATGCTATAAAGGAAAATCCCCGGACTGCTCTGTACTTGGGAATTACATTTAGTGAAGATAAATTAAGAAATCAAAGAACACAAATGATTTAAGAAAGGGAATGCCACACACAATCAGTCTATTTCCTTTTTTGCCTCGCCCACTTAGCCTGAGAACATGATTTCAATGATCCCTTGCTTCCAAATCACTTCTCAAGCACCTTCCTGGGTTTGGATTTATCTGTCCCCCACCCACCCTGATTTCTGAGAAAATATGCTTTCTCCAGAGGTTTGGCTTATATAGTACAGTTCTGTTTTCTAGGGATGTGTCGGTGGCTCAGTTGGTTAAGTGTCTGCCTTTGGCTCAGATCATGACCCCAGGGTCCTGGGATTGAGCCCCACATTGGACTCCCTGCTCAGCAGAGAGCCTGCTACCCCCCTCTCCCTCTCTTCCCTCACCCACTAATTCTCGTTCTCTTTCTCAGATAAATAAAATCTTTAAAAAAAAAAATGTTTTCTCTTCAAATCCATGGAACAGCCATGTAAAACCATTTCAAAGACATGTCCAGAGTGGGAGGTAAAATCCTATTTTTAAAACAGTAACCACTCTAACAATACCTCACAGCTCACATCTACAATATTTATGCATGTATATTTTTGGTTGAAAAATATCCCTCATATGTTTCCAAACTTTTTTTTTTTTTTTTTTGGACAAAGCAGGAAAGAATATCCAATGGGAAAGAGAAAGTCTCTTCAACAAATGGTGTTGGGAAAATTGGACAGCCACATGCAGAAGCATGAAACTAGACCATTTTCTTACACCACACACACAAATAGAATGGAACCCATTCTTGAGTGGAGTATTTCACTTCAGTGACTTTTCACAGGCTATGAATACTCAGGAGGCACAAACAAGGTTTGAATTATGCTAGTGGATTACCTGATCTTCTGAAGATGAGTGGGGAGGACTCACATCTGTAATTTCTGGTTTGATGACTGGAGGCAGGTAGGAATATGTCTGTCTGACTTACTGTATTCCCTGAGGCTAGCTCAATGTCCAGTGTTCACTAAGCACTCAACATTCATGTGGTAAACGCATCAACACATGAATTCCAGCTACTGACCTGATCACCGATGAAAACTAAATCTGCTAACTTCTTTAATGACTTTTTAAATTTAGTTATTTGACAGAGAGAGAGAGATCACAAGTAGGCAGAGAGGCAGGCAGAGAGAGAGAAGGAAGCAGGCTCCCTGCCACGCAGAGAGCCTGATGCAGGGCTCGATCCCAGGACCCTGAGATCATGACCTGAGCCAAAGGCAGAGGCTTAACCCACTGAGCCACCCAGGCACCCCTGCTAACTTTGAGTTTAGATTCTGATTTGGATTCGGACTTTAAGGTTTGCTAGTGACAGAAAAGTTTTTGAGAGAACTTTTAAGCCTGAAGGTATCATTATGAACAAACGGTAGCCTCTCTGGAAACTAAGGCGAGAATGAAACTCAGAGGTAGCCTCTAGGCATAGAAACAAAGGAGAAAACCGAAGTCCTCATCTCTCTGTGTCCTCCTGCTTTTTGTGTACCCACTTCATTCTTCTTTCTCCCTGCAGCTTGACTTTTGTGGACAGAGAGAATGAGTGCACAAACTTAGGTCAAAATCCCAATGACAGTCACAGCGTCTTGGCGACATCCACACATGAAGATTGCTTGCCCGCTTACTCATAAAGTCAGCAGCCAGAGCATAAGGTAGAATAGCCTTTGTAACCATCATATGAAGGATCAACACATCAGGCTGAGCTAATCCGCATATCACCAATAACACAGGGCCTACCCAGCAACACTAACAAAAAACTGAATTCAAAAAGGAGTTCCTCTCTTTTCATAGAAAAGATATAGGAGACTTCCCAGTTCAGAGGCACTTGCTCTCACAAAGCAGTAAATACTGTCCCTCCACTCTTTCCAAGTGCTTGAACGTTATGTCTCTCACTTTGGATGGTGGAACCCTTAACAATATCTAGGCAGCTGCTGTCCAAGTCCAGCTTCTAACATTTGCCATCAGAATCTTGGGTGATCAGGGTGACCATATAATTCAGCTTCCAAATCAGGACATTTTGAGAAAATACAGTATTCATAATCATAAACACTGGATATAAGCGGGGAATGTCTTGGGCAAAGTAAGATATATGTCATTTTATGAATAATGTGCACAATGGTATTCTCTGCGTGGTCATTCACATGGAGGAAAAGGACTGTAGCTCACAACTTCCAGTATGTATGTTCTCAGGTCCGGTTAGTTCCCCATGAGAGAATAATTTCTCTCTTTCCATACTGATTCTAAGAAATTCATGGGGCACCTGGGTGGCTCAGTGGGTTCAAGCCTCTGCTTTGGCTCAGGTCATGATCTCAGGGTCCTGGGATCGAGCCCCACATCGGGCTCTCTGCATGGCAGGGAGCCTGCTTCCTCCTCTTTCTCTGCCTGCCTCTCTGTCTACTTGTGATCTCTCTCAAATAAATAAATAAAATCTTAAAAAAAAAAAGAAATTCAAACAGACCAATTACTCATGACCAAGAAGGTGGGTTTACATTGTAAGAAAATAAATTCGAGGATCTCTGAAGCCCCCACTCTGTGTTTGTTTGGAGGGAAATAGGAGGAGGAAGGAAGAGGGAACTTTCAGGAAGTGGAATCGTTGGGAAGTTTGTCAGGAAAATGGGCCCTTTGGGAAGTCACTGGTTGAGATTCTACCCTACTTAAATGGGTTTAATGGTGTAGAAGAGCCCAGGGGCCAAAGAATTCCTATTGGAATGACTATGCAATTTAGTGAGAAAGTCTTCCAGAGTTCCCTGGATGCTGGCAGGAGACAGCAGAGTCCTATGTCAGAGACAGGACTTTGTTTTTCATAGCAAAAGCTGCCACTGATCACCACTGTTAACTGGCAGCCTGTGATATTATCCCAGTTCTGTCACCATCCAGCTGTATTGTCCACTAAGTCATTTGGCTTTTCCAATATTTAGTTTCCTCACCTTTATTTTTATTATTTTTTTTATTTTTGCACAATGCACACTCAGCCCTCAACTGAATTTCAAAATCAGTATACTTAAACGACAGTGCTTGAGAAATGATTGTGCTTTTCTAAGTTCGTAATCGTATAATTCATTCCCCCATACTTTAAACTGGTCACTAGGTTATACAAGAAATTGCAATATAGTTTAATATCATGAGAAACATATAGTAATCTGTAATTAAAATTATACATATAAAACAAGAGACCCCTTTTGGTAGACATTGTTCAAATAATACAGGATTCAAGCTTGACCTTTCACAGAGCTCCACTACCGTGTTGATTAGGAGCAAAGCAACCAAGTGTTACGTTGTGAACGTGAGTTTGAAGTAGGAATTCTCTTGGGTGAATGCCACTGAACCACACCAAATCCTTTATTTTGCTAAAATCCCCCTCTCAGGCAACTTTCCCACTGATTATACATATTTGTCCTTTATGCTTTACCAGTTTCTCAACTTGTAGATATTAATAAAATGTTTTGCTCAGTGAATCTGTTCAATTGTAGTCACTGTAATTATGAATTTATTTTTAAATGATCCCTGCTGTATTTTTCTATGCTGCAAAATAAATAAGAATTTTGTTTTGGGGAATCTGTTATCTGTTCTTTGCACCAACATAAAGTAATGTGATCCAATAGTTTCACTCTACTCTCATATGGACTTTTCATTCCAGCTTTTCTCACCTTCCTCTGGAGTGTTAATTACATGTGAAATCTGATACTAATTGGACTGATGGAGTTATATATAGCCCTAGTTCTTTCAGCATTATTATATTTACTGTGAATTAGTTAATTACAGACTTCCACAAAAATATACTGAGGATGATATGCTGTTTTCCATTTCCCCCCCTTATTTCATGAGAACATCCTCCTGATCTTTTGTAACGAATCTGTGTGTGCACATATTTGTGTATTTATCGTCTTTTTAAAAATCTTACCTAGGAATTCCTAAGCCTTGAAGTAAGACAGACATTTTAAATTCCATGACAAGGGGATGCCTGGGTGGCTCTAGTCATTAAGCGTCTGCCTTTGGCTCAGGTCATGATCCCAGGGTCTTAGGATCAAGTCCCACATTGGGCTCCTGTTCAGCGGGAGGTCTGCTTTTCCCTCTCCAACTCCCCCTGCTTGTGTTCCCTCTCTTGCTGTGTCTTTCTCTATCAAATAAATAAAATCTTAAAAAAAAAAATTCCATGACAGGGTTTTAATTGAACAAAATGTCCTTGAAACACAGTAAGAATAATGGAGGTACCCTATCCACAGCAATCCTGAAAGGAAAAATATTTTTAAAGTAGCCTCTTACCACTTATAGCATCCATTTTTTCAGTTCATAACTATGGTGTTTTAACTCCAGGATCTGTTTATACCTGGTTTGAAACGCAGCTTAGAATTGTGTATTCATCAATTCAGCTAAACAAGTTACAGGTGCTAGTCAGTGCACTCCTAGATACGTAGGGGGGTGGGCGGGGGGAGAAATAGCTTAAAAATTGCCAACTTTTTTACGGAGAAAAGGACAATACGCCATATCAAATAAGATCATCATGACCTGCTACAAAGTTTAATGCTTCAAAAACCAAGTAACGTAAATGTGGCCCCCTGATGAACCTATATGGGATTTTTAAATTTTTCTTCTGAATATTGGTAAAAGCAGCATTAGGCCATCACTAACTGATAAATATTCTATTTATCAGGAAAAAGTGATGACCATATATCCATATATTTAGTGAAAAGATAAAATTAGTTTTTATAATTTACTCAGGAGTGCCTGGGTGACTCAGTCAGTTAAGCAACCAACTCTTCATTTCGACTCAGGTCATGATCTCAAGGTCGTGGTATCCAGGCCTACCACTCCATGATCAATGGGAAGTCGGCTTGAGATTCTCTCCCTCAGCCCCTCCCCACTGTATTTCTCTCTCTCTCTCAAAAAATAAATAAATCTTAAAAAATAATCAAAAAGTTAGCTCTATAATCATCCATTCAGTCACTCATTCTCAATGTATGTCAGGCTCTGGAGAAGAGTTGCCTGCTATACAAGATCTCTGTTCCCATAGAAGAGCTGACCTTCTAGTAGAGGAGTCAAGCCATAAACAAACAACAAAATAAATCAATGAATTTAATAAGCAAAAAAGATAATGAGTGCAAGGAGAAAAATAACCAGCTTGTACAGATAGAGAATAAAAATTATGCTGGTCAGATAAGATGGGCAAGAGAGGTGTCTCTATTCAACTGAAACTCAGAGGATGAGAAGAAGTCCCTTTGGGAAGAGCTGAATTTCTGCTGGAACAAGAAAAGCAAGTGAATAATCAGAAAAGAGTTTATAGATACAAGTTTGCTGACCATGAGCCGGAGATTTGGGGGCACAAGAGAGCGAGGAGATGGAGTCAGATTGGCGATTATACTGAACCCAGAATGGAGATGAGGTAATAGTGGATACCTGGGGGGCTTGTCCTTCAGACCATAACTCAGATGACCTGGGAAGGGGGCATGATTAAATGAGTTATAATACATTCTTAATTAAAAGTAACCATTGTTCTGACACTGAAATCTCAAATATTTTTGCTGGGTGGGGTGGCATCCTAAACTAGCTATTAAAGCACCATTACTCAAGCTGTGAAGACATAAATTTCACCTCATTATTTTCAATGAATTACCAGAGTTTAAAAATGAAGCGTGCTACATTTTGCATGACATGTTCTTGCCTCTACCTAGTCCCTGTGCCTCTTGTTAGGCTGAACATTCGATGAGATAACTGGGTGCTGATTCTCTACCACTCCTGGCACTTTTACCACAGATCAATACTCTGTCATAGAATCGTTTCAGGATAACAAAATGTTGTCGCTAAGGAATTTTTTCCTTACTCAGCAACTCTTTGACTCAGTTAGTTACTGCCAATGTTAACGGGTCTCTCTCTTTTTTTTTTTTTTACGATTTTATTTATTTATTTATTTGTCAGAGAGGTTACAAGCAGGCAGAGAGGCAGGCAGAGAGAGAGAGAGAGAGAGGGAAGCAGGCTCCCCACTGAGCAGAGAGCCTGATGTGGGGCTCCATCCCAGGACCTTGAGACCAGGACCTGAGCTGATGGCAAAGGCTTTAACCCATTGAGCTCCTTAATGGGTCTTTTAATAGGTCAAACACCTTCATGCATTAGCTTTATTCTTTTCCAAGGCCTCAAGTTGCACCCCTAAAACTGTCAGTTTTCTCGAGAGACCTTTTTTTTTTAATTTTTCCTAAATAAAAAATAACTTAAAGCACAAGTCCTAAAATCGTAGATCAATTGTGTCATAGGCAACAGACATTCAGTATACTCTTTTGCCACAGAGTAAAATACTTGCTTTGTACTGAAGCAGAGACACAACAAAGGTAAGTGAGATCATAAAGAAAAGCTATACGGAAAAAGAGGAGTGAGTACTTACCCTGAGAGTAAAGAGTAAGGAGACTCCAAATTATCTTCAACATAAACCCTACTATATGGAAGAACTCCCTAGCCATTTATAGGTAAATGTGTTCAAGCAGGGGGAGAGAGGCTCCAGCAACTAATTCATCTGATATTTTCACTCCCTTTAAAAAATAGTGGAAAGATTTTTTTTTTAAATTCTCATTTTCAAGATAAACTGAAATCTGTTAGAAGTTGTAAAAACTAGTTGTCTGGAGGTTACCTGAGCATAATGGAACTGGAGACACTAACTCTCTGTATAACATAGAAGTAGTGGTCTGAGAGGCAGAGAGTAAACCTCATGGCGTAGCAAGAAACTCTGGTAAATAATGTAGAAAAAGTAGAGAGAAGAGAAAAGACAGTGACCTTCAGAGAAATGCATTAGGTTCTTTTTTATTCCCTCCTAAAGACCTGAAGTCAGTTCACGGACACGGAACCATAGTTCGCACCCTGGGGAACTGGAAATTCCATCATAAGGTGAATTCCTTATATTCCTCTTAAAGGAGATCTGTCCCCAAAGCATAATGACTTGGTCACCAGAAGCAGGAATGCTGCCATGGGAATGGCTGTATTACTTCATATGAAAAGATAAACAAATAGTAATTTTCCCCCAAATCCAAAACTTGCACTGAGAGCTTTCTATAATGACAAGAAGCAAGAGCAAGAAAGCACTCTGAATTTGGGGTAGAATAGATTCTACTGGTCTCATGACAAGCATGCTGTACTTGCATAGGACATGAGTGACCAGAGCTATTATAATTTCAGGCAGCATGGCTGGGAAATGTGATAATTAGTAAATGCCTAGTTCTAGAGGTACTGACCTTCTCTGTTCTACGAGGGAGCAAAATACTATCCTGGCTAGGAAGAAAGAGCAAATCCAAGCCCATGGCATCTAAAGAATCTACAAGTTCACCATTTCACTAATACGAGAGTAATGGGAAAGAAAGAACCTCTCCACATCACAGTTGACGCATCAAAAATCTAGTCCAATTAAGGTTATCTTTCAAAGAAAGAAGCGTCCCAGGGCGGTTGGTACTCAGAAGTCTAGGCTAAACCTAGATGTCCATCCACAGATGAATGGATCAAGAAGATGTGGTATATATACACAATGGAATACTATGCAGCCATCAAAAGAAATGAAATCTTGCCATTTGCAACAACATGGATGGAACTAGAGCGTATCATGCTTAGCGAAATAAGTCAAGCAGAGAAAGACAACTATCATATGATCTCCCTGATATGAGGAAGTGGTGATGCAACATGGAGGCTTAAGTGGGTAGAAGAAGAAAAAATGAAACAAAATGGGATTGGGAGGGAGACTAAACATAAGTGACTCTTAATCTCACAAAACAAACTGAGGGTTGCTGGGGGGAGGGGGTTTGGGAGAAGGGGGTGGGATTATGGACATTGGGGAGGGTATGTGCTTTGGTGAGTGCTGTGAAGTGTGTAAACCTGGTGATTCACAGACCTGTACCCCTGGGGATAAAAATATATGTATATAAAAAATAAAAAGTTAAAAAAAAAAAAAAAAAAAGAAGTCTAGGCTAAACCAAATCATGAAGTGATCCTTAAAAAAGCATCTTCTTCCATCAATTCTTAAGACACGACAACTCTCTCAAGCAGGTAAGCATAAAAGAGCTAGACTAGAGGAACCTGGCACATAGCATTATATTCCAGGAAGCTAATTACTGGGACTGCTCAGGAAAATGTATGCAGCTGGAGAGGCCATAAATAGAAATACCTCATTCAAAATAATAACACAGAAAGCAAAATAAACAAATTTTTGGCTGCTTCGTTCTTTAACTAATGGAGAATGTTAAATAAAGCCTGAACTAACTGATATTTTCAAGACTTCATTGGCAGCTTCATTTCTAGAGATGATTATTAATTAATCTTTTAAATGACTATGGAGCCTCCCACATGCCAGACACTAAGCTGGGTAGTGGGGATAAAATATCAGAAAACAAATTAGTGGCCTATAGTTGCAATGGTGAGGGTTGGTAAGGAGCTGAAATGAGAAAGGAATGGAGTTTCAGTGGAAAACAATCAAATCTTGGGAGACAGTTCTCAGGATGAGGGGGGTCAGTGGCATGACGTTCCCCATAAATTTTTATTCCTTCACTTTGCACTTTCCATCAGTCTTCTTCCACATCCCCTTTTGCCCAAGAGGATCAACAACCAGCCTAGAAGTAATGCTATGAGCTGTTTGGCAAAAGCTGAGGGAGTCACTTGAATTTTTTTAAACAATCTCAAATTTACAAAAAAGTTTCAAGTAATATACAAAAACACTTATTTCTGAATCATTTGAGAATAAGGCAGTGATGTGATGCACCATCACTCTCCAAGAAATTGATGTGCATTTCACAAGGATAGTTCTATTGCACAACCACAGTATAACTACCAAAATAAAAAAGTTAGCGCTGGTATATTACTACCAATTAACCCGTGGACCCCCTTGAATGTTACTGGTTGTCCCAATGTGGATAGCCAACGATCCAATTAGCCAATGTGGATAACATTTGGGGGCCTATATTTAAGTCTACCACAGACACATAAAAGAATATACTTGTAAATGCATTTGTGTGTGTACACACACACACACACACACACACACACACACACGTGTACATACACAATACCTCTGCCCCCTGAGAGCCTGGGAACAACAATACCCCAATATCAATGAATATAACTAGTGACTAAACTTGGCTTCAGTCACAGTTTGGGTTTTCCAGGAGGTATACTCTAACACAGACTCTCATACCTCCCTCAGTGGGGCTGCCCAGAGGCAGCTTGGACAAGGTAGCTTCTAAGCCAAGGTACTCTCTGAAGTGACTGGGAGCTGACTTTCTGCCAGAAGAAAGCCAAGCCTTCTTGGAGAATTGTCTCATTCCAGGCCGACTAGGGAAGATCCAATATGAATCTAGAATACTTTTTTGTGCCATAAAGTGAAAAAACACTCAAGGAATGAATGGTATCAACTAGATGCAGAGTCGAAGTAACATGTTCCAGTTTGGGCAAAAGCATTATCTTTCCCCATGAAGAAAGATATCATGCTTACACAGAGAAGGTCATAAGACCCAAATTAAGGCCGGGTTGATAAATTGCCATGGAAGATGTTTGACCTGGAAAATCTCTTATACTCACATAAATTCCAAGTATGTCAAGAGAGCAAACTTTGCTTTATTAAGCAATTGAGATTTTTAGCATTGCTGGAATTCTGGTCTCTCCTGACTGATACAAAAGGGCTCACGGGAAATACATTTCTGAGCCACTTCAATCTGAAAAGATTTTTATTTCCCCCTCACCTTTAATTAATAACCTGGCTTGATATAGAATTCTAGATTACAGACAAGTTTGATTCTATTTTAATTCCTGTTCCTTTGTATTTTCCAGGTCAAATATCTTCCATGGCATGATATCTTTCTTCATAGGGGAAGATAATACTTTTGCCCAAACTGGAACATGTTACTTCTACTCACAACCCACTGACCAGAACTACTTAATGACCTATATAGCTGCCAAGAGGCAGTGAAGTGTCACCCTCTCATCTGTCCAAGATGGAAGGAAAGCAGATTATGGAGAGGTACTAGACATGGCTACCATATTTATATTAGGAAGCCACTGTGAGATGTGTTCAAGCAAAACAAAGGAGTACCCAAGAAAAGGGAAAGAAAGGATTCCATACCATCAGGCCTGAAAAGCAATCAGTCCAGATTAAAGCAAGAAGATTCAGGGCTCTGGAAAAAAGTCATAAAGGGAGGAAAAAAATAAAAATGGAATTGACAGCCTATGAGGGAGGATTTGGACGAAGAGATCACTGTCGGCAATGAAAAATAATCAAACAAGTCCTTAGAAAACAATGTAAAGAAAAACCTGTGATAATCGGGAGAAATAAAAGTTGTGTAAGAAAGAAAATCTAATTACAGTCACTACTTGGCTGAGCGGTAACCTAATTTACCTGGTCATGACAAAAATACAAAAAATATTATATGACTACATTGGAGTAGAAATGAAAAGAAAAGAGATTTAAGAGAGTTAAATGCTCATCAGCTCATATCAAGAAGGCGATATTTAATGTCCAAAGTCAGTAAATCAAGGAATAAATACAGTATGTGTATTACACAGCCACTCACATTGACCCTACTATCGCCTTTCTAAGGAGGCTGTCTGCCTCCTGAGCTAAGCCCCCCACTCCCACCTCTTACCACTCTGCCAAGTGCCCCAGCTGGCCAGAGTTAAGGTAACATCCAGCACGTGGATGACCCACAAACCCCACATGTTGAGTGCCTACCCACACCAAGTCACCCTCCTCTCCTGAGCTTCAGTGGAATGCAATACCACCAGATAGGGAATAAGGCTTCTGGAGGGGCCACCAGAAGGCCAGACGGCTCAGCAATAAAGGACAGAAGAGGCAGCTCCCCAAGGAGTGAACTGTGACTGAAGAGAAAAAGGAGACAAGAGGAAACCATGCAGGTAAATTTCCCTTCCTTTTCCCATCCGCACAGTATTCAGGGTGGGGTGACTGCCCCCAGCCCGTGTGCTGAAGTCGCACGTGGACCTGACACGCACACTGTGTATTCGCCACGTAGCACATCACATGGCAATGCTTTGTAGCTCTCTTTTCCTCCCTTCTCTTTTGCCTTACCTTCACCTCTCTGGGCTTATACCCCCCAAATGAAGTATCCAAGTATTAATTCCTGAGTTCATCTGTTTTTAGAAAATCTAGGCTAAGACAGCATATTATCTTTAAATATAGAGATAAATACTTGAAGAAATGGCTTGCCTCTCTCTGGGAAGTAGGACTGCAGGGTAGGCATGGGGAGACAGAAGATTACTTCTAAGCCTTCTGATATTACTGACTTTTAAAACCATCTCTGTTCTACTTTCATAAATAAAAATTAATGTGAAAAGAAAATAGGTAATGACTACCATTATATGGATTTAAAATTCCTCACTTACCTCTCCTAAGTTTTCCTCATAAATCAGAGAAACAAGCTAATAATCATTTTAGTAGTATTGTAATAATGTTGTGACTTAAACCTCTTACATTCTTACACATTTTATAGATTTGTCTAAAAAAATCCTTTTATGAAAAGTGAAGAAAGATGTCACCTTAAAATCAATACCTCCTTGTATCCTGCCTAAAGTGCTATATTCTTGAAATGACAGCAAGTGCTTTATGGCAGAATAGCAATAAGTCAATCTATAGACTCATCTTAATAAATTATAGAGGAAAGAGAAGCAGCTAAAAAAAGAAACCATTTTATTTTTACATTGACTGTCTTTTGACAAATGGAACTGGGGGTGGAATTAATGATTTAATTAAACCACTTAATGTTTTATTAAAGTCAATATGGCCTAGTGTTCCTGTGCAACCATCAGCTTATCAATAAAACCTCATATTTGTTTTTGCCATAGAATTCTTAATTTTTATTAGAAGTGCTGTGTTACAGAACCCCTAATTGTTTTCAGGAAATCATATATGCCCTTATATTCTAAAACATTTCCATTAGGGGATCACAAAATTCTGCTGAAAAAAAAAAATCAGGTCAGGTTCTGAAGGCATGATTTATTCAACTTGGTACTACTCACCATGAGGAACTCTATTTCTGCTCTATTCAGCATCTCTGTTCAGTTTTTACAGCAAAGGAGGGACTCAAGGTCACCAGTGCAAAACCCAGTTGAGACTGATGTGTTCAGCAGGAAGCACTGAAGGACCAAGGATAATTTCCTTGCCAGACCCTGTTAGTTTCTCCCCTTTGGAGTATGTCTTTTCTCATCCCCAGCTCCCCCATTCTGTAACCAGCACAAATTGCTGGACGTAAAGGGCCAGTTAGAGGAAGAAGAAAGCAGATAAGGAGAGGCCTCCCAAGACAATTTACAAAGAGGAACCTGTCTATTTTCATTTGAAGCCTTGCGGTTAGATGGCAACAGGCCTGGCAGAGAGAGAGGAAGGGCATGGAGATACGAATCCAAAGACCCAAATGTGATCCAACACGTGTGCGTTCCCCGCCATCCTGGATGTGGTTTCCCTTCCACGACCTTCACTGAGAATGCCTGGCACAGTGGGGAGCTGTAGACCCGCAGTCATCAGTTGCAGAGGCCATGTCTTCATGACCACACGGCCCTATTATTATTTTTCCTCGGGTCTCTGTCTTGCTAGAGGGAAGCTTTCCAGACAAAAACTGCCTTCAGTCAGAAAGGAGTGTCTGTCCTTGCAAATGCCGAAGTCTGTGCTCACAGGTCAAATCTTCTGTGGACGGGTCATGTTCCCACACTCTTAGAACAGGTGTCTTGTCTAGCATCTCATTTCACAGAAAACACAGAGAAACAGCAGAACGTTTTAATCAAATTCTGACCCACCTGCTTCAGGTTGATCTGAATGTGACATGTGACAGATTCATTTTCTCCACATTTTAGCCTCATGGATCTTATGACACTTAGTTCAAATTTTAAGATTCACAAGTTTCACATGATATTGACCAACTGCTTTGACTGACTTTTTAAAAAATTTTATTTATTTATTTGACAGAGAGAGGTCACAAGTAGGCAGAGAGGCAGGCAGAGAGAGAGAAGAGGAAGTAGGCTCCCCACCGAGCAGAGAGCTCGATGCGGGGCCCGTCCCAGCACCCTGAGATCATGACCCGAGCCGAAGGCAGAGGCTTTAACCCACTGAGTCACCCAGGTGCCCCAGACTTGACTGACTTTTAATGTAATTGGTTTGCTTCATAATATGTGTAAGTTTTCAACTGTCCCCGGTTACTCTCTTTGCTTATATTCTCTCCCCTTTTTCTTCTATACTGTTTGTCCCTTATGTGATTTATTTTCTCACTTTTAAACCTCTGTCCAAGTGTTTTCACCTCCTTATTTTTACCTTGATCATGGAATATGGAATAGGAATTCGATTCTTTTTTCTCATTCTTTTCTTTGCCTGTTTGTTTCTAAGGGATACCTGGTAGGAAAACAGGAGATTGGTGTTAACACTGGCATTTTAAAAACACTTAACAATGATGTAATACATAGATAGGGATCTTCAGTAAATGATCCTTTGTCCCTAAAACACAGAAGAACAACACATATATTCCTACCATCAACTCCCAGAACTAATAACGTTTAATACTGAATTAACTATTCCACTATTTTCCCTGTGAGGGTAATTTAAAATAAAACAGTGCAGGCAATTTGTGCTTGCCTTCTTTTAAGGAAAGAAGGAAAGGGAGGAGGGAGGGAGCAGGTGGGGGGGGAACGGAGGGAAAAGGAAGGACTAAAGTTCTCTTTGACAACTACCAACCTCATTTCTCATTTCTCTTTATTCTCTGCCCTACAGGCAACTCCCCCACACCAGGCAACCAGTAGCACAATATACATAATTTTTTCAAATTTTTCATACTTATCCAGAAATAACACACCATACATATCCTTCTGCCACTTGCTTTTAAACTCAACATTAAATTTTTGAGCTAGATCCCTGATGATTTATATAGATCTAGGGCGCTGTCATTCATATCTTTGTCAAAAGTCCCCTCGCTGCTTGCTAAGATTGAACCATTGGCTAAGTATATAGGGACAAGCTTACCTCCTTTGTCCAAATGAAAACCCCTCTTATATATATTCATATCACTAAAAAATGGAGGTTACTTTGGCATATTCATACTAGGACAACTTTACAATAACGTCCAGATTTAAAACCAAAATGAAAATCTTTCCTTTGGAAAGTTTAAATAATTTTATACTTGGAAAAAAAAAAAAAAAGCATTTCACCAGCTGGCTAAATTAAGGCACTACAAAAGTTCAGTCCAAGAATACTCCTTGGCTTTAAATCAGTTGCCTTTTCTTATAGTTGGAAATCGGATACATTTTTTTCCCAAAAACTCTTGCCAATGTGTACTTTCTTCTAAAAGAGTTAAATAAATGTCAATAGGCAAGCCAGCTCCCTTAATAATATTTCCTTCACTCAGATCATCTATTTTGGTTGAAGTTTGGCATACAGAGATGCTCTCATTCTTTCTGACACATTTCCAGAAAATATGTAAATAAGGCTCATATCCTTCTAAAGCCTTTTGCTCCAACGATATTCAATATAAAACATTCCTTCTCCCCACTGTCCTGAGGACCCACTGTCTATTTTGATGTTCTCAGAAAAGGGAAGATGTTTTTAAAAAATTCTTCTCTTTCATCCCATGCCCTTATCCAACTAGTGATTGCTTTAGGAACTGTTTCAGATAATATTTATCTAGTTTTAGATTTATTTTGCTTCTTTAATCTCCCTTCTGGGCCCACTGGTCCTTAACCTTTAGAATTTAATGAAAGCTACAGGAAAGTCACACACAGGCACAATGACTATAACATTAGGCATAGGTATATCAGAAAGATGGTAGATCTCTCAATATTTGCCTGGACCCCAGGTACAGGTCCCTGAATCATGCCCAACCTTTGTCAATCAAGACTACCTCCCTATGCTGCTGTTTCTATGATACCTCATCTGGAACACTGGCACTGACCCATTTCTCTTTCCTCCCACTTTCTCAAAACCTTGCATCTCGATCACAAAACAAACTATTTCTGCCTAAAATTTCAGGCAAAGTTGCTTGGTGGTATCATTTCAGGAATCATAAAACCTGTCCTGTCCAGCCTAATGGGGATAATGCTGCCTTTCTATTGATAGGATAAAAACTGACATTTGCTGATGAGAAAAAGAAGCACAGCGAATGAAACAGAGCAAATCCACCAAATATTGAAAAGTATGCCATTTCTATACAGTTAAACACCTTGCTTGATCCATTCTCTCCCCTCCAAATGTTTTCTGCCCTTTTGCTATCCATTCTTTAATTCAAAATACTTCTCTCTAGCTTTTCTTCAGCCTGAACCTTGAGTGACCTGAAGGTTAAGGCCTGCAGGTGTTCAAAGAATTGCTGGTCATGCAAGCTGCCAAAAACCAACTCACTCCAGCTACTCTGGAGAATTCAGTGCTGCAAACAAAGAAACGTGACCTTTCTGTTTTGGGATACCACTTATTCAATGTATTTTTTTCCAGTTCTACCAGGAATTCATTGGTGAAAAGCAAATGACAACTAAGGTAATACCTGTATAGATTCTCCTTAAGACTTTGAATAACTCATCTTTCTTTCTACCATCTGTACAAGAAGAATAAAAATAGAGTGATTCCTTAATTATCTCTATGTATGTTATTTTCCTGAAAAATTAGTATTTAGGCTGTTTTCCCTTCAACATGCTTCCAAAGGAAATTTCTCAGTCACCAATTGATTCATTGAGAGAACACAAACTTATTTTAACACCAGCCTAAGAAAAACACACTGTAGAAGATATGTACGTTGTCTCGAATTACAGAATGTGTTTTCAGGTCAAAGGTATGTCACTTAGGATTTAGAAATTTATTCTGGATGATTTGCATACATTACTCCTTATCTGGATAGATAATTGGGATCTTACTGCCCATTTGCAGTGTTTCTAGAATAAATGCTTTTAAAGTCAAAATTAAAAGAGATGTATGTATATAGGGCCTGCTCCATATAATCTTGCCACTGTGTTAAGTCTTTGATGGTCTGGATGATGCAGCCCCGTAGCAATATGGTAATACTGAACACAACCTCCTCAACCAAACTCATCTCCTTTCAAACACATTATCTCATGCAACCCACTATCCAATTCCACTCCCTATATCCACCAGCAAATCTGGTCAGGTATTCCTAAACACTTTAATTGAAGTCCATATCTTTCTTTTAATTGAAGTCCATATCTTCTATCTTTCATCCATGCTCTCATGCTTTCATATTCTGTTAGAGTAACACCCTCTCACTGTCTCCCTAGTCCTATCTATTCTCTACCTAACTGCTAAGAAATATTCCAAAAATGGCAACTTTATTACATCAGGAATTTCTGAAATTTCTCCGCAACAGTGGTAGGCAGCATAATGTCTCCCAAGGTTGTCAACACTAGATAACTGTGACTTATCATATTATGTGATGAAAACACCTTGTATACATAATTAAGTCTAAGATCTGAAAACAGGGAGATTATCCTGTATTGTCCTGGTAGAGTCGATCCAATCATATGAGCTCTTAAAAACAGAGGACTTTCTCAGGCTGGAAACAGAAGAAATGTAGAAGAGAAAGTCAGAGATGTTCAAAACATGAGAAGGACTCAACTCACTATTCCTGGCTCAGAAAGAAGAGCAAAATGACAAGGAATGCAGGTGTTCCTGAAGGAGCTCCAAGAAGCCATCAGCTGACAGCCAGCAAGGGAAAAGACCTTAGACCTATGCCCACAAGAAAATGAGTTCTGCCAACAACCTGAATAAGTTTGGGAACAGATTCTCCCCCAAAGCTTCAGACAAGCTAACAACTTGATTTCAGTATTGTGAGACCAAGGGCAGAGGAACCAGACTTCTAACCTAGAGAACCATAAGATATTAAGTTTGTGCTGTTTTAAGCCACCAAGTGTGTGATCATTTATGACAGCAACAAAAGGTTATTGCACTAGCTAATAAATGTACACTCTCTTCCTACTCTTCAAGACACATCAACGTCTAGGCCTAATTCACTAATCACAACTAATTTTCCTCAGATCACAAACACCAGCTTTTCATTTGTGCCAGGCCAACCTCAGCTTTGTACACAGAGCTTACATTCTTTAGTGAAGAAAACAAAAATCAATAGAGAAATGACTAAATAGTATAAATTCGGGAAGTGTGTGGTAGACACAGAGCTGTGCTGTCCCAATCATCTTCAAAAAAGGACTGTCCAGCCACGGGGAAGGGAGTCAGTGGGCAGGCCCAGCTGTCACCTCTTTCAGGACCCATTTGAGATGCAGAGAGGCACCTTTCACAAAACCACACCATTTCCAAGAAAGTCTGCAACTGGTAACTAAGCAGGGAAAAGGAACAGAGAAGTTCAGACATTTTGGCTCAATATGGGCCACTCTCAAAAGCAGTATTCACCCCAGAGCTTCTAACATGGCTGGCCAAGGGTTTATCAAGCCCACACTGCAGGTCAAATTCTTCCTGTTCATTGTTTAATTTTTAATAAACAATGTTGACCCCAAACTCTACCCCAGCATCTGCTTCTGGAGAATTCACTCTATAACAGAAGAGTAAGCACTAATAAGAAAATTAAGGCAGGTTAAAGAATGTCTAGGATAGCAACCCAAAGAAATAAAATTGCATAAAAATGTCATGCTAAAAAGACTCAGAAAAGTCATATTAAAATATATATATACATATATATATATACATATATATATATATGACTATTTTTGAAATTGTGATTAATTTTTTCATGGAAGTAATGCATATCCCAAAATGCAAGAAATGAAGTTGAAACTGAAAACCAAGATGGGGGCATCTGGGTGGCTCAGTGGGTTAAAGCCTCTGACTTCAGCTCAGGTCATGAACCCAGGGTCCTGGTGGGCTCTCTGCTCAGCTGGGAGCCTGCTTCCCCCTGTCTCTCTCTGCCTACTTGTGATCTCTTGTCTGTCAAATAAATAAATATCTTTAGAAAAAAAAACAAAACAAGATAGTAAGAATGTAATCTGACATGGGATGAAACATGGGAAGGAGTCAGATTAGGAATGAGGACTTGATGGCTAAGGGCTTGGATTATAATGCACACACAGGGGCCAGAGGAAAAAAAAAAAACTTAGGCCCATGTGAAGCAGAATTAGGAGCTGAGACCTTGCATAAACCTGGGAACTTAAAAAAGCTGAATCCTCAGTAGAAGAGAAACTGGAGAAACTAAACTCATCTACCAATGAAAACTATAAAAAAGCCTGTTCTGATATAAGTAGGAGAAAGAAATAATCCCCTAAGAAGCCAAATGCCCAGCATTGTACCACATATGCCTTTGGAGTTCCACTTGGGTAGTATAGGAATTGTCAAAATGATAATTCAGGTAAGTATGTCATGAGCCAAAATATCTCTGAAGAATCATGCAGTAGCAAATCAGTCTGCCCTAGATTCCCTCAGGAAAGATCAATGCCAAGAGAAGATGAGCTCACAAATTATGACACATATTAGGGAACTATCCAGGATGAATGTGAGGCAGACAGAATAGATTATAAAATAAGCATAATTAAAATACAGCAAGAGATTTTTTAAAAAGATATAAAAGCTATAAGAAAATAGTAAGATACTGAGAAAAAGGAAACTTGACAGATTCGAAAAAAACACACACACCAATAGAACACCTAAAAATGAAAAAGTTAATCGCTGACAGTAAAAATTCAATGAGTAGGTTAACCATCAGGTCAAACTGAACAGAAGAGAGAATTAGCAAAGAAGGAAATGGATCTGGCAACATTTGTTCAATGCTCCCATGAGCATTTGTTCAATGCTCTCAGAATGCCCTTCAAGATACTCTGTTGATGGTGTAAGAGAATGGTCGAGTTTCATTCTTCTACATATAGCTGCCCAGTTTTCCCAGCACTATTTATTGAAGAGACTGTCTTTTTTCCACTGTATATTTTTTCTTGTTTTGTCGAAGATTATTTGACGATAGAGTTGAAGGTCCATATCTGGGCTCTCTACTCTGTTCCACTGGTCTATATGTCTGTTTTTATGCCAATACCATGCTGTCTTGGTGATCACAGCTTTGTAGTAAAGCCTGAAATCAGGTAACGTGATACCCCCCCTTTAAATTTTTGTTTTTCAACATTTCTGTAGCGATTCGGGGTCTCTTCTGATTCCATACAAATTTTAGGATTATTTGCTCCAGCTCTTTGAAGAATACTGGTGGAGTTTTGATCAGAATGGCATTAAAAGTATAGATTGCTCTTGGAAGTATAGACATTTTAACAATGTTTATTCTTACCATACTCTTACACCATACACAAAATTAAACTTAAAATGGATAAAAGACCTCAACATGAGACAGGAATCCATCAGAATCCTAGAGGAGAATATAGGCAGTAACCTCTTCGATATCAGCCACAGCAACTTCTTTCAAGATACGTCTCCAAAGGCAAAGGAAACAAAAGCGAAAATGAACTCTTGGGACTTCATCAAAATCAAAAGCTTCTGCACAGCAAAGGAAACAGTCAACAAAACAAAGAGGCCACTCACGAAATGGGAGAAGATATTTGCAAATGACAGTACAGACAAAAGGTTGATATCCAGGATTTATAAAGAACTCCTCAAACTCAACACACACAAAACAGACAATCATATCAAAAAATGGGCAGAAGATATGAACAGACACTCCAATCAAGACATACAAATGGCTATCAGACACATGAAAAAATGTTCATCATCACTAGCCATCAGGGAGATTCAAATTAATACCACATTGAGATACCACCTTATACCAGTTAGAATGGCCAAAATTAGCAAGACAGGAAACAACATGTATTGGCGGGGATGTGGAGAAAGAGGAACCCTCTTACACTGTTGGTGGGAATGCAAGTTGGCGCAGCCATTTTGGAGAACAGTGTGGGGATTCCTCAAGAAATTAAAAATAGAGCTTCCCTATGACCCTGCAATTGCACTACTGGGCATTTACCCCAAAGATACAGATGTAATGAAAAGAAGGGCCATCTGTACCCCAATGTTTATAGCAGCAATGGCCACGGTCGCCAAACTGTGGAAAGAACCAAGATGCCCTTCAACAGACGAATGGATAAGGAAGATGTGGTCCATATACACTATGGAGTATTATGCCTCCATCAGAAAGGACAAATACCCAACTTTTGTAGCAACATGGACGGGACTGGGAGAGATGATGAAATAAGTCAAGCAGAGAGAGTCAATTATCATATGGTTTCACTTATTTGTGGAGCATAACAAATAGCATAGAGGACAAGGGGAGTTAGAGAGGAGAAGGGAGTTGAGGGAAATTGGAAAGGGAGTTGAACCATGAGAGACTATGGACTCTGATAAACAATCTGAGGGGTCTGAAGGGGCCATGGGTGGGAGGTTGGGGGAACCAGGTGGTGTGTATTGGAGAAGGCACGTATTGCATGGAGCACTGGGTGTGTGCAAAAACAATGAATACTGGGACGCTGAAAATAAATTTTAAAAATATTAAAAAAAATACTCTGTTGAAAAGAGCATGATTGATCAATAACCCAGGTACTGAACCTCTGGTTGTAGCACTTGGTTCATTCTGAGGTCTAGTCTCCAGGGTACAAGAGCCCAGACATTCTTGCTCAACATGTAATTCTTCCAGTGGGCAACTTTTTGTCAGGAATTCTCCATCAAAACCGTCCCAGAAATCTAAAATTCTGAAGTCTAAAGTTCTTCTTACTTCCTACTTCCTACTTCCTTTCCTTCTCTCCTTTCATGGTTCTCAGCTGTGCATTATGGTCTGAAGACTTGCCCATTCTATTCTGGTTCTCTTCTTTCTTTATCTTTCACTTTATCTTTATCTTTCATTTCTTTCACTTAATTTCTTGCATCTAATCCTGCCTTGATTTTTGTTTCATAGAAAAGCCAAACTCACACAAAAATAGAACTAAAATAACAAAGCAACATGAGCATTGAATATAGGAGGGAGTGATTAACATTAGGACATTTAATAGCGCTTTTATTGTATAAAGGCAAAGAGTTTGCCAGAGAGTTTGGTTAGACCTATATTTTGTTAAGAATGCATGTATAAAAGGTGGGGACAAACTCTTAAAGATTACAAATAGAGTGCATTTTTGCAAATGCAGAAGACAGGAGTAAAGAGAACTTTATTAATCTGATAGAAGTATAAAAGAAGAAAATGCAATGCAAGAAGAAGGTGAGATAACTAAAAAGCAGAATTTATGATGGTAGAACAATTTAAGCAAAGTAATCATGATAAAACTATCAATGAAAGAGAAACTATTAAATAAGCTTATTTAAAATCAAGTTATATGTAATAAGAGAAACACCCAACCTTAAGTTCCCCCAAAATAGAAACTAAAATTATGTAGAAAGATTTTCTAAGAATAAACTTCAAAAAGTGAGGTTGCATTTTTAATATCAGAAAAAGAATTTTAAGGTTTTTTTTCAAAAAGTATTATAGAGAAAAGGAAAAGCATTTCGTAATGATAGATGACATTTGCTGGAAATATAATAATCCTGAACCTCTAAGCGCCTAACAACATGGCTTGAAAATTCATAAACAAAAATATGAGAAAAACATTTACAAATGACAAAATACAAAACTACAATGAGAGAATTTCATATACCTCCCTCAAGAACATAGAAACCAAGTGAATAAAAATTATTGAGAATATAGAAGATTTGAATGTCACAATTAACAAGATGTAAAAAATGTATGTATAAAATCCAGCACTGTTAGGGGAATATATGTTCTTTGTAAACATACATGGAACATTTATAAAAATTGACCAAATTCAATACAACTTAGCAAAACTCAGCAAACACCAAAACATTGACTTCATACAGACCTCATTCTCTGATGGAGCAATAAAACTAATTATCAGCAACAGAATAACTCCCAAATCCTGCACATTTGAAAATCTTAAAACACATGTTAATCTGTGGCTCAAAAAACTGAATCATAACAGAATTTTGAAAATTATTTAGAATCGAACAGCAATTTCTAAAAAACACGGTATTTCAGAACTAGTAGAATACAGCTGATGTCATTTGAGAGGAATCCACAAGCAACCTTAAATTCAAGTATTAAAAGAAAACTGAAAAATAATGAATTAAGTATCCAATTCAAAAAGGCAGTATAAAATTTAAAAGGCAAATCTCCAAAAAATAAAAAAAATAAATAAAGAAAAGAGAGTAGATGGGTAGAATGGAAGTGTTTTTTTTTTATTTTACACAGGATGATAATAATGGCCAAAGGAGAGGTCATTTGAAAAGAAATATGCAAAAAGGAAAAATTTCAGATGTTAATAAAATATTTTTTTTTGTATAAACATATGCACATTTTTCATCCTGCCCTACCATGGAAGGAGACAGAAAATTGGCTTACCCATCTGCAGTTCATAGCAGGTATATATATATAGAATGGAAAAATCACGCATGTCTTGGCTCATGAATCCTCCCTCAGGGATAAAGCCATAGATGCAGCAGGTGCTATGAGAGTAGATCCCTTAAGGAGAGGATGATGACAGACTGTGCAAAGGGAGCTCATCATTTCTGTCACCCAGCTGCCCAGTGAGAGCCAGCACCCACGCCTTGTGTCCCAGTCAACACAACACTGTACCACTTATGGGAAGAGGTTCACCCTGGCCTCCTCCCAGCAAGTGGAACTGCCTCTCCAGCTTGCAATACCACAGGACTTCGGTACCACTCAGAGGATTGTGCTCCCAATCCTGGTAACTGTTTCTTGTCCCCTTTGCTCTTCACACCCTGTTGAAAACCCTACCCAGAGTAAGCTACTCATGTTCTCCCATCATGGTCACATCATTGTCACCATGCAGGTAATGCATTATCACCCAGACTTTCATGCACCACTGTTCTGTACTCCACTAATTGGATCCAATTTTCTACACCTTTCTATTTTAAACCTTCAGAAACTCCCACCAAGAAACTCTCTATTACATCACCCTACTTCTCTCCACAGCACCTATCTGGTCATTTTCTTGCTTATCTTTTTTAATTGTTTCTTTCACGTCTTCCCCCAGAAGAATATAATCTCCATGGAAGCATGGATCTTCTCTGTCTTGTTCACTACCTTAGCAGCTGGCAGTAGTGACTAGCACACTATGGAAACTCAGTATTTTTTTTTTTTAAATTTATTTGACAGATAGAGATCACAAGCAGGCAAAGAGGCAGGCAGAGAGAGAGGAGGAAGCAGGCTCCCCGCTGAGCAGAGAGCCCGATGCGGGACTCGATCCCAGGACCCTGAGATCATGACCTGAGCCGAAGGCAGAGGCTTAACCCACTGAGCCACCCAGGTGCCCCAGGAACTCAGTATTTTTAAAAAGGTAAGTGAATTTCTCCATCTATAGCCAGGGAATCTTCTCTCCAAGAGGGATGGTCACAGGTCTAACGTCCATTCTTTAGTATAATTCTGCCATTTCAGAGTTTGTAAGTAAGATAATGTTGTGCAGCGCCCTCACGTCCGTCTTTCTCTGCCACATGAGAATTATGCTCCTGCTCTCCTGGCCCCATGCCCGGACTCAAAGGACTGTACTGCATTGATTTTAGCTGGGGCAAGATGCCAGCCAAGGACCATTTGGGAAGAATTTCCCACAGTAGGCAGAAAGTGACACCTCGGATGCAAGTTTAAACGGCTCTCAGCAGCAAGTGATGCTAAACAGGCTCCATTGGAGACTGCGCTGTGGGAAAGCACACCTGAGCATTCTGGAACATGACATCAGCAGCCCAAATTACTTCTTGTTTAAACCCCAGCCCAGGAAAACCTAGGAAATCCACTCACACAGCAAGAAACCTATTGAACCTTGTTAATCGCAAACAGCTTGCCGCCCCTAATTAATCCTTGCCTTCTCGAAGGGTTTTCTTTTTGGCATTTACTTACCTCACAGTTGCCTGAAAGTTCAACAATCAGCAATACTCAAGGCAGCGTACTCACATCATTGTTGTTTTTTCAGCAAGTGTGTGTGTGTAGAGCCACAAAATAATATGGCACTTGAGAGAAGACGGCCAAAGGATGGAAATGTGATCTTAATCAACCAGTAATTTTTCTACCATTTAAATATTCCCATTGTGACAGAAAACTAATTCTGACATGTACCAAGTAGTTTGGTAGGACTGGCTGAAGATTACATTTTAATAGGTTACACTGTTAGAATTCTGACCAATTCAACTTCATTTTATTGAGCACCATAAAGCCCGTCAGAATTAAATCTAACTGGCTACCCTCCAGCCTTTCCAAATCACCTTCACTTTTGCTTCTCATAGAAGAATCTATCAAGACTAGGTGTCCCTGCTTGTCAATAACATGTAAGTTCCCTAAAGATAAGGATCATGCCTTGCTTTCCTATTACATCCCTAGAGCTTAGCTCATAGACTGGGATAGAATGAGCGCTAAGTGCGTTTAGCCCAAGAGATGGATGGACATCTCTTTGGAAATGGATAGATGAATGAAAAGAGTGATGAATGAGCCAGAGGAAGCATCACCATCACCATCCCCTGTGATTTTAGGATGGCGGCAGTGGATAGTAATAGAAGCTCAGACAAAATGCTCTACCTGCATTCCACATCTGCCATCATCTGCACGTCTTTCTGCTGTTCCTCAGGGTCTTCTCTGTCACTGCAGGTGCCCACTGGGCACAAGAACAGGTGCAGGCACGGTCCAGTCCAGAAGTACAGGGGAGTAAACATCCCAGCTAAGTCCTCCGCCAATGAGGTGTGAAAGCCAATGGATGGATGCCTTCTCCTTCTACCCTCAGGCAGACAAGTCTCAGAAGCATTCTGCACGGGTCTCATCAAGTCTCAGCAAAAGCAAGCCCCTACATGTTGCCCAAGGCAATGTCCTCAATCTTTATGCCGGGTCTCATTCCTCTTACTCTTTCACTGTTTCCTGAGATCATCTCCCAAATAAACTGCCTGCACCCAAGTCCTGGTCTCAGGCTTTACTCTTCATGGAAACCCAAAGAATGTGTCATAATAAATCCAACGTCTGACTCTCAAACTGACAAAGATGTCCAAGGACATAAATGATCTAAAACGAGTCAGCCCCAAAACACAAGGGTGAGAAAATACAACCCATATGGTCCACCATTCACAAAATAATGAAAAAGAAAGCACTAAACACAGTCCCAAGATCCTGGAAAAGGCTGGGTAGATTGTTCTTCCCCTCTTTCCTAGTTACTTCCCATCCTTTCTGCATTGCTTGGTCTGTAAGCTGTGGGGGAACCCTGTCAAAGACATATGGCTCCCAACTACTCCCAACACCTTCTGTGTGAAGGTCTCAGAAGGTTTCTTACTCTAAACATGAAGACCCTTGGTGAATAACTACATTTGCACAGGGAAATAGTGATCAACAAAAGAATTTTAATAGCTGATATTTAGAAAAAAATACAAGTTATACTCAAGGGTTCATATTTAGATCTTCCACTTTTACAGAGTAGTGCCTGATTAATAGTATTGAATGTCTAAATAAATAAAATCAAGAACCATCTTACAAGTACCAGAGGACAGTCTGTGCCGTCAGCCATTCCGGCCTATACAAAGCTTAGCTGCTTGATCCGTACAGTTAGAAGCAGATATAGTTCCCAGGATAAGCACATATAGACAAGACTTACATATCCGAATCTGCAAAATTAATGTGACATTGCATCTCCTCCTGGATTGCATTTTCATTTTACTGATTTTACCCAATGATATGAGATATCTTAGGTTTTCAGGCACTGTGGGTAACCAGATCAAGACGTTTTAGGGACAGAAAGACCTCAAACCAAATCCCATAGGTATTCCATCTAAAGGTAAGACCTAACTTTATTCCCCAGTGAACATTACTGCCCCTCTGGAATGCTGATACTACCTTTCATAAAGTATGGAAAAATACTATAATTTGACTGTCTCTTCAGCACAGAGTTTAAAAACCCTTATTTAAACATCCAAGCTTAAAGAGAGCAAACATCACAGATCTTGCAAACATATCGTGTCCTAGGAAAGAAATCACAGCACGTGCACAGCTCTGATATCACATTTGCAATTCTCAACTACTTCTTCAAACACCTTGTTTCTGCAAAGAAAAAAATCATTCCAAGTCTAGGAATTAGTGGTGAGTGAAATTGGCAACATTGGAATTCTTCACATATCTAATCTTAACACTGTGTTTTAAACAAATTAAACTTAAAACAGAAGCCCTAAATATATCTTGGACAGAATTTATCCTCACTGGTAGCAAAAATGAATTGCAGTCCAACCACTGTCTCTGTCAATACACTCAAAGTTCTCAATAAGCTGCCTTACCAGTAAGTAAGGACTCTGGGTTGGTTATGCAAACACAACTTTATGGGAAGCCCCATGACTTCATCAGCATCAAAGTTGCCCCTGATGAGCATGGGTAAAATCACCAGGCTTCCTATGGAAACAGAACTTCAAAACCAACTCTAGCCCTTTCCTCCACCCAGACTGTCATTCTAAGTCTGCTTTTAGAGACGCTCTGGGCCCATTATCGTTTCCCATTTTATTTTCTAAATATCGTAAGTGAGCTGAAAAGTATAATAATCATACTTAGCCAATGATAAATTTTGTAATATTGTTTTGTTTTCAGTACTTTATTTTCTATTATTATTATTACATGGAATTCTTCAAGAAGTTCTTTGAACCTTTTCAGAACATTTATTTTAATCAAAACACACAAAGAATTCTTTCATCAAAACTAATAATTTAATACCATCAGATTGGATGCAGGATTCAAACCAATTTTGTTGAGTGAACTTTCCCATCAGTTAAAAATGGGCTCTGAGGGACGCCTGGGTGGCTCAGTGGGTTGAGCTGCTGCCTTTGGCTCAGGTCATGATCCCGGGGTCCTGGGATCGAGTCCCACATCAGGCTCCTTCTCCAGCAGGGAGCCTGCTTCTCTCTCTGCCTCTGCCTGCCACTCTGCCTACTTGTGCTCTCTCTCTGCCAAATAAATATTTTTTTTTTAATGGCCTCTGATCAATTCCAGGATGCATGTTTTTGAAACTTCAGCACTGGTTTTCCTGCTTCAGCAAGGGCATCAAAGAGAAAATAAACTGAAGATTTTCAGCTGTGTTGGGTCCTCTGCCAACCTCACATTCAGAGAGAATTAAACTTTGCTTCTGTCTCCCCATTTACAAATGAGTATCCCAGGATTCAGAGTTGTTTCATAACTGGCTCAAGATCACAGTGACAAAAGCAAGAGAGTTTGAGAATCACTTGCTCGTACTTGCTGACGATGATACAGAAGAGAATTAATGGGGTCTCTCTCTCCCTTTCTCCCTCTCTTTCCTCTCATTGGAATTCTAGGAGGAGGATGTCAGAAAGCTGTGACTAGTATGTACTACATCTTGTCAGAAGATGCTCAGGGAGTTTACTAGAAAGCCTCCCTGGAAACCAGGAGCTAGAGGTTATTCAAACAAATAAGAAATAAGATCACTGCTCAAGTGGAGAATAGCAAAATCTAGGAGTGACACAAAGAACTTGTAGAACTTCTGGCAGAAAATGAGCATTCATTTGGCTAGCGGCAGGAACAGAGGGTCTGTGTGTGGACAAAAGTAAAGTGGGAGTTAGAAGCCATGTCTTGCCAGATGCTTGTTTAGTTCAAGCCTGTCCGTGAGTTTCAAACAATCAGGGAAGAAGAGAAGGGGAAACCATCTTTTCCCTAAATTTTCAATGAACAGCTGCTCCAAGAATCCAACCTTCATTAACAATCAAGGGCAACAGTTGCACCCACGGGTCACCTATGGTGGAGGTCATGAGGAACGTGGCAGGATTTGTGAGCAAGAGTCAGAAGTCCTCTCGGGCTACAAACCTTCATGGCTTTATGGCAAGGTCAGTGCCAACCAAGGACAGAGGAATGGTACCAGGAAAGGGATGTTTCTGTCCTTTTTCTGCTTGCTTTTGGGAGTCTCCCCAGTTGATAGAAAATAATCATTAAGTGGTTAGAGGACAAGAGTAAATGAAACAAAAATTTCTTCCCGGGGTCGGGGTCAGAGGCGGGGTGGCGGGGGATGGGGAGCGCATAAACTGCAAAATCGTCATTCCTCAAGGCTGAAGTCCTAACAAAAAGGAAGAAAAAAACCACGGCATACATCTGTGGAAAAGAGCACTGCGAGCTGAGGTTTGCTGCAAACAAGCTGCATCTCACAGGTCGATATCCCGCAGCCTCTTCAGCCTGCCAGTCTTTTCATCCAGGCGTTTAATTTTAGCTCTGTATTAATTATACATTACAATTACACATAGACATGGGCACACACACACTCCATAATGATTCTGCTGCTCTCGTGGACTCACTCTGGAACTTCTTCAGGTCGCCTCAGCCCCTGTGGGAAACGAGGTTGTTTACCATCTAGTACCTCACGCTCGATTTTCTCTGGAGATGGCTGCCCGGAAACAAGCCTCTTCCTCCAAAATGAAAACTCTTTGTCAATGCTTTCTAGCGGGGAAGAGGTTACGAATCTCTACGTCAGATGCCATGCAGGGACCACCCCCACCCCACCCCCCCAAAAAAGGTGTATGTGTTGATAAAATCAAAACGTTCTGACACTCCCTCCTCGGCAAATGTGGCTTGATGTGCTTGGAGAGCCATGCATGTGGTCATGCCTCACAAAGGCAATCCGATTCAGAAATGTGGTTTTTAGGTTGCGCAGGAAATGGATATTGAAGGCTTTTCCTGTCGTCGCTGCAGTTTTGGTGATTGCAGTTTGGGCTGGGGAACAAAGGCTCAGCAGAAATATCTCTGCACTTCCCCGAAGCCCAGCTGCTTGCCCTTGACATCTTGAAACTGGCACTTCAGTGAGCTCTTAGCCTCTGAGAGCAATGCATGAAATGTAAGACCAGAAGCATCTATTTATTAAGCCTGGTCACTAAATTAATCTTTCCCTGTGGCCAGCTATGAAGTGGAGTTAATGAGGATGAAGCAGAAGCTGAGCTGGGACATATTTAGCCACGGGCTGCACCTCAAGGCCTCACTCTCTGGCAGAAGAATCAGGACAGCTCCCTCCTGACATCAAAGGGGCACAAAGCAGACCTATGGCAAAGAACTCAGGCACCTTTTACTCCCCGAACCCTCCCTTTATCTCTTACTGAAAGCCTGGCCATGTGGGGGCTCCCACACAATGCACGCCTCCCAGGACTACAGCCTTCCCACAAGGGTTGGACTTCTTCATTTGTCAATCGGTCAAATATTTATTGCGGCCCTCCCACGCCTGAGCACTGGGCCATGTGCTGAAGACGCAGCAGTGAACAAAGCCAAGTCCCTTCTCTGCGAGACCTCACAGGGCAGTGGGAGGGACCGTCGAGGACCCAAACAAATTCACACATGATTTCAGGTCGTGATAATACCTTCATGGCAGCTGTGGCACGGAGGCTTAGCAACCCCAGGAAGGGTGGGGAGGGAGAGCTTCCCTTAGGAAGTGTCATTTTCGCTGTGCCCTGCCAAGCCCCGGGGTAGAGGCCCCAGTACACCCTCCAAAGAACACAAAAGAGGAGAACTGACCACAGTTACCTAATCCCTGCCTTGATAAATGCTCTTTTTAAAAATATATATATATTTATTTATTTGACAGAGAGAGAGAGAGATCACAAGTAGGCAGAGAGGGGGAAGCAGGCTCCCTGCTGAGCAAAGAGCCAGATGTGGGGCTTGATCCCAGGACCCTGAGATCATGACCTGCGCCGAAGGCAGAGGCTTAACCCACTGAGCCACCCAGGTACCCCCTTGATAAATGCTTTTACCTTTTATCTCCCTCATAACCGAAGGGGGGTATTTATTATTGGGGACCGTAGCTGTGGAACGGATATAACTTTCTTGGCCACTCAAACCCCAGGGAGGTCACAGCTTATACAAAGGGACAGACACAGGTCCAAATTTCCCTGGGGGGCTGGGTAACACAAAGCATGTTAATGAACTCCCAGGAGCCTCAGTTTTCTCATTGGGAAGAATGGGTCGATACAGGGAGGAATTGCACTGCAGGCCATGCAAAACTTATCTGGCCTCATTCCTAGCTCACAGTAGGTATTCATCAGGGTTGACAATGTGTGTGTACCAGGCATGAAGTTAAGCCCTTTGCAAATTTTTAAAAATGTACTCTCACTCTAAAGTGGACATTCTTGTTATCAAGATGAGGCAACAGAAGCCAAGAGGACTTAAACTGCTCTATTTGCAAAGCTGGTAAGTGGCAGAGTTGGCTCTCACCCCTGCTCAGTCTCCAGAACCAACAGTGAACTCACTTCCCTAGCACAACACAGGCATGAGGAAAGTTCTAACCACAAGCCAAGTCCTCCCTCCTCCAGGTGGAATCAGAAGCCGTCCACCTTAATATTCCACGGTTGTTCCTGCTTCCTTTGAGAGGCTCCCCAAGGAAAGGGAGTTCTAGTCCATGCTGACCTTTTCTTTCTGGTTTCTTTTCAACTAACACGGCACAAAGCTGAAAGATCTTTTGGTTAACTGTATTTATTAAGGAAAACAGGCTGGAGTGAGCCCAGCTGGGGTCACTGTGCAGTGAGTGGTTTATCGTGCGCACACACACATACACACACACTGTGAGAGCTTGGGTCCGGGGCAGAAACGGCCCGTGAGCAGCATACAACTGTGCCGCTTCTCTCCAGAAGAAAGCTGTCTCCATAAGGATGATGAAAACTTGGCCCGACAAATCAACAAAGTGCAAAGTAGCAAAAGTGCGATGAGACTGTGCATGGAAAAAACCCTTTCATCATTCTATAGTCCGTTGAAAATTTACACTGAATTAGACATTTGACTACATACAAACAAAAGGGGGAATAAACCGAGAATTGGTTATTTTAATAACAACAACAACTCTTGAGATCTGTATTCTGGGAGAGTTGTAGGAATACCCAGAAATGTATACAAAAAAGTACTTAAAAAATGAACAAGGTTTCTCATTTGATCCACAAAAATGTAGTAGTAGGTGCATTTTTAAATTCACAGAACCATTATAAACACTGGTAAACAAAACAAATAAAAATACATACCATCAAAACTATAATACTAATAACCATAATTACTTACTATAGTGGAACTTACCCTATTTGTGCAACTACTAAATATTATGGAAATATTAGTAACTTCTGTTTCCTTGGCTTTGATGTTCACTCCTATTTAAATGTAAATATCGGACAGTGTGTGCCTTGTATTGGTTACCTGTCAAGTAAACCTTCCCCATTGACCAATTTCTTGAGAGTTCATTTTTTTTTAAGAGAAGGGGAAAATAAAAAAAGACCATGTCATCTGAAGGCAGTAGGAGTCTGTTCCAGGTGAGTTTGTGGGGTAGGGACAGGAATGAGGAGAATGGTGCCTCTCACATTTTGCCTACCAAAAACATTGGCAACACAAAAGTAATTTCACTATTATTCTCAGTAAACCACCTGCTACTGCTTTCAGAAAAGAGAAAAAAAAATCACATAACACATTTCAAAGTCAGAAACACTGTACGCTCTGAATTACTATTCCTTCCATTAGCATGGATAATCAAGAGTTTACTGTGTGCGTTCAATCAAAGCTAGCCCCAAGCGAGTCCTAAAATATAGCAATTATATGGTTTCCTCCCACTCCTGCCCCGCATAATGGATCCTGAAGGAGAAAGGGTGTTCAAACAGGCTGCGGCATAATTCTTAGCGCGTGGGTAAATCTTGAAAAAGGGCAGCATTTTAAAATAGGTAGGAGAAAGGAGCATGGGTGTGTCCTTCCCTGAAACACCGAGAGTCTATTCCCTTTTTCAAGGAGGGAAGAGGAGGCCAGGGTACAAGGTCGGATCTGATTGGTGGGCTACTCTGTACTTCCAAAAGAAGATTCCAGGGATTGAGACCATAGGCCAAACCAAAACAGCAATTAGTCGAGAGAAGAGAAGAGAAGAGGGGGGAGACGGGGAGAAGCAGACAGTCTCCTGGGATTGTCAGATCTCTGTGATAAGGAATGGCACCATTATGCTTGCATTTTCAGAAGTGGCCCTCCTCTTATCCTGTTTTCAAAAGAAGCCCCCTCTATTCACCTTCTCATTAAAATAGCCTCTCCAGAAAAAATGCTGAGACCACACAAAGCAGGACATTCATCACTAGGGCAACCCATGTACTCAATGAAAGCTGGCGAGCACAAAGGGCTCACTTAAGGCTTTGCAGGGAATCTGGTTCTCTTTGCCTCAGACCATATTTCAGATTT
The DNA here is from genome assembly GCF_964662115.1 of Mustela nivalis. NCBI lineage: Eukaryota > Metazoa > Chordata > Mammalia > Carnivora > Mustelidae > Mustela > Mustela nivalis. Next base: position 56,237,131 of record NC_139022.1, read on the forward strand.
AACACTGGACTCGTGAAGCAAATTCTATTTTTTTTTTTTTTTTGTTCTTTGTACCAAGAGTACTTATGAAGAATGAAATCATTCTTTAAATTTCATTTGATTTTTTTAAAGCAAGCAACCTCTTGGGTAGTGTTCAGCACCCAGTTTTTATTTACCAAGCCTCCACCACCAGCTACATTCCAACCCATTTATACCATATAATGACAATGTGGTTAATTGTCTCCCAGGATGCCCTGCATACTACATCTGCAAGGACCATTCAGATATACTTCCCAGCTTTGCCTCTACCTGCTCCCCCTCCCCCCTCCCACAACTGCCTTTCACCCATCTTTCCTGTCAAAGACCACACACATACACACACACACACACACACACTTCCTCAGGGCCAGCAAAAACCTACGCAGCTATAACTCCAGTATAATGTGTAAAATAATACCAGAATCTGGCTACACAGAATCACACATGTAATGGCATTTACTGCAAGCCATTTTTGTCTTAATATTTTTAAAGATTTTGAGATATTAAAGTTACAAACAACAAGAACCCTCCATTCAGTGGAAGCGAGAGGCAGCCTATCTTACAGCAAAACCACCATAAACTAACTTTCAGTTAGTGTATGTACTTCATCAACCTTGCTTTATTCCTGGACTTCCTTCTGTATCTCTTTCTTTGCTTGGAGATGGAATAAAACCACTCCATGTGGCCAGAATAATAATATTGTATCTCAGCTTTATTTTAATTTGCTGTTGACAAAGTTTTTTCTCAGTCACTTCTCAAAAAAAATAACATCTCCTGAGAAATCATCTTTAGCATATTAGAATCTCAAGCAGAAGTTCCATTGTGGACACCTGGGGCAATTTTCTCAGATATAGGACAGAATTCAGCTGGAGTGTGAAATTGGATCTGGGTTGTTTCTTTTTTTTTCTTTTTCATGTATTCCAAGGAGTGGGGTTGAATTGGTTTTGCACTCCTGTTTCATAAACTATTCTTTCACTTTGTTTTAAATCTGCACAAAGCACCTAAGAAACTTAAAAAGAAACTCGGCAAAAATACTCACTGACTCTTTCATATTTACTAACAAAGAATTCAAGAGATCAGGAAAATAAGCAGATAGAGTTAGTAATAACCGAAAAGTAACAAGTTCTGAGTCAGGTACCAGGGATTCCAAGATTAGCAAGACACAAAATTCTACTCTATGTTCACTCTAGGTAAAAATAAAGAGGACAGAGTATTTATCCATCTGGAAAGAGAAGTTAAGCATCTCAGAATAGGTAATACCTGTGGCTACCCACCTAAACAAGAGCTATTTGAGGTCCTTGTGAATTTTCAAGAGTCTAAAAGAAGTCCTAAGATCAAAATGTTTGAAAACTGCTATTCTAGCAAATTGAGTAGGAAGTGAGGAAATAGAGACAGAGAGTAAAAACAATGTTTTCAGGAAGTTTGGCTATGAAAAAGAAAGAGATAGTATGCAATTTAGTTTAGAAGGGAACTTTGGGGTCTAAATGTGCGTGTCTGTGTGTGTGTGCGCGCGCACACATGTGCCCATGTGGCACACATCATTTAAGATAAATAGGATTTAAACTTGAGCATGTTTAAATACTAAGATTAAGGGCCCTTTAAAGAGAGAGATGTATAGACGGGCAATGGAGTAGAAAGAATAAAATCTCTTAGAAGAAACAGAGGAATTGGTTTTTGACTGGAGAAGCAACAGCTCAGTCCCTTGAACAGGAGAAATTTCAAGAAAGGATTGATTTTGATGATGAGAAAACTTTTGTTTTTGTGGCAGTAAATTGAAGAAGCTCTGATTTTTTGGCTGTTCCATACTCTGTGAATTAGGAGGTAATGTTCTGTGCTGAGGAGGAGATAGGTTGGGAGCCGAGAAGAGTAGGGGACTGGAGAATATCTGAATGCATTCCTGTGGAGAATGTTAGGGACATGACTATGGAAACCAGACAGGATTGCCAAGAAGCACTGAAAATCTTGCTGACTAAAGCTGAAGACCTAACTTACAGAGGACTCAATCACTGGATTAAAAACTTTTTGACTCTATTGTGAATTAATATATACATACAGAAAAGTGTATAAAATATATATTTGTACTTAAATAAATATTTCTAAATTTTATTAATGCCTTTACCCTCCTATCAGATAGTGAAGACCATAGGTTTTCACTGAGTTTACTAACTCAGCATATGATATTATTAACATGTATTTTAATAGTGTGCTGTAACTTCATAAGACATTATTGTTATTTTACATAGTAACTGTTCATTTATATTTACCCATGTATTTACCACTTTCTTTTCTTTTCTTTCTTTACTCTCCCTTCTTTCATTTTAGGCCTTTCATTTGAGCTCATCCTCCCTTAAAATTTCCTTTAGTCATAATACCTGGTGCAAACACTTCCTATCTTTGTTTGTCTAAAAATGATCTTATTTCACTTTCACTTTTTAAAGTTTTTTCTAAGGGTATATTACTCTAATGTGGCAGGTCTTTTCTTCCAGCAATTAGAAGGTATCATTCCACTGACTTCTGGCTTTCATAGATAACACTGAGAAGTCAGCAATAAACCTAACTGCTATTCTTTTAAAAGTATTCTAACATTTTTTTTTTCTGGCCTAGATTATTTTTTTCCTTAATTTTTTTTTCTCTTTCATTGGTGTTCTGTAGTTTTATTGTAAAGTATCTAGGTACACAGGTCATATTTATTCTGCTTAAAATTTGATTTTATTAATTGAGATAAAATTTGTAAATAACAGTACATAAGTCTCAGGTGCACAAAATTCTAATTCAACATCTGTTGAACATACACAAAATGTGAAATCCACCAAAAGTCTAGTTCCTTCATCCATTGTAACCACCATGCTTGATTGGTTTTTGAGTCTTTGGATTGATATATTTCATCAGTTCTGTAAAATTCTGTCATCAGTGATTCACTGTTTTTTAAAGATTCTATTTATTTATTTGACAGAGAGAGAGAGAGAGCACAAGCAGGCAGAGTGGTAGGAAGAAGGAGAAGCAGGCTCCTCACTGAGCAGAGAGCATGACGTGGCTTTGATTCCAGACCCTGAGACCATGACCTGAGCTGAAGGCAGACGATTAACTGACTGAGCCACCTGGGCACCCCAGTTATCATTTCTTTAAATATTGCCCCTGCCTTACTCTCTCTTCTTAGTTAAACATACATTATAGCTTCCTTCATTACTTCTCTTTATGATTTACCCTGTATATTTTCTTCTCATTCATATTTCCATTAATCTTTGCATTAATTCTGTGGATAATTTATTCTTAAATCCAGACACTTGAGTTTAATCTGAGTTATCTTTAGTTTTTCATTTTTAGAAGTTTTACTTGGCTCTTTTTTCAATACTTTTACATTAAATTTTAGAGTTTTGTGTGTTTGCCAGGAGAATAAGCATAATTTTTTACAATTTTTATCCACTGATTCCAATTTGTAAAGTTTTTGTCAACCTGTTTTTATGTTATTCCTAATGTTTCCACCTCATAATATTCTGTTGCCTTACATACTTGATTTTGTTTATGACTCCATGTTTTTACTTTCTCTGAAATATATTTACAGGGATTCCTTGAAGCTTTGAACCAAGTTGTCTACCTCCAAAGAAGATCTGAATTTATTTCTGTCAGAAACCAAGGGCATTACCACTCTAGAACCACCTTACAACAAATTTTTGACTTGCAGTTTCCCTAAACCCCTCAGAATATGTGAAGTTAATCTGCAAATCTACACAAAGTTTGGCTTATGGCTACAACTTTTCAAAAAATGTTTTCCTTTCCTTTTTTCTTCTTCTACATGTAGTTTCAAGGAAACTTTTTCAGCAGTTTCTTTCTGATTCACACTTCCCAGCCCTTTGTGATTATGACTTAATGTGAAGAGTCTCTTATTAGATTATCCACTTGCATTGGCCCTAGGCCTTAAATAATAATCTCTTACCTCTGAGCCACCAAAAACAAAGTGCAATTTTCCCAACATTAGAATACCTTCAGGACCAAGTGAGTTGAGTATTCAGCTTACCTCTTGAGTTTCCAGTTTTCCTTAAGTTTTAATCTGGTAATTTCTTAATATCTTTTAAAATTCTGCAATGTTTAAAAGAGATGTTTTTAATAATATGCCCAGCATTTTTAGTTATTTTAAAAATTTGTCCAAATCATCTAGTCAACCATTACCAAAGTAGAAATCATTATATTTCTTCAGGAACATTCATCATCTGAGGTATGGGTGTAGAGAAAAGGACCCAGGACTGGGGTCTTGTCAAGTAAGAATAGAAAGAAGATGTGGTAGTTCATCTCAGGTAATTAGTAAAGAATGTCTGAAGTCTTGAATTATATGAATTGGATGAGGAAAGAAAAATAGAGGAAATGTTTGAAACACTGAAAGTAGATGATAAGCAGAATAGAGATCTCAATGAGGTCAGAGAATTGATATATTGGGAACAACTTAGCAAATGACCTAAAAAGACAGGAGATTATAAAAAAAGAATGTCTAGGTATATGATTTCCAGGACGGAGAAGTTTATTCTGACTATGGCAGTAGGCTATGAAGTACAGAGGTTGAGAAGATTATATTGAAGATGAAGAAGGAAAAAAAATCTGAGATTTTGCCATCAGCCACAATGAGGTCAGAACTAGAAATGAAACAAAAGACCATGAGACAGGCCCACAGTCTTCAATGAGTGAATGGATATGATCATTACAAGGGGAGAGTTCGGGAACAAGGTGAAATAGAAGATGGGTACCAGTTGTTATTTGCTTCATGAGATCAGGGGAAGTTTCTTGAAGGGGAAGGAGTAATCACCTGAAATAACTTAAAAAGTAAAGTGATGCAGGTTTACTTTCAATTCTGAGGAATGTCACAAGTAAGAGAATTTTGACAAGGCAAATTTTAAAAACATCTGAACAGAACTTCTAGACAGGAAATGGTTCTCAGCTTTTATCATACTAGTGTGGAAGATTTGCTTTTCCTCATGGGGCAAATGCAATAGAACGCATCACGTGATGTGTGTCTGATTCTGGGTTCTTGTCTCCCCCAGTTGCTGTCCCCCTCTAGTTATTGCATTTGTCTACTTGTAGGACTTCACAAATAGCTCATTAGGTGACTGCTAGGTGACCTGGTTTGTGTGAATATAATGTGTTGGTCTTCATGTTCTTTTTGTGTTTTATTATTTATAAACTTCTTTTTTCATTGGGAAAAATAGTCAAAGATCTTTGACAAAAAGTCTTGTACCAGGAAAAGAATCTGGTACAGAGTTTAGCAACCCCTCATGAAGTATGGGGGTCTTGAACCATCCTTTTTTCCATTCTCCTTCCCCATATCCTATTTTGGGCTAGATCTTCTATCCTAAAATTCTGACTCCTACCCTAACCCCACTTCAATCCTCCCTCTCAAAAAAAGCACCCCCCCCCAATGTAACACATTTACATCTTGAAGAACCTAAAAACACTCCATCCCTTGTTCCCAACCTCCTGTGTCAAGGCCATTTCTTCAAGTGATGTGTATTAATACACTTATATTTGGATGGGTCAAACTCACTTTAATCTCTAATGCCAGGGTAGAGAGAAGCAGAAGCAATGAAGGGGTCATTCCAGGTAAGAAGTAGGAGGGTCAGAAGAAAGAAAGGGAAAATGAATGTATATCCAAGTCACTCAGAAACTTTTATGCAAATGCAAGAAACTTAGGTCAAAGTGGCCACATGACTGTTTAAGAGGAGAAAGAGGGACATAATTCCATGGTTACTGCTAGAAACCAAAGCTTTATGTGAAATCTTGAATTTATTGGGGGGAGAGGAGGAAAGGTTGTACCTATCTATTCTTTCCCTAATCCCTTCCCCTCGTTTATGACCCGAGGGAAACTGAAGCCCCTTGAGCTTTACTGACTTCATCTTTGGGGAGTGATTATTTGATGGCCGATTTTGCTGTGCCATGTGCACTTCGTTCCCACTCGCTGTTGTTTGGTAACACCCATGCTGACCCCTTTCCCTTCTCTCTTGTTTCTGGGAAATACATGAATAAATAAAAACTTATTAGTACAGGGACGCCTGGGTGGCTCAGTTGGTTAGGCAGCTGCCTTCGGCTCAGGTCATGATCCCAGCGTCCTGGGATCGGGTCCCACATCGGGCTCCTTGCTCAGCGGGGAGCCTGCTTCTCCCTCTGCCTCTGCCTGCCATTCTGTCTGCCTGTGCTCGCTCTCTCTCCCTCCCTCTCTCTGATAAATAAATAAAATCTTTGAAAAAAAAATGAAAAAAAAAAAACTTATTAGTACAGAGGGAAAAAAAGATTCACTTTCCTCTCTTCAAGAATCAAATCAATGGGGCACCTGGGTGGCTCAGTGGGTTAAGCCGCTGCCTCCGGCTCAGGTCATGATCCCAGGGTCCTGGGATCGAGTCCGAATCAGGCTCTCTGCTCAGCAGGGAGCCTGCTTCCCTCTCTCTCTGCCTGCCTCTCCATCTACTTGTGATTTCTCTCTGTCAAATACATAAATAAATAAAATCTTTAAAAAAAAAAAAAAGAATCAAATCAAAATCACAAAATGATTCTAGGACATGATAGGCAATTTTACACAAAAGAATTAGCTTTATTAATGGTCCGGGCAGGTGCTCCATAACCTCCAACACGTGGAGATCTGCAGCATAGGTAGTGTGGTTAGAACATGGTTTAAAACAATGCTCCCTGGCTGTCTGGTATGCTATATACCCTGAACAACAATCGAAAATGCTCAGTTTCCATAACAAAAACTTTAACCATGGAGCTCAAAGGAACTTATCTAACATCTGCTTTCTTTCTTCCCCAACCCTCACATGCCCCTCCACCCCAGGTCAAAGAAGGCGAGGCCCATGGCCATAGAAGGATGGACCAATCCTTTTCTCCACAGTTACCAACACTACTTACAAGAAGCTAAAAAAAAGACCAGTTTATGGAAGAGAAATTATGCCCACAAATTCAGTGACTATCTCAAAGCAGTGATGCTGAAAAGGTGACTCTCCCTCTAGACATGTAGTCGTGGATACCTCATAAGATGACAGAGTAGGAAAAAGAGCACTTCTAAAGAATGTCTTTTCCAGTCAGTGCTCAAAAGGAGGGTAGTGGGGGGCGGGTGGTGGCGGGCAAGAGAGAGTAACGAGAACCTCAACCCAAACTGCATCACTCTGGAGAGCGAGAACAAGGAACAACGTTCCAAACGCCAACACACTATGATGAGCGCGCTCGGGCAGGGTTCCCAGAAGTTTAGGTTAGCATTAATCATTGCTCCTAATTGCTGTCAGTTAACTCTCCTCAGTCCCTCCAGGCCAAGCCATCATCCCATGAAACATGTTGTCTTCCCTTATAATGCATTTTCTGTCTTGCCAGTAACAGAATCTGTGGCTTTGGTGTTCTTTACAGAAACACTGATCAAATTACCCTGAGACCTTTTTGTGTGTTCTGGGTTACTGGGCAGAATTCCAGAAACAAATGCTTACATTATCCTCAAATAGAATACCTAACTTTCCAAGACTGCTCAGAAGTAAATGCTTCTCAGTCGTTTCAGGCTTGGCATTGATCAAGGCCCAGCACACTTGACATCCTGCTCTCTGGCCACTATGTTACACAGCTCACATGTCATCTCCTAACTTCTAAGACCATGCTAGTAAAGGCCCCTTCCTGCCTCAGCATCCTGTGTTCTCCATTATAAATGCAAATAGGCCAAATTTCTTTGTCCCTCCATCCCTCAGACTCTTCTCCCAACCTTGTCAGTCTCCTTGTGACTTGCATTCTATTCAGCCTATTCACTTAAGAAACTGCTGCCCACTCTATTATTTAAGTGCTCAAGGAAAACACACACACACACACACTTTTTTCCCTTAGTATGTTTCACTGTTTTGCAACATTTAGGAAATTAATTTCAATGGCATCCCAAAAACCAATCATTTGGGGAAACCGAGATCTACACTTTGCATGATTTGTCCAAGATCAACAGTGTCAGAGGCAATGGTGATATTCCTTCTAGTGGTTTTCCTACCATCTCCCTCATATCTTCAAATTTAAGCTTTTTTAAGGTGCCCTATGATTCAGAGAATCCCAACTTTTCCTACAAACACTGTTGATTACATGCTTTGCCTGCATCTTTACAGAAAAAAAAAAACAAAAATTAAATCTTTTTTTTAAATGTATGGGACTGACAGAAGGTTCTTAAGTGAATATTCACATCAATTTGACTTCCATTTGACCTTGAAGTGTCACTGTTACTTAATGTGAAGTTATCAAGATGATAGCCCAGCAGATGCTGCCAAATGAAAATTTTGCTGCAATGAGCTTTTTATGAAATATTGAGGCTAAGCAGAGAACCAGTTCCTCTGACAAAAATACTCTCAGTCACTCCCCTCACTAAATCACAGCGTGGAGGCTGCAGGCACTCCAGGCTTTCCATTGCCAGCAATGACATCCTGAATGTGCTTAGCTGGGAAACAGTCAAGATCAAGAGGTGACCTTTTTATTGCAGATTGTGAGATCATCTTCATTCCCACAGGTTTACATTCAAAATGAAGGTTTGGTTTTTCTGGGGTTTTTTTTTGTTTGTTTGTTTGTTTGTTTGTTTTAATCACATGGTGTTCAAGGATATAAAAAAAATATCTCCCACCAAGCAGGAAAGGCGATGGTGGACTTTCCTCCTGCAGCCCTGTGAGTGTCTGTCACACCCTGGAAGCACACCGCACTCTCTCCCCTCTGTGACAAGTCCCTCTTCGCCCCAAAGCCTCCCCTCGGGTCGAAAACCTATCACATGCACTTGTCTAGGAATACGGTTTGGTTTTCAGCTGACACCTTTGACCTTCCGGTCAGTGAGGTGACCCTCCGTTTGGGGGAAGGAAAGGAAGTGATAACTAGCGATATTCCAAATGAGACACCCGGGATGTTCTATGCAGAAGGAACAGGACACTAAAGGCCGTCTGAGGTGCTTTGGTTGCTTGCTGTGTCACCTCGCTGGCGCACTCTTGATCAGATGCCCTTCACTGAGCACCCAGGAGGGGCCAAGAGCACATTCACTATTCTGCAGAGGGACTCAAGGGTAAGCAGGCTTCTGCAGGGACAGGTTTAGGAGAGAAGGGAAATGTGTCATTCCTCTGAGGATACTGAAAGTCAAAGGCTTCTCCGTTCAGGGCCATGGAGCAGAGGCCTGGTGGAATGAGGCATACGGTGCACTACCCTTTGAAAACACCCTCTGACGACACCATGGTAACCTTCAGTTTCGCTGACCGCAATGGCCCCTCTATTCTATTCCTGGCACGATGCTCAGTGCTGGCCAGGATTCATTTCTCCCTATTCAACTCAAGTTGTAGTCACATACTAAAATGCACAGTGACAAGATTTCCTAAGGCTTTCAGGTGCATTCAGCCTGGCAGGCTGCAGGATGCTACAGTACTAGGTCCAATGGCTAAATGAAGGCACCTCTTGCTTCCAGACTGCAGTCAAAATCCAAACAGATGCTGTCTAGAATTAGTTATTCGGGAGGCAGTTAAGGATCCTTAAGGATCCTTATGCAACAAAGTATTTTTGGAGTGTCAACGATGTCCCAGGCATTATGCTCCACCCCGGCTGACACAAATATAAATAAGACACAGCCAGGAGAAGCTCCCAGAGAAGTGAGAGAGAGAGAGAGAGAGAGAAGTACACACATAATATGATACAGTGAGTGTCATTAGTGGTTAGTGGGAAGTGCACGGTCCTCAGAAGCATAGAACATCTAATGTAGTCTGAAACGGATGAGAATATCTTTCTTAAGAAAGTCTGACCCAAAAAGGGGGGGGTAAAAAGTGGGTATTATTTATGGTTTGTCTCCCTCTGGGGTTATGGACATTGGGGAGGGTATGTGCTTTGGTGAATGCTGATTCACAGACCTGTACCCCTGGGGATAAAAATACATGTTTATAAAAAAATTAAAAATTAAAAAAAAAAGTGGGTATTAAGCAAAAAGAAAAATAAAAGCAAAGGAAAAGGGGCATGAAGTAGGTGACTGTGTGCACATACTTTACCATTGCCGGCACGTTAAATGTGTATGCATCAAAGGGGTGGCGAGAGGCTGGTAGCTGGGAAGCCAGACAGAGGCCGGGTCAAAAAGCAAATTATGTCCTCTGTAAGGACCATTATTCTACAGGCACTGAGCAGCCAGCAAAACCTCTGAGTAAGGGAGGAACACAGGCAATTTGCACTCCTGAAAGATCATTCTGGCAACAGTATGCGAGAGGGGGCTCAGGAATAAGACTGAAGGGAAGGAGAACCTTAGGAGCTTTTTCCAAAAGCTGAGGTAAGTATTGAGGAGGGCCTGTCTCTTAACCTCTCAGATATCTGACCACCAAGTCTGGAAACCAGAGGCATTCCCAATGGTGTACAGTGCGCAATCAACTTTGAGCCTGGGACAAATTTTCTGTGTGGAGCACGTCAGACTTAACCTGGGAATGTCCTCCTATAGCACATGGAAACCAGGTGGGGAAAGGTTGAGAGGTCCATCCACACCCCTATTCTCTTCCCATCTCTTCCTCAGTCGCTTAGGTGTGCTTGTGACCCCGAGTCATGAATGCCCAGACAGACTCACCCCGGGCTGTGCCCTGGCTGGCTTTTCTGGCCCAGGGCGGTTCTGCCCTATCCAGGTCTGTTGTTCATTTTCCCTCTCTCTGTGAATGTGTGAGGACTAGCTTCCCATCTGTTTTGTAGTCATTGTCATTTCTTCCCCTTTGTAAGTAAACCTGCAGGGCTGATTACTCCTCACCAGCTCCCATACTGTGGCTGCCTAAATTCAATGTCATATAAAGCCTGATGGGGTAAAGAATAAATCCTAAGTCCATTAGTTTGCTTCCTTCTAGGAACAACATCAGGCATTTCAGCCGTACGAGCAGAGTGTCTTCCTGTTGTGAGGCCAATACCGTCTCCTTTTCATCTTTCTGAGGCAAGGAATCATTGTCTCTTGACAACCCAGAGTAGTGGCGCTCACAATTCTCAAAGAGTAACCCTACTCAGTCTTCAGTCACCCTCATCCTGCTGAAGGGAGCCTGTGTCAAGGCTCTTAGCTCCTCACTTGGACATTGCCAAGAACATTTTTCTGGACTGCAGACTGTGCCTTGCTAGGTGACTGTCACAATGCCAGCACCTCAGCATGTTCTGGTGAAGACAGAAATTTTCTTCTCCTTTTCTGCCTTTATTTAAGAATCAGAGGGGGTGCTTGGGTGGCTCAGTCATTAAGTGTCAGCCTTTGGCTCAGGTCATGATCCCAGGGTCCTGGGATCAAGCCCTGTTTCAGGCTCCTTGCTCAGCAGGAAGCCTGCTTCTCCCTCTCCCACTCTCCCTGCTTGGGTTCCCTCTCTTGCTGTCTATCTGTCTGTCTGTCTCTCTCTCTCTCTCTCTGTCAAAAATAAATAAATAAAATCTATTTTTAAAAAATCAGAGAGAAAGAGCATGCCTGGACACATTCTTATACATCTTCAGTTCTCATTCACTTCTCAACTTTAAAGAGAACCTCCTTCCCATTCCCTCCAAAAGACCCTCAGCACTGCTTTCTGGATGCGAGTATCTGGGAACAAAGGCTGAAACACACAGCTGTGATTCCCCTCCTCTGTCTCCATGTCCTGTGACAGTTATTTTTGTCCTGTGACACTTGATTTTTGTTTTCTCCCCTAGACTATAAACTCCCTGAAGAAACTGGGGCTGTTTCCTCATTGGCCTCAGTCCAAGCAGAGTGTCTGCAGGTCTGTAGCTGTCCACTCGATGTTGGCTGAATAAAAGCATAGTGGCTACCTCCAACTGCATGAGCAAAGGACTATTCACTTAGGCCTATGACATCAGCCAAGGCATTTTGAGGGCTGTACCTCTGAGATACTCATGACTTACAGGCTGCACTTGCATGAAGAATGCTCGAGCTTTGAGGTCGATATTTTTCTTCCTAAGAGAGCTGCAATGCAGGGCAAGTATCCCTGAATACTGGTTTTAAAGAACTAATCAAAAGAAAAGTCTCCACAGCTATTGGAGAGTAAGAAGAAAACACGAGCACCCTCTAATAGGAAGTCAACACACACCCTGGAAGGGAAGCCTTCATGGTGACTTTAACTGACAAGGTTGGGCTGATGGACAAAATTGCAAAAGGCAATTGGCTCTCACACCCGTTCTTCCTACCGGCACCATTTCCCATTACAATTCCTGCCATGGGGCTCGTGACATTGGAAAACATTCACAGCAATATGGAACTTGTGGGGAGGTCAGAACTATCAGGTCGTGTCAGACCTGGCGTGGGGCCAAGCATCTGGCCCTGGAAATAGGGGGACTCTCCCAGCCATGCCCAGACAGACTCCACAGTGTCCAGAGTGTAATTAACTTCAGGCATAATTTAGAAAACAACTGGCATCAATTCCAATCTAACATAGGGAGACTGACCTCTGGCAGAGCAGAGTGAGGAGCTCTGCTGAGCCACACACCAGTGAAACGGGTGAACTTTTTTTTTTTTTAAATCATTTAAAGCTTCTGGAAATGGTCCTAAGAGCAAATAGAAAGTACAATATCGACTCAAGAAAGTCTGAAAATTTGGTAAGAAATGGGAGAATCTGTGGAATTGGACCAAGATCCTTCCCTCCTTCCCACTCTCCGCTCAGTGAGGCAAAGATTCCATTCCATGTGACCAGAGCCTCTGGCCCAGGGCTCCCTCTTTTCTCAGCTTCTTCCCTCAAAAACAGGACTTCAGCATTTCTCATCCAGCCCATGGACCTGAGGCTAAGCGTCAGGTGGGTGCCCTCAGGAGGTGGAGGCTCCCTTCTTCCACCTGACCGCTGGGAGGGCTGTCAGGAGTAGAGGCTCTACCTCGGGTGCCGCAGGTCAAGGACAAGGCAGCCCTGGCTATCCTGCCCTGGCTGGATAGTGGGACAGTGGCTCCGTACCAGAAGAGGCAGCCAAGAGGACCTCAAATTGCTGCCTCTACATTCCACTGAGCACTGAGCTTCTGGAATGGGGTTATCACACAGAGAGAGCTCATTATTTACCCCACACCCAGTTCTAGAGCCCTGCTTCATAGATTTTTGTCTGGAAGGAGAAGCACTGTCAAACAGAGAGCTCACCTCCTTCCAAAGGCACTGACTTCATTTGCAATGGAGCAGGGAGAAATTCAACTCTAAGGCTCCCTCACCAACAGTAGAGGTTGTGTTGAAAGGCAGTTGAGGGGAGATCGTGGATTTCATGAAGAGACAGCCTAGACTGTGGGCCAGCTGGTTTATAGGATAGGAGCGGGGGGAGGGGGGGAAGGCAGCAGGGAGGAGCCCTCCTGGGTTCAGAATAAGGATCAAGCAAGGACCTCCGGAACTATTCCATCAAAAAAGCCACGATTTGATTGGATTGGTGTGTGGGGCAATTTAGACCCCCAGGTTATTGTTAAAAACAATAGAACAATCATCAGGCAATTAGTGGAGGTCCACAGCGAGGTGAGGTCAGGGACAGAGTCTCCATGTCCAGAAACTCCTACCAATACCAGTGTCTTCTCAGGATCACTGTGGGTATACCCAAAGCTGCATCTCGCAGACAAGCAACATCAGAGGCTTACCACTGCTTACTATTACTTACTAAAATAATAGTAGCCAGTCACTAAAAAATAAACAAGCAAGTAAGAATCCCAAGTCCCGGGTGGAAACTGTACCCAGAGTGGCTACAACATATGATCCAAGATCTCTGGCATCTTCCCACTTATGAGACAGGCAAGCCGAAGTTCTCCCACGGGAGCATGAATCAGAATCCCCTGGATGGCTTGTTCAACGGCAGATTGCTGGCCCTGGCCCCTCAGTTTCTGATTCGGTAGGTCTACAGCGGGGCCAAGAATCTGCACCTCTAGCGAGTTCCCAGGTGATACCAATGTGACGGTCCAGGCGCTACCGTTTGTGAACCACTGGCTGCCCTGATGTGTGAAGCCCACAATACATAAATAAAACTAAAGCAGGTGGAGAATATAGGTCATAGCCTAAAATACAAGAACCTACTTCCAGATAAATGGGGGTGGTAACTACAGCAGGAAAATAAGCAGCAGGTGTAGTGAACATCTAGTGGTTTTGCCACCCAAATCCTTTCGCTCTCCTTCTGGTAAGTAGACACCAGTTTCCCTCGGGGAAACACTTTCCTCCCTCACTTTTAGCCCATAGGCTTCGGAAGGACTTCATGACTGACCTTTGCCTCAGGAGAAGGGATGTGACAGGGCTTCCCACGTTCCCCCAGCTCCAGTAGTTAGTTCAGAGATGGGCAATCAGAGCTAGTAGGATTTAGACTTTTTCTTTGAGGAGACAGGAGAGGGAGGGAGGGAGAGAGGGGGAAAGAGTGAGAGATTTACTCCTGCAACTGCCACTTTGCTACCATGTGGAGCCTAAAACTGAAGCCATTTCGAGGTAAGCCAAGTTGGAGATCCTGGTGTGGTCATTTGAGGCCTGGATCAAACAAACCTGACACTGGCATTGCCCTGTAAACCAATGAAATTCCCTTTTCATTTGAGCATTTTGGATGGGGCTTTACAATTTGCAATATAAAAATTAGAAATTTTTTTAAAAAGGTGGGAAAGAGATTTAGTATGACAATTTAGTAATGACACATTTAGAATGACAATTTAGTAACCAACTGAATAGACGAAGCAGAACAAGCCACATATCATAAGGGAGGGTGGGCATTTTGGAGCCTGAGTCTACGCAGTCCCCAAGGGAGACATTCCAAATGCTAACAGGGCAGAGACTCCTAAAAGGCACAAGACCAAGACTGTCCAGACCTGGATGAATAGTGTGACTACATTACAAAGTACAAAGACAGAAGTGCAGGTGTGAAGATCCAGCCAAATCTGGCGTTCAGAGGAGTGTGGGAGACAAATAGGAGGGCAGGGACTTGGAACCACCAAGGGACCCTGGGGTAACGTAGGAGGAACCTGAGGCCAAGGTGTGGGTATTATCAAAAGGAACCACAGATCAACTCACATATCCACCCTCTAGGTCCTCCCCCATGCCAACTCTCTGACCTCACATCCTATCTCTCTCACCAACCCCATTCCAGATACGGTAGCCTCCTCATTGGTCTCCATCTATGCCAAATGCGCTCCTGCCCTGGAGCCCCGGCCTTTGTTTCCTGGGCCTGGTAGGCTCTTGCATCAAATACTTGCATGGTGCGTTCCCTCATTTCCTTCAGACATTTCCTCTCAAATGTCAATGTATCAGACCGGTCTTTCTGAATCTGTGCGTAGACCCCACCTCCAACCTGGCTCACTGGAACTCCTTTTCTTGTTCTCTTTTTCTCCACAGTGATTGTTACTATCTGTCATATGATATAAATACCTGTTTGTTAATAGGTTCTCCTTAATAGAATGTAAACTCCATGATGGCACAGGCTTGGGGCTTTGCTGCTATATTCCTGGTACTTAGAATAGTCTACATCATAGTATGTGCTCAATAAAATATCATTGAATAAATGAATGAAAGGATTAATTATTGTTTAACTTTTTTTAAGATGTTTTATTTATTTGACAGAGAGAGATCACAAGTAGGCAGACTGGCAGGCAGAGAGAGAGAAAAGGAAGCAGGCTCCCTGCTGAGCAGAAAGCCTGATTTGGGACTCGATCAGAAGACCCTGAGATCATGACCTGAGCTGAAGGCAGCAGCTTAACTCACTGAGCCACCCAGGCACCCGAAAGGACTAATTAATTAGCAAACCAGGATTTAGCAGCCACAACTGGGCCACTGAATCCTAAGTCTGTGTGTCTCTTATTACCACCTAATAATTCTTTGTGTTCTTTATTATATCCCTTATAATAAATCAATAAATATAATTAAGAGTTTCTCTGAGTTATATGAACTGTTATAGCAAATGAGTGAGCTTGGGGGGGAGGGGGGGGAGGATCGATAGCCAGTTGGTCAGAAATACAGGTGACAAATCCTATGAGTGCAAGTGGGACTTGTGCCTAGAGTCTGAAGTGGGGCAGCCATGTGGGACTGAGCCTTAAACATGTGTGGTCTGTGCTAACTCTGGGTAGGTAGTGTCAGGATGAATTAAATTGTCGATGATAGGACATCTAGTTGGTGTCCACAGAGAACTGGAGAACTGCTTGGTGTGGAAAAATCCACACAAACGATGTCAGAAGTGTGAGTAGTGGAAAGAGACTTTTCCTTTATTCCTATTGGCTTTACACAAAAACTTCTGAGAGGTTCTACAATCTATATCTATGAGTCCACATAGAACTTTATAAAAAAAAATGTATCATAGGATCATCCACATAACGAAGAGTAGAAACAGTTTGGAGTGGTGTATTTTCTCCCCTGCTGAATATGATGAAATTAACTTAAGTGATAGATTAATAAATTTGCATATTCTAATAATCTTTCCCATTTAGGTTTTTAAAGACTTTTCTGTGATAAATCATAGTAACTATAAAATTGATAGATAGTGTATGATTTTTCATACAATTCACATTTTTATATTCCTGCTGCTGAAGTACGTGCTATCCTACATAAAGGCATAATAAGCACAGTGCAGGTCAATGTGCAAATCAAGAAGTGGATACTTGACCATCTCTGGCTCTGCTTTATGTCCCTACAATGGTAATTATCATGAAACACAAAATTAAATAGAGCTTGGCTATTAAATGCAAAATAACACAATTTGTAACTTTGACAAGACTTTTTCAAACACCTCTTTTGCTTAAAACTCAAAATATGATCATTACATGTGTTTCCATATATGTAACTATTATGTAAAAGCTATTTTATTTTTGTATCACAGGAAAGTATTTGCATTTAATTCAATTTAATATATTAAACATTAAGATAATATTAAATAGAAAATAATGTTAAAGATATTGATATTAAATATTAATATAAATATATTAAATATATTTTACTTTTTTAATATATTAAAATAAAATGAAACATTTTAATTTTATATTCCAATATTTTAAAATAAGACCAAGAATCTTCTGGGCTAGCTTACTGTATATGCTTCTTTTTAACAACCAAATATGTGTTTGATGCCTCCTTTCTGATGGACCCACACCAACTGAGCAACCTATAGATGAAATTATTCCACATTTTTGGGGAAACTCTCTAAGAAACAAGACTATATAGCAATTAATCCTTCCTTATTACCTATACTGCTTGTCTGGCCTCAGGGATTCACTGGCCAGACATTCCATCCATTCAAACAACTGCTTCATAATCACTACCAACTGACTGGCTGATTCAGTCCCACAGGTTAGCTGGCTTGAGTGTGTATAACTGACATAAATTCTCTCAAAGGAAGTTTTCTGGTTAAATTTTCCAAAAATTAGAAGACATTTCCTGGAAAGCATCATGTGCCTAGAATTTATTTCCTCTACCATTTTGACAAAGCCTGTGTCTGCTAGACTTCTGGGCACCAAGAACACAATGTCTTTCCAGGCTTTTTGTGTCTCTCCAATGTATCACAGAGATGAACTTGGCTCTGGAATATCTCTTCATCTGTGTCTCTATGATGACAACCAGCTGAAAAGGGAGAAATTACGTCAATCAGCTGATTGCTTTCTTTGCACAACTCCAACAGTTTTGGCAGATTTTTTTTCCTCCTTGCCTTGCCTGATTGTTTGGAGACTGTCAATGAAGACATTGCTAAATGTGAACTGAGGATTATAGAAGCCAGTAGCTTTAATAGGAATGTGAGAGTCTAACTAAAATTGAACTAAACACTATAAAGTGTGCATAAATAAAAAAATAACACAAACATGATTACTACAGACATGGTAATGAGGAAGAGAAAGGCCAAAAGACTGAAGAGACAATTTTGTTTTCAGTCTTCCACAAAACATCTTTTTTTTTTTTTAATTTTTTTTTTCAGCATAACAATATTCATTATTTTTGCACCACACCCAGTGTTCCATGCAATCCGTGCCCTCCCTAATACCCACCACCTGGTTCCCCCAACCTCCCACCCCCGCCCCTTCAAACCCCTCAGATTGTTTTTCAGAGTCCATAGTCTCTCATGGTTCACCTCCCCTTCCAATTTCCCTCAACTCCCTTCTCCTCTTTTAAAGGAAGTGTCTGCTCATCGTTCATGGTGGCCATTGGACTACTGAGATGGGTGGTCTGGTAAGAGAGTTACCACCTTGGTCTGCTCTCTCCAGGCACCAAAAGATTGTCTTCACTCCTAGGTGTCATACTGTTTGAGTATTAATCTGAGAGGAATTTTTTTTAAAGATTTTATTTATTTATTTGAGAGAGAGAGAGAGAGTGAAAGAGCACAAGCAGGGGGAACAGCAGAGGGAGAGGGAGAAGCAGGCTCCCCGCAGAGCAGGGAGCCCGACTCGGGACCCGATCCCATGATCTGAGCCGAAGGCAGATGCCCAACCATCTGAGTCACCCAGGCACCCTGAGAGGAATTTTTAATGTGAGTCTTTTTTTTTTTTTTTTTTTAGATTTTATTTATTTGTTAGAGAGAGAGCGCAAGCACAGGCAGACAAAGTGGCAGGCTAGAGGCAGAGGGAGAAGCAGGCTCCCCGCCGAGCAAGGAGCCCGATGTGGGACTCGATCCCAGGACACTGGGATCATGACTTGAGCCAAAGGCAGCTGCTTAAACAACTGAGCCACCCAGGCGTCCCAATGTGAGTCTTTAAAAAGAAAAAAATGTGGGTGAGAAAAAATGAACTTCATCAAGGAGCAAGAAAACTTATTATAGACTATATATAATAACAGTAATAATAATAACAATAACAGTAATGGGTGTGATGGTTAATGTGATGTGTCAACTTGACTGGGTCATAGGTGTTCAGCTATTTGGTCAAACCTTATTCTGGTTTTTTCTGTGAGGGTGTTTTTGGATGAGATTGACATTTAAACCAATAGTTTGAGAAAGCAGATTGTCCTCCCCAGTGTGGGTTGACCTCATCTTTTGCTGAAGGCCTAAATAGAGTAAAAAAGCTTACCCACCCCTTAATAAGAGAATACTCTTGCTCCATGGCCTTCCAGTTAGAACATCATCTCTTCCTGATTCTATAGCAGCTTTGGGTCTTTGAATTTAAATTGCAGATTTGGACTTGCTGGACTCCATTTTTACATGAACCAATTCCTTATACTAAATCAATCAATCTCTATACACACACACACACACCCATATATGTATATATATGTACATTATGTTTATATATAATCCATATTGATCCTGCTTTTCTGGAGAACCCAACTACTATAATGACTATGATATATTGAGCACTTGCTGTGTATCCCCCACTGTGCTATGGTTATTACATCTATTGTCTTGCTTAACCCTTTCAACAACCCTATGAGCTGGGTCTCACTCACTGTACCCATTTTATGCATGACAAAACTGATTTAAAGCAGATAAATTACATTATCAGGATCATTGGACTAATATGCAGTAGAGTCAGGGCTAAAGTAAAACATATTGCTCCCCATGTTTTATTTTTGTGTATTTTCCTACCTTTATTGTGGGAAAAATTCTTAGTGCTTACCAAAGATCCATATGCTCCTTTACATTTTCTAGTCCCCCTTTCAGTTAACTGGGATTGTGGGAATAGTGCTGTCCAGTGAAGTATTGCGGATAGAACAGGTGATCTTATGGACCAAGACATTAAGAGCTGATGTGCCTCCTTCATTTCTCTTCAACTGCCTCCTGACCCTAGAGGACACCTGTTCGAGGTGGCATAGTTACAAAATGAAAGCAACCCAGGTCGCTGAGTCATCTTTTGGAGGAGAGCCACAGAGGAAAGTCATCTAAGCCACATCAAACTCTAAGTGAATAGGAAATAAAGTTGTATTGGGTCAAGCCACTGATATTTTAGTGTTGTTTGTTATCCTACCATATAGTGCACCTATTAAACTCTAATTTATACCAATAAGATTTGATATCAAAAGTGATAAGTATTTGAAACATAATGATATGTTTATGAATATAACGTGGCACGGTGAAGCTTTGGAACCAGGCTACCTAATTCAAATCCCAGTTCCACTAGGACTAGAGCTTAGACAAGTAACTGACCTTGGGTGTTACTTAACCACTCTGTGATGCTCATGTGTAAAAAAGGGTTTATTCTAATAGGGTGATTATGATGACTAAATGAGTAAATAAACCTATAGCTTTATGCTGGTTTCTATTAACACTAATAAAAATGAGCTTTGTATTTAAACAATAATTTATATTTGACAATGTAAAAAAGTTTTTACTCTCATTCACTCAAGTTTATTGCACAAACAACAAGCATGCTTAAGTGAAGCCATATGATCAACCCTAAACTAAATTCTATGGATACAAAGATGAATAACACATGGCTCTATTCACAGAGTTCACAACTTATTAGAGGAGACAGCCATATTAACGTTATTGATGCTAAAATTCAATTAATATGGTAAAGAGCCATTTTCTGGGTTTCACAACTGTGTCTTGTTCCAATTTTTTTTCATTTTCAGTGCCTTCTAGAATGCAACTGAGGAACTCTAGGATAAGTAACCCAGCTTCCACTACTGATGAGGAAAAGAGAGCATGGGTCTCCCAATTTGCTTCCTGCTTGTCCTCTCCAAACCATTCTCTAAGGCTGTTTCCTAGAACACAGATTTCATAAAGTCATTTTACTTCTTAAAAATTTCTGACACATCTCTACTGATTATAGAATAAGGTGGTGTACAGTAGCAAGATTCACCTGCAGCCCCAAACTATCTGCAGCTAACATCCTCTCTGGTAGAAGGAGAATGAGTGAGATATAGTATAGAGAACAAGGAACCCGGAATGCAGAGACCTAAAGTCTACCTCTTAATGTCTTTGAGCCTTGGGTGAGAAACTTCACTTCTCTAGATCAAGTTTCCCCACCTATAAAAATGAGATGTTAACTGTACTTTATAGCTAACAAAGTTGTTCTGAGAGGCAGATGACATTCTAAGTGTCAAAGTGATTTAGGATTTTTTAAGTATAAAGCACTATATATAAAATAGATACAAATACAGATAAAGGTATGGTAAGGCAATGCTTCTGAAACTTCTGTACAGGGGGAAAAAAAATCTTCTGAGGATGTTAAATATGTGTTCACCCATGTCCTTTCCCCAGAGATCTTGATTCAGTAAGTCCAGGATAGAGACGGGTAATTGATTTTTCGCCAAATACTCCAAGTGATTCAGATGCAGGTGGTCTCTGGACCACACTGTGAAAAATGCTAAGTGTTGCAAATTCCACAAGAAAGAATCCTCACAAAGGTAAAGTCTTTTTGACCCAACAAAAATAGATCTTGGTCAATATCTACTTTTCTATTTTCATCATCATTGTAACAATTATTGTCAGACTACTAGCAAACTAAAAATAGGTATATTTATTGAGAGACCCAAAAAGTTTCACAGATTTTCATCTCCTTTTAGTCCTTGGAAAAAATAAAAAATATATAGCTTTACTTCTAATTCAAAGATAAGGAAACCGAAGGTCAGATTCCTGGAAACAAATTTCAAATCTCTGGTGCCACATGGAAGGGAATTTGAGAACCTTTAGAGTCTGAGTATAAACCCATAGATTTTCATTTCTCATGGCTGCCTTCTCAGTAGAGCCAGGATTGGCCAGAAGCCAGACTTTGTGGAAGCTCTTGAGGTGTAAAGGTGGCTATTATCTGTCCTGATGAGCTTCAAATCACAAATCAATACTTTCCCATTACCAGCTCTGCCTCCAGACAATTTTGTATCTGAAACATTGAAAACATTACCTCTATTACAGTCATTCTCCATCTTTATATTGACCACGTGACCCAAGGCAGCCTATGGGTGGTGGAATGCCCACTGCAGCTGTCACTAAGAGAGCTTGCCCTGATCAGAGATGAAGACAAGACCCATGGGGTTGATACTCAAAGTCCCCTCCTTTGGCAGAAATTTCAAATAAAACTCCATTCTCTCACCATAATGACAAATGTAAATAAGGAATTGAATTTTTGTATATAAATATATGCAACTGTTTCAAAAGCATTGACTAAAAGCCCTCTGGCAAAGACTAAATTCAGTAATCAGAAGGTCTTAATACTTTTGCCACCCAATTAGCCTGTACTGGAATTTGTTTTTGCTTTTAAACTCCTGATAAAATAAATAACGAAAGGATCATATAATTTTCTGACCAAAGCAAATAGAAGTCTCAGGGAAAAGAAAGAGCTTATTTCTCAAACATAGTGTATCTTAATATTGCAATTAATAGCCATAATAAAGCAATTTAAAATTCAGGGGTACATGATGACATAGAAAAAAATAACTTTATATATAAAAATAATAAAGCTAAGATTTTTTAAGTCCAAATAAACCTTATTTTACTTGAGGAAAGCATTCATATTTTTATTCACTCCTTGGTGTCTGCTTGAAGCTAAGTGATTATAATGCATTAACAGAAAAACTTCCAGGAAATGAGGCAAAGTCATAAAAAAGGAAATACAGAAAAATATTTTAAATATAGGAAAAACTCCTGTATACCACCCTATAGCCTACTAGCCACAGTTTTATAAAAAACAACAACTATAACAGATGTGCAGCAGAAATTGAAAGAGATTTTTACTGGCACTAATCTGAGCTAACAGCTGTCATTAGGGCTGACTCATCACTTCTAAAAACTAGCTTTTCAAATGTGGAAAGGGGAATTTGCAAATATGAGAGGGAAAATTTAAGGATATAAATTTGGTTGTTATCAGTCTTGAAGTTCATCACCTATTAAACTCACAATCAATATTTTTCTATTATCAGCTCTGCCTCCAGACATTTTTATATGGAAGCACTGAAACTATCTCTCCTATTGTGGTCATTCCTCTTCACTATATAGACTACATGTTTTAAGAAACCTGTAGAGAATTTTGAGATTTTGGGTTTGCAGGTAAACTTTGAGTATTTTTCAACATGTAAATGTCCTGGAAACTCAACCAAAGGGCACTATAATGTAGTGATAAATAGCATAGGTTTTACCATCAGATGGTCCAGACTTAAATACCAACCTTACCACTTTGTGACCCTGGACAAAATATTTAAACTCTCTGAGCCTCTATTTCTTTCTCTGAAAAATGGAGATAATAATAGCATCTACCTAGTCAATGACGTTTTGAAGATTAACTATTACACATATGTATAAGTATGTATACATATGTACATAGGTCTATGTGAGGGGTGTGTGTGTGTGTATGCAGCTTAGAACCATGCCTAGCATATCATACACATTCTTTTAAGTTCAGATATTTTTGTTTATTATTTATTTATTATCTAGATATAATTGTTTATTATTAGTGTCACTGCAGAGCTACCAAACAACTTAGCCTATCGATCAGACTGTGGCACTGAATAAAATCTGTGTCTCTGTAAAATTTAACTCATGAACAAAGTCCAACTAAACATATTTCTCTTTTTTTCCCTGCTGAGAATTGTTTTGAGAAATTACTTTTACTGAATAGACTGCCTATTTGGTGTTGTATATATACATTGAAAATATGATCATGACTCATAGCAAAGCTATTTTATTAAATTCAGTTTTTGGTCATGAATCAGAGGACATCAAAGATTTCTACAATTTCACATTCAATTTGTGGCAACCTGGGGGATTTTGTTGTGTTTATTCCTTTAGTGACACTTTTCAGCTTGTGCTTATCCAGTATTTAAGCATAAGATAGGATTCTTTGCTACGTTCTTTGGGGAGGGTTCTACTGGAATTGGGACAAGTTTAAGTCTCTGAGTTGACCTGATGGTTGTTAGCAAGGGAGAGTGAGGTATGTTTTCCAAGAAAGATAAGGAGATTGTGTTTTTAACCAGTTTTTCTAGAAAAAGGAGAACCATATTCTTCTACTGTTGGTAATGTAATTTCATGTTTTCTTTGTTAACAAAAATATATACTATGTATAGGTAGTAAATATAACTACAGGATTATTCCTCCTTTCACTATTAAAAAAAATCTCAACTCTTCCTTTTCTGATTCTCTCAAAATGGCTCTTCTAACTCTGCCGGACAATTATTTTCTTTTTTCAGCATTTAATGGAACAAAAACTAAGAGGACCATATTGTATTTAAAAAAACAAACAAACAAACAAAACAAAACAAAACAAAAAACCTCACCTTTCAACTCTTTATGACAATATGTTTTCAGACACCAACATGTCAGCTCTAGCTTTGGAAGAAATATTGTGTTTCATTATATCCTTCTAAGTCCACAGGGCAAGGGCTAAGTGTAAGCCTTTCCAGAAACTACCAAATAAGTGAAATCCTTATGGTTTCTTACGTTTCTCAGAAGCTCAGTGGTAAATTTTTCCAACTAAGTATTTTGACATGGGAAGGCAGTATCTTTAAATTCAGCATGGTCTCGAGGCTAAAATCCTAACCATCATTCTTTATTTCCATCCTCACTTTAGGATCGCAACAGTGCATTAGTTTTAGTTGATTAACAAAAAGCCACAGAAATGCACAACGAAATAGAATAAAAAGGCACTGATAGCATTCCCCCTGCCAGATAAACATGCCTCACAGAAGGCTTAACTGTCACATACCTACAGTTTTAGCTGTTTGAGAGCGTTTTGATAATAGCCTGAAATGTCAAAATTCAGCTGCCAGCACAAAGTTGTCAGCCTTCCAAATGCTCTATGGAATGCCTGTCCCTTAGGGCATGAATTCCAAGGAGCAACTGAGCTGCCCTACAACTTGACAGTTTATCCTAGTTTGGGGAGAGCCTTGCATCTGTGCCAATCTAGGAGATGTAACTGCAGATCTAAGACGAGGAACTGTGATTGGAGCACAGTCTCTCAGAAAATAGCACAGAGGCCATTTGGGTGCTAGATATTCAAAGGGCTTTTGAGGTCTCTGGAAATGAAGCTAACTTTGGCTACACTAGCTGGCTCACAGCTGGGCAGAAAGCACTTAGGCACTGCTTTGGCCAAGATTCTCAAGGTGGAAAATGATATCCTGGGACTGCTCCTTCCTCTGCTGGTGACCCTGCTAAGTAGAAGCAATTTCCACGATTACAACTGCAATTTCTCATCAGGCATTACATAACCCATATCATTTCACCTTCCTAAAATAAATTATTCATGTCGTTTGAGAATTCATCTGGGAGCTGCAGGTCAAATGCCCCATTTGCTGCTAAATTACTGTTAACATTTTTTCCCTTTTTTCCCTGATTTATTAGCTGTTTACACAGAATATTGCTTGAATATAATACATTTTTCTCACTGAAGTATTTCTGCAAAGAAGCAAATCTTTATTTCCTTTTGAGCCCCCAATGTCATGTTAAGGATCATCAGTGGCTCTGAAAGAAAGTCTAGTACCATCCCCCCCAAATTCACATCACATACAAAAAATTTCTCAACTGATACTATCCCATCAAAGTCTTGAACACATCTCACTTCATGTCTATTTCATGAAGACAGTGTGGGGATGGGAAGTAGTCTGTAGAACATATTTCTACAACTATTACTTTCTAAGTGGGATTGACCAAGGTTATTTAGCAGCATTCAGTTAGCAGATGAGAGATCCCAAACCCTTACATATCTGATGCCTAACAATGATGCTGTATCACCCATATATGACCAGATCACCCATACATCACCTCCCCAGTATGGCAGTGTCAGAGTAGTGGACTTTTTACCAGACAGCTCAGGGCTCCTCTAGGCTCTAGAAGAGCCTAGACATGAAACATGAGCCATGACATGAGACGTGAACGGAAGCTGCCAGTATCATAAGGCTGAAGCCCAGAACTGAATCCCTTCAGTGATAGTCAAAACAGAGGACACTTCCAGATTCAAAAGAAGGGGACATTGACATAAGACCCTCCCCACCCCCATCTCTCAATGAGAAGGGTATCAAAGAATGTGTGGCTGTCTTCAAACTCTCAAGCAATCATTCCATGATTTACAATAACAAATATATAGCATCCACTAGTGATTCAGTGAAATGTGCTTCTTCTAAGTATATATAGTCACATACTTTATTAACAATAACAAAATGAAAATAGGCCTGTGATAAAATATACACATTCTGAAACTTAAAATTTTAAAAACATGATTATGTAAAAAAAACAAAAAAAAACAAAAAAACTTCCTTTTCTGTCAATAAATACAATTAAAATTCTTAAGCAGATTGAGTTTTGTGGTTGTCATGGGCTGAATCGTGCCTCCCGAAAATTTATATGTTGAAGCCCTAACTCTCAGTGCCTCAAAGTGTGACTGTATTTGGAGTTAAGGTCTTCCTCTTGGTAATTAAGTTAAAATGAGGTCATTAGGGGTGACCCCAATTCAATATGACTGATGTAGAGGAAGAGGAGGTTAAGACACAGACATGTAGAGAAGGAAGACCATGTGAAGAGACAAGGAAAAAATGGCTAACTACAAGTCATGGAAAGAGGCTCAGAAGAGATCAACCCTGCTGACATCTGACCTCAGCCTTCTATCCTCCAGAGTTGTGAGAAAATAAATTTCTATTGCTTAAACCACCCAGTGTGTGGTACTGTGTTATGGCAGCTGTAGCAAACTACTATAGCCATGTTTGTCTTAGTCATTGCACTGCTCTTTCCTTCAACTACTGAAGCAGATATGCTGGATAGCACAAAAACTAAAATTTGTTGTCCCATAGGGTACTTTAAATAGTTTTCACTCATTTTCATTTTGGATACAACAATAGGAATTGCCAAAAACAAGATTAATAAGCAATTTACTTCAAAAATATTTAAACTCATATCCCAATATTTACCCAAAAATAAAGCTATCTGAATAAATTTGCAGATGGTTTACTTGTTTGCTTCATTTTTAAATCATTAAATAAAACTGTACTTGTTTTGCTGATTTTTTTCCGAGGTCAGTTTTTAATTTCTTCTGTCTTTGCTATGCTTTTATTCACAATGAATTTTTCATCTATTTTAATTAGTTGGGTTGGAATAAAAATCTAAGTAAGTCTACCTCTTGAAATCTTAGGTCTAGCCAGAACAGATCTAGCTCAGGTCTAGTTGGAAATTTCTCTCCTTTTCTCTCAATTATTTCTTCCATTTGCTCCCTCATTTCACCCTTTCTTTGTTTTCTTCTTACTTTCCTAGTTGCTTGTTTTCACAAGTGTTTTACATACTCTTCAAATGATCCTCCTTTAAAAGTCACTGTGCCTCGTAAATCTATAATTGGTACTCTCCTCTTTTCCCTTTACAAACAATCCCTGGATGATCTCATTCATCCTCCAGGTTTTAGCTAACTCTATGTGCTAAAGACTCCAAAATATTTGTTTCCAGCCCAGATATTCCCATGTTGTCCAGATCCATATACCCAAATGTTAACTGGAATCTTTATTTGAGCATTCGACTGGCTCCCTGAAGTCAACAAATCCAAAGATTTATTCATCCTCAGATGAAGACGTTTCATCTTGCTCATTAACATTATGAAGGATCCAGTCATATAACCAATGACCCAAGCAGAAAACTGAAATCATCGTTGACTCCTACCCTTTTTCACCCCACCCATACAATCAGTCTTCAAAGCATAATCCTCTTCCTTCTTGGTATCTTTTGAGTTTATCTATCTTTCTATCTATCTATCTATCTATCCATTCTATCCATCCATATATCATCTATCCATCCCTACTTCTAGTGCCTGAGTTATGGCTCTTATAATATATTATCTATTCTAACTGCCTGCTAATAGATATCCTTTCCCCTGCCTTTGCTCTGCTCTTAATTCATTCTCCACACTGTCACCAAAGTGCTCATTTCAAAAATAGCAGATCAAGCTCTTTTCTTGCTTAGAATCCTTTAATGGTGACACATAAAACCACATCCAGTTCTGAGTAGTCTATATTTTCTAACACGGCTTTCAAGGAACATCCTTGTTTCTTCGAATAATTCCAACCCCTTACTTGGAAACATACCTTGGATATCACTTCACCCAGAATGCTTCCTGATTCCCTTTCTAGATGGACTTCCCAAATCCCAATTTCTGTCCTTTGTTTTCCCATGCCTTACTCTACCATAGTATTTTCACATCATTTTACAATCACGCATATATTCACCTCCTACCCAAGAGAGAGGATACTGGATCTTATTTGTTATCCTGAACAATAGTGCCAATAACCATATATTTTCCAAATAAATAAACTAATACAGTTGCCATATTGATAAAGTTTGCCATTGGAGTGCTCCACTAAGGTTTAAGACTGAACAGTGTACCTCAATGTACCTCAACAGTGTACCTTGAGATAAAATCCCGGAATCACAGAAAGCACTCCCCAGTACAAACTCCGCCCATACAAAGTAGATCCACTCATTTGGAGAGCAGTCCTTGAAGGTCCTGCTTGTTTGCTGACTCTTGAAGAAAACCTGTCCAGAAGATGACGGAGCGGTGGTAATTTAAAGAGCCATTACCTGTGCACAGCACTGGAAACATTTCTGGCTGGTGGGAAGGAGAAACATAAGGATGCTCTTAAAACAAAGACACTGAGCTGGCAGCAAATGACTGAACATGTGAGGGCAATTAACTCCCACGATCAGGACTCTAATATTCAGTGCAACAATCAAGTGCAGAATCACAGGATGTATTTTATAAACTTAACAGTGTTAGAGGGCAAAACAACAACAAACCACAATAGCATGAAAATACAAGCTAACTGTACTTAGTGGAATATTTTTTTTTTTTACCTCCCTAAAATATGTTCTCTAATGGCCATGAATATCAGGCCACAATTCTAGATGTGTTTAAAAAAGTGTAATTTTTTCTATAATAACTACTGACTCCAGGCACCATTTCAATGAGATTATAGAAAACTTATTATTATCATTCTTTAGGTTCTCTTCTCCTTTTAATGGGGTTCTGTCGAAGTTCTAAGATCTTCGACCAAGCCAAGGCATTGGGAAGAAGGTGGAGACTAGAATACCCTGTTCTCACATACTGTTCACACAGCTTGCCTATGAGGTACGTGATGTCCTTTTCAGCTGCTCTGTAGGTCTGTGCTGCTACTATGGAGGAGCTGTCTGTGGTTCTCTCTGAACAGACTAATGCAGACAGCTTTTTGTTTCAGGGAACAGTAAAGTAAAACATGGGTCCTCTTTCACTCCCAGTAACAAGTGACTCTCTTCTCTTCCTCTTGTCAGCCTGGGAGCATCTCTTTATCAGCTGTGAAGCAGTCCCTAAAGGCATTGTATCTAAACCTATGAATCCTCTGCCTGAACTGGTGCCTTTTTAGTAGTGCAAATGATTTAAAATGCACGTTTCATGTGTAGATCACTTCTTCTAATCATTTTCCACCTACGGAAAATCAAGGCATTTATTGCTGTTTAAATAGTCAATTAAGTCCAGATTACCAGGGTACTTGCCCCTTCAAAATGACTAGAAAGGCTGGCACATGCTACAACAAGAAGACTAATAAGGTCAACAGTATACCCTGCGGGCCAAGGATTATGGAGTCTAAGGTGGGTGCCATCCGTCACTCTAGAACTGTGGCTAGATCATCTAACTTTCAAGACATGTTGAAAACAGGAATTTTCATGCAAAAGGTCTCAGATTTTTTAGATGAAGCTCAATTGTTGCAACACACTACATTTATACATAGTATAGGCTAACAAAAATATACTAGAAGCTAGATAAATTTGTCCCATGAATTATGAATTTCATAATCTAGATAACAAGCATATCACTGTCAAAGAACTGGGCCTACTGTACCTAATACCATGCAGGAAGGATTTCTTGTAATCAGTGAGTGATCTTGTGAAAATCCATTAGCTCTCTTTTTCCATTTTTTACCCAACTCAAATTTCTGCTGCTACAAATTATAAAGGCAGGATGTGAGATTTCCCTTCTCTCATTAGAAAATGTGTTATTTCTGGATTTTAGACATCACAGTGCCAAGCAAAGCTATTTTCTGGGTTCCTCCTCCCTTTTCCCATCATTGCCAGTTTCTGAACCTCTTTGGAACACTACCAGAACAACTCAGTCCTGACTCAGCCAACAGAGCCCCATTCCTTTAGGTCTTTTTAGTGAATGCTAGTAACCACTCTGATCCACAGAATCAATTAGAATCAGACCAGAGTACAAAATCAGGCAGAGTACAAAATTGCACCATCTACACAAGCAAATTCTGAGTCACTAAACTGATGATTTTTTTCCCCAGAAGCCAAGAATTCATACATATAAATTATTCTTTGTAGTTACACAGACTATTTAAGGTACTATTTACCCTTTTATTTAACTGAGGTATAATTTTCATAAGCTTACTTTCTGGTACAGAACAGTGACTCTGCATTTGTGATTTCATCATTGGTTAAAAACAGAAAAGGAATCCTCCAAAACTCTCCAGTCAACCTTATTAATATTTGCAAACATATTGACACACCATTTAATTTAGTCACCTATTTAGTTAGGGCATAAAAAATTCTTCCAAAGACCTAGGATTTTGGCAATGTAAGATTAGTTACCTGTTACTGTGTAACAAATCATCTAAAACTTAATGTCTTAAAACAACAAGGATTTTGTGGCTTGGCTGGGTAGTCTGATCTGGTTATGCCTGGATTCACTCATGTGATTTCATTGAGTAGAGAGGAGTGGCCAGGCTAGGAGGATGCACAACGGCTTTAGTCACATGTCTGGGAGTGGGTGCTAGCCATCAGTTAGGATGCCTTGATTCTCCTCCACATGGCCTCTCATCTTCTGGCAGGCTAGACTGGCTCCTGCCTCTGATGGCCTTAGTGAAGAGGGTAAAGGTAGAAGCTGCAATACCTCTTGGTAATTAGGTCCCAGAATTTGCCAAATTTTACTTCCACTTCATTCTTTTGGTCAATGGGAGTCACAAAGCTAGCTCCAGTGGTATAACTTCTCCAGATCTAAGACCTATAGACTAAAAAGAAAAAGTTATCTTCCAGTCCAGACTCAAAAGAGTAGAGAAATAGAATCCATCTTTGAATGGAGGGAATATACATACCAGGATGAAAAGAATTTGCAGTCACATTTTGCAATCTACCCCCATATGATGACTGACTCATAAAATTTTTACAAATGTTATTCTCTATGTATAGAGAAACATAGACTCTAAACTCTTCTGGAAAAAAAAAAAAAAATTTTTTTCTGAGGACGCACCCAACCAAGATTATCGGTTACCTCCTGTATGACACTTTAAGTCCTCTCACTTTTACTTTTCTGTTCCAGCTCTAGCTACTGCAATTAACCAACTGCTTCACAGAGGCAGGGCTCCCTCTAGGGTGTATAGAGTCCTGGGCAAATGTTTTTAACAGGACCTGTGACTACATAAACAATGTGAGCCACTCAATGTCAGCACCATTATGGAGGGTCAATTTCACACTACCCACAAAGGAAATAATATCCTGATCATCTGCCCCACACTTCCCTGTTCTCTGAGGCACCTGATAATCCATGGCACATTTTTTGGGCCCACCTCTGTGATAGGCAGTTGTGTACAAGCTCAGGCTCATGCTGGCTACTCAAATCAAACAAACGGGTTCTCCAAAATCCCAGAAGTCCTCTCAGGTTACATGTAAGCACTGTCCAAAATGGGAAAAGAGGTATTAGCCCTCAGGACAACTCTCACTAAATGGGGGATGGGAAACAGTAGGTAAATGTCCCAGCCTCCCATCCTATGGATAGACAATTCTGAGAAATGTACAGACTGCATCTCAGCATTCCTGGTAGAATAAAACCACTAGGGACCTTAATAAAACATCTTTATATTGTCTTATTCTCCTTCTCTCTTTCTCCCAACCCCCTCACTCTTACTTCTTGGGATCACCTTCCAAATAAGTTACCTAGCCTTTATTCAAACCCCAAAACTTTATTCAAACTCTTTTTTCAAGGGTACTCAAATTAAGACACCCTATTTCTTTACCAACTTGTGGACAAGCTAAAAGTGCAGGGTAAAAGAGTTAAACCATGGAGTAAAACTGTAATGAATGGGAGACTGAGTAAGCAGAGAAATTTTTACTATCACTCCACCCCCGAGATTCTTCTGAAATGTAAACCTTTTATGGCCTTTCCAAGACCTCTTGAAGTTGAATAGTCAATCAAACTTGATACCAGGCAGTGGCCAGTTTCATAACACATCTTCGTATGGGCTGTCATTTTTTTCTTTATTTCACACCCCCCCCCCATCCCTTGCTCCCTGGGATTGAACTCCCTAATAAAATAACAACACATAAGACCTTAACTCGGGTTCAGCTTCCTAGATAGCCCAGGCTAAGATACCACACACCCAGAATTCCAGTCAACCAATAGTTAGTGGGAAAAAAATGGGGCATAATGATTATCAAGAGTTCAGGCAGAATTCTGGTTTCTGGTCCAGGATGTAAGAAGCCTAGAGGTCACTACTTCATCCTAACAAGAAAAAAGCTGAGCAAATTGAAAAATCTGTAATTCTTCCTAGATCCATCAGCACTTTGAGGTCAAAGGACAAACTGTTGCCCCCCAAATTGTAGGCACAACCTGGTGGATAGAGTGAATCACAACTTACCAAAGCATAAACCTCTGAGATAACCAGTACAAGGGTAGGAAAACCTGAAATTTACTTGACAGATTGATGGTGACTCAGTGTAGACAACTGAGAGTTTAAGAACTCCAGTGTGCCTCAGTTATAGGTAAAACCATTTGGGGTTTTACCTCTAGGAGCTTTATTAGATCCTATATTCTTTACTAGATCCTCACAGAAAATATTAGAGAATTCCATCACGGGGAGAAGAAAGGAACCATCTTGAAATAAGAGAATTCTTTTCTTATTTAAAAGACTTACCTTCAGGAGAAATTGTTTCACCACAGCCTAGCCTGCTGGGATTTTATCAGAAACTAAACTACAGGCGTAAGAGAAACACCCAACTCCAGTCTTCTTTAACCATCCTGTCACACCTAAGCAATGGGAGACTGAAAGTCACTGGTAGAGTTCAAAGCTCAGGGGCAGAGACTCACCAAAAGGCTGAGACCCAATCATAAGACTGTAATACACATCTCCTCCCCACAAATCTGACCACTACATTTCTAAAGTTTTATTTACTATAGTACATTTTACCCACTACATCATGTCCACCTTTCAACAAAAAATTACAAAGCATATTAAAAGGAAAAAAAGTTTGAAGAGACTGAACAAACATCAGAACAAAAGTCAGATAGATAATGCAGGAATCATCAGACAAGGGATTTTTTTAAAAACTATGACTAATATGCAAAGGGATTTAATGGAAGAAGTAGACAACATGCAAGAACAGATGGCTAATTTAAGCAGAGAGATGGATATTCTAAGAAAGAATCAAAAAGAAATGCTAAGGATCAAAAACACTGTACAAATGAAAAAATGCTTATGATGGGCTCATTAGTAGTCTAAACACAGCTAGAAAAGAATATCTAAGCTTAGTGATATGACAACAGAACTTCCAATACAGAATGGTGAAGAAGAAGAAGAAGAAAAAAAAAAAAAAGACTGGAAAAAACCCAGAACAGAATATTTTAAAACTGTGGGGCAACAACATCAGATGCAATATACATAATGGGAATATCAGAAGGAGAAGGAAGCGTGAAAGGAACAGAGGCAATGTTTGAAGCAATAATGACTAAGAACTTTCCCCCAAATTAATGCCAGACACCAAACTATAGATCCAAGAAGTTTAAAAAACATTAAGCAGAACAAGTAACAAATAAACCCCAAAACAAACAAAAAACATCTAGGCATATCATATCTAAATTTCAGAAAATCAAAGCTATTTTAAATTCTTGAAAGAAGCCAGAAGAAAAAGAACTTATCTAATAAGGAGCAAAAATAAAAATTATATCCATCTTCTTCTCAGAAACCATATAAGGAAGAAGAGAGTGTAGTGAAATATTTAAAGTGTTGAGAAGAAAAAAAAAGTCACCAACCTACTGGAATTCTGCGCCCTGTGAAATTAACCTTCAAAAGTAAAAGAGAAACAAAAACTTTCAGACATGCAAAAATTGAGAGAATTTGTTTTCAGTAAATCCATTAAAGAAATGTTAAAAGAAGTTATTTAGGAAGAAAAAAATAATATAGGTCAGAAACTGGAATCTACATAAACAAAGGAAGAATACTGGGGAATAAGTGAAGATAAAATAAAACCTTTTACTCTTCTTCCTCTTAATTGATCAAACAAATAAAAATTTGTTCAAAATAATGATAGTAACCATACACACACACACACACACACACATACACACAATAGAAGGATTAGGAAGATTTTTGTGATTATAATGTATTCATGCTACCTATGAAGTATTATACTCTTATTTGAGGGTGGACTTGGTTTAGTTGTAAATGTATATTATAAATTCTGGGACAATCACTAAAGAAATTAATAAGAAGTATAATTGATATGCTAATAAAGAAGAGAAAATTGAATCACAAAACATATCTAATTAAAACCATGAAAGATAGAAAAATTGTGGAGGACAAAAATAAGAACAAAAGTAAAAAAATAGAGAACAATAACAAATATGGTATATTCTAACCCATCTACATCAATAATCAAATAATCAAATAATACTTTAAATGTCAAGGGTCTAAATATACCACCTAAAAGAGATTATTAGGTGGTTAAGGAAAAAGACCCAAGTATATGCTGTATAAAAGAAATCCAATTTAAATATAAAGACCCAGGTAGATTAAAAGTAAAGGGAAGGAGACAGATATACCATCATAACACTAATCAAAAGAAAGGAGGAGTAGCAATCGTAATTTCAGGAGAGAAACTTCACAGAGTGCAAAGTTATCAGGAATAAAGAGGAGCACTACATAATTGTAAGGGGTCAATACTCCAAGGAAACATAACAATCCTTAACATGTGTGTGTGCCTAACAAAAGAGCATCAAAATACATGAGGCAAATACTGATAAAACCACAAGGAGAAAAAGTTGAATCCACTATGATAGTTGGAGGCTTTAATATATTGCTATCAGAAATTGACAGATCTAGTAGCTAGATAATCAGTAAGAAAATAATCTCAACAATGCCATCAATCAACTGGATATAATTAATATCTATAGATGACTTCATCCAACAACAGCAGAATACATATATACTTTTCAAGGTCACATAAAATATTCACCAAGATAGATCACATTCTGGACCATAAAATACACCTTCTTAAATTAAAAAAAAATTTTTTTAAATAGAATATATCATGCAATGTCTGCTCTCAGACAACAATGGAATTATCTAGAATTCAATAGCAGAAGTATAGCTGTAAAAATCCCCCAAATACTTGGAAATAAAACTACACACTTCTAAACAATACATGGGTGAAAGGAGAAATTTATAAATGTTTTGAGTTAAATGAAAATGAAAGTACCTTATCAAAATTCGTGGGATGTAATGAAAAACAGTGGTTAGAGGGAATTTTACAACATTTAATGCATATGTTATAAAGGAAGAAATATCTAAAACCAATCATCTAAGTTTCAACTTGAAAAGCTAGAAAAAAAAAAGAGCAAATCAAATCCAAAGTAGCAGAAGAAATAACAAAAGTTAAAGCAGAAATCAATTACACTGAAAATAGGAAATCAATAAAGAAAATTAACAAAGCCCAAAGCTGATTCTTTGAAAAGATCAATATAAACCTCCAGCCAGGCTAAGAAAAAAGGTGAGAAGACACACAAATTACCAGTAAAAGAAATGAAGTGGGGACATCACCATCCCATGGGCATTAAAAGGATAATAAAGGAATACTGTGAATAACTCTATGCCCACAACTTCAATAATCCAGAAGAAATGGGCCAATTCCTTAAAAAGACACAATCTACCAAAACTCAAACAGGAGGAAATAGACAACCTGAATAGTCCATTATTCACTTAAAAAATGTAAAAAATTGGGGAGCCTCGGTGGCTCAGTGGGTTAAAGCCTCTGCCTTCAGCTCAGGTCATGATCTCAGAGTCCTGGGATGGAGCCCCACATTGGGCTCTCTGCTCAAGCAGGGAGCCTGCTTCCTCCTCTCTCTCTCTGCCTGCCTCTCTGCCTACTTGTGATCTCTGTCAAATAAATAAATAAAAATCTTTTTTAAAAAATGTAAAAAATTGATAAGCTTCCACACAGAAAGCATCAAGCCCAGATGATTTCACTGGCAAAATTTACCAGATATTTAAGAAAGAAATAACAATTCTCTACAATCTCTTCTGGAAGATAGAAGAAGAGGGAATACTTCTTAACTCCTTTTATAAGCATATCTTAACACCAAAATCAGAGAAAGATATTACAAGAAAAGTATAGACCAATATTTCTCATGAACATGGATGCAAAAATCAACAAAATATTAGCAAATTGAATCCAATATGTACAAAAAGACTTTTATACCACAACCAAGTGGAATTTATCCCAAGTAATACAAGGCAGTTTCAAAATTCAAAAATCAGATAATATAATCCAGCACATCCACAGGCTAAAGAAGAAAAATCATATGATCATATTAATAGGTACAAAGAGGGATTTAGCAAAACCCAACATCAATTTATGATTTAAAAAAAAAAAAAAAACCCTCTCAGGAAACTTATAGTGAAATTGCCTCAGCTTAAGAATATCTAAAAGAAATCTACAGCCAGCATCATATTTAATAATTTGAAGCTTTCCAGCTAAGATTAGGAACAAGTCAAGAAACTCCCTTCTTACCACTGCTTTTCAGAATCGTACCCGAAGTTATAACTAATGTAATAAAACAATAAAGGGAAATAAAAGGTATACAAATTGGGAAGAAAAAAATAAAACTATCTTTGTTCACAAATGACATGATAATCTATGTAGAAAATCTGATTAAATCAATAATAACAACAAAAATCTCACACTAATAAGTGAGTATAGCAAGGCTGAAGAATAAAAATCAATCACTTTCTTATATGCAAAAAATTAATAAGTGGAATCTGACATTAAAAACACATTATCATATATATTAACACCACAAGATAGGAAATATTTAGATATTGAACTAATAAAATATGTGCAAGATCCATATAAGAAAAACTATAAAGCTCTGATGAAAGATATCAAAGAAGAATGAACTAACTAGAAAGAAACTTCATTTCCATAGATGGGAAGACTCCATATGGTCAATAATTTCAGTCATTGCATCTTGGCCTATAGATTCAACATAATTCCAATAAAATTCCAGCAAATTACTTTGTTGATATCAAAAAATTGTTTCTAAAGAGTACATGGAGAGCCAAAAGACTTAGGATAGTCAACTCAATATTGAAGAACAAAATTGTAAGAGTGACACTACCCAACTTTCAGACTTACTATAAAGCCACAATAATCAAGACAGTATGGTATTGGTAAGTCAAGAGACAAATAGATCAATCAAAAAAAAAAAAAAATACAGAGTCTACAAATAAGCCCACATAGAGTAAATTGATCTTTGACAAAGGAGCAAAGGTAATACAATGGAGCAAAGAAAGTCTTTTCAATAGATACCACTGGAATAACTGAATATCCACATGCAAAAAAAAAAAAAAAAAAAAAATGAATCTAGACATAGACCTTACACTCTTTATAAAAGTTAACTCAAAAGTTAACTCAAAATGAGATTTAAATGTAAAACACAAACTATAAACCTCCTAGAAGTAACACAGGGAAGAATTTAGATGACCTTGGGTAAGGTGATGACTTTTTAGAAACCACACCAAAGGAACAACTCTTAGAAAAAATAATTGGAAAGCTGGGCTTCATTAAAAGTAAAAAGTTCTGCTCTGAAAAAGGCAATGTCAAGAGAATGAAAAAGCAAACCACAGACAAGAAGAAAATATTTGCAAAATGATAAATCTGATAAATGATTGTTATCTGAAATATACCCAAAAAAATCCTTAAAACTCAATAGTATGAAAGCAAAAAACCAGGTTTAAAAAAAAAAAAAAAAACCACACAACACAACAAAAACAACAACAAAAAAAACCCACAAAACTGGTCAAAGACCTGAACAGACTCCTCACCAAAGGAAATATACAAATGACAAATAAACATATGAAAAAGTGGTCAACATCATGTCAGAGAATTTCAAATTAAAACGTCAATGGGGCACCTGGGTGGCTCAGTCAGTTAAGTGTCTGCTTTCAGCTCAGGTCATGATCCTAGGATCATGGGATCAAGCCCTGCATCTGGCTCCCTGCTCAATGGGGAGCCTGCTTCTCCTTCTATTTATTGCTCCCCCGGCTTGTGCTCTCTCTCTCTCTCTCTCTCTCTGTCAAATAAATAAAATATTTTTAAAAATAAATAAATAAAACATTGAGATACTACTACCTGTGTACTAGAATGGTCCAAATCCAGAATACTGATAACACCAAATGTTGACAATGTGGAGCAACAGGAACTATCATCCATTTCTTACCTGAATGCAAAATGGTAGTCACTGTGAATGGTGGTTTGGTGGTTTCTTACAGAAGTAAACATACTCTTACTATATGATCCAGCAATTGTGCTCCTTGGTAGTTAATGAAAGAATTTGAAAAATTATAGCCAGCCACAAAAACCCCGCACACAAACATTTATACAACCTTTATTTCCATAATTGCCAAAACTTGGAAACAACCAAGATGACTATCAGCAGATGAATGGATACATAAACAAAATACCCATTCTTCTTGAATGCACACAGAACTTTTTCCAAAATAGACCACATACTAGGTCACAAATCAGGTGTCAGCCAATACCAAAAGACTGGGATTATTCCCTGCATGATATCAGACCACAATGTCTTGAAACTGGAACTCAAACACAAGAAAAAATTTGGAAGGAATTCAAACACTTGGAAATTAAAAAGCATCCTGCTAAAGAATTAGTGGGTCAGCCAGGAAATTAAAGAATAACTTAAACAATTTATGGAAACCAGTGAGAATGAAAACACACATCAGTCCAAAACCTATGGGATGCTGCAAAGGCAGTCTTAAGGGGGGGAATACAAAGCCATCTAAGCCTTTCTCAAAAATGTAGAAAAATGCCAAATACACAAGCTATGCCTACATCTAAAGGAGCTGGAGAAAGAACAGCAAATAAACCTAAATCAAGCAGGAGAGGAGAAATAATAAAGACCAGAGCAGAAACCAATGAAATAGAACCAAGAAAAACAGTAGAACTGATCAACAAAACTAGAAGCTGGTTCTTTGAATTAATTAATAAGATCAAAAAAAAATTAATAAGATCAATACACCACTGACAAAAGTTACCCAAAAGAAAAGAGAAAGGACCCAAATTAATAAAATCATGAATGAAAGGGGAGAGATAACAACTAACATCAAGGAAGTAGAAGCTATATTAGAAACTATTACCGGCAACTGTATGCCAACAAATTAAGCAACCTGGAAGAAATGGGTGCCTTCCTGGAAACTTAAAAACTACCAAGACTAAAATAGGAAGAAACAGAAATTCTGAATGGACAAATAACCAGTAATAAAATTGAAGCAGTAATCCAAAACCTCCCAAAAAGACAGAAGTTCAGGGCCAGATAGCTTCCCAGGGGAATTCTAGGAAACATTTAAGGAAGAAATAATACCTATTCTACTGAAGCTGTTCCAAAATAAATAAATAAATAAAAACAGAAGGAAAACCTCTAAACTATTTCTATGAGGCCAGATTATACTGATCCCCAAACCAGGCAAAGACCCCATCAAAAAGGAGAATTACAGACCAATATCCCTCATGAACATGGGTGTCAAAATACTCAACAAGATCCTAGCTAATGGGATCCAACAGTACATCAAAATGATTATTCACCACAAACAAGTGGAATTTATCCCTGGGAAGCAAGGGTGGCTCAACATTCTCAAATCAGTGTGGTAGAATGCATCAGTAAAGAAAAATATAAGAACATATGATCCTCTCAATTGATACAGAAAAAAAGCACTTAACAAAATACAATATTCGTTGCTGATTAAAACTCTTCAGAGTACAAGGATAGAGGGAACACTCCTCAATATCATAAAAACCATCTACGAAAGGCCTACAGTGAATATCATTATCAGTGGGAAAAAGTTGAGAGTTTTACCTTTAAGATCACAAACATAACAGGGATGCCCTCTCTCACCACTATTGTTCAACATAGTACTAGAAGTCCTAGCCTCAGCAATCAAAAAACAACAACAACAAAAAAATAAAATGTATCCAAACTGGCAAAGAAGAAATCAAACTCTCCTTCTTCCCACATGAAATGATACTTTTATGTGGAAAACCCAAAAGACTCTACCCCCCAAATTACTAGAACTCATGCAGCAATTCAGCAATGTGGCAGGATACAAAATCAATGCTCAGAAATCAGTTGCTTTTCTATACACTAACAATATAATTGTAGAAAGAGAAATTAAGGGATCAATTCCATTCACAATAGCAACAAAAACCATGAGATACCTAGGAATAAACCTAACTAAAGAGGTGAAGGATGTATATACACTAGAAACTGAAGAACACTTATGAAAGAAATTGAGGAAGACACAAAAAGATGGAAAAATATTTCATGCTCATGGATTGGAAGAATAAATATTGTTAAAATGTCTATCTTTCCCAGAGCAATTTACCCTTCCAATGCCATCCCTATGAAAATACCATTGGCATTTTTCAAAGAGCTGGAATAAACAATCCTAAAATTTGTATCGAACTAGAAAAGACCCTGAATTGCCAAGGGAAGGATTAAAAAAAAGAGAAATAAGCCTGGGGACATCATGTTGCCTGACTTCAAGCTCATATGACAAAACTGTGATCACCAAGATAGCATGGCACAAAAACAGACACATAGACCAGTGGAATAGACTAGAGACTCCAGAAATGATCCCTCAACTCTATGGTCAGCTAATCTTTGACAAATCAGGAAAAAATATACAGTGGAAAAAAGACAGTCTCTTCAATAAGTGGTGCTGGGAAAATTGGACAGCTACATATAGAAGAATGAAACTGGACCATTCCCTTACATTATATACAATGATAAACTCAAATTGGATGAAAGACCTCAATGTGAGATGGGAATCCATCAAAATCCTAGAGGAGAACATAGACAGTTACCTCTTTGACATCATCCACAGGAACTTCTTTCAAGACATGTCTCCAAAGGCAAAGGAAACAAAAGCAAAAATGAACTTTTGAGATTTCATCAAGATAGAAAGCTTCTGCACAGCAAAGGAAATAGTCAACAAAACTAAAAGGCAATCCATGGAATGGGAGAAGATGTTTTCAAATGACATTACAGATAAAGGGCTGATATCTATAAAAAACTAATCTCAAAAAACTAATAACCCAGTCACAAAATGGGCGAAAGACATGAATAGACACTTCTCTAAAAAAGACATACAAATGGCTAAAAGACATGAAAAAATCCTCAACAAAGCTAGCCATCGGGGAAATACAAATCAAAACCACAATGAGATACTACCTTACCCCAGTTAGAATGGCAAAAATTAACAAAACAGGAAACAAAAACTGTTGGTGAGCATGTGGAGAAAGGGGAACCCTCTTACATTGTTGGTGGGAATGCAAGTTGGTACAGCCACTCTGGAAAAACAGTATGGAGGTTCTTTGGGATGTTAAGAATAGAGCTACACTATAACCCAGTAGTTGCACTACTGGGTATTTACCTCAAAGGTACAGATGGAGTGAAAAGAAAGGGTATATGCACCCCAATGTTCATAGCAGCAATGTCCACAATAGCCAAACTATGGAAGGAAAAAAGATGCCCTTCTACAGATGAATGGATAAAGATGTGGTATGTGTACAAAATGGAATATTACTCGGCCGTCAGAAATGAGGAATACCCACTATTTGCATCATCATGGATGGAACTGGAGGGGATTAAGTAAGTGAAGTAGGTCAAACAGAGAAAGACATTTATCATATGGTTTCACTCATATGTGGAACATAAGCATGGAGGACCATGAGAGAAGGGAGGAAAATCCAAAGGGGGAGAAATCAGAGAGGGACATGAACCAACAAAAGACTATGGGCCCTGAGAAATAACTTGGGGATTCCAGAGGGAAGGAGAATGGGGGAAGGGGGTAACAGGATGATGGGTATTGAGGAGGGCACAAGCTGTGATAAGCACTGGGTGTTATACTTAACTAATGAATCACTGAGCACTGCATCAAGGACTAATTATGTACTATGCAGTGGCTAACTGAACATAAATAAGTATATACATACATGCATACTTTAAAAAATAAAGCATAATAAATGCTTTCTAGGAGTTCATAATCTAGAACGATCTACTGAAATATAGTAATATTAGTTCATAATAAATTCTGTCTTAATGAAAAATGTGATTTAATCAGGAATTGAGGGCTTTAAAAGGAAATTCTACTTCAACCTATTGTAAAAATAGAAACCTTCAGGCACAATGACAAGTTTGAAGACTGTCTCAGATATTTTGTGACCATACAGTCCTCTGCAGAGCTCAAATCCTGGTATTAGTCAGCTTTATAGCTCTGATGGACATCACAAACAGGAAGCCACTAAATGCTTCATCAGTGCTATATTTGGTGCTGGTTTAGCCCTTACTTAGAGAACCCTATTCCGTATTGATCCTCTTACCTCAGAAATGATATAACTATCCTTGGGGAAGTAAAAATATACAGAGCTGTGTGAGCTAAGCTTAGTTCCAGGATTTATGTCTGCAAGATATGAAATGCTAAATAGGCAAGGAAGCTCAAGAACATATTTTCATCAAAAAGGCATAGAGGCTTGTAGTCCCTGCTATACAAATAACTCCCTAGCAACCATACTGGAAATACGACCACAGAAAAAGGCGATGTATTAGAGTTGTTGATATAATTAAAAATACAGACGCACTTGACCCAAAGCCCACTGAAATCTCCTACAAGCTTCACTGGACATAAGAGAATTTAGTACAGGGAGATTATTAAGGTTAAGACCTTCCCTTCATCCCAAACCAACTATCGTAATTACACTTTAACAATAACAGTTTTTTTGGTGTGACTCTGAGGATGATTTATAGTGAGGTTCTAATTTAGTTACTTGGAATAATTTTAAGCTTCACATGGCAGAAGCAAATTAAAGGTAGAATTTTACTGAATTTAATGAGTAAAGCAGTTGTCAAAGAGTCACTATCAAGGTTTCTAAAGTAATACAATTTAATGCAGTGTCTAATCATACCTTTTGAACCAAACCAGAAATTCTGATTTTATAAATATTAACAGTTAAAAAAATTATTTAAATGATATTCATAACACCCTTTCACACATCTTATGTATGCTAAGCCATTTTTTAAAAGCAAAGCAGAGAATAATGGCATATTTACTTACCATCAT
Organism: Mustela nivalis; assembly: GCF_964662115.1. Lineage (NCBI taxonomy): Eukaryota > Metazoa > Chordata > Mammalia > Carnivora > Mustelidae > Mustela > Mustela nivalis. Next base: position 56,280,327 of record NC_139022.1, read on the forward strand.
AATTCAAATAAATGTAATTTTTAAATTCAGGATTGCCTAAGGGGCAAACTTTTGATTTCTGTTTTTGCAGAAAATCCATTTGTACAGAATATCTGGGGTTCCAAAACATTCTTTAAAAATAAAATATTAAACATTGTTTTATCGGTTTTCAACATTCAGAGTCAAGGTCTGTACAAGCTGTAACACATTTGTGGTTGCAGAATGGGATGTAAATGTTAACCTTGACAATGTAAAAACAGAAGTGTAGCTGACAGGAGAAGGGTGTTGAAATAGGAAATAAAAAGTGAGAAAAGAGTTGGAGTTCTACTACTTCAATGTACTCATTTTACAAGCAAAGAACCCAACAATCCTACCCAAAAACTGAGTTTTATGATATTATTTAAAAATTGCAAAGGTTTAGAAAAAACAAAAATCTTAATAACAAACTTTAGCATGGGAGATGGAAATGGGGCAATGGGAGTTATTACCTCAACTTTCTTAATAAGAAGTCTGTGGATGTGGTTCATTGATTTATGGAAGAGCATAGGAATAAACATATGCTTTCAAGTTATCAAAGTAGTCTTTGAAAGAGATTTAAAAGGGAAAAGCTAAAAGATTTTGCCTTTGGGGAATATAATTAGAAATAGAGAATTGTGGATGAGAAACCTATTTTTCTTCATAAACTCATCTATATTATTTAATGATTTACCATATGCATTTTTTTAAAAAAACTAATTTTTATTTTATTAAAACATTTGTCAAATAATTTATTAAAAATACTGCTATATATGCCTATTGGCATTACTTATTAATTAATATTTAGAGGAAAATACTTAAATACAATATTAGGTAACTTTACAAGCAAATGTTCATAGAGTATTTTCATCATAAATTGCCACAATACAATAAAAACTGCTTTATTCTGAAAAGCATGGTATTTTCTAATTTACTAACATTTTCCCAATAAAAGAGGTCTGTGATAGAAAACATTAATCCTACTTAACAGCTGGCACCCCACTCAGTGGTGTAACCAGGAAGAGGAACAAAGAATGTCTACACACTGAGGTGCTGTTAGGAATAGGAATGTGACAATGGAAAAGGTGTATCACTTAATATGTTGGGGCCTTAATTTCCTTTTTCATTGAATGAGAAAGTTGGGTAAAAAAGGCCTTGAAGATTGCTTCTGACTCAATGTTGTATATCATTTCCAACAAAGCAATTCATTTTATGTAATTTGAATCAAAGATTTCAAAAAATAAAAAATATCTTTGAAGTCAGTCAGCGTTACTCCCCTTGTGCTGTAGAGAGAAAAGTGAAGTCTCATGAAACTTCTAGAACCACAGAATAAGGACGGTGGAATTAGAATGAGAACCCAGATCAAAAATCCTGTGCTGCCAAGTATATCTTCTCTACTGGCCTCATTGGGTTGTCATAATAATATGCCATAGACTGGGTAGCTGATACAATAGAAATGTAATGTATTTTCTCATGGTTCTGGAATCTCAAATCAGGGTGTCAGCATGGTCAGGTTCTAGTGAGGTCTCACTTCCCAGCTTGCAGGGGGCAGCCTTCTCACGGCATGTTCAGATAGCCTTTCCTACGTGCAGATGCAAGGAGAGAATCTCTTTCTCTTCTTCTTCTTCTACAACCACGAATCCTATCCAAGGAGGATACCACCCTCGTGACCTCATTTTACCTTAATTACCTCCTAAAAGCCCTTTCTCCTAAACCAGTCGTGTTGGGGATCGATGCTTCAGCATGCTCATTTTAGGAGAACACAATTCAGTTCAGAGTGTCTTCTTTCATAAAATGGGTGACACGACTTTCACATCGTTCCTTCTGTCAAGGTAACACAACAACTTTGTCTCTGTATATCAGCCTTTCAATATGAGGGGAAAATACTTGGATATAAAAAAGGTTTGACATTGTTTCTCATTTCTCAGTGATGACTTATTTGAAAGACTAACTACACAAAGATTTGCATGTGATACATCTCACACTTTCTCCACATCAACGTGTAAATTCAAGGACACAAATGTAAAGGTGCTAAGCTATCCTGTGATAACATTCCATAATACTTACCATTAGTTACTCTAACCTAGTCTGCTTATGTAGCCCTCACTTTGTAAAATTCCCAAGGGTAAAAACTATAGACTCATACCCATTAAAGCTAATGGATTTCTAGAAAGAATAGATCTTGTTCTCAATTGGACATTTTTTTCTTTGCAGTCCAGTATCACTGGACTTACATTCTACATTCGAACTGACAGAAACAAACAATGCATTCACAGTCTGAGTCAGGTAAGGGTTATATTTTGAGTTCAAAAGTAATGAAAAGAGCTTGTTTGTCAAAGACAAAAAACATACACAATAATTGAAATGGAGAAATAAGGAGCCAAGGATGGGAAACTTGGTTCTGGAGGAAACTGCTACTTAAAGTACGTGTCTAGAAATGGGAAGAGACACACAAAATCCATGAAGCTACAGAGAGTGCAATGTGTTCAGTCAAAACATAAAAACATATATAAGAGAAAAGTGTGCACACTATAAATCCAGCAGGAAATACTTTAGGAGGGGTTTAGAGACAAAGGGCCAAAGGTCAAGGAGATTTATATGACTTCATCTTTACAGATCATGTGAGAGGACAATATGGTTATAGTAATAAAACCTCCTTTCTTCAGCCTCCTCACCCTATAACCACTTCCATCAGCTTAGCGAGTCAGCCCCTCCTTCCATCCCAAAGCACCCACGGCAGATACCTTTACCATAACCCCATACATCATCTTGTGCTGCTTTTTCAAATGTGGTTCTCCCACCATCCGCATCAGACTCACCTCCACCATTGCCCAGCCCACCCGCCCCTACACGCTTGTTAAAAACACAGATTCTTTGGCAGCCCTCTAGAATAGATCTAAGGATGTGCTCCGCAATCTGCATTTTTTTCTTGCCTTCCAGTTGATTATTCTGTACCCTATCTTTTAAAAAGCACCACTATCTTTTGAGCTGTTAGCTAGTCTCTCACCAAACTGTAAGTACCTTTGATGACCGGTACTGTGATTTATCTGTCTCTTTATTGCCTTGCCATGTTGCCTGGGACCCTGAGGAGCACCTTTCAGTAAGCAGAAGGTAGGGAAGTGGAACTCATCAAATAGCTCATTAAATCCAAAGAATGGGATAAAATCTTCAAAGATGTAATAAGAAAGAAATTATTTTGGGTTCTGATTCAGAACTGACTCCATACTTCACTACTGTTCCTGAAACATTTACTAATCTTGCTCCATGGGAAACCAAGTGAAACCAAGTTGATACTCCAACAAGTTTTGTCTCCTGAGTATGGTGACTCAGGAAAGACTCAGTGGTGGGCTTTTCTGGATGTCAATGAGGAGTGGTCGGGGTAATGATCACTGGAGAAACCAAGAGGCTCTTCACTTAAAGGAATTTCAGAGAAAGACTTGCAGCTGAAGCTGAGGTGAAGAAGAAAACCACATGAGAAGCAAGCTGTCAAAATGAAGCATCTAGGACTCACACAGGAAGCCACACACCAGAGACTGACCCTGCCTTTAAGTTGATTCCTACCTTGAAACTGTATCTGAGAAAGTAGACATGAAGACTGGAGGTGACTTGTCCAGAAAGAACACTGGGATGACACGTGGCCAGTGGGAAAACACAACATGAATAATAAGATTATAATTTAAAGCTGTGAAATCTTGACTCCCACCCTAAAATATGTAGGAGCTGAAGAGGAGAGTTAGACTGGGCGACTGGTCTTCCAGTAAAAGAGCATTTAGGTTTGTAAAACCAGAATACACTACCTGCCCAAGGAGACAAGCTGTCAAATACAACAGAAATGCTAGATCATGTCCAGCTTAAGTGGTCATGTCTGCCTGTGGGTCAATCTAATTATGGTACCAACATCAAAAGGGAGTATATTTCAAATTAGATTTCTGGAGAAAACATCTTTAAACTCATTTTCTCATTGTTGTGAGCTGTACAGGTGGAAAATATTTATCCCTTTACACAAGGAGTATCAACCTCTGGTACATTCTGAGGCTTAAACTCAAAGCAGAAGGCAGCTGAGAGCTGATGAGCAGTCCAGAGTGGAACTGGAGAGAGAGGTCTCTTACATCCAAGTAGCTGAGCGCTCCCAGAGAAAACTACCCAACCTTGCTTCTGATGACCTGGTATTCCTTTCTATGACTCTATTCTGATTCTACTCACAGTTCCACGATAGTTATTTTAGATCAACTTCCTAAGCCCTGACCCCAACCACTCTCCCTATCACATGAATCTGGCCACATCATATGGTACGTCATAGAAAAAAATAAGAGGCCAGGAAGTAGAGCTTCTTCACCTTCCTGTTTGCCCTCTTCCCCACCCAGGAAAGGAAATTATCCATACACACACTCACCTCCTCTTCCCCATTTCAGTGGGAGGTGAGGGAGTTCTCCCTAGGCTCATCCTGGCTTGCATTCTTCATCTGACTTCTGGGTTCCTTACCCTCACAGCCATTCAGGCACTTGGCCTCAATTATTACCAACTTCTACTCTGTTTCATCTGTTTCCAAGTCCTCAGATGTACTTGAGTTCTGATCTTATAAAAAATACCGTGTTTATTTCTATCTCTCATAGTCAGACTTCTTTAAAGAATAATGTACACTCGCTGTGTCTAAATCTAACCTGTTTGCTCCTCAACTCCTTATTGCCTGTATCCCATGCTCTGAATCTACCTTTTCACTGGAATTACTCTTACCGAGGTGTCTGATCACTTAGAACAACCAAACCCAGTAGTTACTCCTTAGCCTTGACTTCAGGGGGAGCACGTGGCACTGCTAGGCACCCCTTCCTTCTGACTCACTGATCTCTCTCAGGTCTGTGATGTCTCTTTCTGCCTCTTCCTCATGTGCATGCATTTTCCTCCTGCCTATCTGAAGATGTTCCCTCCAAGTCCTCTTAGAAGACTTGGCTGCTGTATCTCTATGAATGTTCCCCCAAAACCCTAATCTTGGTCATGTTTTCTTGCACTCTACCTCCCTCCCGGTGTCTTGTCCATGTAACCATCAGACTATATTCCAATGACTCCCCACCTCCATCATAGAACCTTCCCCTGAGTTTCAAAACAATATACACCTCACACTCATTATATCCAAGCCTAAAATAACCCTCTCTGCTCATGCCCCTTGACCCCCAAATCTATTATATTGTCCGGATTCCCTTCCTTGCTTAAGCATACAATCATTGCCTTTGTCATATAACAAATTGGGAAATTCTTTGTTTTTCAAAAATATTTAAAATTGCCATCTCATATACAGTACCCAAAGTCAATTATACTAGTTTCTAAGTAGAATAACATAATCTTCAGTAAGCTATATTTTATATATGTTACCTACTGGTATCTAGCTCAATAGCATGTTTTTGTCTGGTCATTTGCCTCTGAACTATTTGGCAGAAAATATATATGGCTTGAAAAAGCAAAAAGATTAAAGTAAAATATCCATTAGTTTATTAATATGGTCACAGAGTAGAAATGCTCTATTTTATGAGTAGTACATGTGATGGGATTTTTAAGTTTTTGAGTATGGTCTTGATAACTCAAATTATTTTGTAATTGCTTTATATAATAAGCCATATTATAATTTCTCCACACGGCATAAATTTAGGATCAATATCCCCCCCCCTATTTCTATTTATTTCTATTCTATATATTTCTATCTAATATCCCATATTTCTGAAAGTTATCCATCTCACAGAAAAATTAAAATAATTGAATTGTGAATACCTATATGCCTAGATTCTCCTCTATCACTTGTGTTATATTTGCTTTATCACATATCAATCCATCTAGCCTTGTATTAATCCATCTTTTTTCAAAGTAGGCTGTAGATATTTGTACACTTCACCCCTAAATATTTGAGCATGACTATTATTCACTACATTTATCTTAAGGAAGGTGATTTTCCATGTATCGCATGCACACATCTTCAGTGGTACTCTAAGCACTACTCATTCTCCACTCTTCCTTCTTCCTCCCCACCCACTCCTACCCAGTCATCCTCCACATTTCTCAACTCCCTTCCCTCTCCTCCAGGCCCACAGCTTTAGTTCATAGTTTTGTCATTTCTCATCTGGATTACTGAAAAGTCAGCCAGTATCTTCCATTTTAATTCATTCTTGTAGCAGTCAAGGTGATTTTTTCAAACCAAAAATCTCATGTTCTTTTCTGTTTAAATTCCATTGATAATTCTACCTCCAAATATTTAGAGGAAACTTTAGGATACTCTCATCTCCTGATCACAGTATAGCAGGGTCTGACCTTGTCTATTTCTCTGGCCTCATTTCTTGCCACTTCCCCACCTTTCTTAACCTGTTCCCAGCAGCTCCTTCTCACATAAACACAAGTCACCAAAGATATAAAATTCTCTGCAGTATTTCATGCGCCTCAGGCTTTGTACTTTCTTCCATGGTTTTCCTTCTGTCTCCAATGCCTTGCTCTCCCTTCTTCATTCGGCTACTCCCTTCTCACTCTCCCTGACTCCCTTCTGCGTTACCTCCTCCCCTGAGCCCTGCAAGTCCACCCTGTACCCTCAACACAGACTTGGCGGATGCCCTTCTCAGGTTTTCCTGAACATCATGTCGACATACATATTTGTCTTAGAATTTTTGCTCCACTGTTTGCTTGTCAGTGATCCCAACCAGTCTGTAGCTTCTTAGGGGCAGGGAGCACATCCTGCTCCTGGAATCCTTTGTTCCAGATATAAATGCTCAACGAACGTTGATAGGAGCAAAGCAGACAGGAGGAAGGCTGGGGTATTTACGAGATATTTGAGAATATTTAGCATTCAAGGTGAATGGAGGGAGAGTGTTAATCCAACAAAACATTTAATATAAATTTAAACCCAAAGGGCCACCTTTAGCCTACATCAGCACTTCCCTGTGACCTCAGGCAAAATATAGGTAAGAAGAAGATCATGAGCCAGTTGTTACCTTTTTACATTTTTTGTTGTAATAAAATGCATGTAGCATTAAATTTATCCTCCTAATCACTTTTCAGTGTGTAGTTCAGTAGCGTTAAGTGCGTTCACTTTGTTGTGCCCATGCCACTTCTAATTATATAAATGCAAGATTATATCTTTCTTTGTAAAAAGGACAAATAAAGGTATTAAGAAAGCTCTGACTCAAGGTAGCTAGATTCTTGCCTCAAGTACTTGTAGCAGCTATGCAGGAGCTGCCCTAAGGCTGTACCACTAATTACCAGGCAGCAGTTTCTAGAGCTGAAGGCAAAACTGTCAAATCTCAGTAATTGGAGGGTGTTTTCTTCCAAAGGACAAGTGCATCAGACTACATTTATGGTGTTAAGAATCCCATGGGCTTCACACCTGCCGGTGGCAGCCAGTCTACCTTAGGCCTGACCCTGATTATCCAACTGACTATACACGAGGTGATTTTAGAGACCCAAAGTATGCCATCAGTTGAATAGCATACTATCCCGCATTTTATCCAAGAAAATGAATCTTCATCTAGCCCTGAATTTCTCTGGACTGGACTATTTGGCAATCCTCCACAGCAGAAGAGTAAGAAAAGAGATAAGAAATGTGAAATACATTGACAGTATCTGAATTCAGGCAGTTGATAGAGTCATTGCACTGATTCTACCATAGTCACTTCGCGGCATGGATCAAGTCCGTATCCACTAGAAGCCAGACCAAGTGTATTACCCAACAATACAAAGCTTTGGGCCACATGAGGGACTTAGAAAAGAACGCAAAATGAATCCGTCCCCAGCTATTTATTGAGGCTCTAATATGGACCAGAAGTGTGTTAAACACTATAGCATTAAAATTAGCATACTTGGCTCCCATATTTCAGAAATAAAACCTTTAGACCATAGAAAATCTGATAATAAGTAATATAAACCAGCAAGCAAAATTCACCATAGTCATTTCTTCAAAATTCAGAGTATAAACTGAGGGTACATTGACTACAAAGGTAATCTCCAAGGAAGGAAGACACGGAAAGATTTGGGATGGTTACTCAGAATTGGATGATGATTTTCACAATTAATTGATTACTTTTCTTGGTCTGGGATATATTCTGATTGTAAGAAACGGGATCTTTCAACCACTCTTAAGCAAGTAGTTGTATTTACTAAAAAGATACATGGATATTTCACTGAACTCAGATGGCAGAAAATATCCCTAAGCCACACCAGGCAAGGAAAGAAGCAAGAACATGGGAGTTAGGAACTGTGATGACAATCACCATGGCCCTAGAAGATAAGATGCTCCCATTTCCACATTTATTGCTCTGTCTCCTCTATTCTCCTTCTCTGCAGATAGGCCTTCTCTACCTTGGGATGCACACGGCCCAAATATGACACACACACACCCGTTTTTCTATTCCCTCATCTCCAATAGGGATGAACTAAAGTCTCTGAACCTAATTCCAAATTCTTAAGTGGAGAAACTGATGAGAATAGTTTAGGTCAAGTCTTCATTCCCTGATGTTTGTTACTTACGACTTTTTCCGAAGACTCTGCTTCCTAGGACTCCAGAAGTGAGGCTGTATCATGATGTCTACCCATGGGGTTGCAAAAATGCCTCAGCACTTAACAACAGCATTCTGATTCGTCCAGTAACCAAGTGAAGTTATAGAAACGTGAAGTGAGAATATTTGGTTCCAAATTCTTAAGTTATCAGATCAATATTATTGATTTTCATCCAACCCAACAAAAAGCACATGCACTTCTTTTTAGGTGAAGAGTTCCAAGCACATCCTTAGGATATTTAATTTCTACTCTGCTTGCCTTCCCTCCCCCCACAAAAGTTAAATTTATCTTTACTTACTGGAAAAAGTAGTCTGTGTAGTTGTTCTCATCATCCGTGTGGGAGCCTCTATCTGGAAGTCTAAGCATTTACTGACTTCAGAGACGGTGGCAACACGCAGACAGAACATCTAAACCACCATTTCTCACCACAGATGCTTTGTGTTAGAGGATAGGAGCTGTGCTTAGAACAAATGCCAGAAGGCACTGAAGTACCAATTACTAACTATTTAAGGACAATGCCATCTCCAGAATGGAATACGGTTCACAATTATGAAAAAAGTTGATTCTGTTGCAATAGTTAAGTATTTCCACACTGTCCCTAGCAAGCCTTTATAATCTGCATTAATCACAAGTTTCTTTGGGGATTCTTGTCTAGGGATAAGCTTAAACCATTAATTAAGTCACTGTGTGTGTGATGCTGGAGTTGTTCCCTCCTTGTTTATAATACATACTTGTCTACTGGTCTGAATGAGGAGAATGGGACACAGATGCCCAAGCTGCCGCCTCTGAGAAACCTAGACTGTGGGGTGCTGCCTTGTTATGGGCTGAATTGTGTGTGTCTCCCCAATTCCAGCTTCACATATATTAAAGTGCTAACAGTCAGGACTTGAGGGTGTAACTATATTTGGAGATAGAATCCTTAAAGAGGTAATTAAGTTAAAATGGGATTGGCGGGACAGGACCTAACCTAATCTGACTGATGTCTTTGTAAGAGGAGGACATTTGGACACACAAAAGTTCTCCAGGGATGCCAGAGCATGGAGAAGTGACCAGATGAGGACACCATGAGGCGGCCTTCTACAAGCCAAGGAGAGAGGTCTCAGAAACTAAATGTGCTGATAATTTGATATTAGACTCCAAAGCTGTGAGAAAATAAATTTCTAGTGGTTAAGCCACCCAGACTGTAGTATTCTGTTATGGCAACCCTAGAAGACTAATATACTCCTCCCTGAGAGATTTTAGTATCAGAGGATTCTCTAACCTCCTTCTTCAGGATGACTCATTCACAGGTTTAACTGTATATGACCCCGACTTAGACTGTTTCTTATACTAGATATGGAGAAACCTTGAGATATTCCCACAACACTCATTCCCTCAAGGCATCCACAGACTGGAATAAAGAGTAGCAACCTCCTTTACATGAGAGAGACATTTCTCAATCTCACACGATCCCCAATATTACCTACTGTCATATACCAAATTGTTGCACACATTTATAACATCTGTCTGACCTCTGTAAGCATTTGAGCCCCTAGAATGTTTTGCTCAGAAACAGGTTGCACAGTGCTTCTATCAATGTGCAGAGACATTGATCAGGCATCCCAGGGTGACCAGGCAACAACAGGCCCATTAAAAACATTTCCTCTAAAGCCAGATAACACTGATTTTTTGAATACACTTCTGAAGACCTAACAGAGTCACAGAATCAAAAAGCAATAATTCTCTGGCCATTGCTGTCACTGAGGTAGAGTCACCTTGTATACATATCAGCTAACAAAAATGAGGCTATCCTTCCCTTTTCCACTTGCTTTTTCAAAATATTATCACCTAAGGGGCACCTGGGTGGCTCAATCAGTTGAGTGTCTGACTCCTGATTTCAGCTTGGGTTGTGATCTTGGGGTGGTGAGATCAGGCCCCAGGTCAGGTTCCACGCTGGGTGTGGAGCCTTCTTGGGATTCTCTCTCTCCCTCTCCCTCTGCCCCTTCCCACACCCTCATTCATATTCTCTCTCTCTCTCTCAGTCATTATATGTACAAAGGGAGATAATTTGGTTTGGTATGAACCAGGGATTTGAGTTGTTGCAGGACTTTTTAGTCAAGAATTGAAAAGATTAATTTTGTCCCAGATAAGGTTGGTCGAAATGTTGTACTTTGCCAGTTTGTGAAGCCATCCAGCAATACTTTAGTTAATCCTCAACTCATTTATAATGGTGGGAATAAGTACTAGTGCCTCTAGAGATGCTCTGTGAGCCCAGCCTACTATCCAGGTCAGGGAGAATCCCCAGAGGAAAAAGCCCAGGTTGTCCTAGAGATGGCAGAGCCACAGAACAGCAGCAGGAATCTCTGTGTCTGTCTCTCCCTAGCCCTCTCCATCCCTTTCTCTTCCTCTTATTCCTTTCACATTCATTCCTTCTCTCCTCCTAAAGCAGATCGAAAAGATATTCAGAGGGAGGGGTTCCTCAACAACCAGAGTTCAAGGGCAATTGCTTTGGGAGGATGCTCAAGACTTCCTCAGAACTTGCAATGGAATTTCACTGGCACAAGCACTAAAGACTTCAAAGAAAAGAGCCAGCATCTCAGCACTGAACAGTTTATCCACAGATAAACTGAGGATGCCAAAGGTTCATTTGTTCAAATGGCCAAATACTAATTCAGTGGTCTGCCTGGACAGAAGCTAGACCCGTACTTCCTACAAATCCACACAACAATAGCCTCTCCCACATATGTCCACTTACCACCCTTCTCACACACAACTACCACCACCACACACACCACCAACCACCACACACTTACACACAGTCACCACTCACAACACACATACCAGCAGATACCTTAATCTGTTAATACTAGTGTTACACATACAACACTAATCAAAACACACACACACACACACACACATTGCAAGAGGCACATTACAAAAAGCCATTGCAAAAATGCATCTCTCATAAATGAGTCAAAAACAATGTGAAAAACAAGAAGCATCAACAAAATCATCTCAATCTCTGTTCTGTTTTGTTTCAGAATCTCCACCTCTGATTTACACTAACCCAGACTTTAACATTGACTAGTGAAGGGCAATGTCTAGTACATTTGATAATAACCATTTCTTCCATCTTTCCCCTATGTTTTTGTCTGATTGTTCCCGAGTCTAAGCCATTTAGGCAGGGGGGTCTGCTGTAGTATTCTTTTCTCAGTGTGTACTCAAGAAACAAAGGCACAGCAGTACACTGTCACTGAGTGGCAGACCACATCCTCACAATGCCTGTCTTCTTGCCCAAAAGCAATGAAAGCTTCTTTCCTAATAGAATAATTCAGTGGAAGGTAATCAAGCCACTTTGGAAGGGCCTATATTACGTGAAATATGGGGTGTGATGGGGGCAGTGCTTATAGTGTTTTCAGAAATAAAAATTAGACACATGCCCTCATCTAATTTGGAAAGAGACTGTCCAAAAGCAGTCTATTTATGATTATACCAAGCCTAATGTGCCAGATGATTGTGAGCCCCCTTTTCCCCTTCTGCTGCCTACTCATTCTCTGTTTTACTGCTCATTACCTTCTTCATCAATGTGTAAGAGAGAAAGGTCATGGTGATATGTCTGTCAATCCCTTTTGTTTTATCTTCATAGCTCTGCAAAAAAAAAAAAAAAAAAAAAAAAATTCAAGAGGAATAAGCTGAAACACACATAAGACCTTAGGATCACCTGAAGATTTTTATTAACCCTGTGCCCTTTGCCCCCCCCCCACTTTGTACAGTGAATGTAGTCTGCATAAACCTTGCATGAGATAAATGTGCCATATTTCTCCACCCTTGGCTCAGTATAAGAAATGCTCCAACAGCAACTTGGCAAATGAAAGTAATCAATAAAAGCCACTACGAAGGTCTTGGTAACCCAAACTATGATCTGTCCCATATTCTTCTGTCAAGTTCTAAGTCATCCACACCAAAGTTCTCAAAGCACAATGTCTCTGGTAGGATTTGACATAAAAGAGAACCGCATGTCTGACTCCGTGATGCCATCGTTGCACAGACAACTGTTGTCAGTTGTGGCCACTGATAAACTTTATGTGACATAAAGAAAGCCACAGGGATTTTATGAACTTCAGTAAATGTAACTGTAATAGATTCATTGCCCAACTTCATGATGGCATCAATGAGAGTTATACATATGGGATTTTCAAACTGTTCAAGGAGAATTTTAACATTCCAGTGTTTGAGAGTGATTAATGATCAATTAATGGCTAATATAATCAGTACAATTAATTAATGATTCATACAATCAGTTCTATATTACACATTGTATAAAGTATAAATAGACTGAAAGGTTATGTTAATTGAGGATATTTTGCACTTACATATGTAGACTTTTCTTTGTTAGGTGCATAATCAATTGGGCTGTATGATATAGAATGGATAGATTGCCAATTATTATCAATGATATTTACTCCATTGTTCAAATATAGAGCATTTAAACTAATCCCTACAGCATTTTCCAAAGCTCTTTTTTGTTTTGATCAATATTTGCCTTCTCTATACTGTAATATTTTGGAAACCATCTCAAGTTTGATCAAGAATACTGACTCAAGAGGAGGAGAAGGAAGATGGCAGAAGAGTGGGAGACCTAAATTTCACAGAGTCCCAGGAGTTCAGCTAGCTATCAAAACATTCTGAACACCAACAAACTCAACAGGAGACTGAAGAAAAGAACAGCAATTCTAGGAACAGAAAAGCAACCACTTTCTGGAAGGTAGGAGGTGAGGAGAAGTGAATCTGAGATAACATACGGGAAGATAGACCATGGGGGAAGGGGCCAGCTTCTGGCAAGCAGTAAAGCAGTGGAGCACAAAATTGAAACTTTTAGAACTCTGCTCCACTGAGGGATGTCACTCCAGAGTCTAAAAATGAGGGGTGGAGAACTTGTGGGGACAGTGTGGTCTCAGGACCCATCGGGTCACAAAATGACCAGGGGTGCCTGAGTGTAGCAGAGTTCCCAGGTATCAGAGCAGGGACAACAGCTGCAGAGTCAAAGAGTGTGGTGTCAGCTTGGGGTTACCTTAAACCATGATCCAAGGCACAGTCAGACCACTGCTCTTCAAGCAGGGACCCCTGGAAGATCCAGGGAGACCCCCTCCTTCCTCCTCTGGGAGGAGTGGCACAAGGAGTGTGCTTCAGGAATCTGTTGGATTTGGAGACTCCAAACAGGGCCATGCACCAGAGTTAGAAACACTTGATAAGGGGCCAGGTGAGCATGGAGTGTGGCCAGAGACCAGGGAGAGAGGAGGGATTAATTGCTATTCTCTGAGGGTGCACTGAGGATTGGGGCCCTGAGCTCTGGCTCCTCTGGGTGGGAGATTGGGAGGCTGCCATTTTCATTCCCAGTCCTCCAAAGCTATACAGAAAGCCTTCAGGGAACAAAAGATACCAAGAGCAAAAAAGCAGATTACTTTGCCTGGCCTCTGGCAAGGGCAGTGCAATTCTTCCTCAGGCAAAGACATTTGAGAGTCACAGCAACAGGTCCCTATCCTAGAAGATCAACAAGAACATCCAGCCAAGACCAAGTTCACCCATCGATGAGAACTGTAAAACTTCAGAGCTACGGGAATACAGCACATAGAATTCATGGCTTTTTCCCCATGATTCTTTAGTCTTTCAAAGTTAATTTATTTTATTTTATTTTTTTCTTATTCTATTTTTAAATGTTTCCTCTTTCCTATTTTAATGTTTTTTAAACTATTTTATCTTATCAATACCTTTTTTAAAAATCTTTTTAAAATTTTCACTGTTATACTCATATTCTATCCCTTCATTGTATTTCACCTTATTTTTAGTATACATATATGAGTTTCTTTCTTTAAAATTTTGGGATACAGTTTCTTCTAATAGATCAAAATATACCCTAAATCTAGCATATGGCTTTGTTCTAGTCTCTAGCCTGATAACATTCTTTCCTCATTTTGTTTTCTTTTCTCAACCAACTTCTTATCAATTTCTTTTCCAGAATCTTTTTAAATTTTCACCTTTGCAGTCATATTCCATCCCTGCATCATGTTTACCCTTATTTTGGTATATATATATAAGTTTTTCTTTCTTTAAAATTTTGGGAGGCAGTTTCTTCTAACAGACCAAAGTACACCCAGAACCAAGTGTGTAGCTGTGTTCTCTTCACCAGTCTAAAAAAAATTAAAAAAAAATATGTATGTATGTATATATATGCCCCTGCTCTTTTTTCTCTCTTCTCCACCCGTTTTTGGTCTCTTCTGATTTGCTTAGTGTATATTTTTCTGGAGTCGTTGCTACCCTTTTAGTATTTTATTTTTTCAGTCATCTATTCTTATCTGTATAAAATCATAAGGTGGGAAAAATCACCACAGAAAACAGAACAAGAGGCAGTACCGATGGCTAGGGACCTAATCAATACAGACATTAGTAATATGTCAGAACTAGAGTTCAGAATAACGATTCTCAAGGTGCTAACTGGGCTGGAAAAAAAAACATGGAAGATACTAATGAATCCCTTTCTGGAGAAACAAAATCTCTTCCTGGAGAAATAAAGCTATTAATGATGTGCAATCAAAATGGAGGCTCTTACTGCTAGGATAAATGAGGCAGAAGAGAGAATAAGTGATATAGAAGACCAAATGATGAAGAATAAAGAAGATGAGAAAAAGAGAGACAAACAAATACTAGGCCACAAAGGCAGAATTCAAGAGATAAGGGATATCATAAGATGAAACAATTTTAGAATAATTGGGATCCCAGAAGATGAAGAAAGAGAGAGGGGGGCAGAAGGTTATTGGAGTAAATTATAGCAGAGCATTTCCCTAATTTTGCAAAGGGAACAAGAATTAAAATCCAGGAGAAACAGAGAACACCACTCAAAATCCATAAAAATAGGTCCACACCCCATTATCTAATAATAAAACTTACAAGTCTCAGTGACAAAGAGAAAATCCTGAAAGTAGCTTGAGATGAGAAGTCTGTAACATACAATGGTAGAAATATTAGATTGGCAGCAGACTTATCCACAGAGACCTAACAGGACAGAAAGGACTGGCATGATATATTCAGATCACTAAAAGAGAAAAATATGCAGCCAAGAATACTATATACAGCTAGGCTATCTTTGAAAATAGAAGGAGAGATAAAAACCTTCCAGGATAAACAACTAAAAGAATTTTCAAACAGCAATCCAGCCCTACAGGAAATATTGAAGGGGGTCCTCAAAGCAAAGAGAGAGCCTAAAAGTAACAGACCAGAAAGGAACAGAGACAATACATAGTAAGAATCATCCTACAGGCAATACAATTCATATCTTTCAGTAGTTACCCTGAATGTAAATGGACTAAATGTCCCAATCAAAAGACACAGGGTATCAGAATGGATAAAAAAGACAAGACCCATCAATATGCTGTTTGCAAGAAACTCATTTTAGACCCAAAGACACCTCCAGATTTAAAGTAAGGGAGTGGAAAACAATTTACTATGCTAATGAACATGAAAAGAAAGCTAAGGTGGCAATCCTAATATCAGATAAATTAGATTTTAAGCCAAAGACTACACTAAGAGATGAGGAAGGACAGTATATTATACTTAAAGGGTCTGTCCAACAAGAAGATATAACAACTTTAAATACCTATGCCCCTAACATGGGAACAGCCAATTATATAAACCAATAACAAAATCAAAACAACACATTGAAAATAATACAATAGTAAGGGACTTTAACACCCCCTCTCACTGAAATGGACAGATCATCTAAGCAAAGATCAACAAGGAAATAAAGGCTTTAAATGACACACTGGGCCAGAGGGACATCACAGATATATTCAGAACATTCCATCCCAAAGCAACAGAATACACATTCTCCTGTAGTGTATAGGGAACATTCTCCAGAATAGATCACATCCTGGGTCATAAATCAGGTCTCAACTGGTACCAAAAGATTGGGATCATTCCCTGCATATTTTCAGACCACAATTCTTTGAAACTAGAACTCAACCACAATAGGAAGGTTAGAAAGAATTCAAATACATGGAGGCTAAAGAACATCCTACTAAAGAATGAATGAGTCAACCACGAAATTAAAGAAGAATTTAAAAGATTCATGGAAACAAATGAAAATGAAAACACAACTGTTCAAAATTTGGGGGCTATCGCAAAGGTGGTCATGTGAGGAAAGTATGTAACAATATAAACCTTTCACAGGAAATAAGAAAGATCTCAAATATACAACCTACTAACACTACACCTAAAGAAGCTAGAAAGGGAACTGAAAATAAAGCCTAAACCCAGCAAGGAGAAGAGAAATAGTAAAGATCAGAGCAGAGATTAATGAAATAGAAACCAAAAGAACAGTAGAACAAATCAATGAAACTAGGAATTGGTTCTTTGAAAGAATTAATAAGGTTGATAAACCCCCAGCCAGACTTATCAAAAAGAAAAGAGAAAGGACCCAAATTAATAAAATCATGAATGAAAGAGCAAAGATCACAACCAACATCAAAGAAATACAGACAATTATAAGAACATATTATGAACAACTATACACCAGAAAATCTCACAATCTGGAAGAAATGGAAGCATTCCAAGAGACTTATAAACTACCAAAACTGAACAAGAAGAAATAGAAAACCTGAACAGACCCATAACCAGTAAGGAGATTGAAGCAGTCATCAAAAATCTCCCAACAAAGAAGAGCCTATGGCCAGACAGCTTCCCAGGGGAATTCTACCAAATATTTTTAAAAGAATTAATACTTATTTTCTCATGAAACTGTTCCAAAAAATAGAAATGGAAGAAAAACTTACAAACTCATTCTATGAGGCTTACAAACTCATTCTATCATTACTTTGATCCCCAAACCAGACAAAGACCCCATCAAAAAGGAGAATTAGAGACCAATATCCTTGATGAACACAGATGTGAAAATTCTCACCAATACTAACCAAGAGGATCCAACAATACATTAAAAGGATTATTCACCACAACTAAGTGGGATTTACTTCTGTGCTGCAAGGTTGGTTCAACATCCACAAATCAATAATGTGATACATTAATAAAAGAAAGAACAAGAACCATATGATACTCTCAATAGATGCTGAAAAAAACACTTAAAAAGAACAGCATCCTTTCTTGATCAAAACTCTTCAAAGTGTAGGGATAGACGGTACATACCTCTAGTATCACAAAAGCTATCAATGAAAAACCCACAGTGAACATCATTCTCAATGGGGAAAAATGGAGAGCTTTTCCGCTAAGCTCAGCAGCACAGCAGGGATGTCCACTATCACCACTGCTATTCAACATAGTACTAGAAGTTCTAGCCTCAGCAATCAGACAACAAAAAGAAATAAAAAGGCATCCAAACTGGCAAAGAAAAAGTCAAACTCTCACTCTTTGCAGATGACATGATACTTTACAAGAAAAACCCAAAAGACTCCACATCAAAACTGCTAGAACTTGTACAGGAATTCAATAAATTGTCAGGATATAAAATCAATGCACAGAAATCAGTTCCATTTCTATACACAAACAATAAGACAAAAGAAGAGAAATTAAGGATCTGATCCCATTTATAATTGCACCAAAAAGCACAAGATACGAGGGAATAAATCTAACCAAAGAAGCAAAGAATCTATACTCAGAAAACTATAAAGTAGTCATGAAAGAAATTGAGGAAAACACAAAGAAATAGAAAAATGTTCATCCTCATGGACTGGAAGAAAACATATTGTGAAAATGTCTATGCTACATAAAGCAATCTATACATTTAATGCAATCCCTATCAAAATACTATCAATATTTTTGAAAGAAATGAAACAAATAATCCTAAAATTTCTATAGAAACAGAAAAGACCCCTAATAGCTAGAAGAATGTTGAAAAAGAAAACCAAATTTGGTGGCATCATAATTCCATATTTCAAGCTCCATTACAAAGCAGTAATCATCAAGACATCAAGACTGGCACAAAAACAGATAGATCAATGGAACAGAATAGAGAGCCCAGAAATGGACCTCAACTCTACGGTCAACTAATCTTCAACAAAGCAGGTAAGATGCACAATGGAAAAAAGACAGTCTCCTCAACAAATGTTGTTGGGAAAATTGGACAGCTACAAGCAGAAGAATGAAACTGGACCATTTCCTTACACCACACACAAAAATAGAGTCAAAATGGATGAAAAACCTCCATGTGAGACAGGAATTTATCAAAATCCTTGAGAACACAGGCAGCAACCTCTTCGACCTCAGCTTCAGCAACATCTTCCTAGAAACAACACCAAAAGCAAGGGAAGCAAAGGCAAAAATGAACTATTGGGACTTCATCAAGATCAAAAGCTTTTGCACAGCAAAGAAAACAGTCAACAAAACCAAGAAGATAGAATGGGAGAAGATATTTGCAAATCACATATAAAATAAAGGGCTAATATCAAAAATCTATAAAGAACTTACCAAACTCAACACCCAAAGAACAAATAATCCAATCTAGAAACGGGCAGAAGACATGAACAGACATTTCTCCAAAGAAGACATCCAAATGGCCAACAGACACATGAGAAAGTGTTCAACATCACTCAGCATCAGGGAAATAGAAATCAAAAGCACAGTGAGATACCACCTCACACCAGTCAGAATTGCTAAAATTAACAAGTCAGGAAATGACAGATGTTGGGGAGGATACAGAGAAAGGGGAACCCTCCTACATTGTTGGTGGGAATGCAAGCTGGTGTAGCCACTCTGGAAAACAGTATGGAGGTTCTTCAAAAAGTTGAAAATAGAGCTACCCTATGGCCCAGCAATTGCACTAATGGGTATTAACCCTAAAGATACAAAAGTAGTGATCCGAAGGGGCACGTGCACCCAAATGTTTATAGCAGCAATGTCCACAATAGCCGAACTATGGAAAGAACCTAGCTGTCCATCAACAGATTAATGGATAAAGAAGATGTGGTGTGTGTATGTATATATATATACACACACACAGTGGAATACTATGTAGCTATCAAAAAAAAAAACCCCAAATCTTGGCATTTGCAATGACGTGGATGGAACTAGAGGGTATTATGCTAAGCGAAATAAGTCACTCAGAGAAAGATAATATCAAATGACCTCTCTGATATGAGGAATTTGAGAGGCAGGGCAGGGGATCGTGGTGGGTAGGGAGGGAATAAATGATACAAGATGGGATCGGGAGGGAGACAAACCATAAGAGACTCTTAATCTCAGGAAACAAACTGGGGGTTGCTGGGGGGTTGGGAGGAGGGATACAGTGGCTGGGTGATGGACATTGGGGATTGGGGAGGGTATGGGCTATGTTGAGTGCTGTGAAGTGTGTAAGACCGATGATTCACAGACACGTACCCCTGAAATAAATAACACATTGTATGCTAAAATAAATAACACATTGTATGCTAATACAAAAAAAATATGAAAAAAAATATGAACTGTAATTCACCTACAACCTAAAAACACCCAAAATGTTATCATTCCCTTCATTTTTAAGGCCACTAGGTTATCACTCATTTATGAGTATTATTGCTTGTGGTATAATAACTTCACTCCAAAGGGCAAGGGGAAAACAGCTAACATTTTTTTCTCTCTTCAGAGATCATCAGAAGTCAAAATGCACAATGGCTGGGGAGCTGAGGGTTTACGAATATGCAGAAGGGAGCTTGCTATCCCAGGCTTTTTCTAAGAATGTATTCTGATTCTAATGATTTTAGCTAAGCTTGGATAAGGAAAGTTAGAAAACACTAATGAATATATTTACTTCATGCACTAGGTCACTGTCTGAAATCAGATTTTCATCCACTCACAATAACAACTTAATGTGTATTAATAGACACTGGCTAGATTTATCAAGAATTAATGCTAATGAACCAGCAAGCAGTTTTATACAAACAAAAAAGCCAACACTTACATTTTGCAGTATAGAATATCACTGATAATACTTTACTAATGAGAAAAATAATAAAAAGAATTAACATTAGTTGAACTCGGATTTCTAAGTCCCAGACAGTATTCTAAGTGGATTATCTCACTAATAATCTTAAACAACTCAAAACTCAAACAACTCCATGTTGTAAAATTGAGACATACGGGGGTTCAGTATCATGTTCAAGGTCGCAGTTGTTAAGGCACAGATCCTTACTTACTGGATCTAAACTAAAATATTCTCACTCCATATCCCCTATGTTAAACTAGCATGTTATGTAGCCTGTAAACTGAATTATAAATCAAAGCTCTACATAGTTATGCCTGAAACTGTTTTCTATCAGCTCCATAAGGACAAATTCTCACGCTGCTGTGCTTTCCTCCCTCTCTTCAACATTCGCAAAGCATGGATAATGTGCGATCACCTTCTGACTTTCCTAACTCTTTTCCCACCTAGAGCACAATCCTTCATTTCACAATGTGAATTAGAAACAGCAGCACATAGAAGGCTGCAGAGAGACAGGGTGCGAAACAAAGAATCACGTCACAGAAGCCAAATCAACTCGGGGATTAAGGTTAACTAATTCTCACTGGGTCAGAAAAATGAAAAGGTAAATGGAGTCAGGATGTTTATAGTCTTACTTTCTTTCTCCTTGGTTGACTCATGTCACCTCAATCTTACCTCAGATATAACCTGTGCATACCACAGTCTATTCATCATCCTGTGCCCAGCACTAAACCTTTTTCAATGAAGGGACCTCTAACACACTTCTCACTCAAAACCACCAAACCATTTTTTGCCATCAATTTCAAATCTCTCAAAGTGTATTTCTCCCCATAAACCCATTCAAAACTGATCATTGAAAAACTATGGCCCAGCTATTCCTCACCCTGGAGGTTGGAGTTCAATGGCTACTTGTCCCAAATTCTAACTAATTTGAGTTTTAAAATTATTATACCCACCTACATAGATACCCCTCAAATGCACACAGCCTCAAAATTTGTTTGTTACAAATACTATCTTTCTTTTTCTGGTTATTATTTTAAATTTATTTTTACTTTTTTTTGTAATTAGTATAATTCTATTTGTTTATTTTTCTATTGTGTTGTGTTAATCACCATACAATACATCATTAGTTTTTGATGCAGTGTTCCATGATTTATTGTTTGCGTATAACATCCCATGCTCCATGCAATCCGTGACCTCCTTAATACTCCTCACCAGGCTCACCCATCCCCCCACTCTTCTCCCTTGTAAAACCTTCAGTTTGTTTCCCAGAATCCATAGTCTCTCATGGCTCATCTCCCACTCCAATTTCTCCCCCTTCATTTTTCCCTTCCTTCTCCTAATCTTCTCTATGCTACTGTTTTCATTAGATTTACCTATGACCCAGTATGCCTGAAAAGCATCTTCTCATTCAATAGCTACTAAACCATAGTATTAGAACATGCGGGTGGGGACCTTCAAAATTTGTTAGTGTAAAGGGTTCCTCATAATAAAACTATTTGACACCTTGGATGAGAAGCACATAGACTAACTTAAAGTTGAATTTGTTAATTATTTTAAAATACAGTAGTCCCCACACCCCTTAACCATGAGGGATCCATTTCAAAACACCCAGTGGATGCCTGAAGCTGAAGATAGTACTTTATACAAAGTACATATTTTTTTTCTTATATATACATCTAATAAAGCTTCATTTAGAAATTAGGTATAGTAAGAGATTAATAACAATAACTATAATAAAATAGAAGTACTATAATAAAATTACATGGATGCGGTCTCTCTCGCCCTCTCAAAATATCGTATTATGGCTTATAAATACACAGAACAAAGTGATGCCTGCCAGAGAGAAGACAGGGGAGCTGGAGAATGGGCAAAATGGTAAAAGGGCAGTGAGAGGTACAGGCTTCCAGTTGTGGAATGATCAAGTCATGGGAATAAAAGGCACAGCATAGGGAATATAGTCAGTAAGACCATAATAGTGTTGTATGGTGACAAATGACCGCTACACTTGTGGTGAGCACAGCGTAATGTATGAAGTTGAATCACTATGTTGTACACCTGAAACTAATGTTACATTGTGTATCAGCTATACCCCCCAAATTTTAAAAATATTTTATTATCTGTGTTCATCCTTCTTCTTGTGATGATGTGAGATGCTAAAACAGCTATGTGATGAAGATGAATGACAGAGACTTGCGATGTATCCTTAGGCTACTATCGACCTGACAATTCATCAGGAAAAGAATCATGTGCTTTCTGATTGCAGATGCTGAAGGTAACCTGAAACTGCAGAAAGAGAAGCTACAGATCGGGTTGGTGGGAAGGAGGGGGTGTCTGTAGAATTTCATAGGTAATGTTAGCCATTCAAAAATTCCATTCTTTAACAAAAACTACATTTCAAGTTGCTTACTTATGATCGATCTCCAACCTCTTTGGAAACACGAGTCCACTGATCCTTCTAGTGTCAATCTATCAGCAGGACATTAGGATCACTCTCTTTCCTTCACATATCCAGCTTAGGTTTCAGAGTCCCTTGTTACAGAAAAATCTCCATTGATATTTTGAACTCTCTTGCTCTGCCATCTTCACGTCTCACTGGTATGGCAATATCCCACCTCTGGATAAACCCAACTATTGCCTTTCTCTGTTCCTGCCATGAGTGGCTGAGCTCTGCTAGAGGAAGTCCGCAACTGGGACAGACTAACATCGCTATGAACTAATAGGACCAACTTCAGGAAGGCAACCTCCCTATGATGTCTCTCGGACCACCTCATTCGCAATCTATTTAAATGACTATTTAGGGGTTCCTGGCTGGCTCCATTGGTAGAACAAGTGACCCTTGATCTCAGGGTTATAATTTCAAGCCCCATATTGGGTACAGAGATCACTTAAAAATAAATTTTTTAAAAAAATAAAATAAAATGACTACTTAAAGTGCCCTCATTTTTCCTCAAACCTCCAGCTTTCCCATTCTCATTTTTCCTTTCTTTTCTCCACATTATGTATCCTTCTACTTCACAGAAGAAATGGAGACCATCATGCTCAACATGTCAACTTATTTCTGTACCCTTCCCATTCACCTTGTACCAAAGAGAAAGTACCCCTCTTCTCTTTGAGAATCAACTCACTTCCTCGGCTTTTATTATCCTAAAAAGATACTCCTTCAGGACTAGGATAGCATTGAATTTCATCTCCTCTGAGCTTCACAGGAAATTTATATAATAGTCTCTTTTTTATCCTTCTTGTATTTTCAAATCTTACACACACACACACACACACACACACACACACACAATCTGAATCCATCCTTCCCCGTGGACTTTAACCAGAGTTAAATCCCTGGCAATCAATTAATCAATAAACAGCGTCTGTTGCCCCTTCCCTCATGTTTAGATAATATATATATATATAATAATATATATATATATATATATTTTTTTTTTTTTTTTAAGATTTCTACTTATTTATTCAAGAGACAGAGGAAGAGAGAGGAACCCCATGCTGAGTGTCTAGCCCAATGGGGGCTCCGAGCAGGGTTCCATCTCAGAACCCTGAGATCATAACCTAGGCTGAAACCAAGAGTTAGACATTTAACCAACCAAGTCACCCAGGTGTCCCAAAACCATTTCTATCTCCTTCTCCCCTTACATCCCACTCACTCTTTTACCTAAATAACTCTTGCTAAGTTCACTAGTTAATGGCTTTTAATATCTAAACCCGAAGATATTATTTTGGGTGTTCATTTTGGATCCTCACCATATACAATTTATCAGAAGTTTTGAGAAGATTGACCTCTCCCTTGTGGTTTTCAAGACAGAATGATATCTAGTTTTCTTGAAACTTCAAAGTCATTAAATGGAATTTTTCTATGTCCTCTTTTCTTCTCATTCTATGCTCTTAGGAATTTTATCCAACAGGACTTTAGTTATCAACCATAAGCTAGTGACTCCCAAATATACTTCTTCAGTCCATTCATTTATTCATTCATTCTGTAAGATTTTTTAAATGCCTACAATATGCCAGTCACCTGGGATAAGAGAGTGAATGAACCCAGACTTTTCTGAGTTTAAGACCCATATATCCAAAGAGCGAAGAAAAAAAGACCCATATATCCAACCGCCTGCCATTATCTCCACTTGAATGCCTCAAAGGCATCTCATATTAACACATGTTAAACCAAACATTATCTCCTCAAGTCTAATCCTCCTCCCAAGTACTTACAGGCACCACCCACCAACCAGTTGCTAAAGCTAGAAACCTAGGAGTCTTCAGTGTTCCCTGATCATTCACTGCTTCAAGCCCATTTTTTTAAAAGATTTTATCTATTTATTTGACAGACAGAGATCACAAGAAGGCAGAGAAGCAGGCAGAGAGAGAGGAAGAAGCAGGCTCCCCGCTGAGCATCCTCCTCCCCACGTACCTGCTTCAATCTGCCCACATACCAAATTTTAGTATGCTTGTCATTTCTTTTGTGAACTAAACTGCACATTATGCTAGGTTCCCTATTGTATGCTCTCATGGTCGCCTCCCTGCTTAACACTTGGCATAGTTGCAATTTTACATTTACTTGAATGTGGATTTTTGAAATTAATATAGGTCTTCTCCAATAGATTGGAAGCATAATGATGACGGAGGCTATTTAGTTTTTGCTCTCCATTAATTTGTTCAGCTCTCCTATAGCACCTATCACATGTTAGGTTTTCAATAAAGATTTCTTACATGAATGAATTAGTGAACAAACAAATGAAAAAAAAACAAATCTTTCAAAATTCCCATACCCCAAAACAGGCAGTTATATTTTTGTGTATTCCTTTCCAGTAATTTTAATGCAAACATATTTTGGTGTCTTTATAATTTAGGTAGAAACTGTATCTACAATTTTAATTTTGATACTTATATCAAACTCCAAGGGTTTTCTGAAATTATAAGATATTCTTCAAAAACCACTTTTGGGGCTCCTGGGTGATTTAGTCCATTAAGCGTCTGCCTTTAGCTCAGGTCATGCATGATCCCAGGGTTCTGGGATTGAGTCCCATGCTGGGCTCCCTGCTCAGTGGGAAATCTGCTTCTCTCACTCCTTTTGCCTGCTTCACTTCTCAAATAATAAATAAAATCTTTACCTCCACTTTTTTTTAAAGATTTTATTTATTTATTTGACAAAGATCACAAGTAGGCAAAGGCAGGCAGAGAGAGAGGAGGAAGCAGGTTCCCTGCTGAGCAGAGAGCCTGACTGGGGCTCGATCCCAGGATCCTGGGATCATGACCTGAGCCGAAGGCAGAGGCTTTAACCCACTGAGACACGCAGGTCCCCCGAAACCTCCACTTTTAATGGCTGCATAATATTCCAACTTATGACTCTCTAGTTTAATGTATTTAAACACTCTCCTATTATTAGATACTTGGGCTCTTTCCAGTATTTTTCCAGTTTTTTTTTTTTTTTTTTTTTTTTTGCTGTTGTAAATAAAACAACAGTGACCATTTTTGTACATTTTATGTATCTAAATTTATGACTACTTACATGGAACAAACCCTTAAAATGGGATAAATTCCAAGGTTAAGATGTACAAATTTTTTTAAGACTTGGGGATACTTGGGGCACCCAAGGGGCTCGGTGGGTTAAGCATCCAACTCTTTGTTTTTAAGTTTTTCTTTTTTTATTTTTTTGAGAAAGAGAGAGTGCACAAGCAGGAAAGAGACAGAGGGAAAGGGAGAAGCAGACTCCCTACTGAGCGAGGAGCCCAACGTGGGGCTCCATCCCAGGATCCCGGGATCATGACCCAAGCAGAAGGCAGCCAATAAACTGACTGAGCCACCGGGGTGCTTCAAGCATCCACCTCTTGATTTCAGCTCAGGTCATGATTTCAGGGTCATGAGATCAAGCCCCACATTGGGCTCTAAGCTCAGCACTGAGTCTGCTTGTCCCATTCCTTCTGCTCCTCCCCCACCCCCACTTCCTCTCTCAAAAAAAAAAAAAAAACCTTATTTATTCCCAAGTATTTGCTTTTACATGGCAACAAATAACATCAAACAGGTTTTAGATTTTTCAATTAGCAATATATAGAAGTAAAATTGAATTTTGCATATGAACCTCACTGATTATATTTATTAATTTAATTTTCTGTACTTTAATACTGTAACCTTAGATTTAGATATACTATGAGCATAGTCATCATTCAAGAAAACTGACAGGTATTAAAAAAAAAGAAAAGAAAAGAAAAGAAAATCTTAAAAGAACCCCAAAGACTTGGGGATACCTGAGTACTAAGAATGTAAGAGCAATAAATGATATTGTAGCATTTATATGTCTCTCTGTTGAAACAAATTACTCAGATATAGACTGCAAGTCAGAGTGAGACTTATCAGTTTATTGCAATCATTTCTGCAACTTTTAAAACTACACTCTGTGCATATGTTACTCCAGAGCAAGAATGATGACATATCTTGCAGGATGGACTTCTTTTTCAGCATTTTGCCCTAGTGTCTTGAAGAGAACTCTTTCAAGAATATACTTGCCCAGTTTGGGGTTTGTGTTTTGTTTTATGTGTTTTGTCTTTATTTGTTTCTGCTTTACAAATCTGATAACACTATTGATAGAGTTCAATACGATTCTTCACAATGTGTTCTAGGATAGTTATTTGATGATGCCTTACAAAATGCACGTAAACACATCCTCAAGACTCTGCTAGTCAGATATGCTTAAAAACCATTCCAGATATTTCCCTGGACAAGTTAATCGAGGTCCAGTGCCCTGGGATAGGGTAAGCGATCAATTAAAGCAACAGGGGCTAGGGTTTGAGGAAGGTGAAATTATCTGGCATGGTGGACATTCCTTCCCTGCTTTCAGCAATTACAGGATTTCCCTCTGGGAGGTTTCCACCTAAGAGTCTCAATTAGAAGAGTCTATTAAGAAAAACAAAGCCTTCTAGACAAGTGTTTTTTGCAAGAATGTTTCACTCAAAACAACCACAGCAACATTTTCAATAAATATGTTTATAATATTTCTGGTGCTCGATATAAACGTCAGAATCATCCATTTTTCATTCTGAGAAGGTTCGATTCTCAGTCTACTATGTTAACACACATCAAGCTAGTAAAAGAAATCTATGCACAGCATGACCTACTTTTGATGTACTGATTTTTTTTTCTCAAAAAGAATTAAAAACTGTCATTAAAAATTCAGACAGAAGTGCATTAACACAATGGATGTAAAAGCCTATTTCAACACAGTAGAATGCGTTGTATTTTTCATGAGATTCTACAACTGATAATTTTTAGGTATATTTTGTTGTTAGATACATTAATATAAATCCTCTCAGTTCTTAGAATATCATTTAATTCAGAGTCATATCCTTAGTTGCCTGTTCTGGCACATAATTCTTTTTGTAAAGGGAAGAACAACCTTTATTAAGGTGGATTAATTTTGATGCTATGAATATTCATATTTTTATCATACTATTATGTTTTTCATTAGACATGCTCAGAGATACCCTTGCCTCTACAGCAGAATTTTATTTTCATTACCTAATTCTCCCACTCTGGTTATTACAAAATGCATTTTAAGTTTTTAAAACATTTTTCTACATTCACAACAACTCTAGTACACACGCATATATGCTCATTTTACAGATAAGGATACTAAAACTCATACATTTAAATAACCTACCTAATTTAATCTAATTCAAAGTGTAGAAAAGTATAGTAAGTTAACATTCTAACCAAGTTCTCTCTGGGTCTACACCTCTGTTCTTCCCACCACATCAGGTAATGAATCATTTAACTGTACTACACCTAGTTGTGAGTACAGACATCAAGTAATTTTTAACCAGTTTTGGGAGCTCAGTGACACCTAATTATTACCACCAATATCATGTTTCTAGTGTCATCTAGCTATGAGCATTCCTTTGTCATTCTTGCCTATTAAATTTTTTTCAATCAAAGCATATTCTTTTCCTGGCATATACCTCTTCTTTCTTAAGCTACCCAATCTACTGAATGAATGAAATATCATTCCTCATTTTTTCCTCCACATCCACAAGTGATGGACAGTGGTCGCACAGTAGAAAGAACACAAGCTTTTAACAGATCTGCATTTGACTTCCACCACCACCACTTAACAGCTCCATAACTGCGGGCAAGTTACTCCTTGAAGATGAAGACCTTCTCATCTGGAAAGGGTATAACCATGCTTATTTTACGGTTTAGAGATTAAGTACAATGCATGCTCATAGTAGGTACTCAGTAAATAATTTGTCTAATTATTTTCATCATTCTACTGTAAGCTTCAGTTAGATCAGACCACATTTTCAGCCCACCCCCCCATTGTCTATGTTTTGCCACACCCCATTTGTCTATAATTCTCACCCACCCCTTTGTCATCCAATTTATTCTTCAACCTTTGTTCAAAAGTCACATCCATCAAGCTTTCCCAGCTCCTACCCTTTATCTGAACTGCTGCAGCACTTGGAGCTTGCCTACTAGATCCACTGTATCTTGTATCACAAGACGTTTATTTTTGTCTATGGTGTCATTAAACTGTAAGAACCTTGATGATGTGGTCATCATTGTAATCTGCTGTTTTCTCCACAGCATGTAGCTCAAGTCCTCGCACTCAGTATATGGATGAGTACATTAAGTATATAAATAAAGTTTTTATGAATCTGTATTCTTTAATAGCCTCAAAATTTCTTAACTTAAAATGTGCAGGAACTCTTAAGCCAACACTTGTAGAGATAGGACTCCTGTCTACAGTGACCAAATAAAAACGTCAACTCCTTGACCTTCCCCAGAACATCCCTACCAGGATGGATATGAATGAACTTGAATAACTGAAGAGATTTAGGAGTTCTGAGATATATTGCAAAAATGTGGTCAGAAACAAAAAGAATGGGAAGATGGGCAGTACTGTGGTATGAAGGGAGAAGTATGGAAGATCAGAACAATAAAGTGC
The DNA here is from genome assembly GCF_964662115.1 of Mustela nivalis. NCBI lineage: Eukaryota > Metazoa > Chordata > Mammalia > Carnivora > Mustelidae > Mustela > Mustela nivalis. Next base: position 56,309,732 of record NC_139022.1, read on the forward strand.
TTTGAATGGAGAATGAACATCCTTTGGCCCAGAAAAGGAAAACTCCATGATATATTTGTGAAAAATCAAACAATTTTATACCATTATTGATTCTTATGTTAAGGTTCTCTAGAGAAACAGAAACAAGAGGTATATATATATAAAGAGATTTATTATAAGGAAATGACTCACAGGATTATGGAGGCCGAGGAGTCCCTCAATGTGCTGTCTACAAGCTGGAGTCCCAAGAGCTCTGAGAAAGCTCCTGTCCAAAGTCGGAAGACCTGAGAACCAGCAGGACCAATGGTGTACATCCCAGTCTGAGAGCAGAAGACCAATGTTCCAGCACAATTAGCCAGAGAATTCTCCCCTCCTCTATTTTCTCCTTCTATAATCAGGCCCTGAAGGTATCAGAGGATGCCCACCCACACTGGGGAAGACAAACTACTTAGTCTACTGTGTCAAAGGTTAATCTCATCCAGAAACACCCCCACAGACACACCTAGAAATAATGTATCACCAGCTCTCTGGGTAACCCGCAGGCCAGTCAAGTGGACACATAAAACCCACCATCACAACCCTCAAGGTTAAAAGGATGTAATTTTGGCAAAAATAAGGAAACTCAGTGACTCATATCAGAGTAGCTAATCACTCTTAAGCCTGTTGGTGAACATAGCCCCAGGTGTGTTGGCGAATCAATGAAGAAACGCCCTGAGACCGAGAACAAAGAAGGCACTGAAACCCAGTGGGTGCTCTGCACACCCAGCTGTACCGGGCTGGCCTGGAACGGCCTCCACCTGAAGGAATGGTGCCTTCTTACAATTTTCAGAGTAGCTATGATCCTGAGGGGTTGTCACAGATGACCTGTTCCAAGCTGTCTCCTATGATCAACAACAGCCTGTCAATTAACCTTTAGACGTTCCGAAAAAAGCGTGCCTCTTCTTTTCCCTGGTCAGTACGTACCCCTTAACACCACCTGCTGTGAACTGTAAATGCCAAGAGATTTGAAAATATTCAGTGCAGCAAGGACTCCGCTGCACTTTGGCCATATAGAAATTATTTTAGGGCAGGAAAAACACCTTCAAGTGTTAAAAACAGAGAATAGCTCTTGGGTGAATCTTTGAAAACAGACACACTTTCAATCTATTGTTTTATTTAAGAATAACCACCTCAACGTGGGAATCCCACTATTTAAGACATCAGAGAAAGACCTGTCACATGCGCTCCTGGGAGGGAAACTTTCTCTCCCATGACTCCCCCTACTTCTTTTTTTTTTTTTTTTTTAAGATTTTTTTTTATTTTTATTTATTTGACAGAGATAGATCACAGGTAGGCAGAGAGGCAGGCAGAGAGAGAGAGAGGAGGAAGCAGGCTCCCTGCCGAGCAGAGAGCCCGATACGGGACTCGATCCCAGGACCCTGAGATCATGACCCGAGCCGAAGGCAGCGGCTTAACCCACTGAGCCACCCAGGCGCCCCTCCCCCTACTTCTTAAAGAGGCCCCCTCTCAAGCTTGTTTGTTTAAAAGCTTTAGAAAGTAGGTGGAACAGAACAGGATGACAATGTCATTCCATGTGACAACCACAGCATACAATGAAAAGTCCTCTGCCGCTCCCTCAAGAGTATTCCCTTCTGCAGAGACAAACTCTGATTCTCTGCAATCTTGACCTCAAGCCACTAATAAAACCAGCTTCATTGTGGGCGTGCATCCTGGCTTGCTGATAGCCATCCACCCACACGAGCCGTACAAGTAGAAGCCTCAGAAAGTCTGAGGGTAGGGTCACTTTGTGTGGGACCGTAGGAGAAAGAGGGCAATAGCGCTGAATGTGGGATCTGGGCTCTGAGGCTTCCTGGAACCTGGGGGAGGGGATCGAAGGGGCCTCCCCTCCCTCAAAAGCTGGAACAATGTGGAGACAATTATACAGGTGGAACAGTGGGCAAAAATAGGCCAGAAGAGGCCTCGTGCAGTTCTCTCTGCCTAGAGCGTCCTTCCTGCCCCTCCCCGTATGGGAATTCTACCCACTCCTAAGGACCACTTAAATACTTGCTTCTCCAGGAAGCCTTTCCTAATCTTCCTCTTTTACTCTCCCCTCTTTCTCCCTCTCCTCCACTAGTATCTGTTCAGAATTCATCTTCACTTTCTCTATGATGTTAACCTCTAGTGCACATACTCTTCTGTATTAGTATTAAAGTTCATTGGGTTTGAATCTTGTTGGGTTTGTCTCTCATATAAAGCACAGACAACTTGAGGGTGGAGACCAAATTTGGCTCCTCCCTATGTACCCCCAACACGAGGCACCATGCCTTGTTCACGGCAGTAGACAGGGCCTTTGCACGTACGGTCTTATTTACCCAGGAAACACTTCTCTATTCTCCACCCACCTCACCCCCCTTAACCACGTTTACTACTACTTGTTCTACTTGATTAGAAAAGAACATTGTACTCTCACTCCTCCTGGACCCATTCATGAGGAAGTCCCACAGTGACACTTAAACGGTCTTTTGTCCTTCCCACTCTGACTCACTTCATCCTAGGACAGGGAGCTGCACTTGACTGGGGTGTTTGCAGGAAGGGACTGATTAACCCTGGTCAGGTTCTTATCCTATTCTCTATTCCAGCTTCCATAAGGGTGTATTCTAGTCTGTGATCTTGCGTGCAGTTTTAAAGCATAAATTCAATTCAGAGAAGTATTAGCAATCTTATCTGACTATATGTATAAGCTCTGTTCTAAATTATATTATAATAAAGTTGATATTTTGATCTCCATCTGTCTGACTCCTTTGTCTTCCTCTCAATTGTTTCCAAACTCAAGCAGGAGGAGAGTAGTGTTATGTGTAGTCCTCCTAATGTCTCCTTACTAGTCCTTTTTCAGATTATAACAAATACATCACCTCCTTGGAAACTCTTCCCCGACCATTGAAACTTGATGCATCATATATATAATATATTACAGAATATATTATATATATAAATATCACTTTACCATACTTATTTTCTCCTCCATGTCACTACCCAACAGCATATTTTTCTGTAGGACAGTTTTGTTAAACTTTTTATTATAGAACATTTCAAACATACACAGAAGCAGAACAGTATATGGAACCCCACACACCCATCAACTAGCTTCATCAATTATCCACCCAATTTTAGTTCATCCACACCCCCAACCCCTCCTCCACAAACGCAGACAACTTTGAAGAAAATAGCCCAGCCATCACATCATGCTATCTGTATTTACAGGATGTCTCTCTAATACACAAGCACTAACCATTAATTTTTTTTTTACTTCACCTGTTTGTGGGGTTATTCATTTTAATATTTACTTGTACTCCTTCCCTGATTACATTCCTAGTATGTAGGAGGTGCTCAATAAATTAAATAGAAAGGAAGACATCTTAAAAGTGAATACAGAAAACCACTTGCAACTTGGGGGTCAGAGAGCATCCACTCCCCTTCTTTTTGTCACAATACCCAGAAGTTCCCTGCACTCTCAGTCCCTGTGATTCAAGAAGTGTTGGCTCTACCCCTGGCTCTAGGGTTATGGCACACGGATCAGGCCTGACAAAGCAGAGTGATGCAGCCTCATGGCCAATCACGCTGGTTGAATGAGGAGCACAGGACCCCGTCAAAAACAATGGGATGCTGGGAAACTTGGTGGGCAGCCAGGGGAGAGGCAAGCTCCTTCTCCTACCGGACGTGAACCTGGAGAAGGAGAGGCTCCTATCACTGCAAGGACGAACTGTATTTGAAAACGGCTCTGACGCAGAGGATGGAGAACCAAGGGACTGGGAGAAAAGTCAGAGCCTAGAGAAAGAAACCGCTTGAGTCAAATGTCATGGGAATCAAACCTACCTGGGGATTTGTAAGTTACATTACGCAGTGAATATCCTTGGCTTAGACAAGCTGGGGTTAGAATTTTTGAGACTTTTCAACTGAAAGTTCCTAGCTGATTATAAGGGAAGGGGGAAAAGATAGGAAGTGAAGAGAAAACTACTTGCATGGTAAATAAAATATATTCTTTTCAGTCGAGTCCTTGGCCTAGTAACCACACATCCTGAGTTTTTAGGGCAGATCAAGCCTCTAGCCTTCAGATCCCTCATTTAAAGCATGAGGGGAACTAAGTGGCCTCTAAATTCCCTCTGAGGAATTGTGTGAGTTCTGTGGGGAAAACCTGAGGGGGCATATGGAGGACCCGGACTTCCTCGCTGGAAATAGCATCTGATGACTGGCATATTCCCTTCCTTAGTTTAACTCATTGTAAAGCATTTCATATCTTCTAGGAAAAACAATAATAACTTCTGAAATGAGAAAGAACCCTGCTCGGTGTTTCTCTTCTGGGCAGCAGATACTCTTTGGGAAAAATAAGTCTTTCCTCACTCACTGTGGCCCAGGACTGTAATATAATATCAGCGCTATGAAAGCACATTCAGATATTAGGCCTCATCAACAGGGAGCCAGAGATAAGCTTTTAAAATTTTTCCCCAACAGAGAATTTGCCTTCTGCAAAGAATAAGCTCACCTTAGCTGCTATGGAGACCACTTGTTTTCTCTTAAACACACATGAGTCGTTATTTCAAGTTCCTCTTTTTGGAACAGTATGAAAAGGTTCACCCGGTTGAGAGACAAATCTCAGAATAACACTTAAAGGTAACAAAAAAATTCATCTAATATTTAGAAATCTCTTGGCTTTAGAGTCTATTTTCTCCTAACCAAGAACTGCGTTTATGGAGTTGCAAGTAGGAATCTACTCTTACTGAAGGAGGTCAGAATAAACTGTGGCGGGAAAAGAAAATGGTCTCAGGAAACATGAAGATAGGAAGAGGGCCTCTGGCTGTGGTCCTATTTGCTACCTATTCTCCCAGTAGGTCAGATGGAAAGAAACTTGGGCAGTTAAAGAGCCTACTTCCCCTTTGTATTCTCCTCCATCGGAGGATGAAGGACCTGGAAAGATTGCTCATTTGAAAGACACCTTCTCTGATCTCAGTGAAATCTGTATTTCCCCCAAACTTCTGATTGTAGAGATTCATAAAATCTTTCTAGGGAGCAGTGTGACAATAGAATTATCAATACCTTAAAAGCCGACATATCCTTTGTGGCATCCAAGATGGCTCCTGGAATTCACTCCTTCCTGGAGTTCCCTCCCACAGTGAATCGTGCCTGGGTGACCGCAGTAGTGTCCTATTTCTGCTGTAACAAATTGCTGCAAATGTAGCTACGTAAAACAACAGATTTAGTGTTTTCACGTTCTGGAGGCAAGAAGTTCAAAATGGGTCACAACTGCTAATAGCAAGGTGTCGACAGGGTGTGTTTTCTCTGGAGTTGCTAAGGGAGGATCTGTTTCCCTGCCTTTTCCAGCTTCCTTGGCTCGTGGCCTCTAGCCAGCAATCACACCATTCGACACACCTGTGCCTATAGTCACATCTCTGACTCTAACACTCCTGCCTCCTTATTTTACTTATAATAACCCTGTGATTACATTGGATCCACCTGGATAGAACCAGGACACTCGACCCATCTCAAAATCCTAACTTAACAACACCTGTAAATTCCCCTTTGCCATAAAAGATAACATAGTTCCAAGTTCCACTGTTTTAGGACATCCTTGAGGGACCATCATTATTCTGCTCAGCACAGTGACCAATAGAAAATGGCAGTAGGAACAGCATGTGATTTCCTTTGTGAGGTCATTGAAGGCAATGCAACCTCAGTCTTGCTTTCTGGAATGTTCTGTTCTGGGGAAATCGGCTATCATGTGTGAGGACACTCAAGCGGCCCTGTGGAGAGGCCCATGGGAAGAAGAATGAATGGTGTTTTCCCACCTACAGCTGGCACCACTTAACAGCCACATGTAGAGCCACGTGGAGTGGATCCTTCATCTTTGGTCGAGCCTTCAAATGACAACAGCCCAGCCAACATCTGACTGCAACCCCAGGAAAGACCCTGCTAGCCACTCCTGAATCCCTGACCCAGCATAAAGCTTTATTTTTGTTTTTATGCCTCTAAGTTTGGGGGTCATTTATTATGCAGCTTTATAACTGACATACCCTTTGACCAACAATTCTATTCCTAAAAATGCAGTCAGTTGTGTGTGGATAGAATTCCAAGGAAAGAACTTTGCACAAAGTCATTGCATGCAAACAAAAGTCTGAATAGAGATGCTCATGAGTTTTTATTAATGAAACTTTAAAGACAATCCTAATATGTGGCTATGGGAGAATTGGTTAAATAAAGTAAAACATACCCGCATAACAGATAAGCAGGTATCAAGTTGCAGAACATAAAAGTCATGTAGAACAATAGTTCTCAAACTTTTTCTGGGTAAAACCTTTCCTGTAAGTAAGACTTTTAAGAGAAGCTTGCATGATAAAAGCAAATCTTTCCAGCTGAGGTAGGTTCACCTTCCCAGAGCCAGGCCCTGGCTGGCAATCGTGCACCCCAAGGACACCTAGGATTCCGGGAGCACAGTTTGAAATTCAACTGTTCTAAGAGAATCCGTAATGCCACATGAACCAGTATACCAACTGAAAGAAGCAAGATCCCTGGTTTTTGCCATGTGCTTGTCTCTTTCCCTAGCCTCATCTTAGACATTCTGCCCCTTGTCCTCAGCACCCTGGCCTTGTGGCTTCCTGAGCTCCCAACTTAAATGTGACTTCCTCAGTAAAACCTCTGCATCCATTTCTTCCCTTCTCCCCACACTAACCCTGACTGGATTAGGCCCTGAGGCTGGAAGTCTAAGATTAAGGTATTAGTTGGTAGGCTTGATTTTTTTCTGAGGTCTCACTCCTTGGTTGGCAGATGGCCAGTTTCTCCTTGTATCTTCACATGGTTGTGTCTAGTCTATGTTTCCCTATGTTCTAATTTCCTCTTCTTATGAGGACACCAGTCATAGTGGATTAAGGCCATTATCGACTGAATGTGTCCCCCACAAATTCACGTGTTTAAGTTCTAACCCTCAAAGGAATGGTATTTGGAGGTGGGGCCTTTGGAAGTTAATTAGCTTCAGATGGATGGGACCCTCAGGATGGGATTAATGTCCTTGTCAGAAGCAGAGGCTACAACTCTCACTAGCACTCTCTCTACCTCTCTCTCTCTCTCTCTCCTTTTTTGTCTCCCCCAACCCCTTCCATCCTACCTCACTCCTTTCCTTCCCCCTCTTTGTCCTTTGTTCCCCCTTATCTCCCCATGTGGGAAGATAGTGATGTGGCTGGCTGCAAGTCAGGAAGAGAGCTCCCATAGTATCCAAATCTGTTAGCTCCTTGATCTTGGACTTAGCCTCTGGAACTATCTAGAACTATGAGAAATAAATGTCTGTTGTTTAAACAACCAAATCATGGGTGCCTGGGTGTCTCAGTTGGTTAAACATCTGCCTTTGGCTCAGATCACGATCCCAGGATCCTGGGATCAAGTCCCACGTAGGGCTCCTTGCTCCGCAGGGATACTGCTTCTCCCTCTCCCTCTGCCTGTAGCTCCCCCTGCATGTGGTCTCTCTTTCTCTGTCAAACAGATAAATAAAATCTTTAAAACAAACAAACAGACAAACCAATCCATGGTACTTTGTTATAGTAGCAAGGGACCACCCTAATATGGTAACCCTAGCTAGCCTAACTCAGGGCTGGGGTGGGTGGGCGGTGGAGAAAATCAAACAAATCCAGATCTGAGACATTCTACAGGATAAGTGTCCAGTACTCCTCAAGGCCATCAATGTCTCGGTTAAATTAAAAAAAGAAAAAAAAAAAAAAGGAAAGATTGAGAAACTGTCCACGACTGGCAGAAATATTAACAGAAAAACTCATGAAATTCAAATGAATTCTAGAGTGTAGTTTAAAAAAAGAAAAATACTATCAAGAATAGAAGCATTATTCTGATATCTAACTCAGGGAGGAAAAATTCTCACAATTCCCTAGAAACAAGGTAATTTACATTCCCAATACAGGAATGGGAAAGGAGCAATAACCTCATCACACCCACAGAGAAAGTCTCTATTCAAAGTAACTTGTTGGAAAATCTGGCTCTCATTCTGGGTACATTAGAATCCTCTTGATAATCTTGTATGAGATATATTAGAAAAATACTAATTCCTCTCTATTCTCCCTTATACATGCTACAACCAGAATGCCAAGTCAGCTTGAAACTGTATATTAGTAAAGCATATTATTTATTTTTTTAAAAAGCTTCAAGTTGAATAAACTGAGATCTAAAACCATAAAACCATTCCCATAATATACCCAATGCTAATGCAGTTTTAATCCTTTTAAGGAAGATCGTTAAGAAGTACAAAACTTCCAAGAAAAATAAAATGAGTAAATGATTTCACAAAATGAAAAAAGATACGTATGATCTTGTATAATCACATCAGAGGGCCACTCTTATAAATTTAAACTAATAAGCAGAATAATAGGCTTTCATTTCAGCGGTACTATAAAAAGCCACCAAATTTAGAAACTTTTCGAGGACTGTTTCAGGGAGGGAGATACTTAAAAAACTGTGAGTACATTGTCTTTTGCTCAGATAATCTTTTATGTTACGCAAGCTGCTGCCCTCCTTTTCTGGCCTTTTCCCTTTCCTAACTCCTTAAATCCATCTTTCTCCTCTGTCTAAAACCAGAGAGCATAATTAGAGGGCATGCGGCTCCACCTTTTATGGAAATAGCTCTACTCCTTATTTGCATGTGTTTGGACCCATTACCAGCTGTCTGTAAAAGCAGGAGGGTGACCATTCCTCCTTATTATCCAGGCAGATTCTGTTCAAAGCCAAAGATTAGAACAGTGCAAATGGTAGAAAATAGCTTTTTTTTTTCTTTGAAAAATACAAGAGCAGTTTAAAGTGAATAGAAATTAGTGGATCAGTGAACTGGAAGGAAATGTTATTGCCTCTGAAATAGCCTTGCTCCCGCTCAACTTTGCATAACAATATTCCGTTTGCTATTATGTAGCAGGACTTCCAGCCGGCTGCCCAGCCCAAATCAGGAAAGTTCCTCTCCCTCCCATTGGTTTGGTGTGAATGAGATGCACAATGCAACCAAACATAGTTAAACCTTTTAGAGAGGACTATTTTTTTTTTAAATCTAAGCAATTATTTCTGCCATTAACAGGTGTAAAATGTCTTCTAACAAGAAAGTGCCGAACAGCAAATGTGCTTTTGAAATATGCAGCACAAGTTGCATATAAATAAGACATTCTAGGAGTCTATCTGCTTCAATTTTATAAAACAGATGTCTGCTGTCCTAAGCAAATAGTTCAAGTTGTTTCCAAAATATGGAGGCAAAAAGCAATAGAGGTACCATTTACACACTCATTAGTAAGAGAGGAAATGCATCTGCTTTGGAAAATTGCTGCTCACTAAAAAGCAAGTTTCCCTAGCAACGGCTACATCATACAACTCAGACCACTTCTAAGCTTACAAGAGAAATTATAGGAAAATATATAAAAAGATTTTTATCGAATATTTTTTATCTTTGCCATGGGAACATTTCCCCTAAACTAAGATATGCCTAGGGAAATTAAGACTTGCCATACACCGGGCACCAAAAAAAAAAAAAAAAAAAAAAAAAAAAAAAAAAAATTAAGGATGTATCTATAATCACTCATCCTTTGCTAAGGGCAAAAAAATGGAAAGCCATTCTATAACATCAGATGACAGTGAGATAGAGAGAGAATGCATGAGAGGGAGAGAGAGGCACATGTAAACCAGGCAAGTGGATAGAGACGGGATTCCCTGTCTCTGGCGCCATCTCAATAGGGGATATGGTTGGTCTGGTGACCCCTGGCTCCATTCTTTTCTTTGTGGCTTTTCTTGTTTCCACCCCTAGCTGAAAAATGGTTACAAATCAAACAATTTCTAACTGGATGATAACAGAATCAATACGTAGAGGCCCTAAATCCCAAAATTCTGTCTGTAGTTATTTAACCTCACTCCACCCCAGCTCCCATTGGTGATATTAAGGGAGAAGGTGGGCATTTCTTCAGTCTAAAAGCTTTCATTATTCAAAAAGGCACTTCGAATTCTCTCGAAGTTCAACCAAATCCAGTAGGAGAGATCTTGATTTTCCCCCCTAAAAAGTAAAGAAAAAAGCTATAAAATATGTCTTTTTCCCCATGAAAACTGAAATGATGTCTAAAAATAAAGTTGAACATCTGAATTTTCCAGACTTTCTGGATTGTTCTGATATCTATGTGTTTTTTTTTTAATGGAAATGCTACTTGGGAATATAGCATATTTCCTCTCAGTGAATCGTTACCTTTATAATGCCATATTTGAATGTATTTTAATTGCTGATTCCAGTTTTAATGCCATAAATAGGAACTTGTTTTCAATGTCTTTTCATTGTACCAGGTAACATTTCATACAGCCTATCTCTGCCTAGAGGATCACTTTGGTCCTCCATCTAAGAGAGTGAGCATGAGGGAACAGTCAGTCTTCAATCCACCACACTCGTGGTACTCTGAGATGGGGGGGGAAAGAACAACAAAGTAAGTACACGACTTTAAATTCAAATGCACTATCCTACAAAAACCACGATGGTATCAACAACGGAAGAAAAGAGCTGAGTTCAACTCCGTACCTGTTGTGTGAGAGGCATTGTACTTACATTTTTCCTTTGGTCCTTATGTTTTTCACAAGAGGGTTTTGAAGATCAGAGATGAGTCATGTGACCAGCATCACACAGGACTAGTGGTAGAACTGAGATTCAAACCCCGAGTCTGTCTAAAACCATAGCTTGTGCACTGTGTCAATCTCCCTTTTGCCGTTCTGGGCATTTTTGTTCCCTCCATTTTTTTTTTCTTTTTAAACCCAGACTACTTTTTTTTTTTTTTTTTAATCCAGATTTCTCCTTAGTAGGGCTCACAAACTTGAGCCTTTGTTCTTTTTAGACAGAACCGTTTCATTTACAAATGTGAATTAATAGCCAAGTTTAAAGCCTGAGATTTCATATAAAATCTTCATTTGAGGCTTCCCCTTCCAAAGAAAAGCATAAAAAGATGTGATGGCCCCAGGATTCCCTCACAGCCGCTGACACCTGAGGAATGGCTGTGTGCTCTTTCTTCAGGTGTCCCCAGCCTGTCACATCCACGAGTTAACCGCCTGGCTCTGAGGGGCAGGAATCAGAGTTTGCCATTTCTGGATGGATGGTGTTGAAAGAAGTCACCTTATATTCTAAACACTGTCTGCAAGCAGCATCAGTGCCTTATAGCTTGGGAATGGGTACGGGGCGGGGTGGGGGGGGGGTGGGGGGCTGGCCTGAGGCTGCAAACCCTAACAAAGGAAAGAAATAAGACCAAAGAACAAAATGGGACTCGTGAATTCATTTAGACTTGCTCAGGCTCTAACCAGGAAAGATAATGAGCCAAGATGTTTGAAAATTCGTCATAAAAAAAAAAAAGAAAGAAAGAAAGAAAAGCTCAAGACCTGTCCTCAGCCAAATAATGACCTTCCATGAATTTCAGCTAAGGAGATAAAAAGAGTAGGAGTCAAAGAATCTAAAAACTAGAATTCTCATGTTCACCCATTTTACTAACTCACTTTAGGATCTATAAGCAGCGGCGTTCAGCCCCAGTGGGCTTCAGGTGCCACATCGGTAAATGGAAAGAACTGGATTTTTTGCATGGACAGCATCCATACAGGTATAAATATAGGAAGACCAAAATAAATGAATAAATAAATAAAGGAAGGAAGACAGTAGTGAGGGACTGGGTGTGCACAGGGGACACTAAGGAAGGGGACAGCTGCCGCTCCACTACGGCCCGGCGTAACCTTTGGGGATTTGGGCTGAGGGTTGTCCAAATGTCCCACTTGGCCAGAGTAGCCAGTACCATTTATGAGTCTGTTTTTGAAGTGTCAGACTTTTTATTTTTTAAGATTTTTTTTAAAATTTATTATTTATTTGACAGAGAGAGAAAGATCACAAGTAGGCAGAGAGTCAGGTAGAGAGAGAGAGAAAGGAGGAAGCAGGCGCCCCGCTGAGCAGAGAGCCCGATGCAGGGCTCGATCCCAGGACCCTGGGATCATGACCTGAGCTGAAGGCAGAGGCTTTAACCTACTGAGCCACCCAGGCGCCCCTGAAGTGTCAGACTTTTAAAAATATTATCAACGAATTCAAAATTGTTAAAACACCCACCTAAGCCAACTGTAAGCAGTGAAAGAAAATGTCTCTGGGCTGCACTGGCCTGCAGGCCCTCGGTTTTCTGCCTCGGGACAAAACACCATTTAGTGTTAGAATTCTGTGATTTTAAGCACCGAGTATCTAGAATCATGGTTGAGAAGAAGAGAGGGGTGTAGGTGGGTATGTTTTCAGCGGAAGAGCTCAAAAAGATGAAATGCGTGGTGTTCGCTAAGGGGCCCGTTTTGCCATCCTCCTCGGACTCTTGCGTTTCCGGAGTACAAAGCAAGAGATGTGGGCCGATACGCTGTGTGAGGGAGGGAGCAACACTCTGAGTGGGGAGGTGCTGCTGGAGACGAGAGAAGGAGGAGCAGAAGGTATAGACGGCCCTCTGGGGAAGCAGGAGAATGGCACCCATTCCTGGGAAAGCCATGAAGGAAGGAAGGAAGAACAATTTAAAAACATATCCTATGTGCTTGGTGTTAAATAGATCCCATTTAGTCCCTAAATCTTTAAGGTAGACCCTGTTGTTACCCATCATTATCGCAGCAACAAAGTCCCGGGCATCTTTCATGAACCAGTGCAAAGTGATCTAACGTGGGTCTTCCGTTAGCAGCAGCATGAAAGAGAATCTTCTGTGGCCAATATACAGATAAGAAAAGCAAGACTTCAAGATACAGTCAGCAATCCGGCCCAAAGTCTATAGCTAATTAATAAGCATTGGGATTTATTTTATTTTATTTATTTATTTGACAGAGAGATCACAAGTAGGCAGAGAGGCAGGCAGAGAGAGAGGAGGAAGCAGGCTCCCCGCTGAGCAGAGAGCCCGACGTGGGACTCGATCCCAAGACCCTGAGATCCTGACCCGAGCCGAAGGCAGCGGCTTAACCCACTGAGCCACCCAGGTGCCCCAGTAAGCATTGTGATTTAAACCAAGGTCTCTGTCCCTACCGCCCTCCCCCTTCACTCTTTTCTGCTTCTCTAAAAACTCAGGGAACTGATTAAAAAAATCCCATCACCAGGAAGAGGGAGATCCCACTGCAACTTGGCTGTTTGCCCTACCATCTATCCCCGAGTAGCACCAGGCCAGATGCACAAGTCCCCAGGGTTCAATGCACTTGAAAACTGTCCCTCTAAACTCTTCTTAAATTCACCAACTATTATCCCTTGGTTTTCATTTCTGGGACATAGTGTATACAAGGTACCTGATCCCTGGCTCCCCTAGAGAGGGAAAGCAACACTGGGCTAACTAAGATCATGAGACAACATTTAATAATCACTGCTTCTCCTTTCTCCAATAAAGCAAAAATATTAGAGCATGAATCTCACAGTACTTAAAGAAAGGCAAAAACAGGCTAAACAGAGAAAGTGTTCTGAGTTAGATAGAGCCACACCAACACGGACACCAGTGAGCACCTACTCTGTGCGCTGTCCTAAGCCCAGTACATGTATGACCTCCTTTCCTCCTCACCAAACTCCGCTTTTCAGATTCGATCACTGAGACACAAAAAGGCTAAGGGACGTGCCCAAGGTCACCCAGTGAGTCGTGGAGCCAGCTTTCAGACCCAGGCACATGATTCCAATGCTTTGACGCCCTGGCAAAACTGTCAAGCGACAGAAGGCATGGTCTACTTTGGCCAGGCATGATTTGTAGGATTTGAAGATTTCTCTTTTCTTTGGTTCCTTCCCATCCTCTAAATGTACATGATTCACTTGGAGTGATTCACACAATTACATTTAGCATTTAAACTATACCTGTAGGGGCGCCTGGGTGGCTCAGTGGGTTAAAGCCTCTGCCTTCGGTTCAGGTCATAATATCAGGGTCCTGGGATTGAGCCCCACATCAGGCTCTCTGCTCAGTGGGGAGCCTGCTTCCCCCTCTCTCTCTGCCTGCGTCTCTGCCTACTTGTGATCTCTGCCTGTCAAATGAATAAATAAAATCTTTTTAAAAAATAAGTAAGTAAATAAACTACACCTGTAGAAGTCTTTTTAATGCCCATATTAATTCCTACAAGTCAGTAGGGCTCTGTTGAACACCAATACTGAAAATCACAGACCTCTTCAGGCACAAGAGTGCTTGGAACTGTACATTTAATAAAACTGTGAATGAATTTAACATTCATTAACTGAATAAATATACTCACAGACAAAAATAAACAAATGAATAAATAAATAAACAAACTCACAAACCAAGATGGGTACTTACTCATATGAGGCAGAGGCACACGGTGCCTGCTTAATAAATGTCTGATATGAATAAATGAATCCTGTGTCTCCTAAAATTTATTTATTCTTTTAACCAATACTCATTTGGCGCCAACTCTGTGTCAGGCAACGTTTTAGGCAATGGACAGACAGCAGTGAGCAAAACAAAATCTTTGCCTTCAAGGAGTTTACATTCTGATGGAGAGAAACTGAAAATAAACAGGATAAGTAAGATATTCAGTATGTTAGTCATAAAAGCCAAGAGGAAAAATAAAGCAAAAAAAAAAAAAAAAAAAAGTCTATCGAGACAGTTACAAGTGGTTTTGCAATTTTAGATAAGGTGGCAGGAAAAGGCGTCCCTGGTTAAAAAAGTCAATGCTTTTAAAATAATACCCCAGTAAAAATGTTTAAATGAGCTTTTAAACATTTGAAATTTTAGTACCCCTATATATATAGTAAATTTGGTCATCTATATTCAATTCTTATTGCTAGGTATGAGAAATGTGATTTTCTAGACTCAGAAGAAGTTGCAGGGAGTCACAAAGCACAATAGAAAAAGAGGACATATCTTACAAATCACTTAAGATTATTATTATTTTGCTTATTTGTGTTGGTATCTGATACTTCACAAGTGGATATATTTCCAAATGAAAACTAAATACGTCAATCCCACCTGGAGCCTTCTGGCAAATAACCCAGTGGTGCAGATTTCTGACGTCCTTGTGTGACCCCTATGCTTCCTGAGTAGTGTTTGAGGCGGAGACCATATGACGTGGTCTGTGACACAACCTTCTGTGGAATCAGCAAAGCACTTAGGGCCACCGAGCCGATAAAGCAGTTTGGACTTCTCTCTCTCTCTCTCTCTCTCCAAAATGTGAAGACTCACTGATGAAAGCCCACTCAGTACTAAACCAGAAGAATTTCACCGTATCAAGGACTTCAAAGTGGATACTGTGGAATTGGGGTTAAAATTCAAATTTTCACATAAGACACAACCATCTGCAGAGAATTCTATACGAATAATGAGAAAAAGCCCTATCCACCTTCTTAGGGTTCACTAGCCCTGTCAGCACTTAGTGGTGTGAATTATACACTGGGCTCAGCAAGAATGTTTCAAGGCCCCCCCCCATTTTTGATTATCATTTTCTTTGTCCACAAAAATACTTTTATCAAGTTTTCAGTCTGTGAACTTGCCTCCTCGTGTCCATTGCTTCCT
Organism: Mustela nivalis; assembly: GCF_964662115.1. Lineage (NCBI taxonomy): Eukaryota > Metazoa > Chordata > Mammalia > Carnivora > Mustelidae > Mustela > Mustela nivalis. The sequence goes on from NC_139022.1 coordinate 56,325,229, forward strand.
ACAACAGGTGTCCACTTAAAACACGGATAAACATTTGAAAATATTTTGCTTTTGAAAACCTACTAAGCGTTGGTCAAATATGTCAGCTTCTTTGGTATTAGATGCACTTGCACACACAAAATAGAGCTGGTTCTGATAACAGAGAATGTGTGAGTTAGATAATTTAAAAATATATCTCAGACTTACTTATCCGAGCAGTAAGCCTTTTAAATTGAGTAAATAGGGGTGCCTGGGTGGCTCAGTCAGTTAAGCGTCTGCCTTTGGCTCACGTCATGATCCCAGGGTCCTAGGATCGAGCCTTGAGTGTCGCACTCTCTGCTCAGGGGGGAGCCTGCTTCTCCCTTTCCTTCTGCCTCTCCACCTGCTTGTGTTCTCTCTCTCTTTCAAATAAATTAATAAAATCTTGAAAATAAAAAAATAAATTGAGTAAATAGCATGTATTTACCAAATAGAAAAATCTAGAAAGTTCTCAGTTATAATTAGGCACACAGAGAACTACCCAAATGCATTAGAAGTGAGACCACTCAAGTGCCTAGCCCTTGTTGCCCTGTCAGCTCTATTCATGTTTCACTCGAGCCTAAGAGCGAAATGTCACAGCTCCACGCCAAATGCACCAAGGACTTTCCTGGCACGGATGCGCCTACTTCCCAATGAGCAATATTTCAGCATCATCAGAATTAACCAGCCACTAAATTCAATTTAATAAGGCTGCATCATCCTCAGTGTTTCACCTTCATGCACAATTTAGTATGATTTCATATGAAAAGCTAAAGGCTCAGAAAACACAGTTGCCATCATATTCCTGAAAAGAAAGCCCTTTTCCTGAGCAGTTTTAGACACTGGAGAGCACCTCAGACTGTAATTGGGAGCCTTCTCAGATCAGCTGACAGAATTCACACTGAAAAAGAGATTAAAGACAAAATGCCAGGGTTTGCCGATTGCGAGAAATCCCTGAATTCTCCTTCAGCCCTTCAGCCCTGACAAGATGAGAAGCCTAAGGCAAGGACTCCCAGGGCCTCGCCCAAAACAGACCCTGTCCCTGGCTCTCCTTGGGAGCTCTGCTTACACCACAGAGCCAGGAAAGACCCACTGCTTTATGTGATTTCAAAATGAGCCTGGAAATGCCCCTCGTCTGCATGGATGTCTTCTCTCTCTCTCTCTCTCTCTCTCTTTTTTTTTTTAAGACTTTATTTATTTATTTATTTGACAGACAGAGATCACAAGCAGGCAGAGAGGCAGGCAGAGAGAGAGGAGGAAGCAGGCTCCCTGCTGAGCAAGGAGCCCGATGGAGGGCTCGATCCCAGGACCCTGGGATCATGACCTGAGCCGAAGGCAGAGGCTTTAACCCACTGAGCCACCCAGGCGCCCCTGGATATCTTTTCTTAACTTCTGTTTTGTATTACTTTCTCCTGTCTTATAAGAAAGAAAAAGGGCGGGCCCCAGAGCGCACATCACAACTGAGAAAGAAAAGCAGTAAACTGAAAGAAGGGACTGTCAAGTCGAATCTCATATTAGAAACTTTAACAAGGGTGTAACATTATTTTGTTGGCCTCTACTTAAAATGGTGCATCCAAGGTTATTTTAAATTCAGGATGAAGGCTGTCTTGAGACTGCACAGGAAGGCCCTAGTTAGATGTAGGTGATACAGATACAAAGCTCCCACGGTTTAAAAAAAAAAAAAACAAGAACTTTAAGGATGGGGCAAGGGAACGAAATCTTCTCCTTGCTGACCTAATTCACTAGGTCAGTCACTTGATAGCAGCGAAGTATGCCGGCTGTGTGCTCATCGTATAAAAGGACTAAGTTTTCTGCTAGAAAAGCAGAAGCCAACCACAAGAGTGTTATTTCCTCAACAGCACCAGGGTGCAAACAGGTGTATACTGGGAGCAGAGAGCCGCCGCCCCTCCCCCACCCCCAGCAACCCAGAGGCTCCCCGCAGTACTGACATGCTGTTGTGGTCCTCTGCCCGGTCTTACACATTGAACAATAACTGAAATCCATCACAAGATCACTTGCCAGTCCTCCTCAGTTAAATGGGTCTTTATTTTTAGAGAACAATGGGAATTATAGGAAGCTGGAGGTCTTACATCACAGAACTATAAATAGCTGCTGTTTAATGTAGCCCTATGTTTTTGTTTTTCAATTTTGAAATGAAGTTGATATTTGAGAGGGGTTTTTCATCTGCTGGACAGTTTATGATGTGCCAGTGATGTCATCTTATCTAGGTGATTAAGGACTTATTTAGTTTTTCAGTCAGACAAACCACTAGCTCTCAACGGGAATTTTAATCAGAAGGATTGCTTGCTGTGCTGAGACTGTCCCCAGCGAACAAACAGAACATTACTGACCTTTCCTCCACAGGAAATTTAAATTTGTATCATTTGGCTGGTTAGGATTTCTGCCATTCCCTGTGGATCAAGATTAGAGATGAACTTTCAGGTTCAGTCATACATTAAAAACACGAACACATAAGCTGTGAAAAGCCAGAATCAGAATGATGTGTTTCCCCTGATACAAAAGGTCACTGCTGTTTCTGCTCGTTCGTTCCAGCTAACCACAGGCTCCTATGCTCACTGCCCTCATTTAGGGAACTCAAATTGGTAAATAGCCATACTTATGGGTCCTCAGCATGTTCACTGCATTAAGATTATCTGCTATATTTAACCTAGCTCTCTCATTTGTATGTTAAAGGAAAAAAATATTTCCCTTGTGATAGACTAGACCTAACAGGACATTTTTTTAAATGTGTAAATGAGGTTATATTGATCAAAATAGTTCTGATTTGGTCTAGAAAGTTTCTGACTTGTAGCAGCAGCAAGAGGGGAAAAAAAAAAATCCCAAGTAAATATTCTTTAAAGAAACCTGCTGCTCTCAAAATAAGCAATTGCAGGCACAAAGTCATAAAACTGCTGTGTCACCAAGTATTTATTAAATAGGGTAGGGAAATCACACAGAAAGCAGATACTCTATCCAATAAAGTCAGTAAAAATAACTCCACTAAGCTAGTGACCATGATCTCCAGGATTAAATTTGCAATTGTTTCTGTTTTTCCTACACTGAATTCATAAACTGATGTGACTATGGAACAAAATCATCTCTAGGATCTCACAGAGCATTCATTTAATGACTTAGGACTGAGAGGAAAGGTTGTACAGTCTTATTCTACAAACAAATATGAAGCAGTTGTAATAACTAAAAAAGAAAAAACTCAGGACTAATGGTTTACTATATCTTATTTAAAGGGTAATGTTGTCTGAAACCAAGGTGAGGCTACATTTCCACCTCATCACTTAATCTTCAATTGAATTTGTTTAGCTACACTGTAATATCAGATTCCAGGAGGCTATGCAATTAATTATCAGGAAACATCAGGAAAATACTTAAATCTAACCTGTTGTAACTAACATATAGGTCTAGGTTGGGAAGCGGTTTAGAAATGCTTTTTAAATATTTTCAAGTTAGGTAATTCTATTAATTTTACAATCTGTTTGAAGGATGCTTTGTAGTTTGGTCATGAAAGGGTTGGGTTTTTTTGTTTGTTGTTTGTTTAAAAAACTTCAAATCAGGGGCACCTGGGTGGCTCAGTGGGTTAAGCCTCTGCCTTCAGCTCAGGTCATGATCTCAGGGTCCTGGGATCGAGCCCCACATGGGGCTCTCTTCTTAGCAGGGAGCCTGCTTCCCTCTCTCTCTCTCTCTCTCTCTGCTTCCTTGTTATCTCTATCAAATAAATAAATAAAATCTTTAAAGAAAAAACACAAAATTTTAAATCAGTGGGCTAAAGAATGGTTTATCTTGATAGGCAGGTTTGATTACACATTGTTTTTATGAATTGCCTTCACAGTGAAAATGAGTCATACAAACGAGAGGAAGGAAAATCATTTCAGATTTCAGCTAGGTGCAAACGCACAACGGCTTGACACTCTTCTTGGAAAATCAATTCGGATTTGACATCAGCCATATCGCTTCTATTGCGCACCATCAAATATCAAAGATATCTTGAGAAAATAGCTTGTTCTTCATAGGAGAAGAATATGCCCCAAATTGTTTTTTTTCCCCCAAATTGTTTTTAAACTGAGTTTTCATAGTCTGTGAAATGCCATGCCATTATTTTAATGATTAAAAAAATGAAAAGTCAATAAAAATGAGTGATGCATTATCCTTAATTATACGCCAAAGGTGAATAGATGTCATTCTTTATCATAAACTGACAAAAAAAAAAGAGTAACTACAGCACCAGACAGTTGCTGAGCAAAGACATGTTAATTTCACTCCCATCCTCCACAACACATTTTAAAACACTGAGTCTCAAATTCAGTCGCTCAAGGTCATACAGTTCAGAGCGTCAGTGCCAGAGCTCATGCCCAGAATTCAAATCCAGGTTTTGTCCAGTTTCAAGGCCCATGTTCTTCTCACCGCATATTCTGCTGCTTGGTTTCACATTTACCCGGCTCCTTCCAGTCATGAAGCTTTCAATTCCATGATCAACCTTAGCGGCTCTGAACGTGCGGAACAAAGGTAGCTGCTTCCTTAAACTCACCTTCCTCTTCTCCCCCACCTCCCTACCCTGGGAATTCTGGATAGGATACTCCCATCCCTCTCCAAGTGATTATAAGAAGTGCCCAAGCTAAACAGTACATGTAAAGAGATTTTAAAGTCATTCTGGCATAATTATCCTAATCCACAAAAAACAAGTATTGAGTGCAACTCAATTAAACTTGTGAGAAGAAAAGATTGTGTGGGAGTTCAATAAATGAAAGCGTAAGGTCAGGTTTTTATAAGATGCTCCAGATTCTATCACCTTGCTCTAATTCTTGCATATTTCAGCAGTCACGTTTTTTTGTGACTTCACAGTAATAACAAGTCATTTAAAAAATCTCAAGATGGTACTGCTAACACACACTGTGCAACCACATATAGCCCACAGTACTGAGAACATTGGGGTAAACTTGGAAGTCTACAATTGCAAAGTTATTTTTAAGTATAAACCAGGTGATAATTAAAAAAAAAAAAAAGTAAGAGGTGAGTGTTACTGAACCTACTTCGATTTCTCAGTTTCCACCGTGTTTGCATTGCTCCTTTCATTTTGGCACTATCATTAAGAGTTTGAACAAATCTAGAGCAATTATCTGGAAACCCTCACACATAGGCTGACTTGATCATCCTAAGGCCTTTTACTCACAGATTTCTTCAAACATTAAGTGAAATTATTTACTTGTAAAGTTCTTCATCTCCTTTTAGAACAGTCACTTCAAAGTTTCTTGAATAGTACATCCATGAGAGCAAATAACTATTATCAAATTGTCAAACAGATGATATCTTTCATGATAACCCAACTGCGCAAAACCCTTGGTTATCTGTACACAAAACAAAGAGCATGCTATATTTAATTTAAGGAAAATGCAGAGGCTTTCTGAACATTAATCATTATCCTTCAAAGCCACCTACAACCTAATCTGGTTTAGGGTCAAAACATTGTGTGCACACAGTAGGATCTCAATGTATAATCTGAATGAACCAAGGCAGTTTAAACCTAGGAAATAGCCAGAGGGAAAACAAATAAATACACACACACACACACACACACACACACACACACACACACACACACACAGTCTGTAACAGTGACTGATTTCAAAACGAAACACCAGGCATGCCATGTAAGAGGCAGGCCTTCAGCAGGGGCAACAAGACTTCCCAGGTATGCTGAATGAAGTCTGTGAATGGGGAGTTACTCATTTAACAGCCCACATAAAGATGCTTGTTGGTACAGATTTTTTATGGAGCAACCCACTGCACAGAGGGCTATTATAAACTTCGATTATGTATCTAAATTCGTATGAATGGAACACAGCTTTAAAAAGCCTTTAAGTACAAAATGTTTTGAAAATTTCTGTAATTTCAAAAAGGTCCAATCACACACTCCCCCTCCTCCACCCCAATATTCCATTGCTTCTTGAAACTAGCAGCTACAGAGGTGTTGTGAATGCAGATTTAAGCCAAATTGGTTCTTTTGCCTTTTCCATTTCCAACCAAATAAAATTTGATTTTCAAGTTTTTTGCCAGTATGTCCACCTTTCAGGTATATCACAGAACATTAAAAAGAATGTGTCCATTTGAGGCTTTGTTACAGAATGAAGAATCTACAGTTGTGCATTAAAAAAAAAAATTTGTGTTTTACTTCAGAAGCTATGAAAAAGTAAGCTGTACCAGCCACAAGAGACTTTTGGAAAAAAGATTTTTTAAAATGGCTAATATGTTTTTATATGAAAAAAGAAGACAAGCTAAATTCTCAGAGGCTCTTGTCAAAGCCAGTTTGCATAGTGGCTAGACAACAAAAAAGGGCATTGTTAGCAACTCAGGAAAACTCCTGCAGAAATAATTGAAAAATTCCCCTCTGGGTTTTCAATTTAGCCTAGGCAAAACAAAAACAACACTTAAACAAAAAATATACACTAGAAACTGGACCAGGGGGCCGCCTGGATGGCAGTGGGTTAAGCGTCTGACTCTTGGTTTGGGCTCAGGTCATGATCTCAGGGTCCTCGGATGGAGCTCCTCCTTGGGCTCTGCACTCACCAGGGAGCCTGCTTGAAAGATTCTCTCCCTCTTCCCCTCCCCCACCCAACCCTTGTTTCTCTCTCAAAATAAATCTTAAGGGAAAAAAAAAAAAAAAGGAAAGAAGGAAAAAAGAGAGGAAGGGAGGAAGAAACCAGAGCAGGCACTGAGAGGACAAACAAACAAGTGTTAATGGAGAGATGTAAACATTCAGGTTATGGTACATGTACAAAGTTTCTTCTCTTCTCCATTCTTATTAAGTCAGCCATGGCTAATCACTATTAGAGGGATGGCCTATGTTACTTACACTGTATATTTTGATGAGAGCCCTGAGAGCCAGCTGGTCCTAAAATGGGAGGAACCATGTGTGGGTTACCAGAAGTGGGTCCTTGGACCACACCCAACCCCGTGTTTTATATTCAGTGCCTGGGCCCAGAGAGAGTGGTGGGGTGAGCTCCAGCTCTTAGAAGTTGTGGCTACATCAGGGCAAAAAAGAAGCGACTTTCTCGATGCTTTCTGTCATTGTTACTTATCCCTTTGTTGCCAAAGATGCTGGTAACAAAATATATCACCACAGTTTCTGGTTTTACTTTTTTTTTTTTTCTTTCCAGAATAGGAAGAGTAACCATATGCACAATCGACCTATAGGTGCAAATGAAATCAACCTCTGTAGAGAGGCATCATGGGCCAGAGAATGGGATCAGGAATTCTGCTTAATGTGCTAAAAAAAAAAGGTCTTCAAATGATCGGAGATAGCAACCTGAAAGAACTATGTGGTAAGAAGCAGAAAGTTCTTCACAGTAAAGTAGTTTTCATTCTCTTAAAAGACATGACTAAAAACCATGACCGAGAACATGACCTCATTCAAGGCACAAAAAATGGATTCTGCAAATGGGTTATTCAGCAAATGTTTCACTGCATGGTTCAGGAGTCCCTAACCAAAACTATAATGTGTGCACGGGAAAAGGTTCACAACTCAAACTTCAGAAATCTATTGAGACAGATCGGTTCTGTTCTGGTGTCTTTTATTTCCCAAATGGTATTAAGTCCTCAAATTAAAAACTAGACAGCAAATCCAAGAAATCTGAAAAATATAGCACTGGGTAGAAAATTACTAGCAAAAAAGATGGAGAATAAGAATCAAAATAAAAAACTGTCCACTCCTTTTTAAACAGTCCTTATTTTTTAATCTTGCTGAGTCTCAAGCCCATGTTACAAACATTTAATAAGATAAAATTCTACGAAACTGGACTCAACAAGAAGAATTTTCATGTTAGGTCTAATCTTTTCTTCCCATGCCCAAGTGCATGATCTTTGCACAGCTGCACAACTTGGAACATCAACAACTCACTTCCGACAACACTAGTTCACCAACTGGCTCAGACACAGCTCAAACATGTTTTGAGATTGTGCAGTATTTTATTGAAAATACTTCAACTTTTGGGCGCCTGGGTGGCTGCCTTCGGCTCAGGTCATGATCTCAGGGTCCTGGGATCGAGTCCCGCATCGGGCTCTCTGCTCAGCAGGGAGCCTGCTTCCTCCTCTCTCTCTCTGCCTGCCTCTCTGCTTACTTGTGATCTCTGTCAAATACATAAATAAATAAAATCTTTAAAAAAAAAAAAAAAAAAAAAGAAAATACTTCAACTTTAAATGTAGTGCTTTTCTTTTATGGTCTAGAACCTTCGTAAAGCAGTTGTGGGGCAAATTAAGAGAGCAGGTCAGGAGTTTGGAAGACAGTTTTTATCACTGTCAATAACTGCATTTTATTCAGCAACTACAATGAGATAGGCATTGATATTACTTTCAGTATGTCTGATTCTCTCAAGAACTATAAAGTAGAAATCACTTTTCCTATTTTATAAAAATGAAATGATCAGTTGTTTCCTACAAATAAGTGGCACAGCCAGGGTGGGTATTCTTAAAACCACAAAAGCAAAGTGATCACAACTCTAAGACATGATGCGAAAGGCCAGTATTTTAGCTCTTTCAATATTTTGTTTTTGGCTGGCTCCTTAAAGCAAAGAGAGGGGAACAGAGAAATAAATGGTTGGCTATTAAACATTACCTTCATTTAAAAAAAAACAGCCCTCAGATATTTCCACCTGCTCCTCTCTTCTCCTCCAGCACGCAGTCCTAGAAAGAGGCCTGCAGGACAGAATTCTGGGAGCGGTTCCAGTGCTCAGACACCCCAGGCCCAGGGTAAGCTTCAAATAACAGTCGTCCCAAACCTCAGAGTCTAACCAGCACTGTTTCCCCAAACAAGGCCCTCCTCTCACCTTAACAATGAACTTGTGAAGACTGAGTTTTGGAGCCTGCAGAGCAGGGTGTGCTCTTCCGCCCTGATCAAGAGCAGCGGAGACAGGGAAAGCCGGATTCCCTCCCCACTCATCTTGCTGGATCGACTCTGTTAATTGGGAGCATCCTGGATTTTTCTCCGGGGCCCCGTGTTTCTGGCTGTGCTCTCAAAGAGAGTCTGAAACTGGCTACTTGGTACCCCAAAACGTACTCCTCTTCCCAACACATATGCAAAGAATATCTGAAAACTCTGGACCACCAGAGACCCACAAAAGTTGGAGTCAGTGGGGCTGAGGTAGTTACTTTAAGGTAAAAATTGGCTGGATTAGGAGAAATGCTGACTAAAATTCGGTTTGGCAGTTCAAGTACCACGACTTGAAATTTCACCGCCCAACTCCTCAATGGAAAACTTGGGCCAAATACACTAGTGACTCAATATGATTCCCGTTCCTAGACATTTTTAGAAAGATACATGACATACTTCTGTCCAGGTTGGGTTAGATAGTAGAAGAAGCAGAACAGATGAATCTCAAGGCCTTTTCCAGTTTTATATTCCCACGCAGGAATTCCCCCACAGGCAAAACCCTCTTCACCCTCCGCACCCCAGCAGAGCTTCCCTGTGAAGCTTTCCCCACACTTACGGTGGAATCAGGAACTTTCTCCTCTGCATGCTGAAAAGATCTGAAATTTTTTTTATTAGAAGCACTCACTTTAAAATGCGAGTGTTTGTTCTTGACTATGGCTTTCTGGGATTGACGGTCTTGCATTCTCACGACTAATCACTGTGCCTGACATGGACTATATCACAGTAATATTTTGTGGATAAATAACTAAATGTTGAATCCAGGAACCTGAAGAAGCATTGACTCCTACAGATAAATTATCATAGCTAGGTCTTGGTGGTTCTGTTTCAAACCAGGATTTGCATTTTGTCTATAGCCTCCCAAGACCAGTACGTCTGGTTGTCAACATACAACACTAAATCTAGCAGAGGTGGCTCTTACAACTCTTCTCTTCACAAATTAGGATCGATTGTCATTTCCAGCATTTGTTATGGTTTCTGTACAAGATGGCCTGGCCCAGTGAGGAAAGTTAGCCTTTCAACTGTTTATTCTCTGGCATCTCTATTCTCGTCAAACCATTCCTCAATATCATTCTAATTTCATATATGTGCTGCTGAAGCGAGCACCAAAATGTTCCTCAAAAACAAGGAAAGATATTTTAATCTTTCTTAATTTTTTAATTAATTAATTTAATTTTAAAAATTTTTCTGAGGAAAAAAAAATCTCCATTTCGTCTGGAGGGCTTGATCCAGCAAACACTTAAAAAATGAATTTCAGGGTGGGGTGTAGCTAGACAGTGTTATGTCAAATGTAATACAGTATGTCCTTTTCCCCTAAAAAAAAAAAAAAAGGCCATTTGTCATGTTTATGGAATATCTTTGTGAGCTACCACTGAGTCCCTTTATGTGACCTACCACAGACACAGAATAATATTCAATCCTAGAAATTTTCTTTTTAACTTTAGTAATTTATTATAGGAGCATGACACCAAAACTGTATGTGAAACATTGAGAGTAACAAAACCCACACTTTATAAATATTGGAAAGTATAAAACAGAAATCTACCACATAATGCAGGATTCTAGTTAGCTGTTTTAAAAGATAATCCATATGAGGAATCTCCTTGCACAAAACACTTCCCCTATAGTTCAATTTCTCACGCAAATTATGTCAAGAATTCACACTTTTCAATATACCCCTGACCCTAAATCATTAGAGAAAACCTTCTATCATCCTCAGCCAACCCCACCCCAGCAGGAAGAGCAGGGCAAGGGCAAAGAGATCACTAAAACATCCATTTACTTATTCCCTCATAGCTCTCACTTGCCCTGAGCCCAATTCCAATATTTCAGTGAAGGACCATCTACCTTAATGCTTCTCTTCTAGAACACAGGTCGGTAACCGAGGAGAAGGCTGTAGATAACCAGCGAACATTATTGCCATGCCATGATACTTCTTAGATTCAATTATTTTAAGCCTTTGCCTTCCCCAGACTTCCCTATGAAGGCTTTTTTTTTTTTTAACCTTCTAAACACATCAGCAATGAGGTGAATATATTCAAAATATGTTGGCCCTGCTACTGAACAAGATAGTTCATTCCCAGATCTCAGTCCCATAGATTTCAGCTCCTCTTCCTTAGATCGCTATTTATTCAACACACTGCACTTGGCATGCATCTCAGGCTGCCTTCCCCTTCTCCTCTCCCAATAAGAGTCAAGTCCTTGGAGGTGAAAGCAGAGTGCCAGCATGTGCTCAGGAGAAGCCCTGTGGGTGATGGTAATGGGGATGGGCGGTTCTCCTGCGGTCTCTGGTTAGGAGACAGGATCAAGAACAGCCTCCTACTCAAAAAATCCAGACCGTTTTTTCAGTTCCCATTAGAATCTACTGTAGTGGGTATGGGGATGTGGTAAACAAACAGGTTTTACCTCCTACAGAATTCTGATCAATTCAGTAGCAGCTGCCTATAGTGCTCGGTTAAGAAAGATAAGGAGACCACGCCTGGACCTCTGAGGGATTCGGGACAGCGACCGCGACGGCGGGTGCAGGGGAGGAGCATGCGCTGTGTGGGCTCAGTACTGGCCATCCCAGCCCCAATCACAGAGCCAAAATCTCCATTTCAGGACTTTCAGAAACTGCTTCCTGCCTCGGTTCCTTTCCTAACCGAAGTGTTAAGCCACGGACGGAGAGGATTCAAAGTCTTCCAGATATCTATTTCTATGCATCCTTTTATATAAAAAAGTTTTGGTGAAGAATCAGACTTGAAGGTCAATGCGATAGACCCAGCGTTCCCTCCTCTTGCCGCTAGCTTTTCCACAAAAGCAAAAGCATCAAAGCTCTTCATTCCAGAAGCGACACCAGCCGGGATCACTTAAGGATCCCACGGACAGTGCAGCCACTCGCTTTCATTCTAGGAGACGCTGCATTCTTCTGTTTAAAGAGCTCTTTCCTCATCCGGTGCTCTCCCATAAATCTGGACATCAAAGACAACCCTGAGATCAGGGGTACAGCATCAGGAGATTTGGTTTCCAGCTTCTCCTCTGAAATCATCTGATGAAACCTTGCACAAAGTTGCTTCACAATGGTGAGAATACAAACTCAACAATCACCCCCAACAGGAGCCCAGATATGTCCTAGGGGCTCAGCAAACTCAAAATAACAAATCAAACCCATTCTTCTTTTGATTTGTTCTGGATCGTGTTCCCCTCAGCCAGAAAAATCCTTAATTTTTTTTTTGTAATATAAAATATCAAAGAATCCATTTCATAATTCTTATCTAAAGCAGCATTATTAGTAAGCAAAGCACATGGAGCACAGGCAATCTCTACTTCTAGCTTTATAATCGAATTTATTATATTTCTAAGGGAATCTTCATCAATTTGCACTTCCCTAATCAAATTCTATTGTTTAAAAAGGCAATTTTGCTTAATACTTGCTGTTTCCTCTGCATTACGGCAACATGCATCCTTGCACTCTCCGCCCCAACCCTTCCAAAGCATTTATGCCACTTATGAACTGGTAGACAGCCTCTCCTCCCCCTTTCTCTGAGACCAAACCACTTAGGCCAAGGTCATTTAAAAGTTCCTTTAAAATGTTTTCAACAGTTATAATGAAATATAAAGTCTTTCCAAAATTATTTTTTTAAAAAAAGTATGTTATAGAGTAAGAAAATAAGTAAAAGTAGGTTGCTTTTCTCAAGAATTCAATAAAGATTCTTTTTTAGTGAAAGGCCAGTTTGTCTTTGTAAGTTAACTTACAATCTTATAAAAGCTTCCCAAATCCCAAATACTGAAATCATTTAAATTACTTATCTCAGGGAAGGAAAAAGGCACACACAGGGGCATCACATGACATAAGGCAACAGCCTGGAACAGGAGCCTCGCTGAGCCAGAGTCTGCAAGGTCTGTACCAGTTTACATTTCAATCCATCCCCCACTGTCCATTCCTCCCTGACTGCTGACTCCAGGAGCCCTGAGACCAGAGGAGCAAACACAGCCAAGGGGAAGTCAGAGACGCAAACACAGCTCACCTCAGACTGGCAGAAGAGGGAAATCCTATTGCCACTTGAAACATCAACAGAGCCTCAAAAACATGATATTTTTGCAAAAAAGAAAAAAGAAAAGAAAAAAAATATATATATATTCATATATATATGAAGTGTGGTGGTGCTGCCATTTATTGAAAGTCAGGCACTGTAGGATAGATAGCATCAAGTGTCTTCTGGGCAAGTGTGCCCTGTTTAGTATGAAATATTAAATTGAATAAAAAGGTGGGGGGAGGGGCGCCTGGGTGTCTCAGTGGGTTAAGCCTCTGCCTTTCGCTCAGGTCATGAGCCCAGGGTCCTGGGATCAAGCCTTGCATCATGCTCTCTGCTCAGCGGGGAGCCTGCTTCCTCCTCTCTCTCTCTGCCTGCCTCTCTGTCTACTTGTGATCTCGGAGTGTCAAATAAATAAATAAAATCTTTAAAAAAAAAAAATGGTAGGGGGAGAGTACAAAAGTATAAACCATGTCAAAAGTCTGAAGAAGGGGATTTCTTTTTCCTCCAGTGAAAAGAGAGCCAAGCCAAACTTTTTTTTTTTTTTCCATGAGCTACTACTTACTATAGGAGCACAACAAGATCACGGAGTGCGGAGAAAGCAAGGTGGAAAGAAGGAGCTCTCCAAACACACTTTGTGAACTACAGACCCAGAGTTTCAGAACTCACTTTCTAGGAAACCAAACTCAAAACTATTTCTCTTTACCAACCAGATCATTGCTCACGTGACATATCTCAAACTTTCAACCCCTTCATTTTCCCCACTGAGGTTCACTTGTCTTTAAGTAAAAACAAAACAAAACATAAGAGCTACACATTTTTATTTAGCTCAACAAAGTACTTAGGTGCATGGGCAGGGGACAGATCTCATAGGTACACAGCCGTGTTTCCTCATGGACTGAATACATACCATTGCCATGAATATATCCTTTACCCTAAAATGCAAATGAGCACCAAAAATAATAATAATTATTATTTTTTTACAAAAATGGGGCCTAAAAATAAGTCTTTAGGCGCAATTCCTGAACAGTAACTAGCCTGTAGATGATGGACCTTGTTTAAAGCACCACACAACGATGTGTGTTTACATCACCCTTTTATTTCATAGTTAGAAATAATACAGTTCCACAGGGTAAATCATCAATAAATAACGGTGTTTAATCATTAAACGTAAAAATCCCAACTCTTTGGCATCTGACAGGATTCTATTTCTTGTCAAACTAATGACTGTATAGATAGTTAATCTTAGTGATCATTCGTCAATACAATTATGTTACAAAGGTGCAATTTACTTTAAAATATACAACAGCTGAAAATTTCCAGCCCACCAAGAAATCTGATCAATTCAGTAAGAGAGGGGTCAACTTCCCCAAGGCGCTTTCAAACGGTTTGCCTCAGTGAAAGTCTAATAAATGTTGATTAAGAGTTCTAGGGTTTTCTGATAATTATTCTGCTCTAAACAGAGTTTGCCATTCATTCTGGTTAAAGGAAAGTCATATCTGCGCCAAGAATGACCCACTCGTTAATAAAAGGTGTTCTTATTTTATAAGCAAGACTGCTAACACCTAAGAAACTCACAGCCCCCAAACTAAAATTTAAAATAAGCAGTTCTATGCTGCCAGAAATGCCAATTCGGTAATAAATTGCACCTTCAAGAGTCAAAAAAGAAAAAAAAGAAATAGAAACTTTTACAAAAGTTAAGTTACATACATTTTTCTCAAAATATATTCAAGAATAGTTGAGCTGTATTTGTTACTAAAGCCAGGGCGTTATTACTTTAGCAACAAATTAAACCAGTGCAATTGACACAAATTGTTAAGTAATCCAGGATTAACCCATTAAAACTGCAGAAGCACTTTAGGCTCCCACACTAATCCTAGAAACTGGAATTTCAACGAGCGCTTGAGCTGCACAGAACTAAAACTAGAATAACCCGGATGCCATGCTGAATGGTCTCACTCCATACTTAGTTTAAGCATTCGATAGTAGAAATCATGAGTCCTTCTACTAAAAGTTTCATTCACTTACAGAACATTCAGATGCAAACAGTATTATGCCTATCATCCGTAATTAAAAGAATCCTCTCTATTTTAAAGTTCCAGATGAATTTTTAACTTAGAAAGTAAGCACTAAGGAAACTTTTTTTTAACTTATGAAAACTTCATATTGGAAACTTTCTGGAAAAGCTTCCCCCCACCCATTGTAAAATAAATACTTTGTATCCCAAATTTAATTGTATTAAGACACACTTTAATAATGCTATAAAGAAATATTTTACAGCCATAGAGATCCATAACTTTCCATGCGGAAATAAAAAAATCCACTGCTCAACAGTATTATTGAGGCAAGTGAAGACAGATTATTCTCTTGTCAATCTGAAATGTTAAATTTTTCAGTGCAAAACCAGTTATAAAATATTTAAACTCAATATTTAAAAATAAAAAGTGGTCCAATTCAGCAATGTTCAAGTTCTAAATTTCATAAAACAAATCATTACATACATCGTATAGTAAAATACAGAGATTAAAGAAGTACTTGAGTACTTAAAGATATAATTTTCTAATGAATCATACCAAGTCAGCAATAACCAAGCAGATAACATTCCCAATTTGAGTGTCAGAATCATAAAGATGGCATTACTGACCACAGCCTTTCTTCCCCCTAGCTAAAAAGCTATTCAAACTAATGGCCGACATTCTGTTTTCTTTGCAGTGGCGTGCTCTAGAACGATTTCCCCCCAAGTACCTGTGATTTCATTCCTGTATTCAAATTTTGATCCAGACAATTTTTAGGTTCCAGGAACACTGAGCTGATATAACCATCTATAATGTGAAGGAGTCCTGTACAGAGAACGACAGTGGGTTTTCCCAGCCAAGCGGACGCTGACCTACACTGGTCGGTACTCTCTGCCCCTGGCTCATGTGTTATTCCTGGCAAACACACGGTCCCCTCGGAGGGTGAGGTGCTGGAGCTGGTACTGGAGCACTTCTGTGTCCGCTGGCTCCTTGATGCTCATTTTATCTAGATTGAGGTAGTCCAGAGATTTGGAGTGAGCCCTCTTACCTTTAAGAAGACAAAGAGGCAGAGGCCCGTGGAGGGCCTTGTAAGGTTCGTAAGGTAAAGATTTAGTGCACTTGTCTCCTGAGCTGGGCATCCGCCTTCGCCTCCTGCCGTTCACCGCCGGGATCTCGTAGGGCTGGTAGTACCGACTTCGGGTTTTGTACAAACGGGAGGAACGCGCGAGTCCTGCATCCAGCTGCTTGGAGCGCAAGGAAGGCACAGCTTCTCCCTTACCCTCTTCACCTCCCGTGCACTTCTGGGCTAACTTCAGGAGTTCCTCGCCAGTGGTGAAGCCAACCAAGTAGTTGGAGTCCATGTGCAGAATCTGGTAGCCCGACACAGTCCGGCGCATGGGCGAGCACGGCGTGCTGGAGCAGCGGGGCTTCTCCGCTTCGGCCTTGCCGGGGGAGCTCGCCTCGGCCACCGGCAGGGGCAGCGTGGCCAGGGTGCTTCTGGACTCTCCGTTGACATCGACTTCCATGGTAGGCACCAGGCGGCACACTCCTGAAAGCAAACAGACTCAGATCATTAATGGCGTCGTGCACAGACCCTCGGGCCAAGCTGGAGCGGTTTAGACGGCTTGGGGAGCATGAAATAACACCGGCCCGAAAGGCGGCCACTGTCCAGCTGCCAGACGTTTATCTGTGTCCATAACGCACTCCAGAGCAGGCATTAAAATGACTATGACTTCTGGGTGCCTGGGTGGCTCAGTGGGTTAAGCCCTCTGCTTTCGGATCAGGTCATGATCTCAGGGTCCTGGGATGCCATAGCCCGGCATCACAGGGAGCCTGCTTCCTCCTCTTTCTCTGACTGCCTCTCTGCCTACTTGTGATCTCTCTCTGTGTGTCAAAGAAATAAATAAAAATCTTAAAAAAAAAAAAAAAGAAAAGAAAGACTATGACTTCTCTACCTTCACAAACATGGAGGCAGCTTAAAGTCTGGAGGACGACTAAAAGGTTCAGATAGAGAAGAAAACAGAAAACAGTCCTTCCCTACAGGAGGCACTCCGTTCAATCATGCAAGCTTTATTCCTTGATGTGGTAGTAAGCAAATCAAGTACAGATCTCAACGTGAGGCAAATAAAAATATCCTACACGGCGCCACAAGAATCCACCAAGGACTCCCAACTTGAAAATTGGCATCTTTACATTTTCCATCATTTAATTTAAAATAAGCGCTGAGCTCTTCACACCTACGCCTTTTTTTTTTTTTTTTCCAAACGTGTTTAAGGGGCATATAATGAAAGATGAAAACGGATCGATTTCTGCAAAGGTTCCAACACAGGCCTAAAGAAATGTTTTGAAGGTATGGAGGTGTCAGTCTTAAGTTCCCCAAATGTTGCAAATGTTCTTCCTCCCATGTCCCCAGTGAATTATTTACAGCAAACCATTTCCTAAGTTTAAAAAGAAACCCTAAATCCAATAAATCAGGTCACTTTTAGTATTAAGCATATATAAAATATCAGATGCACTCTATTCGAGAAAATAGGCCACTGATTTTTACATTACTTTATTTTACAATACTTAAGATCCTGCACTTTTGGATAGTTTAATAAATGGCAGAATAATTCTCAATGAATGCTGATATTATTCATCATGATGATGATGACACTATGTACTTTGGAAAACCCCCTGACAAGAAGTACCACGAAAAATGGCCAGGTTTCTAGGAAGCTGCAGATAAGTCAAATTTTGGAAAATAAAAAAAGTACTAAGGGAAATTGAGTGTCAGTGTCTTTTCAGAGAAACTTTATTTCTACTACCAT
The DNA here is from genome assembly GCF_964662115.1 of Mustela nivalis. Classification (NCBI taxonomy): domain Eukaryota; kingdom Metazoa; phylum Chordata; class Mammalia; order Carnivora; family Mustelidae; genus Mustela; species Mustela nivalis. Next base: position 56,342,996 of record NC_139022.1, read on the forward strand.
CAGTATGGCGTAGAAAACACAATTTTTTAAGTATCTCAGGTTGCCAACCAAAATGATGTCAAATAGTAACTAATTTTAAGATGAAAAATTTATTGGAAGAGACTGTTATATTAAATGATTCTTATAAATGCTTTTGTGAAACAAATCACCTTTTCCTGGTTGAAGCATTTCCCAACGTTTGGGTATTCATTTGAAATCCAAGCAATTCTAAAGCTTTAAAAAAAAAAAAAAAAAAAGCCTTATTCCCTCACTTGCATGCTATTCTTTCCTTTATGAGGAAATAAAGCAAGACTATGAAGAAGTCCCCAGACACCGTCCTATCCTCACTACACCGACATCTAGAACACAGCTGAAAACGGAGTCCTGTGATAGAGCAAACGTCAAAGGGATCCACAGAGCTTTTACTTACTTTTTGCTCTAAACTTTAGTCTATGTAGTTCCAAATTTAATCAAAATACTGTAGCCCCCTCAACCCTTTCAGATCTAAAGTAACTGGCTTTATTGTATACTGTAAAAAGTAAATTTTTATTTGATTGTGTAATTTATTTCTCTGTTAGGAGGACTATCAGCTACTTTGATGAGCATACAGAAACCTGAAGATTTCTTATCTGATACACTTCAGAGGGCCTGAGCTTTGTCAAACCTTATACTGAATAAACAAATGTTTCCTCTAAGCCAAAGGACATACTAATCTAATACTTCCTTTCTCACTAATTCTAGATACCCAGAAGGAGCCCAGGAGGTCAGATCTAAGGCCTCCAAGTTACCGAACCTGACAGGGAGCTACAGGCGGCAAGTGTATCTCTTACAGTCCATTCTGAAAGACAAGGAGAGGAGGGCCAGTGAGGCTCAAAGAACCAGGGCTGTGCAGGAAACGGAGTACACATGCAAATGGGTACCCCACGTAAGAATGACCTAGGTGATGGCACTCAAGCAGTCAGTCCACATGAGGGGACACCCTTGGTCTAGGTCCCTTCCAAATCTGGGAGTCCATGACAGTCCACACACCACCACCAGCCACCTTCCTGTGTTCTCATTCGGTGCATTACAAACTTGCCCCAATCCAAGCATCCACACTCCACCCATCAGGGTTCGGGTAATAATTCAGAGGCTAGGCTGAAAGTCATCTGTGCCTCTAAGGGATAAAAATTGCTAAGCAAGGGAAGAGGAACAAACCTTTGTTAGGATGCAAAGGCTTGAGAGAAAAGGGCAGAAAGTATTATCTAGAAAATCAGCACCTAGAAAATGAGAAAACTGAAGACAGTGAGTGAAGTGATCTATAAAGGTGACGATTGGATGGGACATGAAACAGCTACCAGGACAATACAAAGAGATGAGTAACACTGCGGCTTCAGTTTCCAGCAGCCATAACATCGTAAAAACCACCACGTGGGTTGGCCAAAACTACCTAACAGGATCTTCAGGCACATACCTGACAGACAGTGATTTCACCCTGATGGTCAAACAAAAGAAACCGATGTGATCTAAGAGCTCTGGAAATTCCAACCGAGCAGCCTGGTGTAAGAAACCTGCCATTTTTGCTGAGGTAAACAACACACCCCCTGTTAGAAGACACCACTTAAGCAGCAACTTAATGACACAACCACTTCCAATACACTCTAACAGGTATGTGGCCTAGGAACTAAGGTCAACACTCTACGTCAGGTTTCTTAATTACAGTCTCACGGTTCTGGAACATAAGAACACTTGTCTTAAATGTTACATAGATCGCTGCAACCTACTGAACTTCTGATGAACGACTGTAAATTCTGGAAAAGTGCTCGCATGTTTTAGCGATAAAAACGTCAGTACTGCTCCAAACAGTAAGAGTCTCAAAACAGCTCTGTGAGATGGTTTCGTTGGTTTCTTCAGTGTATTGTGGAACGTATGAGAACCTCTTCAGATCTTGATATTCATGTAGGAACATTCACAGTGCACAACCTGACTCTTGCAAACTACTTAGATTTAAAAAAAAAACTTTTTACTTACATATCAATTGTCCTTCTAAAGAGCGTCTAGCATGCACCACTGAGAAAGCTAGGTGGCGGCCACGTTTCAGAAAAGAGAACATGGACTGGCAAATATTTTGTTTTTAGCTAAGTGAAATGCTGACTAAGCAGTATGCCCTCCACTCTTCAATGTGACTCACAGAAAGCAAACTTCTTATGCTATTAAATTGCTGAGAATTTCCTGACTGGATTTAAAGACTGGACTAAGGCCCTGGGAGTAGTTACAGGATCAACTTCCCCAGGTGACCTCTTAAATGAGCAGAAGTAGTATCACATCTGAAAAAGAAGTCGAGCTACTTTCTAATTCCGTAATTCAACAACAACAACAACAACAACAACAAAAAGGCAGTGATACTAAAGATGGAGATACTTTTTCACACAGTAAAATTTCTTACTAAAAGCACTGTATCAGGGATGCATGGGTGGCTCAGTCAGTTAAGCAACCAACTCTTGATTTTGGCTCAGGTCATGATCTCAGGGTCATGGGACCAAGCCCCCAGTCGGGCTCCATGCTGGGTATGATGTCTGCTTAAGACTCTCTCCACCTCTGCCCTCAACATCCCCTCCACCCTGCTCACTTGCTCTCTCTGTAAAAAAATAAATAATGAGAAATTAATAAAAGCAGTGATCAGGAAACATGGCTACCATGACTACAACTGGAGATGACCTGTGATCAGAATATTCTTCATATTTTGTCATATAGGTTTATTATTCCTTAACAAACCATTCATGATGAAGAATTTTATTTCCTATCCTAAAATAAACTGTGCCTCATAAATGCCTACTGCCAAGATAAAAGATTACAAAGAACTCTTACAAATACTGCAGGTATGTGCAACAGGCAGCCACTCCCACCGCACTAGTAAGAATAAACATGAACCGGGAAACTAGGCACCAGGCTACCTTCTGCACTGCTGAGCACTAGAAATCACAGAGCAATGACAACCTTTTATTGATTCCAGTAATGCTTTTCATATGCAGTTTAAAGCAAAAATAAAAACCGGAAACAGAAAGCCGAAAAGTGTTGTTATTGTAATAACAGAAGCAGCAAAATTTCTGTTGGTAGAAGAGTCTACAACAAAAAATACAACAGAGAATAGGAAACTCAACTTGTAGCTGATGAATACTTTTAAAACTTGAGTCTCCTAAGCAAGTTCCAGGAACATATATGATTTTTTTTAACCGCCACCTAAGGGTGTTCAGGATCAAATTCCTTCCCAGTCTAATCCATAACAAAGGTACTGACATAGATTTACAAAACATGAAAGACCTGTGTTCATAGGGGCCAGTGTGTTTCTTTGAAATCTGGGAGGATTCAAAACTCAACCAGGCTAGACAAGGTAGCACCTCAGTATCTGCTAGAAAAATGTAAATAGCACATTATTTTAAAAATATGGGTATGGCATGCCATTATGAATTCCGTCTGCAACTAATGCCAACAGATCCAACGTATAACCAATGTGTAGGGGACCCTGGTACACCGAGATGTGCGCATTCAAAAGACCATCATCGGTGTAAAATATGCTCAGCTCTAAACACTCCCCAAGAGGTCCAACTTCCCAAGCGTCTGGCACAAGGAGCATTTAAAAAATATAACCGAGGTACCTCAGCTCCTCAGACCAGCTCCGAAAATAGCCGAGAAGTTTCACAATTGCCTTACAAAGAATTCTTTTTGAAATGTACTGCATTCTGGGAATTTTTTTTTTTAATCAGGCTTATCAAAAAAAAAAAGTCACCATCAGTAATCAAAAAAATTATCCCATATGCTTGAACCGTTTTTAGTAACATGCAGCAATTCCATTTAAGAGAAAACATATATAACCGTCTAAATATACAGAACAAAAATGTCACCGTGCGAACAAAATCCTTTTCAAGAAATGATCCATTTGGAATAAAGCCGGCTCTTGGCAAATGGGAGTCTCCCAAGCATGACTACTGTCAGTCTAGCAATATCTAGAACCACTTAGTTTCAGTGCCAGCATCATCTTGGATTTCACCTATGCAGAGCTTCTGTCATGAGGAAGAGGACACTGAAGCCATGAAGGCAGGGGCTTGCCCAGGGCGGGATAGGCAGTCCCGGTTTCCTGACACTGGCAACTTCATCATGCTACGTGGGAGGGACACAGTTCCTCAACTTGTACACATGCAAAGAGCATCCAAGGAGCTTCAAAAACTACGATGCCTGTGCTCTACCTCAGGTCTGTGTTTGAAGTCCTATTGGGCACAGCCTAGGCTCTGAACTTTTCAAAAAGATCTCCAGGACCTTTTTTTTTTTTTTTTTAAGATTTTATTTATTTGACAGATAGAGATCACAAGTAGGCAAAGAGGCAGGCAGAGAGAGAGAGAGAGAGGAGGAAGCAGGCTCCCCGCTAAGCAGAGAGGCCGATGCAGGGCTCGATTCCAGGATCCTGGGATCATGACCCAGGGCTGAAGGCAGAGGCTTCAACCCACTGAGCCACCCAGGCACCCCTCCAGGACATTCTACTCTGCAGACATGTTTGGGAACTTGTCAGACAGAATTTATCAGACAGAAGAATTTCACTCCTCTAAGTCCGTGCCTTTTTTGTTTTGCTTTGTTTTAGATCAGTCATTACTGTCCTACTAGTGGATACATTTTCTGCTGCTTGAAATTGTAACAACCTATCCCTAATGCCTTCTGGCTTACTGGGTCTAATCCACTGTGGGCTTAAAAAGCAAGTGCTGATCAAACGTGTTGAAACTGGATATAAAATAAAAATAAATCTGTGCTGAATGAGAATCGGGCCCCTTGGTGTGCACACACTGCTCCAGCTTCTTAGAAGCCTGTATCAGATACAGCCCTTTGGAAAACAGTTTGGCAATTTCTGACACAGCTAAATAAATGTTATTTAAAGACCCACCTACACTACTGTAGGTATTTACCCAGGGAAAATGAAAATATATATTCACATAAAGATCTGAACATGAATACTTTTAACAGTTTTATTCATAATCACCAAAAACTAGAACAATCCAAATGTCCATCAACAGGGAAATGGAAAAAGAAAGAGTGACCCATCCATACTATGGAATACATTTCAGTAATAAAAAGGAGCAAACTAAGATTACAAGAGTGAAAGCAGAAGATAGAAAATGCTACATATGTGTGATTCTACTTATATGACATTCTGGAAAACTAAAGGGACAGAAATCAATCAACAACTGCAAAAGGTCAAGGTTGGGAGGTGGGAACAAAACTACAAAGGGGCACAGGGAACCTTGCCGAGGAGTGCTTAAAATAGTCTATATATAAACTGTAATGGGTATTCCACAGTTGGGTACATTTATCAAAACTCATCAAACTATACAAAAGGGTGATTTTTACTATATACAAATTATACTTCAGTTTGAAGTCTGACTTCAAAAAATAAAAAAAATATTAAATTAAAATAAAAGAAGCCTGTCACACACTTCCAAGTTTTTGAACATCTTCCTAATTTTAAAATTCTTCAAATTATTGGATCTCAGAATCACAAGGCATCTTAATGGTTGTTCAGTCTATGTTTGAACACCTCCAATGACAGGTAACTCATTACCTCTTGAGTTGTTGGTTCATTTCACCTTTGCAGCTATGCTAGACTGTCCTTGTATTTAATATATAACTATATCCACAATTATGTATACATACCTACACATGTGCCTCTGAAGAGAAAGAAACACACAGACCCACACACACATTCCTGTAAATTCCACTCACTACTCCTAGTTTTGTGTTTTATTTAAATTAGATGAGTTAACTCAGCCACTTAAGTATTTTGTACTTTGAGTTTTCAAACACATGGCTTTTTTCCTCAAAACTTAAAAGTAATGATTCCATTTTCCCAATGTTTTAAAATGCACTGTCATTAATCTGGTACACTGTATCTAACTAATGAAATGAAAGTGTCTGGTTTTCCCCATCATTTTTTTTTTAATCGTTCCGCTGCTGATGGTTAATTTGGAGATCACTTATTATGAAACCAGAAGTTTTTCCAGAATTTTTTTCCCCGAGTATTTCCCCCCCAAGGATTCTGACCACTCCAATTCAAAGCAAGGACCTATAAAGATCTTGCCTAAGTATAATGAGATAGCAAAGCAGCAATGAACTCACATGAGTATACTTTTTAAAATTCTAAGAAGCTACAGATAATTATTAAATTCTTTTCACCTTCAAACACATGGAGTCACATGGATAACTGCATTGGCATAGATACAAAGGCGACGCACTGAAAAAAGACAACGAAAAGACAACAGCACTGCGTTAATTTTAGCAAGTTTAAATTGATGATGTAATAAAAAGAAGGTCACACTTGCAGTGAACTTCTGTATGACCAAGTGAAACTGATGCTCCTTTCAGTCACCTATATGCCTTTCTTTAATATCATATGACCATATACAACAAGAACTTTTTGCAAATTATTTTGCCCTTCTCTAGGGATTAATGTTTTACTAAAATTTCCCTGAAATCAGAGCAATTACCTCTTAACTACTCTATTCTTAAGTATTATTCCAAAAATCTCCTTTATCTCACAGGAATAAGGAAAAACCCCAATCAATAAGGCAAACACTTCAAGATAATAAAGTTAGCAATCTGCAACAATAATTTCAGTTCCCATCATTAAAAATTTCATTACTGTAGTATATATACTTGCAATCATATCTCGACATTTCACATTCATCTGTTTATGTAGTCCTTAAAACACATGATGATGTGTTCATACAATGGGTTAACAAAAAGAAAAAGCAAAATATAACTCACCAGACTAAATCCCAGAAGATGTCACTGTAGAATGTCCAATGAGTCCCAAGGGAACACAGGCATAATATTTCTTCTGCTCTACTCCAGATACTAAACATGGAATATAAAAATAAACCTTTAATTTAACAAGTAACACAACTTACAAAGCAATTAGAACAATGCTAACTGCAACACAGGAAGAAACTAGCAGGAGGTAACTAATATCAGGTACAGGTTATAGAGGACGCAATATTAATTCCTTTTATTAAAGCAAACTGACTTTGTTTAGCTAAACTGAACGTCAACCATTTTATCATGTTTATTCCTCTGTATTCTGCTGCTGAAATTCTACCTCAAGACTAAGGGCAGCTAAGTGGACTAAATACAGACACAAAAATTTGGGGGTTAAATGTTAGGTCCATCACCCTAGCACTCTTCATGTACTCAAGAAATTCACAGTATCCTATGAAAAAATGATGATTAGGCTGGGGTTAAAAGACCAGGTCTTATTTACGGCCTGGCTAAGAACTTTGTGGCCTGACCTTGTATAAAGAGCAATATTGAAAATGAGGACGATACCATTCTTCCTCCCTCATAGAGCTGCTTTGAGGAGGAGTCAGGGGAACGTGTTCTGCACGTTATAAAGCCCTTTAGAAATGTGTGATGTTATTATTATGCAATTAATTTTTGCTGTCTACTCATCGTAGCCGTAAAATAGCAACAATAAAAATCCTTCATAAGACCGCTCTGAGGCAAATGGTTGGAAAGGCCTTCGAAAACAGTTTTCATTCTTTCTTTCTTTTTTTTTTTTTTAAGAGAACACCACTTCTTTACAGAGTTTCTACATTGCTTAAGATTTCGAGCATCTCCTCTAGGCCTCTCCCTTTCCTGAGGAGGTAATGTGTAAGAGCATCTGTCTTTATCTCCTACCTTCCTTGTTAATTGGGTGAATTTCTTGAGATCAAGAAAACTCCCCAAAGTCCCATCCACCTGTAAAGATTTCTTTGGTGGTTGGGTTTCTGTTGCTTTGTCTAACCTGGGGCCAGGGAGCCTCCAGTGGGGTGAGTGGATTCATTTCACCAGCACAGGTGCACAGGGCCCCCAAGAATGGCTGCAGTGAAAACAAGCCCTCACAGCCAAAGCAAAGGCAAGGGAGAAGGCAAGGACTTGTCACCTTATGACTTTCCTTACCACTACTGAGGAGTTTCAAAGGAACTGAGTTAAAGGGATCTGCCTCTTGAACTTTGCAAACTGGAAGGAGTGAATGCACCAAGACCTAGCAGTCATTCTGAGAAGCTCCTCTAGATTTAGGAAACAGCTTCGTGATGCTCCCTTTCACACTGCTTCTGCCGAAGACTGGGTCCAGACTGGGAAACCAAGACTCCTGCAGGAGGAAGACTTGCTTCTTGTCCACCAGGGAGCCTCTGGTTTTCACATAAAGTGAACTGTAACATGGCAAAAAACTGTTGCCTGATAATACTTTTTTTTTTTTTAAACCTAATATACCCCCTCTTGGAAATGTCCCCAATAGTACTGTTACAAAGTTCAAGTTGATTTCTTATTCAAGTAAATGGATTTTAGTGGGGATGGAAATTTACAAAGAAACTCCTGTTTCTTGAGCCCCTCCTGCATGCCAAAGCTAGGGGCCAATTCTGTGGCTTCATCTTAACCCCGACTCTGCAGGGGCGGGGGGTACCATCCCCCTTGCAAAGTGTTCCACCAAGCAATGCTATCTGAGGGTCAGGCAGGAACTGAACCCCAGTTTGCCTGACTCCGAGGCCCGCCGACCTTGCTTTCTATACATGTGGCCTCTGCTCAGTGCTAAGCCCGGATGGACAGCTTTTTACACAACAACCATGTTCCTGAAAAATGTAAATTAATTTCTGTAAATGGAATTCTATTTCAAATGTGTGGAGAGGCACTTTATTTTAAAGCTTTATTGCCTCACTTGCGAAGTGATTGGAAGGAGGTGCTTTTAGCTACTAGTTCTCGTGTTATTTCCAACTTGAAAATGGGAGGATGGAGAGGCACATACCGGAGTCCTCTACAAAGTCCATCTAAATCCTGGACCCTTTCTCCGAGAGGAGCGCACAAGATCCTTGAAAAGCATAAATCGTAGGGGAGGACACAACCGTTATCAAGCAATCCTGGCTGGTTATGTGGTTGGAGGCCAAATACAGAGAAACATTTCCACTTCATTTTTCAGGGCTACCTCTATCACAGAGTGAGAGCCATTTCATTTAGACTTTTGGAAATTTAGATAGAAAACAAAGCAGGAACATAAGAAAAATCTGGACGTGTTTTAATTCTAAACAAAAACTAGTTTGAGGGGCATCTGGGTGGCTCAGTGGGCTAAGCCTCTGCCTTCAGCTCAGGTTCCTGGGACCAAGCCCCACATCAGACTCTCTGCTCAGTGGGGAGCCTGCTTCCCCCTTTTCTCTCTGCCTTCTTGTGAACTCTCTGTCAAATAAATAAATAAAGTCTTTAAGAAAAAAAAAAAAAGACTAGCTTTAGAAAACACTGTAAAATCTCATTCAAACTATCACGTAATTTGTATCACGTATTTGGTGATACGTGCTTCTTTTCAAGCTCTTAAATGCATGAAAAAATATATTTTCCAACAGTTTCTTCAAGAGCCAAAGAAAAATCAACCTAAAACTTCATGCTGGATTTGAGAACAGAGAGCCTTAAAGTAATTTTCCAACTCTTGCCCGGGAGCTGATGTGGAAGTCTAGGAAATGGTCGGTAATTTCATAGTAAACAAAGTGTAGTAACTGATTATCCCTATTAGGGCAGTGCCAAGCCAGAAATAGAACACAAACACAGAGTCAAAGGGAGCCACCCAGGCGAAACTAAGGTGAAGGAGCTCCATTCCTTGTCTCATTTTTTCCTCATTTCTGACTCTGCTTATTTCTGTGTGTATAACCACCTGCTATCTGTGCCCAGGGACTAAGAGGAAGAGAATGAAGATGATGACGACGAGAAGAATGAAAAGACGAGACCAGACACTAGTATAAGAATGTGTCTTCTTGAAGAGATTGCCTGTAAAGGAATCTAGTTGAAAAAAAGAAGAAGGAGGAGAAAAACTAAAGAAAGGGCTTTATCCCATGTCCTGTAGAAACAATTACGATTGTGTGTAATGTCATATGAAAGTTCCCAAAGAACTGGATTTTTAATAAAAAAGAAACCAATATTTTTGAACGTCTTCTCTATGCCAAAAGCTATAAGCAATTTATAGCTACTTCAAGGAGAAAATACCACCCCCACTTTAAAGTATTTGACCAAGTAATACACTATTTGAGAGTCAGAACAAGAATCTGAACACCTACCAGTCTGACTCCAAAGCCCACAGACCCTGGCAGAATAGGGATGATGAATTAATAGACCTTGTTTACTATGAAAGTACCAACCATTTCCTAAATTTCCACTTTAACTCCAGGGCAAGAGTAGACAAATACTTTAAGGTTCCCCTGCTTTTAAATCTAGAATAAAGTTTTAGATTGAATAACATTTTTAGAATACTTTAAAAATCTCTAAGTCCCTAACACTTGCAACTGATTCTGGCCAATGCTTTGACCATGAAGTCTTGGCAAGGTATCAACAGATCTCCTGTCCAAGACAGTCAGCAAGAAGGAAAAGAACTCATGTGAAAGGCTTACAAGATATACTAAATGCTGTGCAGAAAAACAGACAGAAGTAAATAGAGCAGAGGCTAGAATATATAATGCTTCCAGCTACAAACAGCTGAAAAGAGCAGAAAACCCCGTGACATTATGCTGGAAGCAATGAAAATAGGAAAAAGTCAGCATGGCCAAGGTCTTCCCGCAGGCCTCTGGATAGGGAAGCCATGAGTGACTAAGCAAAAGACACCCCACATATGACTGCAAATGAAGCTTCTGCAAATAGGAAAGTTTGCAAACATTAACTAGGAAGTGTGTCAAATTTCTCAGGCAGGGTGATAGATATCAAAACAGGTAAATAAAGAAGAATGTCCTTCAAAAGTAGGGAGGCCATATGTCTCAGTTCACAGCCAGTAATGCGGCATAATTATTTATAGCACCCCCTTTATCACTCCAAAGTGTCCCTGTTGGGCAATTATACTGTTATCCTTTTCAAAAATAATATTTAACAATGAAAAGGTAAGGAATTAAAAGACTGGGGAGGGGGAAGTAAGGAAAAAAGACCCTTCTGCTTGCACGGTGGCTTCCCACACAGATCTGAGGAGTATTTATTTGGGTGTATCCACTCAGCTGCTCAATTATTCATTCACTCATTCTGTCATGAAACAATATTTCTTGAGTCTTATTATATCCCAGCATTATACAGGCACTGGGGCAAATACAAAAAGTGAAGCTGGAGACAAGGCAAGAACGAAAGATAGAGAGACATGGAAACACAAGGAAATCTAAAACATAGAATAGTAAACTTGAATGGTACTGGGAACCCAGAGAAGGCAGTATTTTTCCCCCCAGTACAGAAAGCGCTACAGAGAAATGTTCAAGCCCACACAAAATCCCTATGTACAAAAAAGCCATAAGTATCAGACTTCAGCACAGATCCACTAATAAAATAGCAGTAAGAAAAAAAAATAATGGAGAACAAACAGGGTTGACAGAGGGAGGTGGTGGGGGATGGGCTAGATGGGTGATGGGTAGTAAAGAAGACACCAGTTATGTTGAGCACTGGGCGTTACATATAAGTGATGAATTACTAAATTCTACTCCTGAAACCAATACTACACTATGTTAACTAACCAGAATTTAAATAAAAATTTGGAAGAAAAAAGAAATAAATAAAAATTAGGGGCACCTGGATGGCTCAGTCAGTCAAGGGTCTGACTCTTAATTTCAGCTCAGGTATTGTTCTCAGGGTTGTGGGTTCAAGCCCTATGCTGGGCTCCACCATGGAGTCTACTTTTATAAAGAGGTTTTTTGTTGTTGTTGTTGTTGTTGTTTTTAAGAAGAGGAAATTTAAATCTATCACTTCCAAATCATATGGTTATAAGTACAGAAGCCAGCAAATAGCCCTTGTGAATTTTGGTAAATAAATCCCACTAATCATTAAAGAGTATATTACAGAAAACAAGATAAATTTTAGGCAAAGAAAAATGGTAGAGTAGAAGTTATGGGTTCTAATTCTAGATCTAACACACAAAGAAAAAAAAATGAAAACAGGCAATATTTCTCAGAGTAGCTATTCAAGGAGAAATCAGTAACATAAAAAAAGCAAGTGAAAAAAATAGGTAAACGTTGTATTCAGACTAATGAAAATATTTTGCAACCCCTAGTCTCAAAGATTACTCTAAAAATAAAAAAGACAAGGACCAAAACATCTCTCAAGTAATAGAACACTGAGCAGAAATAAAATGGCTTAACTGCTAAAGTTACAACACACACAGTAAGAACAAAATGCTTAGCTGTACCTACCCTACTCTACATGATCATCATAGAGATTACTTCAATCTCATTTTTCCATTTGTAACTCATAAAAACTAAATCATCAACAATTTTAGGAAGAGTTATTGAGCAGGGTGTGACATTTCTGAAACCACCCACCATCCCTGACCTTACAAACAAATCATTAACCTCACCAAGGGGGTAAGACAACCCATAATCAGTTCAGTAAGACCAAAAAAAAAAACAAAAACAAAAACAAAAAACAAACAGGTGTTTCTCTCCCTACTATCAGTTCTTTTAATAGCAACCCCCTGAAAGTGCAGCATCCATTTCCCCTCTATTTCTGCTAGTAGAGATTAAAGTTATATTACCAATGTTGTCTCACTATTATGTAAAGTCACCCTTCACTTTTAGGGGGAAAAAAAACCAAACAACTGGTTTCACTACAAATATGACTGGCAGTAACTGGAACTGCAGATCTACATGCAGTTTTTATAAGAAATCTGTCTCTGAGGAAAGCACAAGCAAAATGGGACAGGTGCACACGGTGGAATTGGTTAACCTTCCACATGAAAGCTTAAACCCAGGAACTTATTTTGATAGGCTGGTGACGGAATCAAGAGTTCTCTCTGGAGGAAAAGACCTGATTTTTTTCTCCCAAAGGATATAAATCAGCAACAGCAAAGCAAATTTCAACCCTGTATATAAAGTTTTATTACTCCCACCACACTAAATACTTCAAAGGGTGTACAAGAGCTCTCCAAAGGATACAAAATTATACAAAGGAAACAAATTCACTGACCATGATGCAAGGTCAATAAATACCCTGTATATCTTTTGTCCTGGGGTTGTCACTATTAAACAGTCTCACCTGCAATTAATTAACTAGAATGTTGACAGAAGCATACTGTATACACTGCTCTTATCAAATCAAGAGCTCTACGGGTTCATTAATCCAACATTTCATCTTCGTCATTTTATTAAGTTTATAATGCATACACAGCCACATGACAGAAACACCAAAATCTATGCAAAATTCATTAAGCATAATTGTGTAAGCATAAATCATGGTCTTGAATATATAAAGTACCCAAAACTTCTGCAATAATAACCAATACTGTATTTTGAAATCACTGAGAAGATAAACTTTGCGAAGAGATCATTTCTATCTCTCTTAGTGTGTAACTTCCTCTACAGGGTTAAAAAGAATACATAAAGCAACTAACAACTCTAAATTGTAGGGTGGCTCATCTCAGAAAAACAACATAAAAGAAAGAGTTCCAGCAACGTCAGAATTGTTGTGCAAGAATTGCTCTTTTCAGCTAGGAGTAGCGAGCATGCAATAAAACGCTACTGTCTCTATTCTTCCTCAAATGGTGAGAAAGTTCCCAGCCCCAGTTTTACCTGTGCACTACAATCCTACCATACCCTCTCAGCATCTTGGCTGGACACAGATAACTAACCCACCCAAGTGCAAAGTGCTGCGGGCGGAGAAGCAGGAAGATCCTAAGGATGTGGAACATTTGCAAGGGGAAAGGGCCGGGGCCATCATTCCCTTCATGTTCCCATCGCCTAGCTGGCAGATTTGCAGATTCCACCACTAGAGTTTGGCAGCTTCACAATGGGGCCGCCTGCTCAACGTGTGACTGCCGCCCGCCTGGAAACCCCTTTCCTCTGCTTACCACCCGCTCCAAAGTCCACCCGCGACAGGTGGGGAGAGGGCGGAGATGCCCAGCGACAAATCTGCCGCTTTCGCTTCTGGCCAGCACTCGGCCCGAATCTACACGCGCGCCCCCGGGCACGGTCGGTCCGTCCGCCCCCGCCGCACCCGCAGAAGCGCAACGGGCGCGGGCTGCGGGCTGGAGAGCGGCCTCACCCCCCGGATTGCGGCTCGAGAGGAGAGGGCCGACGAGATAAGCCCGTTAGGGCTCGCCCCCAGGCGCTATCTGGCCGGGGCAGTCGCACCCGGCGCGCGGCCGGGGCGTGCGGCCAGAGGCGCAGCAGGCCCGGGAAAGAGCTACTTCTCAATGGGGCCCCGAGGCCAGCTGCCCCGCGGTGCGGGCACGCCGGCGGAGGAACTAGCGTGCGCGCCAACGCTCCCCGACTTCCGCACCGCCGCACCGCGGGAGAGGCGCTCCGGCTCGCCGAGTCCCCGCACCTCCCCGGCGAGCGCACGCCGCGCGCACACGGGGGCGCACGCCCCCGCACACTCACACGCGCTGCACACTCACGGCGTCTCCGGCCCCACCCCTGTGCCAAGCAGCCGCGGGCTCCCCGCACCCCGCAAGGGCCCCACCCAGTTCACCAGACCCCAGCCTCCTGCTCTGGCGCCCAAGGACCGGCCCGCCGAGGCCCGGGGCCCCTGCGGCCGACCCGCCGCCTATCCCGGAGGCCCGCCCGCCCGGGGTTCCCCAGCACCGCGCGGACACCGCGCGCCCGGCCCCGACACGAGGCAGGGAGGAAGGGGCGGTGCCGCGACTGGGGCTGGCACCGGGACTCGGTGACTGGGGCACCCCCCAAACCACCCACCCATCACCACCACCTTTTCTACAGCACAAAAGGTTGCAGGCGGAACCGCCGTCCCCGTGCAACCTACCGGTGGCCCACGGCGCCGCCACCTCCGCTGTGCCCGGGCCGCGGAGCCGGAGACAAGGGCGGGAGAGGCGCAGGGCTGCGGCGCCGAGATCCGGGCAGAGGCCGCCAGGCGAGCCAGCCGGGTACCCTCTCCTCTCCCACCGCGTTCGGCGCCAGCTACCGCCCGGCGCAGTCCCCGCCTCCTCCTCCTCCCCCGCCCGCCTTCCCGCCCTCCTCCCTCTGGCTGCCGAGGCGGAGCCCGTCAGCGCGGGGCCCGCCTCCTGCGCCCGCTCCGACACCCCGAGGAAGGGCGGGCCGGCGACAGAAAGGCGCTAAGAGGCCTGAAGTAGTTGGCGGGGGCGGGGGAGTTGCGGACTAGGGTGGGGAGGAGGAGTCCTAACACCTCCTCCCGGTCCCAACCCGCACTCCGACTCGGGAGCTCGGTCCGACTCGCAGGCCTGGTTCCACTCAGGTTCCCTCAGTGAGGTGGTGGGGTGAGGTTTGTCATTTGGGAGTGTCTGCTTGAAGGACTCAGCACGAGCAGAAGTGGAGGAACTGGGAGCCCATGAAATGACAAATTATAGGGTCAGTCTTGAAAACCGCGGGGTGAAGTGCATTCAGATTTAAATTCTGATTGGATTCACTGTTTTTGAATCCTCAGACTGGATCTTTTCCATTCTTATAAGAATTGATCAGGCTGGGCAGTGGGTTAAGGCCTCTGCCTTCGGCTCAGGTCATGGTCCTGGGGTCCTGAGATGGAGCCCCACATCGGGCTCTCTGCTCAGCAGGGAGCCTGCTTCCTCCTCTCTCTCTCTGCCTGTCTCTCTGCCTACTTGTGATCTCTGTCAAATAAATAAGATCTTTAAAAAATATATAAAAAAGAGTTGATCAGTCTTTTCTATTCTCAATCCATACGAACCACCTCTGCCAAACAAGAAACTCGGCGATAAGAACATGACATTTGTTTCCCTCTCACGATGTGCCAAGCCTTTTCACATGCATTTCCAAATTTACACCTCTCACTTCTCTAAGGATGTGATCCACAATTTAAAGGGTTAGAAAGTTGAACTTCCTCGAGGTCACACACCTAGTTAGTGCCTGAGCTGAGCCTGAACTCAGAGAGTAGAACCACAAAAAGGTTTATAAATGTTGCTAATTTATGTTCCAGTCTCAATCCAAGAGAGTTTGCTGTTAACTTTGAACAAATTTAAATAAATCTTGATTCAAACATGTTCCAAAATCTACATATGCCTCTGATAATACAAAGGCAAATGAATCTGAACACCCCTATTTCAACGGAGTGATCCCTGCGGGCTTCTCCTCTGGAAGGCATTTTATACTACCTCTGTGTGCCCTGAAGTAAGTATGGGAATACAGAGGGAGAAGGACACTTTGAAGAATAGTCTCTAAAGAACAATTTCAGGAAACATAAATTACTTTATTTCCAACATAGATACGTAGGTAGCTTCTCAAATACGGAACCTCAAATACTATGTATTAAATAAATAAATGAATGGATTTTTTTGCATCAATTATTTCAAATTATAATCTGTTTGACACAGGGGTGAATTGCTCTGATGCTCATGCTCATAAAACCTCTTCCAAAATATTGTCTATTTTATATTCAGAAACTTCCTTTTATTCTGTCCTAGCTGAAATCTCATAACCTCTCAGAAGAATGACTTGTACTTGCCCTTTGCTCTGAAAGTTTGGCAATGTTCTTTGGCCAAAAGCAATAAAGTGCTGGTTTGCCCTTAGCTTTATTAGGCTTCAGGCTAGCCACCTTTGAGGCTTTGCCTCGAAATTGCCTTGCCCTCCAGGTGGTGCTTCCAACCCACCTTTAACTCCTCACCCCACAAAATTTCAGTCCGTTTTTGAGTATCACAATGAACACCCACCTAATAAACCAGTTCATGAGGCAGCTAATGACCAATAATAACTTTATGTGTGACCCCTTGGTCCCCTGATTGCGTATTGCCTTAATTCCGATCTGTTGTGGCTTTGTAGCGGCTGTGGCTGAAGGGAGGTAGGGAATGCAGAAGCTCTTCCCAGATTTTTTTTGTGTTTTATGAAGATCTATTCAATCTATAAAGAAAAATGCCATTCTTATAAACAATAAGGACACATGTCGAAAAGATCTTGTGGTCTGATAGGTCTGAATCTGAGAAGTCCAACACTCCCTCAAAGATTCCTTGTGTAAGTTACATCTTTGCCTCAAGCCACCCTTCCCAGAAAAATGACTTCGAAATGATGGTTGCCTGAGAAGGCTTATATATGGATGGAACAGCGTCACTTAGCAAACAGCCAGCTTGAGAGAACAAGGTGGATAGATTTGATAATAATGTAGTGGATATAAACTACAAAGCCAAGTGTGTAGGAAATATCACACTGCAGCCTTTGCTCTAAACCCGTTTGTTTCCGTCAGGGGCTAACCAGGGAAAGAGAGGATTTTGAGTATTTACAAGGGCACAACTAAGTGCAAGGAAATGATGCCGCAGATAGTGGAAGAACTCAGAAGCTGAGCAGGGGTTGGTGAGGTGATCCAGAAATTAGCAAGCATGGCCCCTAGCTGGAGAAGGAAAGGGAGGAGACACAGGTCCTGGAGCCCAGGGGCCTGGCAGTAAGGCCAGTCTGGGAGCTGCGACCATGGAAGAGGAACAGCTACTGCCAAAGAAGGGAAAGGGGGAAACGACCATAGATTTTCCTCTCCTTGCACCCTCTCATCTCCTGCCGGTGCCTGACATTCAGCCAAACTTCCACCCCAGCCATCCTGAGAATCAAAGAAACACCCGTCAGGGTTAGCTCTCTGGCCACACAGAGGCAAGTAGGGAAAGGGCATCAAATGTGCCCTGGAGGGCCAACAGGCCCTGAATCAGCACATCTTTTTATTTCACTTTCAAGGCTTCAGTTTTCCTTAAAGGTTTTTCCCCACTCCCTTGCAGGGTCAAAGTTCCAAGAGTTCCACACCAGGCTATGTGTAGGTGGAGATGACAGGGAGTTGGAGGAAGTCCTTTGGTTTATATGCATCTGTCCACAGAGGCTTTTAGTGTCCCTTCCCAGAGCTACCACCTACAGTAACATGCTGCTGTATACAATGCATCCATAGATGGGATGGCTCTGTCCTACGTTCATGAACCTTCCCTTTAGCTCTCGCAGGCTCCAGCACCACACCTGGAGACAGAGCATATGCCTAATGTCTCAGACTGTCTTGTTAAGCCTCACACATTATCAGTCATTTGTATTTAGGGTCCTTTAGCAAATATATGATATAAGCAGGTTGAAAGTTTAAGAATGAATAAAGAGATATATCTCGCATTCATTGTTGAAAACAAAGCAAGAGTGGCTCCATTAATATTAGATAAAGTGGACGTCAGATCAAAGAAAATGGACAGACAGAAGGGGACATTATAAAATGATAAAAATGGTCAACATACATGAAATACTAATGTATAATGCACCAACTAGGAGAGCTGTAAGATAGAAGCTGGTGGAACTGAGCAGAGAGACAGGCAAACATATAATTATAGTTAAAGACTTCAACACCCCTCTATTAAGAACTGATAGAACAATGAGACAATAAATCAGAAAGGATCAAGAACATCATCAACCAATAGGATGTAACTGACATCTGTGTCCACCCATGAACAGAAGGATGCACAATCTTGGAATACCAAGAAGGATAATATCCTGGTTCATAGATCAAATCTGAACAAATTAAAAACAATTGAAATCATACAGAGCATCTTCTCCAACTACAATAAAATCAAGGTAGAAATCAATAATAGAAAGAAAACGAGGAAATGCCCAAGCACTTGGAATGAAGCAACAAACCCCTGCATAGTCCATGAATCAAAGAGGAACTCTTGAGGGACATTTAAAAATACATTTATTTAACTGAATGAAAATGAAAATACAACATTTCAGAACAGGTGAGACACAAGTAAAGCAACATGGAAAGGGAAATTTGTAGCACTAAAATGTATACATTAGAAAAGAGGGGGGAAAATCTCAGATTAATCTAATCTCTTAAGAATCTAAAAAACAAAAAGAGCAAAATAAACCCAATGAACTCAAAGCAATCAGAATAGAAGAAATAATAAAGATCAGAACAGAAATCAATGGAATTGAAAGAGAAAAACGATAGGGAAAATGAATGAAATGGAAAGCTGATTCTTTGAAAGGATCGGTAAAATTCACAAGCCTCTAGCAAAGTTAAGAAGAAAAGAGAAAACCCAAATGATCAAAATCAGGAATAAAACAGAGGATGTCGCTATAGACCCTGCAGACATTAAAAAGATGATAAGAACATATTATGAACAACTCTATACTCATAAATTTGACAACTTAAATGAAACGGACCAATTCCTTGAAAAATACAAATTACCACAATTCACCCAATATGAACAGAGGCACTCTACCACATATTATCTCTACCATAATCATACTATCTCTATATATTATCTCTATATATTATCTCTACCATATTCATATTATCTGTACCATAGATAATATGAACAGCCATGTGACTATTAAAGGAAATTAATTCATAATTTTAAAACTTCTACAAAAATAATATTTGGGTCTAGAGTACTCCTAAAAAACTCCATCATACATTTAAAATTAATTCTTTAACTTTAATAACTTTAACTAATAACTTTAACTTTCTTTAACCAACTCTGCAGTTACTCCCAGAAAATAGGAGTGAACACTTCCCAATTCATATTATGAAGCTAATAGTACTCTGATACCAAAACCAGAAAAAAGACTCTGTTTAAAAAGACATCTATAGACAAGTATCCCTTATGAATATAGTTGTAAAAAACACAACAAAATATTAGCAAATAAAAATCAGCAATATGGAAAAAGAAGTATACACTATGACTGAGTGAGTTTATCCCAGGGATCAAAGTCTGGTTTGATATTCAAAAATCAGTATTATCCACATAGTAATAGACTCAAGGAGAAAACTCGAATGATCTCATCAATTAATAGAGAAAATGGATTTGATAAAATTCAACAGCTATTTATGATTTTTTTAAAGCTCATAGAAAAATGGGAATAAAAAAGGAAGCTTCTCAGTTTGCTAAAGAGCATCTGCAAAAAAGCTACAGTTAGCATGATACTTAATGGTGGAAGATGAAATGCTTTTCCCTTCAGTGCTGCAGAAAAGACAAAATTGTTTGTTCTCACCACTCAATGTTCAAGTTGCACTGGAATTTCTAACCCATACAATAAGGCAAGAAAAGGCAAACAGACTTGAATGGAAGAAATAAAACTACCCTTATTCACAGATGACCTGGTTTTCTACAGAAAATCCCAAGATATTCAGACCAGGGAGGGAAACAAATCATAAGAGATTCTTTTTTTTTTTTTTTTTTTTATTTATTTGACAGAGAGAAATCACAAGTAGATGGAGAGGCAGGCAGAGAGAGAGAGAGGGAAGCAGGCTCCCTGCTGAGCAGAAAGCCCGATGTGGGACTCGATCCCAGGACGCTAAGATCATGACCTGAGCCGAAGGCAGCGGCTTAACCCACTGAGCCACCCAGGCGCCCAAGAGATTCTTAATCTCAGGAAACAAACTGAGGGTTGTTGGAGGGGAGGGGTGGGCAGTTTAGGGTGGCTGGGTGATAGACATGGGGGAGGGTATGTGCTATGGTGAGTGCTGTGAATTGTGTAAGACTGATGATTCACAGACTTGTACCCCTGAAACAAGTAACACATTATATGTTATTAAAAAACAAATGAACAAACAAAGTTCCTAGGACTATTTAAGTGAGTTTGGCAAGGCCTCAAGATACAAGATGTACATTAAAAACTACTGTATTTCTATGTACCCATAATGAATATATGAAAACCAAAACTACAGTCTATAAAACTGCAAAATTTATAGTCACTCAAAAAAAGAGAAATACTTAGGTTTAAATCTAACCAATGTATGCTGAAAACTACAAAATGCTGATGAAAGAAACAAAGATCTGAATAAATGAAGAGAAATATGGTGTCCATGGATTGGAAGATCCAACCTAGTAAAGATGTCAGTTCTCCCCAGATTGATCTTTTGGTTTAATGCAATCCCTATCAAAATCCCTGCAAGGTTTCTTATGTAGACACATATGAACTTATTCTTCTATAATTTATATGGAAAAACACAGTCTCAGAACAGCTTAAAAAAAAAAAATCCTAAAACGGTGGGGGGGGGGGTGCGCCAGGGTGGCTCAGTGGGTTAAACTTCTGTCTTCAGCTCAGGTCATGATCTCAGGGTCCTGGGATCGAGCCCCGCATCGGGCTCTCTGCTTGGCGGGGAGCCTGGTTCCCCCTCTCTCTGCCTGACTCTCTGCCTACTTGTGATCTCTGTCTGTCAAATAAATAAATAAAATCTTTAAAAAAAATGGTAGAGTAGGGGTGCCTGGGTGGCTCAGTAGTTAAGTGTCTGACTCCTGATTTTGGCTTAGGTCATGATCTCAGCATTGTGAGATCAAGCCCTGTTTAGGGCTCTGCACTGGACATGGAACTTTCTTGGGATTCTCTCTTTCCATCCCCCCCTGTGCCTTCCCCCTCACTCACACTTGAGCTTTCTCTCTCTATCTCTCCCTCTCTTTCTAAAAAAAGAAGAAAACAGGAAGATTCAGTCTACACCTTTGCAAGACTTATTATATAGCTATTTTAAATGAGAACAGAGGAATAGAATAAAGAACCCAGAAATAGACTCACAGAAATATGGCAAACTGATTTTTGACATAGAAGCAAAAGCAATGTAACAGAGGGAAGATAGCCATTTTAACAAATATTGCTCCAAGCAATTGGATATCTTTAGGGAAAAAAAAAATTGAAGTTTAAGCTGTCTCATACTTTATATAAAATTTAACTAAAAATGAATCATGAACTTAAACGTAAAACATGAAACTATAAAAACCACAAAACACTTAGAAAAACATAAACTTCTCAGTTACAACATGAAAAACACGATTTTAAAGTGAAAAACTGATAAAGTGGACTTCATTAAAATTAAAAACATTCGCTCTGCTAAAAACCCTGTTAAGAGGATCAAAAGACAAGCTAAAGATTGGAAGAAAATATTTGCAGACCATATAGCTAATGAAGAACAGGAACCTAAAATATATTTAAAATGCCTAAAATGCAAAAAAAAAAAAAAATTAATAATCCAATTATAAAGTAGGCAAAATATATAAAGAGATATTTCACCAAAGAGGATATATAGATGGCAAATTAGTACATGGAAAGATGTTCAAGATCACTAGCCATTAAGGAAATGCAAAGTAAAACCACAATGAGATATTACTTATACAACTAGCATAAAGGCTAAGATAAAAAAATGATGACAACACCAAATGCTGGTGAGGATGTGGAGAAACTGAATCACTCACATTGCTAGTAAGAATGGAACATGGTAGGGTACCTTGGTGGTTAGTGAATTAAGGGTTTGCCTTTGGCTCAGGTCATGATCTCAGGGTCCTGGAATTGAGCCCCATGTTGGGCTCCCTATTCAGGAGGGAATCTGCTTCTCCTTCTCCCTCTCCCTCTGCCCCTCCCCTGGGCTCGTGCTCTCCCTCTCTTGCTCTCACTCTCTCTCTAATAAAGACATAAAATCTTAAAAAAAAAAAAAAAGAAGAAGAAGAAGAAGAAGGAAACATGGAGTAGCCATTCTGGAAAACAATTTGGAAAAACATTCTGGAAAAAAAAAATTGAACATGCAGTGACATATGACCCAACAATTACATTCCTGAGCACTTTTTCCAGAGAAATGAAAATCCACATCCACCCAACAACCTGTACATGAATGGTTGGAACCTTCATAATAATAATGTTCAGCATTATTTAGTAGAGTCAGAAACAGGAAACAACCTAGATGTTCTTCAGTGGGTGAATGGTTAAACCGTGACACATCCATACCATGGAATACTACTTAGCAACAAAAAGGAACGAACTATAGATACATGGAACAGCCTGCAGAGAATTATACTGAAAGAAAAAAAGCCAAGGCTACAAACTGTATGACTTCATTTACAGACATTCTTGAAATGACAAAATTATAGAAGAGTAGTGGTTGCCGGGGGTTAAGGCTGTGATGTTGCACCATAGTGTAGAACTCGCTAGCACTCTACTGTAAGTTACCAAGAGGGAATCTGGATAAAGTGTTTATGGGCTCTCTCTGTATTATTTCCTGTAACTGCAAAATAAGTCAAAATAACAAGCTTTAAAATACTGAAGGAGTTTAAAAGCAGCCCATCTGCATGTCGACAACAGATCTCTAGAAGCACAGCCAAGAAGTGGAAACTATGAATTGCGCCCAGGGAGGAAAAGATGATGGCTGGGGAACAGAGTGGGAGGTAATTCATTTAGTATACATTCTTTTGTATATTTTGATTTTGAATGATGCAAAATTAATGCTTATGCAAAAATAGATTTTTCACATAATCTGTTTTGAAATCCCTCAACCAGTCAGAGCCTGATGGTTTCCAATTGTTAACAGTTTTGATTAATCTGTTAATTTTCTACTCAGAAACTACACGAAGTGGCATTTTCCCCCTTGTGAATCAGTAGCCGAGTGTGGTACTACAACTTCTTGTTCTTCCTAAACACTTAGCCAAAATCCTCCTTTTTTAATTAGGAGGATTCACTTTAATATGCCCATTCTTTTCCAGGAAAAAAAAGAAGGTTATGGAAAAATCTGTGTTCCTAGTTGTTACTATTGTAGCTAGGACAGTGTGTTGACTATGAAATTACTGACCCTTTTCTCAGATTCCACAATAGCATCAGGGCAAAAGTTTGAATAATAACTTTAAGACTCCACTGCTTTGAAATCCAGAATGAAGTTTTAGCTTGATTTTTCCTTTGATGTTGATAAAAACAGCTGGGAAAATATAACTGACCCTTGAGCAATACGGGTTTGAACTGTGCCCATCCATGTATACTTGGCTTTATTTTTATTTTTACCTTTTTAAAGATTTTATTTATTTATTTGTCAGAGAGAATGAGAGAGAGAGAGAGAGAGAGAGAAGCAAGCAGAGGGAGAAGCAGGCTTCCCACTGGGCAGGGAGCCAGATATGGGGCTCTATCTCAGGACCCTGGGATCATGAACTGAGCTGAAGGCAGATGCTTAACCAACTGAGCCACCCAGGCGCCCCTAAGATTTTTATTCTCTTAAATACAGTACAGTATTACAAATGTATTTTCTCTTTTCTGTGATTTTCTTAACATTATCTTTTCACTAGCAGACTTTATTGTAAGAATACAGTGTATAATATGTACACAAAATATGTGTTCATTGATGGCTTACATTTTGACGCGGGGCTCAATCCAGGACCCTGAGACCATGACCCGAGCTGAAGGCAGAGACAACCCACTGAGCCACCCAGATGCCCCTAAAACTAGTTTTTGTTTAGAATCAAAACACATCCAAATTTTTTCTAATGTTCCTGCTCCTGAGTTTTCTATCTAAATTTCCAAAAGTCTGAATGAAATGGATCTCACTCTGTGATAGAGATAGCCCTGAAAAATGAAAAATGAAGTGGAAAAGTCTCTCTGTTTTTGGCCTCCAACCACATAACCAGCCAGGATTGCTTGATAACGGTTTTGTCCTCCCCTACGATTTATGCTTTTCAAGGATCTTGTGCGCTCCTCTCAAAGAAAGGGTCCAGGATTTAGATGGACTTTGTAGAGGACTCCGGTATGTGCCTCTCCATCCTCCCATTTTCAAGTTGGAAATAACACGAGAACTAGTAGCTAAAAGCACCTCCTTCCAATCACTTCGCAAGTGAGGCAATAAAGCTTTAAAATAAAGTGCCTCTCCACACATTTGAAATAGAATTCCATTTACAGAAATTAATTTACATTTTTCAGGAACATGGTTGTTGTGTAAAAAGCTGTCCATCCGGGCTTAGCACTGAGCAGAGGCCACATGTATAGAAAGCAAGGTCGGCGGGCCTCGGAGTCAGGCAAACTGGGGTTCAGTTCCTGCCTGACCCTCAGATAGCATTGCTTGGTGGAACACTTTGCAAGGGGGATGGTACCCCCCCCCCCCCGCCCCTGCAGAGTCGGGGTTAAGATGAAGCCACAGAATTGGCCCCTAGCTTTGGCATGCAGGAGGGGCTCAAGAAACAGGAGTTTCTTTGTAAATTTCCATCCCCACTAAAATCCATTTACTTGAATAAGAAATCAACTTGAACTTTGTAACAGTACTATTGGGGACATTTCCAAGAGGGGGTATATTAGGTTAAAAAAAAAGAAAAGTATTATCAGGCAACAGTTTTTTGCCGTGTTACAGTTCACTTTATGTGAAAACCAGAGGCTCCCTGGTCGACAAGAAGCAAGTCTTCCTCCTGCAGGAGTCTTGGTTCCCCAGTCTGGACCCAGTCTTTGGCAGAAGCAGTGAGAAAGGGAGCATCACGAAGCTGTTTCCTAAATCTAGAGGAGCTTCTCAGAATGACTGCTAGGTCTTGGTGCATTCACTCCTTCCATTTTGCAAAGTTCAAGAGGCAGATCCCTTTAACTCAGTAAATGATGCATTTCCTTTGAAACTCCTCAGTAGTGGTAAGGAAAGTAGTAAGGTGACAAGTCCTTGCCTTCTCCCTTGCTGTTTGCTTTGGCTGTGAGGGCTTGTTTTCACTGCAGCCACTCTTGGGGGCCCTGTGCACCTGTGCTGGTGAAATGAATCCACTCACCCCACTGGAGGCTCCCTGGCCCCAGGTTAGACAAAGCAACAGAAACCCAACCACCAAAGAAATCTTTACAGGTGGATGGGACTTTGGGGAGTTTTCTTGATCTCAAGAAATTCACCCAATTAACAAGGAAGGTAGGAGATAAAGACAGATGCTCTTACACATTACCTCCCATATTCTATTACAGTTAGGAAAATGTCTCTATTTCCTTTATGAATTTAAACTTTTCTGCTGTGACACTGTTGTTCAGTGCCCTCTCTTTCTCTGTCTCTCTCTGTCTCTGTGTATGTGTTATTCTTTAGTTACCCTTAGGAAGGATGAATAGGCACAGGTTAGCCTTAAACCGTATGGCACTCCACCTTCTGAGTGCCAAAGCCCACCTGGATTTTCCTTCAGGTTGTTCCAGACTGAATATCTCATTGAAAATGTGGTTGAAGATGATTTCATTTTCTGGATTATCCTCCTTGGAGGAGGGGGATAGAAATAAGGGCAAGGTAAAATCCCTGTGGGGCAGGCAGTAGGATTTTCCTAAAAAGAGGAGGAAGAACATTGGCAGCAAGGAAAAAGAAGGCAGAAGAACAATACAAAAATACAGTGTGCTCTAAAATGACGCCTTCTGGGGCACCTGGGGGGCTCAGTGGGTTAAGCCGCTGCCTTCGGCTCAGGTCATGATCTCGGGATCCTGGGATCGAGTCCCACATCGGGCTCTCTGCTCAGCAGGGGGCCTGCTTCCTCCTCTCTCTCTCTCTGCCTACTTGTGATCTCTCTCTGTCAAGTAAATAAATAAAATCTTTAAAAAATAAAAAATAAAAAAATAAATAAAATGACCCCTTCTGGCACCTGGATGGTTCAGTGGGTTAAAGTCTCTTCCTCTGGCTAAAGGTCATGATCCCAGGACTCTGGGATTGAGCCCTGTTGGCTCTCTGCTCAGCGGGGAGCCTGCTTCCTCCTCTCACTGCCTGCCTCTCTGCCTACTTGTGATCTCTGTCAAATAAGTAAAATCTTAAAATGACCCCTTCTCAGGGGTTGACCTTGCCTCTTTTTATTTTTTCTCTTGGACTAGGGCAACAGATAGATCTTGGGTATAATATTAAAGGTTCTTATCCTCGGGTATAATTAATTTTCTTTAATTATTCCTCACTCTTCAGAGAAAACTGTTTCACCCGTGCAGCCTTGACTGCTAGTGCTTTTGGAGAGTTAGACTACATAATAAGTAAACAAAGTGTGGAATTTCCAGCCACAGGAACGTGAAGTCCAGGCCAGCTCCCTAGCGTGGGGGGAAAGTAAGGAGCTGTAGTTGGTAGCAGCCGCCATTGGAGAATGGAGATTGCAGAGCTGAGGCTTCAGGGATGGGTATGAAATGAACTTCCTCCTTTGTAAATCTCTTAAAGAGAAAGTATGAGTTGGTGAAATGGGAAGAGGTTGCCACGCAGATCACACTCAGTAGACACAAGGCAGCCCTTCTCACAACGTGGAAACCACCTTTAAGACAAGGAACCCCCTCCCCCACCTTCACCTCTCTCCTTCTTATCTTGGTTTGTTTCATGAGGAACAAACTTCCAATGTCAGAGAATTATCAGCTGTGTCGTCATCTAACTAAATAAGACAACAAATCAATCTGAGCCCATTTTAGCAGGTTGGTTCCCATTAGATCAGTAGATTAACACCAGTAATACACTGTATTCACGTCAGCGTCTGCCTTAATTGAGTATGACGCAGACAGCCACGGTTTCGAAAGACATTAACCTAGTGTATGTCACCTCAAATTTATGAATCTCTAAGTGACATTCCCTTGATGTCTCTGTATTTTCCATGTTGTTTCAATAGCCACATGGGTCAGATGTGTTTCTGAAATGTTGTAGGTAGAGAATGAATAAATAGAGAATGAAGAAAAAAAATAAATATTTACTGTTGCTATAAGTTTCCAGTTGCCCTTTTGAAGTCCACACAGTAGCATGTAACTTTAACATTCACATTCCCAAGTATTCTGCCCTTGTTGGTATACAATTTGCATACAGTAATCTCTTTGTTCAAATTCTAATGTAGTCAAAAGGGCAGTCAAATCACAGAACTTTCATATCCTTGTTTCTGGATTGTTACCCATATGTTAATGTGCACCGCACAGGTGATGATCATTTCTTGGACTTCTTGGAATTCTAAGAAATTTCCATATTGAAACTATCATCCTACCTAAGCATGCAGCAGAATTTATATGACTAGAAGACTCACAGGGACAGAATGGATCTCGATGGTCACTAATCTCTACTTCTCTAGGTTCATTGACAAAGAAGATAGTCTTATTATGAGACTGGACTCACCTTCTGTTGCCCATGTCAAAGGCTTTGAAATGTCGAGAGGTGTGTATCTGTAAATGATAAACTGATATTCACAGAACACTGTGCAGTTTCTGTTCTCTCCTCCTGTGCTACAGCTGATAATCTTCTAACTGTAGGGATTGGGTTCTCCATTTCCTGGAAAAACTCACTATCCAAAGTTTTATAAGACAAATTGGAAGCAGAAAGGTCACTTAATCATTCTCAAGGGAAATATTTCTTCTTGGTAGAGAAAGCAATTTGATGCTAGAAGCCCACTTTTTTTCGAAATTGGGTAAGAATTACACACACCACCATTGGTTCGGGTCAGATTGTCCAGGTCCCCTTGTTGGCCCATTTGGACCTTTCCTGGGCAACCTGAAGACAAAAGCTCCAAATGGTTCTCAAGCCTAGATTTGCACTTCTCCAGGCTACCCTTTCTGTCCTTTGAACATCTAAGTATTTACCTAGAAAAACCCTCCCCTCCACTACCCGCCCCCCGACTCTTTTTTAAACATCTGACAGCTTCCGGTTTTTTGAGGAGGTGGTACCTCCACTCACACAATTTGGTGAGTTTAATCAAGATGTTATTATATTAAGTACCACAAGCAAATAGTAGGATAATGATGACTTCCTTCTAAGGCATTGTGACTTTTGCACTATCACTTTCTTTTTATTTATTTATTTTTTAATTACACCATTTTTTTTATTACCTTGGAATCTTGTTCCAAGATTCATTGTTTATGTATAACACCTAGTGTTCCATGCAATCCGTGCCCTCCTTAACACCCATCAGTGGGTCAACCCATCCCCCCAACCCCCTCCTCTCTAAAATCCTCAGTTTGTTTCTTGAAGTCTCTCATGGTTCCTCTCCCCCTCCGATTCCCCCCACCCACAGTTCATTTTTCCTTTATTGATTACTTTTGAAACTTAGGTCCATTCCTATTGAATCATCAGCCAGAAACCATAAATCTGCTCTTTGGTTCCTGTGTTCCTCAGTGACATAGCCATCTCAGGGAGGCTATACCACTAACTCAATCACAGTTACCAAGCAAAAGAAAGCTTTTGTGTTTCTGTGCTAAAATCATCAGAGTCAGAATGAAAGAGTTGGCTCTTAAAATCACACTGTGCATGCTTAAGATTGGTACTTAAATCAAATCTGGGGTGTCTCTGTGTGTGTGTGTGTGTGTGTGTGTGTGTGTGAGAGAGAGAGAGAGAGAAAGAGAGAGAGAGAGAGAAGGAGGGAGGGGGGGAGGAAGGGTTGAGAGAGAAGACATTCCTACATTCCTGGAGGAGTTGCTGATCATCCCTTCTTCACTGAAACTAGTTTAACTTAATCATAACTGTAGTCATATTTTTTCCACTTGCCTTTCCATTGCTGCAAATCCTGCATGAGAACTTTCTTCATTCCTATATCCTGGGAGCACACAGGTGACATACAATCAATATCTTCAATATCTTCATGGTCCGGATTCTATCCTCCAATCCCCTTGTCCCCAGGAGAGTCAACACTGAACTGTTGGGCAGGGAGCAATTGCTCACGAGTCTGGTGATCTTATGGAAGGTCTAGGTCAGGGACCAAAGCTTTTCTTTTTCTCTTTTATCACCGTCATCCAGTCTAGTACACAATAAATGAGTACTCAATCAATATTGAGGGGAGCAAGGAAAGAAGGGGCATTTTGCAAATGATCTGGCAAAAAAACAAGCAAAAAACTGGGCATTTTATGTTTTAAGCCATGGTAAAAGGGGGTTGGTGGCAAGGAAAGCCCAATACTTAAGGTAATCGGAATCAAGACCGCCATTTTATATATGTGGGGGAGGGGGTAAAATTACCAATACACGCCAGAGTGGTGATGATGATGATGACAACGATGAGAATGACAAGTCTTACTAAAACTTAATTGATTTTTAAAATTGTTTAAAAGATTTTGTTTATTTGACAAAGAGAGAGAGAGCACAAGTAGGCAGAGCAGCAGGCAAAGAGAGAGGAGGAAGCAGGCTCCCCGCTGAGCAGAGAGCCTGATACGGGGCTCAATCCCAGGACCCTGAGATCATGACCTGAGCCAAAGGTAGAGGCGTAACCCACTGAGCCACCAGGTGCCCCAAAACTTAGTTGATTTTTAACTGGAGAACTAAAAAAATGAGGAGAGAACAAACTTTTGATTGATTATAACAATATTACTGACACTCATTTACATGAACTACTTCTATCTAAACCAGATTACTTTGCAAAATGATAATGATGATAAACACTGTAGTTGGTAAGATTACTTTGATTATAGTTTTACCCCCCTAGAGTATTTATATAGGCCTCTTCATAGTTGTCATGTAGCATGGTGATATGTTTTTTCAGATTATTGTTTAGGACTTTGAAAGAGTCAAAGGAAATACTGCATATATTCAAGGAAAAATAGATTTTTCCCCAGCCATGGTGAATAAATTGTTTTGTTCTTTTACTAATTAGTCATATCCTCAAACCTTGTTGGATTATTTTTCTAATCAGCCTTGGCAAACCAGTGCTATTTTGTTTCAACTGCAGATAAGTTGATAGCTTAGAAACGTAGCCGTTTCTTATGAACAGTACATATAGGCAGAGCAGAACCAACACCAATGAAGAGCTGTCAGTGTTTAGAGGTATCTGATTTGCTTTTCCTGGAATTAACTAAACTTTTTTGTCCTTGGTATTCTTAAATTTCATAGAATACACCAAAATGTGGGTTTTTTCTTTATTTCTCATAGTTGTCACACTACAGTTGTTTTCACTGAAAGCATTCATCGTTCAGTCTGGTGAACTGATCTCTATGGTTTCTTCAAATATTAACTCCTCTCTTTGTTTCTGGAACTCCTAATACCCAGAGGTTAGGCTTTCTACTTATCGTCTTCATACTGCTTAACTTTTCTTTTACATTTTCTGTGTCATTATTATCTGTTTCGTCTGGGAAAGTGCCTCTATCAGATTTCAAGTGTGTCCACTAATTCGGCAGCTGTACCAACTCTACGATTTATGCCCTCTATGGGCCTCTTTATTTCAACTCCTATGCTTTCTTACACATAATATTTCCACCTGTTTCTTTTTACATTTTCTTTTTATCAATTCGTGTTGGTAATAATGTTCCTAATCCGTTTGAGTGTATTTACAGGGCCTATTTTGAATCCTTGTCCCATCACATGTAAAACTTACTCTCTTGATGGACTCTGTAATCTAGTTTGCTGTTTTCTTTTCTTTTCTTTTTTTAAGATTTTATTTATTTATTTGTCAGAGTGAGCACAGGCAGACAGAGTGGCAGGCAGAGGCAGAGGGAGAAGCAGGCTCCCGCTGAACAAGAAGCCAGATGTGGGGTTTGATCCCAGGACGCTGGGATCATGACCTGAGCCGAGGGCAGCGGCTTAACCAACTGAGCCACCCAGGCATCCCTGCTGTTTTCTTTAAAACACACACACACACACACACACACAAAACAAAACTTCCCTCCTCCAATATCTCCTCAATTTAACCTATCAGTTAATATTCCAACTGGAACACTCATTGCTCTGTCCAGGAACATATATGGGGGAAGGGCAAAGGTCAAACTCCAGCCTAGCTCTGACGTGATGCCCTTGGATTGTTCACAGGGCAGGAGAGAGGTGTGAGTCTAAAGGTGGAGAGCCATGGGCACCAGAGAAACATCTTAGTTTGTGTCGCCTGTCCTGTTTGGGTGAGGTTTGGGTGAGGTTTGGGTGAGGAGGCGGAAGAAGAGAAGTGACCATCCAAGAGCTATCAATCCCCACCTGCTTTTTTGGGAAGTCCTAACCAGTATTTGGACCGCCAAGATTTTATACTTGACACCGCCTGCATGGGCCTGGATCCTGGCACCGTTGATGGCCCTGAGGCAAGGCAGAGAATGCCCTAGACCAGGACCAGCATGTCCTTGCACAACTGTTCAAAACAGCCCTCAGTCCACCCAGGACTTTCTGACAGCTTTGTGTCTATCCCGGTGTTTCTACTGCCACGGGTGTTGGTCTTGGGTGAGTGATCTTGTGGGGCATGATGGCACAATGTCTCGACTGGAAGGGGTGATTAAAACTTACGTCACTCAAATCCCATATACAATCCTTTGTCATCCTCCCGTGCTTCATAAAAACTGTTAACATTTCGTAGAGGCCCACGGTGGTAAGATGCTTGATTGCGATGTACAGATAACGGCAATGTGGAGCTTTCACGCATGTAAATAGTATTCCCGTGATAAGATATCTGAAGGGTGTGAGATTGGAAATGGTAAATCTATACATACCACCAAAAGCATGGCCATGCTTGTTTTAATCTCTTCATTGGAGACACATGATGATGTCATCTTTCTGATCCAGAAAGAGAAAATCCTTTAAGATAGCATCCTACCTACCTATTTGTAAACCATCACAGGCCCACCAAAATCTGCCTGGCAGAAATGACCTTGGCTGCTCTGATAGGTAGCAGTGCTCATTCTGGCTTTCTGTATCAGTCAAAACAGCTAACTACACGCTTTAAAAACAATCAGCCCTCAAATCTCAGTCCTTAAACACCCCACAAGTTAACATTTCTCTCTCGTATTATAGGTCCCCATAAAAATGCTCTGCCTCCTGTAGTCATTCAAGGACACAGGTTGAGGGACGTTCCACTGAGCCAACATATGGTGGCCCTTGAAGGGAGGGAAGGGACATCTTAAATCGGCTCTTCTGTGCCTAAGGCTGCCAGCCCTCACTGCCCATGAACGCTCACTGGCTAGACCCAGTCACATCGCCCCGACTGCCTTGGTGGGGGGGCGGGGCGGGGAGCTGGAGTATGTTGTTTTCCTCAAGCCTCAAAGGAGAGGAGAATGGATATTGATGAGCACCGGTGATGTCTACAACATGTCCCCAGTGCTGTGTCACCGTATTTATGATACAAGCTTCATTTCCAAGATGACATAATGCGCACCTTCACCGTTTAGCGTTTTCATTCTCTTCTTCTGTTGTCCGCCCCCCCCAGTGGATTTACTTCTTCCACATCCCTTATAAAGATGTTTTCCAAGGTTCATTTTCCAGCCATATGCTACTTTTCTTATGCACTATCTTTCTTGAAGCTTTAAGAAACATCTATCATGGTGTTGCTCATAGTTCTTTAACTATAGTAGTTTAATAAATATTGAATTATTGATGAGCTGATTAAATATCAGCTCAAGGCTAAATGGTGATTTTAGAAATTCCATATGTGGCATGCACATTTAGTAATCTTTTATACTTAACAGTAGAAATCTTCAGTGTTCTACCTCTCTTTTCTCATATTACTCCCCTCTCTACCTTCTCCTATACCTTAACACCTTAACTTTACTATTAAAAAACAGTATTGGTGCTATAATGAGCTCTGGCCTTTGATAAACCAGAGTTTTTAAGTAATAACAGTATGAGGATATTCCAAGGATATCAAATTAAACAAAAGAAAGTATTTTTTTTTTATTTTCCACTTTAAACCATCAAGTGATTATCTTTGTTTTTAGTTGTCTCTAGACAGTATCACACAAATAATACTAACTTCAATGCCAAAATAATTTTGGAAACAGTATTTATTTATTTATTTATTTTTAGTATCTTCGATCAGAAGCTATTTAAGAGGGATTTTTTTCATAAATAGTAACAACTTTTGGGGCTACAGGACCGAAACAAATTTTTAAAATATCAAATGCTGGGGTTTCCTGGGTGACTCAATCGGTTAAGCAGCTGCCTTTGGTTCAGGTCATGATCCCAGGGCCTGGCTCCAGGTCTGCATCAGGAATCCCAGCTCAGCGGGGAGCCTGCTTCTCCGTCTGCTGATCCCCCTTCTTGTGCTCTCTTTCTCTCTCAATAAATATATAAATAAAATCTTTAAAACCTATGTCGAAAGTTGGGTTGCCTGGGTGACTCACTTGGTTGGACGGCAGACTCTTGATTTTGGCTCAGGACGTGCTCTCATGGTCATGTGATCCAGCCCCACATCAGGCTCTGCACTGGACTTGGAACCTGCTGGAGAATCTCTCTCCCTCTCCCTCTGCCCCTCCTCACTCACGTGCTCCCATTCTCTCTCACAAAATCAATAAATGACATATTGAAAGTTATTTTCATTAAAACTTTTGCATCAATATATAAGCAATTCAAAAAACAAAATTGTTCATTGATTCACTTTTAAAAAATATCTATTGAACACAACAGTGCTTAAGGCATCTTGTTAATAAATTGACTTTGAAATCTCGGACATTCTGGTACCAATGAATAGAGTTCTAAAAAATCTATGGAATCCTCTTAGATGGAGTTAAATTGGTCTACTTCTCAGCCTGTATTATGTATGACTATATATAGAGACACGTGCATATATGTATCTGTATCTATGCATTTAGAGAGAGAGCAAGGCAAATGATGTAGCTCTTGTTTTTGCTGCTTTGTTATTGGGTTCCATGGGCCAGGAAAACTTGTTTCTTGCATTGTTTTTTCAGTCTGTTTTTAGCATTGTTTTCTCTAGTCTGTTTGTTTAGTCTGAAACTATACCAAAAGGATACTATGATTCTCCCATCCAAGTACTAACCAGGCCCGACCCTGCTTAGCTTCCGAGATCAGACGAGATCGGGCGCGTTCAGGGTGGTATGGCCGTAGACAAAACTATGATTCTATACGCAATTAGAAGTAAACTTTTTACTCTATACCAAACATTTTCACAGAAAAGATGATATATTAAAACAGATTTATTTTCAAGTAAATTATACCAAGTCTCTCCTATAACTGCCTACTTGAGTGCTAAATGCATTTACATACCTATTTTTTTTATAAAGAGCCAGAAAACAGTACCAGATATACATAAAACATGGTGTCTATTATGAATTTTTACAGATTATATAATTTGTATAATTAAAGCAAACTGTTTGTATAATTAAAACAAACTGCACTTACTTAAAAAGCACAATTTGATAGGCACTGACATGTACACACACTTATGAAGCTATTGCAACAATCAAGATAATGAAGATATCCATCAGTACAGGGTTGCCTCATGTCTTTGTCATCCTTTCTTCCACAGTGATCTGTATCACCACCCTGTCCACCCCACTCCCCAGTCCCAACCCAGGCAGCCAAGAGATCTGCTCGGGCACTAGATTTGTTTTCATATTCTAACAAGTTACTTACAAGGAATGATACAGTGTGGATTCTTTTTTTGCCTGGCTTCTTACACTCATCACAATTATATGGAGACTCATTTCTGTTGCTTCATGTATCTATACTTTGTTCTATTTTAATGCTGAATAGTATTCCATGGTATGGATATAACACAATTTGTTTATTCATTCACTTATTTGTAGACATAAAAATGAAATTCAAGAATTTGTGTACATATGCTTTCATTTATTGTGGGTAGATATCTAGGAGTGGAATGACTGGGTCCTATGACATGCATATGTGTGATTTTTTAACACAGCTGTCAAGCTCTTTTCCAAAGCAGCCATATCACTTTATATTCTCACGAGCAGTGGATGAGGGCTCCGGTGGTTCTGCTTCCTTGTCAACACTTAGTACTTTTTGATTTTATTCATTTTAACACAGGTGTGGTAGTATCTCATTGCGGGTTTAATTTACTTTTCCTTAATGACTGGTAATTTTTTTGAATTTTTGTATGCTTTTTGCCATCTTTACATTTCTTTGCTCAAGTATATACTGAAATCTTTTTCAAGTCTTATCTAGGAGTGCTTGTACTTCCAAAAATGTTTATACATCTTTTTGTTCTTGCAATAGTTTGAAAGTCTGAAATTATTTCTGAATTAAAAAGTAAAAAAGAAAAAATCATTATAAATACAGTCACAAGAATTATAAATGTTAACAAATCATCTTTAAAGGTATATTTGAATATACAAATATAATAAGTACTTAAAATATAAATATATACAATATAATATTAAGTATAAATTAAATCTATTTTAATTTATTAAATATTAGACAATAGTTTAAACTCCAAATGATCTAGCAAAGATCAAGAAATGGAGGAGGACAGGTGTGAG
Source organism: Mustela nivalis (assembly GCF_964662115.1). NCBI lineage: Eukaryota > Metazoa > Chordata > Mammalia > Carnivora > Mustelidae > Mustela > Mustela nivalis. The sequence goes on from NC_139022.1 coordinate 56,378,713, forward strand.
GCAACAGAAACACAGAAAGTTTCCCCATCCATGGGCTAAGGAAAAAAAACTCGGTTTCAATCTTGACTTGAATAATTAGAGATCTGTTTGTTTGATGCAAGTACAAGTAAGAAGTGAAAACTGTATAAAATACCACAGAAGACAAAAGCAAAAGAACCATATTCCTTATATTGAAAGACAAAGAACACAGGACACGGCACCGAAACATAAAAATAAAGTTAAAGCAACATGACAGACAAAACAAACATTAAAAAGATTTTTTTGAGAAGTGCAAAAATGTTTGCAACATAATGTTAAATAAAATGTGTAAGATCCAAAATGAATTCAGAATGACCATAATTATGTGGAACACACACACATATATATATTCAGCACAGGAAAAAATGAATCGAAGTAAATACATCAAAGCAGTTGTCTTTGGGTGGTAAAATTAGGCACAGTTTTTATTTTCTTAATTATAATTTATGTTACTTCAAAGTTGTCTATAGTGAGCATGAGGTGCTTTTATACTAAAGATAGGAGTTGTATTTTTTAAAAAGAAAAATAGAGCTTTCTGTCTCTCCCTCTTTCTCCAGAAAAACCTGATTAAATGGTGCATGAAATGGCATCAGAACCTTCTGCCTAACATCTCCCAGGAAAACTGTAAGCCTGCCCCTCGGGCAACATTGATGAGGTAACAAGTTTTATCACATAAGTTGTTTTACCTGGAACGCTCTCCCTCACATCAATTTTAGTTTCATTCTGGGCAAATGAAAGGTCATATCAAGAAGTTACAGGAGTAAACATTAATGTCAGTCGGTTTTGATTAAAGTGGTCCCATTTCAGAGGACCTAGAAGAAGGGGAGTTTCCCTTTATATTTGCAGTTGTTTTTTGTATTTTAGATGATTTGGGGGATCCCCTCCAGCAAAAGTCCCATTTGACTTTATGGATTCACAAAGGCTACACAGAGCAGAGATTAGGAGCATGGACTCTGAAGACAGGATCTGGACCCGAGTCCCAGCCCTTGAGCAAGCTAGTATCTTTGAGCCTCAGTTCTCTCATCTGTGAAATGAACACGAGAATAATGGGACCTACCTTACAATTATTTTGAGAATCTGATGCATTTCTTGTCCCCCAGAGCAACATGATGTACTCTTTCTATCTCTTGTCATACACAGAATTGGGAAACACACTGCATTTCTCCACTGGGCTCCTGCTCCTTTTTGACCTCCCAGTCTTCTGGCTATATATAGTGGTTTTCAACCCTTTATCTTCTGTCTCTTCCTCAAAAGCTACTCAGGCCCATGGATCCTGCATCCTTGCAGTCCTGCTCTCTCCTTTCCAGAATCATGGCTGGGAATAATCCACACCAATTTATTTACACGCTGTTCCTTTTCAAAGGGCCTTTCTAGAGATAATGCCTCAATGCCATGTATCCAGAATGGTGCGACAAAGAACAGTGGTCCAAAGGATGCTAACAAATGTGCTAAGAGAAAAGGAAATGGTGTTCTGAGCGCCTACAAAGTCAGTAAATATGCTTGGTTTAGCAAAACTGATGGACGCCATTTTCAGGGCTCTATAATAGGTCGATGTGTATGTCTTGGTGGGGAAGACAAAGCATGTAGCATTTCTCAAGCTTATTTGCCTGGTGGAAACTTTAATTTTCTCTCTCCATTCCTATTAACTGCTGGAAAATGTGGCAGAACACCACTCTGAAAAATACCACCCGTCTTTCGTGAAAGTAGTGATACTCCATGGTGAAAACCCCCCACAGTCTTGTGAGAAAGAACTGTTTCTGAAGACACCATTCAAGTCACGCCATTTTGCCTTGGTGACCAGATGAGTTCATCATCAAAATCACCAAAGTGATTGAATCCCACCTAAACTTGCCACAAGCCTTCAGGCCGGTGCTTATTCTACAAATTTTTATGGAGGGCTCACTACATGGCAGGAGCTGATCTCAAGATGAGTAGCTCTGACTTTGTTTCCCTGGGGGGACTACGGAGCCTTACTGGACAGCTCATAAGGACTATGTGCCGAAGACTGGAAAATATGAACCAGACATTCAGGTATGAGACTTTCCCCCTCCTTTTGGGCGCTCGAGAACAGAGCCCGCCCTGAGGTGTGGACGGATGGTGAAGGAACGAAACAGTGCTATGAGTTCTGCTTGGCCCGCTCTTCACAGAACAGCACTTGGGTGTCCTTGGCCACATACATCCCATCTCCAGTGTGAGAGTCATCCAACTTAAAGTCCAACAAGTTACCCAGACTGATAATACGGACAGTGATGGAAACTGAAAATATTTACTATGTGAGGCACTCTGTTTATGTTAAATCCACTTCTATTCAACTCGGAGAGCTAAGTATTTTCCCATCCCCAGCTGAAATGTCAGGCAGCTACAATCATTGTTAGGATCTTAACAAAAACATACATCCTCGAATCCCTTCTGGATGCAAGAATATTCTCATTTTAGTAATGAAAATGTTCAGTGCAGTGTAATAACTATTATTCCAAACTTTCTTCCAGCTCCCTCCTTCTCCCAGTGTGGGCAACTCCTCCTGTCTTCACTTCAGAGGTGTGGCGAGAAGTAAGGGACAAGTGGCACAGATACAGCCCCTGGGGCTCCTGGGCTGGTGGGCCGCCAGCCGGGATTCCTTCTCGTCAGTGGAGCTCCTCGAAGACACTGTCGCTGGGGTACTCACACCATGAGGCTCACCGTGCCTTGCCCCAAGTGGTCATCATGCTTCCTCCCTCCTGTCCTGGCCATCCACTTGGTGGCCTTTATGGTGTTAAAGTAATTAAACAAGGGAAGCCAGGAGACTGAGGTGCCTTTAATGTCACGGTAGCCTACATTAGCAAGCGGAAACCTAAGTCTGAGTCAGTTCCTGTAAGCACACTCCCTCGAGGAAAATGAAATTGAAGAACAACCAATCACAGACAGCCAACTGGCTGTTCCTAAGTAAGGCAACCACGTAAGCTACAGCCACTCGAATCATTCCCTTGCTTTCCTTCCAGGTCTGCTATATGCAAGCCTTTCCCCCACCTCTTGTCTGCGGAGTGCTCCTAGCACGGCTTCAGAACAATCCATGCTTGCTCAAACAAACTCGTTGAAAATTGCAATGTGCCTCGGGTTATCTTTTAACAGTTCTATGAGATAGTCTTTCCAGATAGGGATTCTGCCATCGTTGGAGTTCACATCTTGCCCATGAGAAGCATTCCTGCTTTTTGGCCAGTCAGCAATAGACATGTACTTTGCGTGCAATTCAGCTCCCCTCCGTCAGCTCTGCCACCTTAGGGCTAAGCAGCCACAGCCTCTCACAGGACCTTGATGTGCTCCGGCTCCAGGAGACTCCTTGTCAGGCTTCCCCCGGGGCTTCTCCTGAAGGTCCCTTTCTCATGGGGGTGAGAAGGAATGTTACCCACTCTCCACTGCGGTGGGGAACTGTCTCCAAAAACATTCTCTTTAAAAACAGTTCTTGCGGGGCACCTGGGTGGCTCAGTGGGTTAAGGCCTCTGCCTTCAGCTCAGGTCATGATCTCAGGGTCCTGGGATCGAGTCCAGCAGCAGGCTCTCTGCTCAGTGGGGAGCCTGCTTCCCCCCTCCACCCTCTGCCTGTTGCTCTGCTTACTTGTGATCTCTTTCTGTCAAATAAATCAATAAAATCTTAAAAACAAAACAAAACAAAACAAAAACAGTTCAAGGGGCACCTGGGTGGCTCAGTGGATTAAAGCCTCTGCCTTCGGCTCAGGTCATGATCCCGGGGTCCTGGGATAGAGCCCCTCATTGGGCTCTCTGCTCAGCAGGGAGCCTGTTTCCCTTCCTCTCTCTTTGCCTGCCTCTCTGCCTACTTGTGATCTCTCTCTGTCAAATAAATAAATTTAAAAATCTTAAAAAAAAAAAACCCTTTAATAAAATAAATAAATAAAAGTGGCCAGTAGAGGGACGCCTGGGGGCTCAATAAATTAAGTGTCTGCCTTCAGCTCAGGTCATGATCCCAGGGCCCTGGGATTGAGCCCCTCAGCAGGGAGCCTGCTTCCCCCCTCTCTCTGCCTGCCTCTCTACCTACTTGTGATCTCTGTCAAATAAATAAATAAAATCTTAAAAAAAAAATAAAAATAAAAAAACCAAAACTGTTCTTTCTTTCGACCCACCCAAGCTCTCCTACATGCCCAAGGGAGGTTCTGAGCTGAGGGTTGACAACTCTTTGTGTAGGTACTGTATCAGCGGCCCCTAGAATCTGCAGAGATACTTTGAAACTACAATTTAGTTCTAGACTTTTGGGGATTCAGTGAAAACAGAAGTGGAAAGTCTCGCTCTAACAGCCTGGTATACAGCCAGTGTCTGATTTTAAATGATAGGCATTCTCTGATTATTCATTAGATTCTAGGTACTGGAGAGAGCATCACACAGGCAAAGATTTCTGTCCTTTTAATACGTGTATATCCACAGCTCCTAGAACAATGTCTAACACACAGTGGCTCAACAAAATTTTAAAATGCATGTATTATTTTACAGATAAAACTAGGGCGTAGAAAAGGTGAGTAACTTGCCCAAGCTTATTCACCTAGTAAACCAGGGAACCATGGTTGGAATAATTAGCGACAGAAAGCAACTCGTGTTAAGCAGAGGTATTTTATTTAAACTTTTCTTTTTTTAAAAGATCTTTTATATATATATACACATATATATATATAAAACATATATATATATATATTTGTGAAATTATATGGAAGTATTTGCATAAGGCCTTTAAATTCATCTTATTTTCATAGAACTCTTCTAGAATTTGGTTACCCTGTATTTCAGATATTCTCGCCGGTTCCTCTGTCAGACTCCCCGGCAATCTGACCTGGGATGGTCACACTGCCATCTGGTGTTAAATATACAAATTACAGGTCTAACATTACATACCTTTCGCATCATGCTAACTCATTTACTCTTCACAACAAACCTGTGAAATAGGTATTATTTGTATTTAAAAAAAATTTTTTTTTTAAATTTATGAGCATGCAAGTGGGAGTAGGGGCAGAGGGCGAGGGAAGGGAAAAGAATCTTAAGACAACTTGTTGACGAGCCCAGAGCCAGATGCGGGGCTCGATCCCAAAACTCTGAGGTCATGACCTGAGCTGAAACTAGGAGTCTGACCCTTCACTGACTCAACCACCCAGGTACCCCTGTATACCTATTTTACAGATGACTTATAGACTGGCAGGACCAGGACTTAATCCCAGGCTAGCTAACTCTAAACCTCTCTCTTTTACTACACTGTCATTCTTCTCTAGGAGAGGAAAACCAATTTCACTGTTTCAGTAATGCTAGATGTCTTAGGCCCTCTGCCTCCTCACTCTTCTCCAACCTTCTTGTTGACCTTCGTGGGGTTATTATGCTCTCCACCAGCTATCTAGGTGATGCTAGGCAGAAACTCAAAAACGTCCTGTTATTTACTCACATAATTTTCTTTTCCTCATTTCTGAGTATTTCACTGCCAATCCAAGTGAGAAAAGTTATAGTCTGGTATTTCACCAACCATAATGAGGCTTATTCTTTAACATCTATAATCTCGAGTTCAATAAGCACGATGCAAGAATTCACGTGTGAAATTGTTATAAAATAATGACCCACATGGAAATGTTTGCCTCATTGGCTTATAGTTATTTCTCCTAAAGTTAATACTTAACTACCTGCATGGTTTGGAAGAGAACAACTCTTATTTGTGGAATCAGGAAATCTGATTATTACATATCGTTGATCTAATGTCAGAGCACATTTTTAAAAAATGAGTAGGTCAAACATTCTTAGTGAGACCAACTTTTCTTGCTATATCCATTTTTTTTTTCCTGTGATGCTTTTATCTTCAAAATGCCTTGCAGTTTACAGGGCACTTTCACATAAGCTTTTGGGGTTTGTTGTTGTTGTTAATTCTCTTAATTACAATTTGAAGTATTTTTACTCTCATTTACAGAAGAGAAAGTCGGGATCCAGAAAGTTTATTTTGTAACATGTCCAGGGACATAGTTAATAAGTAGCTGAGCTAGGACTAGAACTCTGTCTGATTCTAATCCAGAGCCAGACCATTTTAAAGGCTTTCCTAATATTCATGCTAATATCAACTTCTAAATTACCTTTCTTTCCCAAGAGAGGCCTTCATGAGAAAAGAAGTTTAAGGTCAAAAGCTTTTGGAAAACATGGTCTATTAAACTCTCCAGTGGAAGAATCACAAACTTGTTATCATTTTTAAAGGCTGTGAAGGATTCCTGCATTAATGAAGCTCATTTGACTTTGTTTCATCCAAGCTTATTTGTAGATTTAATTAATCATTGAACTTTTTTCCCCAAGTAATTGCTAATAACATCCAGGAGACCTGCATTAATAACTGTTCAGTGTTAAATGAACAGCATATTACCAACCATTCCAAAAAGGCCTAGTTCTACCATGTGGACAGGCTATCTTTTGGATCAGTCTAGCAAAGATTTGAGCAAGATAATAGTCATGAAAGAACAAAAATAAGAGGGGCGCCTGGGTGGCTCAGTGGATTAAGCCGCTGCCTTCGGCTCAGGTCATGGTCTCGGGGTCCTGGGATCGAGTCCCGCATCGGGCTCTCTGCTCAGCAGGGAGCTTGCTTCCCTCTCTCTCTCTCTCTGGCTGCCTCTCTGTCTACTTGTGATTTCTCTCTGTCAAATAAATAAATCTTTAAAAAAAAAAAAGAACAAAAATAAGAGAATTCTTTGGTTGTTTAGTTCTTGGTCAAAGAGATTTGCTATGTTATAAATGCCATGGAAGTAAGAACCATTTCTAAACTTTTTTGTAAGACAGTGCAATCCACTGTCAAAAAAAATGTTTAATGGAGAAAAATTACATTAATTTCTCACATTAGTTTTATTAATCATAAACAATTGCTTATCAGAAAATTGAAAAATTAAGCCCATTTTCTACTAATAAGTGGCAGAGCATTTGGTTATTCTGATGCAGAAAGACCATTTGCAAAACTGCTATATGCATAAGGGACTTTTGAACATCATCACTTAATGACTTGACCAATGTCACAAATGTAATTTTCTTAAAGGGCCAATAATATTATTAGAGAGTGTTAAAATTTATTAGAAAATAAGTTATCTTGAAATTAAAAAAAATAAATGATTATTTTCTTTGGTGCTTTTTGACTTTAAAATCAGTTCATTTTCCTTTTCTCCCTCCCTGCTCTTCTCTCTTATTCACCTACTTAGTGATCCAAATTTCTTATCTCAGAACTCTACAGTAAAGGAATTTTCAAAGTTAGGCAGAGTGGGTAGAAATGGATGCACAGGTATTTATCTTCAGGGCAACTAAAGCACTGAGACGTTTGAACAACCATAGATACAACTTGTATTAAGCTGGCAGACTCTGTTCCCCTCTCTCTCTGTCAAACTGAAACAGGAAATTTACCATGCTTAGTTCTTGCCTACATGAGTACCTCCATGCACACAGATATACACACATTTTACTAATTTTTACATTTTACTATTGCTCTTTCAAAAAATACTGTTTACTTAAGATAGGAGGATTTGAAAATCCATTAGCCAGAAAGTTTGAAAACAACTCAACTTCCGAATTACAGTGAACGTGAATTCAGTGAACGTGGATTTAATCCTACAGATTGTTCCCTATTACTCTCATCCCTGGAGACTGAGATGTTAATCTAGCTCTAACTGTTGTACTTCTGTACTTTGTAAAGAGACGCCCAGCCTACTGTAAACTGCCATCCTTGTATTGCTTTCATGGCAGAGATTTTTACTAAAGGTCAACTTGTATCATTCAAGCAAATAAATCCTAACAGCTAAGGCTGAAATGTCTTTTATCTTTTTTTTTTTTAAGATTTTATTTATCTATTTGACAGAGAGAGAGAGAGCACAAAGAGGAGGAGCAGCAGAGGGAGAGAGAAGCAGGCTTCCTGCTGAGCAGGGAGCCGGATGCGGGGCTTGATCCCAGGGCCTTGGGGATAATAACCTGAGCCGAAGGCAGACATTTAACCGACTGAGCCACCCAAGCGCCCCTGAAATGTCTTTTAAATGGCCTCTCACTTTCTCTCTTCCAAGAAACTAAGAGGTATCTCTTCCCCTGTTCTGTGGTATTGAGGAAATAATAGTATCTTCCCTTGGTGGTCTGCTTTACAGTCTACCAAGCATTATCCCATATATCATTTAAGTGTTACTTATCACAAAAAGCTTGGGGAAGCAGTAGTAGATATCATCCTGAGTTTTACCTATGAAGCAACGGAGGTTAGAGGAGGGTGACCAGGAGACGCAGTCATGGAGGTCAGGGCTGAGACAGACAGATCTCCCAGGTTTTCACCCATTCTCTTCCTGTAACCACACAGTGGTCAGAGTTGAGGTAGAGGCTGAATAAATAAAAGAGAAGATTGAGCTTTATTTCTTAAATAAAGACTCCTGAAACCCTGTCAAGATACCAGAATTTCTGTGCAAATGCTTCTGATGTGAAAAACATTTTTTCAGTAACTGCATAATGAATTACAAACACCAAATGATATTCCCTGAGAACTTCAGCCACAGAGCAAGGTTAGCAAGTCAAAGTACTACACAGTGAGAGAGCTGGTCATCAGGAGATGGTTCGGGGAGACGAAAATGCCCAGGAGTTGGAGCACCTGAATCCGTTTTCCAGCTATGTCACTGGCCCACTGTGTTTCCTCTGGCAAACTTTCTGGATGTCAATTTCCTTACCTATCAAGTAAGAATAATCATACATGTTCTGTTCACCTCCCCAGGCTCTTTAAAGAACTTGGCAAAATAATTCATGATGAAGTTGAAAAGAATATGTCTCGTTCAAATGAAAGGACTGTAGTTGAGTTACTTGACTAGAACTTCTGCTCTCTTTAAATCATGTGAATAATATATAGACTTAGCATTCTTAAAATTATGTATTTTAGTTCTGGCCATATGTGAAACATTCAGGAATATGTAAGTGATTTTAAAATCCATTCTGGTGGAGGTGCCTGGGTGGCTCAGTGGGTTAAAGCCTCTACCTTCGGCTCAGGTCATGATCTCAGGGTTCTGGGATCGAGCCCCATATCAGGCTCTCTGCTCAGCAGGGAGCCTGCTTCCTCTTCTCTACCTGCCTCTCTGTCTACTTGTGATCTCTGTCTTTCAAGTAAATAAATAAAATCTTAAAAAAAAAAAAAAAGAGAGAATCCGTTCTGATGTTCTAATGACTACCCCCATTTACTCTGATTTCACTTGTGCTTTTCTTTTTAATAAAGGTGTTGGTTGAAAGTGGAACGTATACTCAGGGAAATATTAAATGTCTCATCTGTAGTCTGAGAAGAATAAAGTAAGACCCAAGAACGGGGCGGGCTTCAATTTGAAAAAAATCTGTAGTAAACTGTTCTCTTCAAAGTGAAAACAGAAACAGAAAAGTTACAAATCTATTCTGTGCAGTGTGGGCAATCAACTTCCTAGTAATGCAAGTAGGACAATGAGGCAAAGGAAGTATCCTCCCGATCGTACTTAGTCAATTTCTAAAAGCTGGCAAGATTCCAGGAAGGTATAATAACTTTTATATGAATTGCAAAACGCTATTAGAGAAAAGAACTTGTTTTTTATTATAATACCATTTGCCAAGCTCTAATTGGGTGCAAAAAACTGTTCAACCGTCAGACACCTGCCCTAGAAAGCCTGGAGCATGTGGACAGTTTGATAAAACTTAGAAGTGATTTGATGCATAGAAATTGTCAAACCTAGAGATTTCTTAAGAAAGGAAAATGGTAAATCATGGAATTAAATTTGTTAAGGAGGTTATGTAGCAGGATATTAACACCAAGGAGACTATTTTACCTTCTATTTTTTAAGCCATATTTAGTTATTTTAAATTTTATTTACTTTATTTACTTTGCAGAGTATTTTGATTTTTGGAATGAAGATTCTGTCTTAATCTGAATTTTGGGTACTGAAGCTCAGGTGGATCAAAAAAGTAAATTGCTTATCACACAGATAGGAATGAGTGGAATTAGGAGTTGAACTGTATATCAAAATCCACACATTTCTACTAACCCACATTGTATCACCTTCTAATTTTCCAGCCCATAATTCTACCTCTCGTAATTCATTGGAAGGGGATAATTTATCAGGAAAAAAAAAAAAGCTGATTGGAAAACAAAAAAGGAATTTAAGATCTCTATAACAAACATTTAAACACATTATGGTAGATGATCTAATAGACTATTGACCTATTGTGAAAATGAGATTTCCTCTTAATGAAAGTTGAACTCTTGAAATGTATCTAAGTTTCCTTCTCCCAACCACTCTAAAATGACAAGAAAGGAGAGATTAGAAAATAACAAACCATAAAGCGAGTACGAATGACAAGAACATCAGGTGTCAACAGATTTATGGAAAGTAGAAAGCACACCACATTGTATTACTGGGTGTGAAGGGCAGAGGCAACTGCAAGGCACTGCAGATGGGGACACGAAAGTGAAGCAAACCAGTCAATCCAGCAAGCCCGGAAGGGCTGGGGGCATATGGTTCAGAGGAAGACAAGGATTGCATGGGGCTTGGGGGAAAGGCTGTGTGCGGACACCAGTATTTTTCTCAACATCTGCTTCTCACCCAGCCCTCTACAGTCACCCTTTCTCCTCCCTAGGAGAATGCCAAATGCTTCTCTGAGTGTGACTTTGTGACCACGTGATTCAGGGGAGGACACGGGTGAAATGTGGGAAACAGAAAGCTGACACAAGAAAGCAGAGGAGGCAGGCTCAGGGAGAAGGGGCCCAGAATGACGCACAGAGCAGGGCACTCTGTCAATTTGAGTTCTGTAATGCCATTAAAGGGCAGCCTGGGAGTACAAAAAAGATTTTGCAGAGAGCACTTTGGTTTTGAAAATGCTCAATTTAATAAACTTATAAACTCAAAGTTGACTTTAAGCATTTAAGTTGACTTAAAGATAACAGTATGGGAAAAAAAAGATAACAGTATGGTATTCATAAATTTTGTAAATTTTAATCACTTTTGAGGGATCCTTTTATTAATATTCAGTCCCACTGAGTAGCTTCGTTCATGACACTTGTGTAGGCTTTTTAAATTGCATTTTAAATACTTCAAGTGTGTGACAAATATTCCAAGAATTTATAAATTCTTATAGATTTGGTAAGTTAGATTTCAACTTAAAATCAAGTTAAATCAATTACACCCCTTAAAGTTCAAATCACAAGGCTGATTTGTTAACTGCCATTAACCAGGTTTTCTTAAATACTACAATTACATAAACCTCAAAACTGCCGGGATTCTTTAACACAAAAAAATCATTAAGTTTGATTCCTTAACTACTCCTCTGCTTAATTTGAAGTCTTCCCAACGTACTCTTAAGCTGAAAATAAATTTTAAAATTAAAAAAAAAAAATAGTTCTTTCCCGCTAAGGAAAAAACTCATACCCACCCACAAAATATTGAAGTTATCATCCCATTTTTGTGGCCACCTTGTTAGCATGTCCAAGGTTTCTTTCTATTCCAAGAAGACCTTGGACTAGCCTGGGATGGGATTCTTGCCTTCAACTTTGATGGGACTTACAGAGCACAATATATTGCTGCTGTACTAAGTATGCTATGACCTTAAGGAGGAAGAGGCCTTTACGTAGCCTGCATCTCTTAGCCTGTAAATACATGTCACCTAATTTTTCTGTCTACTCAAAGAAGTCTTTAAGTTGGTCACCTTTATATGACTGGCTATGTGACTTGATTAGATTTTGAATTTCGTTGGCCCTTCTTCAAGTATAAATATCCCCCTGTGTAACTTTAAAAACTGAACTTCATGGGGTGCCTGGGTGGCTCAGTTGGTTAAGCAACTGCCTTTGGCTCAGGTCATGGTCCCAGGGTCCTGGGATCAAGTCCCTCATTGGGCTCCCAGCTACGTGGGGAGTCTGCTCTCCTTCTGACCTTCTCCCAGCTCATGATCTCTCTCACTTTCTCTCTCTGTCTCTCAGATAAATAAATAAAATCTTTTTAAAAAAAGAAAAAAATACTGAACTTCATGAATCTTTCATTCACTTCAAATTTTTCCTGACTGGTAGAACCACAGAACTGTTAGGTATGGTAAGATGTCATTGGATTGACTTCTGAGTATCTGTCACTTTTCGGGGGGGGGGGGAGGGGTCTAGTTTTGTGTGTCCAACTTCTAAAGTCATCCTACTGACAAGAAACAAGAAGAAGCTATTCAGGGGCAGAACATGGAACTAAGTAGTTACCTGGTTGTTGAAAATAATATTGAACTCCACTTTACATATTCATTGGAGAATTTAAAGAAGTCACAATACAGCCACTGAATGGAAACCGATGAAAGTTTCAAGAAGAAACAAGTATTTTACAAGAAAGGGAACAATCAGAGCATACTACTTGGCTCAGCAATAAGCAATATTTATACACCCACTCATACTGTAGGTCCTGATTAATGATTTAACAACCTTATTAGAGAGTAGAAAGGAAAAGCAGAATTTAGGAAGTTAAATTCTTACTTACCATAACAAGAAGTCAATAGATAATATCTAAAATGGATACATCAAAACACAGCTGTGTAAGATTATTATATAGAAATGTAGAGGTGAGTCTCTGAAGAAAGAGCTGGAAAACACGTAAGGAGATGCATTTAGAAAATAAGCTTGGGGTAGGGATGGGTAGAGGTCAACAAAAAAAAAAAAAGGAAGAAAAGTGAATCCCTTTTGTCTCATTTTAGTAACTTGATCTAATATAAACATATTAATTTAATAAAACTTATAAAACATTTTAAATGAAATGATAGAATTTTAAAGTTGATAGTTATGACCATGATAAATACTATGGGTCATGGGAGAATGTCATGCTATGGAGTAAAAAGAACCTAGGAAAAACAACATTTTCTGTTTGTGGCACAATAATTAGACGTATGTAAAGATATCTAAGAACAGTAACTGGAAGAGACCATGACAAAATGAGAACAGTCTTACCAGGCTGATGAAATAAAAATGACTTAAGTTTTTTTGAACTTCATATTAGCTTGACATCACTTGTTTGGAAAAGCTCTTACAATTTACAGACGACCAGTTCAGAGCACTCACTCTGAGACTGTATTAACATGGAAACCATCCCTGTCTCCAGTAGTTTAGACTCCAATGTCAACAAAATTCTTTAAGCCTCCTAAATTAAAGCTTCTCACTCAACACCCCCCTAGGCACAGTTATGAAGTTGTCCTTGTTCGTCTTTCCGATCTTCCCCTACGCGCAATCTCTTCCCGCCCCAACCTTATTCTGATCCTTTCATGCCACAATAACTCACCACCACCTACTTCCTCAGATCAAAATTCTCCTAGGATGCCAAAGGTCTGCTGTGGTGTTCTCATGGGATTTGCAAGTTGTTTTTTAATGGCGAGCTCCTTTTTCAGTGTGATTTTCTTTTGTGGGGAGTTCCCTGTGTGTGCCCTGGACTGTGAAAGTATCCCAGTGATGTGTTTTGGCATTTGCTTCTTTCTGTGGACTTGCAAGACTTTTCCACACAATGAGTAGGTGTAAGATTTTACAATTCTGGTTCACACAGTATGGAGTCTTTCCTGCTCTCTTCTATGAACGGAGCCCAGCTCCAGCAACTCGCCGTGCAAACAGTCTGCCACCTCAATCCCTATCATACTTCTTCGAGAGTACCCTTAGCTTTTCAGCTCACGCTGATCAAATAAATTATCCCTGAAAAATCAAGGATTGAGGTACCCTTTGAATCTCCTAGACAAAAAGACTTCAAGCTTGATTTAGCCACTGCTTCCTTTTGTTTCCAATACCTTTTGGTTTAGTTTCTTGTTTTTGAGCTGTTACATGCATTTCCAAAGTAAGTATTTCATCCAGAATTTTTAATTATTCATTTTGCCATGGTCTCTGTGATAGCTTTAAAGCACTTGGTCCCCAAAAGACAGTAAATTTCGCGAAGAATGCTAACAGGTCTTTTCATAACACCAGGGCTTAGCACAGTAATGGGTTTATAATCAGCATCCAGCACACATTTGGTGAAGGAATGCCTTTCTCAGATGACTGTGAGAAAAGCAGTTGATAGATTATGGGGTTAATGGCCAGATTAATGATGTAAGCCTTCCAAGGGTATTTGCATTTTAAAAGAGGCTATCTATGTGTTTGGCAGGGAGTTCATTGAGCTTTCTTAATGATTTTCCCCATATGATCCCCACTGTTGACACTTCAGACACTGTATCTAGCAAGTAGGTACGATTTTGAGCAGATAAATTCCTCCCAAATTCCCACTCCTTACTTAGCAACCAATTCTCCTGCTTATGTAGTAGCCTTCTGGCCCAACCCAGAGATCATCTGATTCCTATGGGGTAACTAGTTTTTAGGGATAATTTTTTGTTGTTGTTAAAATGAGTTATAATCATGTTATGATAAAATGATATCAGGTCTGCTGTTTCTCAAACAGGAAGAAAGATACTTATTCATCATTGCAACATTGGTCAGAATAGAGGGCAGAAAGTAACAAGGTCAAGAACTTTCTTAGAATCAGGTCAGAGGCTGTAAAGAGAGCTGAGAACCCAGATTAATGTTTTACAGAATAACTACAGATGTTCATTAAAACAAGCAAACAAGGCAATAATGCACATGCAGCAGAAATATAGAACACATTATGTATACTCAAAGATTTCCTATTAGTCATCTGCTTTTACACAATCTATTGTACTACATTACCAATATACTAGGTATAATTTTTTTCTTTTTCTTGCCACAAAAACATTTCTCTAACTATATTCCATACTGTTTAGGCTAATATAAAATACAGTTTGCATTTACAATACTAAGCAATATCTAGATCTAAGTGCACTCTGGGTAATAAACCAAAGTTAGTAAATATTCTCGAGTAGGTAATTCTAAAATTATAATTACAAACTTTGTAACATCAATTGCATTAACAGTAAATTCCTTGAAAGAGCCACTGGGAAGCAAGAAGGAGTAGTAATGGATATCAGTACCACTAACACTTGTTTTAGTTACGCTATCTACCTAAATTCATGTTCAAAAAGGAGGTAGATGTGGTATATTAGAAACTTTCAGAAAGGTTTCCAAATGAACAAAGAAGAATCAGTTATACAAAACTATTGTGAATTATAACATTTGGGACTCCCAGGTCTCATTTTTCCTATTGGACAAATTTCTTTCTACATATAGTGAAACAGTCTTTGATTACCTGGCTTCCCATTTCTTTATATCAGCAATGTTTTGACGACACAATAGTAGATCTTATGTTCTTTCCTTCTCTCTGCCTCACCTGTCCTTTATTTTTTTTTCCCTTCACTTCCCATCTATCCATCCATCCCCCTTTAACACTAAGCATTCTGTTCTATTGACTAGTTTGAGAAAAATCTAGTTTTTTAAAGTAGCAAAATACTTTCAGAAAGCATATTGGTTTTTTCCTTTTTAAAAAAAAAATTTCCTTTATTTCCTCAAGCACTCATGAAGCACATTACATAGCATGATAAATAAGGACATTGAGATACATCCTTGTAAGGGCTTTAAAATGGGTGCCTAAACCATACATCCATTATCTCACCAGGGTCACCCAATTGTGTCATTCCTTCAAACCACACGTAACAAGAGATGGATGGGTGGGAAGGCCGACTTCATTTTGTTTTGTTAAATACTGTGGGTTGGTTTTTTTTCCCCCCAAACCCTGCTTTAAGATGGAACGTATTATTTTAAAGATTTTATAAATGAAAAAGATGCTAAAATAACTTTTTTTTTTTTTTTTTTTTGGTCAGATTGTTACTAGGCAGGCTGTTCCCGTGGCAACAAAAGCAACCATAAAAGAGTATTGGGAACTGTCTAGAACATCTTTGACTGCAAAAATGCTGAAATGCAATTGAAAACAGAGCCCTGGTTGACATTTGGACTATACACAACTCTTTTACAACAAAAGAACACAAATAATCCTTCAAATTTGTTCTTCCTGTTGCAGTTTACCAAAATTACTATTTCATTTGATACTGACAATATTGGACTTAAGGCAAAACTGGCATTACTAACTTCATTTAAAAATATTAACTGTTTTGGGGCACCTAGGTGGCTCAGTCATTAAGCATCTGGCTTCGGCTCAGGTTATGATCTCAGGGTCCTGGGATCGAGCCCCACATGAGGCTCCCTGCTTAGCGGGAAGCCTGCTTCTCCCTCTCTCACTCCCCCTCCTTATGTTCCCTGTCTCACTGTGTCTCTGTCAAATAAATAAATAAAATCTTGAAAAAAATATTAACTGTGTTATAAAACAGGAGCTTCTCCTTGACTTCTTCCTCCTCCTCTTCCTTCTTGTCAAAGGATAGTAACCAAAAAAGAAGTGATTCCTCGTTTGAAAATGGAGAAATCATTTCTCAATAAAAATGATTATCCCCAAATATAAAACAGAGATATAAACTGTCTTCAACAAAACAGGAAAACAGTTGTAACTTCAGATACAACCGACGAAACAAGCTGTCAAATGAAGAGAGATCTAACAGGAAGATGCCTAGAGAGGATGTCTCTACTCCAGACCCCAAAGTCATCAGACAAAAAGACTCCAAAATAGTGGACATTATCTGAGGGGCAAAACCAATTTCTTGTCTGAGACAATGGAAATGCGGTGGGAATCAGCAAAGAGGGGTTTTCTGGATACGGCCTGGGACCACAGAGTAGCGAGTGAGGCAAAGCCAAAGGAGGAGATACAGACATGTCACTTACAAGAAGCTGTCTGTGGATGAGCCAAGAGTGGAGGAAAGAGTCTCCAAGAGGGAGTAGCTCTGCAGTTGTCAATTATTGTTTGCTGGAGAGAATACAAGGCTAAAACAGCTCTTGCAGAGCCACAATCCTGTCATAAGTAGCTTCCTGAATACCCAGGAAGAACTGTTTGTTCAAAATGCTGCATTACCCACTATATGGTTGTATACCAAATAGGTGAGCTAGAAAGAAACTTATTTCAAGATGAGTGATGAATGAAAATGATCCTGCCTGTTACTCGCACAAACACTCCAAGAAAAAGGACAGGAACAGGAGAAATAATAGCAGGTAAAACCATTGTTGATACAGGGGTGCCTGGGTGGCTCAGGCAGTTAAGCGTCTGCCTTCGGCTCAGGTTGTGAGCCAGGAGTCCGAGAACTGAGTCCCTGAGTTCCAGGATCGAGTCCCACATTGGGCTTCCTGCTCAGTGGGGCGTCTCTTCTCCCTCTGCCCTTGATCCTACTTGTGTTCACTCTCATTTTCACTCTCTCTCAAATAAATAAATTAAATCTTTTTAAAAAATTGTAGAGAAAACTATTCATCAGAAAAAAATTGATCTACTGAGCATGTGAAATATATGACCAAATATACTGTCGTAATTCAACTTAAGGAAACCAGAAGTTTATCTAGAGATACCACATGGCAACACAACAGAAGGAAATGCAATAGGAGTTTGTAAGAGTTCAGGAAAGAAATGGAAAAGCGAAAAAGCCATCCCCAAACAAATGCCATACCAGAGGAAATACAAAAGGGAGAAGTGAAACTGAGAGAGGGCCAAAAGGGGATAAGGTAGAAATGGTTTCATCTTGATTAGTCAGGGGTTCAAAATGTGGCATTTAAATTGATAAGCATGTAATAAAGCCATAAAATATTTATAGGCATAAAGCTAAACACAAGGAAAACCAAAGAAATAATACAGCCAACTAAAACTGCTCTAGAGGGAAGGCAGAAAAAAAGTATACTAATTGGACATTGTTCATAGCAGGGAGTCAACAGCATCTAAAAAATGAAATACATAAATCAAATTACAGTTAAGAAGAAAACCACTAGGGGAACAAAGGAAACCAGAGCAAATATGGATGATACATAATGCAGTGTACAGTGTATATTGTTGATTACTTATCCTTTATTCATCCCTCCACCCCTCATCCCTAACAGAACCCAAATTTTGATCATATGTCCATCCTTTCTTCACATAATCATGTGCTCAAAGGAGGAATTCTTAACCCAGAGTGATTCTGCTTCTCCAGGGGACATTTTGACAATATCTAGAGACATTTTTTGACTCTCTTTTAGGGGGAGTTACTGGCATTTAGGTTAGAGACCAGGAGAACAGCTTCAGGCCAAAATCCTATGTATGATCTTTCAAGCCTTATCACAGGCAATTACAAAAGCCTTTACATGGGCTTTATGACAGAAAGCTGTCCTCCCCACACAGTCTTTGAAGGGAGCTGTAGTCAAGGACTCGGGCCACCAATGGCCACCATGCTCATATTCATATCTGCCTTCCCAGCCCTGGCACCTCCATCCAGAGGCCTCCTTCTCAGGGGGACCTTGGCTATGGCAATGTTTGGGCATCTCCACTGAGACCTTCTTACTGGGGAGAGGAGACCAAGATACACTTCTCCTGTTTTTTCCACTTCTAGCCTTTCCTTCTCTCCCCTCCCTGTCCCTGGGTTCATAAAAAGGCAGGAATCTTCTGCTCAGTGCTCCTCAGCAGTGAGACTATTTCCTCCATCCACACTACATGTCATGTGATTGATCCCTGCCCAGTGCCACTCAGTGGGGGGTGGGGCAGGAGGGAAGGAAGAACAGTGAAGAGCCGTACTACTTTTCTTTTGGGCCTCTTGCTTATATTATCACAGTAAGTAAACAGAGACTTGATCATTATTTTCATTTTGGCTCATTGTATTAATTGACTACCTCAACTCTTGCAGCCTAGCATAGGAATATTGCTAAACACTGACTAGGAACAGAACAGCCTTCCACAATAAAGCATTAATTGGTCCAAACTATCTACAATGCTGAGGCTTTTGGGGAAACTTGACCCTATCACCAGCTTCAGAGCCAATAAGCCCATAGAAATCTCCTAGAGAATGTTATTCATCCAGGAATGGATAGATGACCAAATAAGTTGGCCCAATCACATGGAAATAAAAGACATACTATTCCATGGGTAAGAGAGAATTTTCTTCAATTTTGTTGTGTTAGGCATGAACAAGGGAGCATAAAACCCTAACTGCCATGGGAAGCCGTTTTGTGAACATGAGGGAAAACACCTTTGGGATAAAGCTTGTACAGTGCTATAGGAGTGAGGGAGAGAAGGTGGGTCCTTGAAGACAGTATGGACTGAGAAGACTGTGGCTGGAACCCAACTCCCACCTGCAGACTTGCAGAAATGTGTTCTAAATTTCCTTATGATTTTAAGTTTCAACTGGAGTTTTTCTTATTTGGAGTGTTACAAAAAGATAAACAAAATAACAAAATAACAAAAGCAATAAAAATAGAAAGCATTAACCTAAAAGCAAAGTATATTACATATGAATAGACTACACTAATATATGAAATAAGAGGAATCCTAAAATTGAATCACAAAGCAAAACTCACCATATACTATTTTTAAAAACTTGAAAAAACTGACAAAAATACAAAAAATACAGGGATGAATAAAGGGATATAATCAAGCAAATGCAAGCTAAATTAAAATATCAGTCATAATATTAATATCAGACATTTTAAATTACAGGACAAAAGCACCCAGGGAAACAGCAACAACAACAAAAAATTTTGTTGTAATGATAAAGGTTATACCCACATTGGAAATCTAGCAGTCCTGAATTCATATACAATGGAAAACACAGCCACATACAGCAGAGAAAAAAAATTAAAACCGACCATAAAAGGAGAAAACCCCTAAGTGAAAACTTTCATTTACCTTTGTCTCAAGTTATGCCTAAGCACATGGACCAAACGAAAAGGTTACAGAAAATCTAAATGATATATTTAATCAAAATATAATTTACATATAAAATAATAGATCTTATATAGTTCTCCATTCTCTGAATATAGAGTAGACCTTCAAAACAATTGACCCATATAAAGAAAACGTCACAAGGCAATTGTGTGGTACCCATTATTCTGTACAAAGGGAGAGCTGTTTCTACTTGGACTCCTTATGACAAGTGACTCCTTCAGAAGAAATAGAAAAATTGTTCCCCTGGGTGAGAAGCTGCTAGTGGTGACAGCTCTAAGTACAGTTTATGAAAACTGGAGAGAGGCTAGAGAGGGAGGTGCTGAACCATCGCAGAAATGATCCGCACTTGACTAAGAAAAATACAGGCAGTCTACACTGTCCAGGTAAGTCAAGGATAAAATGATGTAATATTAATGAACACTATATGGAAAGCAAACTTTGATTAGCGCAAAAGGAAATACTGAGGACTTTTCACCAAGGACCAACACCAGACAAAAAGGTAAGATCTTAGTTCAAACTGGCATGAAACTAGGTAATAGTGGACATGCAGAGCAGAGCCAGAAAACCTGGAGGGAAATCTGGGTAGTACTGTTCGAAACAGACTTTTGTCTTGTCTCAAGAGTTTTAATGAAGTATTTCTTGAAGAAGTGTACATTTAACTTGTCTCTCTCCATGGCCATCTATTCCCTTTTGCTCCATGTATATACTAAGCACACTGTCACAAGTTCTCTGTCTCTTTACTGTTTTTCTTCTGCCTCCATTTCCTGCTCAAAGGAAACATGAGAACAGCTGTTCAGCACATTTTGCTCCTTAACCTGAGGTTGGTGAAACACGCCTGCCCGCCGCCCCCACCCCGCGAATATTTCCCATTGAGGCTGGACTATGAGACCTCAATACAACCAGGGCAGCAAAAGCCACCAGCACAACTTCAAGGGCAAAGTTGTCTGAGTTCAGATGTATGGTTAAGGATGGGAAGAATGAGTAAGGTACTCTAAGATCAATACCCCAGAATGGCTGGACAGTTCCTCAGGCAGCGCCTTCTCATCTCTTTGCCAGGTGGAGGATTAAGCTGCAAGCGGTATCTTCCAGTATTTAAAACAAACGAAAAATATACCTTCCAGGGACAGAATCATTTGAGAAACAGATGGTTCAGTCAAACTTCTACTAAATTGTGGTAACTATAATTTCTTGCTCTTATGTATAAGCCTTTTTGTTGTTTTAGAAAAGGATTAAGATTCTTTGAAATAAGACTGTCCAGTCTATACAAAAATATTACTGAGTTTAGTGACTACAGTCAAATCACAGTTCTTGTATAAAAATGGAAAAAGTGAGCTATGCTGAACTTTTCTAGTTAATTTCTAGGAAATATATTGCAATGTGTATGGCCAACAGCAAGTTTTATTTCACAACTAAGATAGCATTGTTTAATAATAGTTTTCTTCATTTACTTCTATTTTGAAAGCTAAAAGGAAAGATAAAGAATAGGAATAAAAAATAATTTGTCATTTAAGTCACTCTGATACTGGAAATAAAATATTTTAATTCAGTTCCACTTAAAAAATAAAAGGAGTTTCTTACTCCCACACTGAGCACATTAACATTTTCACATACAGAAAGCTTAGGTACATTCAACTGTTTACAAGACATGTCTCCACATAATACAATTACATTCAAAGTATATAAGTATATAAACTTGTTTAATTATATATATTTGTGACTCCTGTATCTGGTACTTTTAAAACTAACACATAATATGCTTATTTTCTAAAAGTCAATTCTTAGATGATGATCTAGAGTTAGGAGAGTCTCCTGAAAAATTTTAATAGATGTGTTCATATGAGAATTCAGTAATTTCCTGAACATAAGCTTCAAACTAAAGCTTTAGCAATTTAAGTGACCTGACTGGCAATGCAAGGAATTCTTATCAGGTTGTACTGTTTGGTTTACAGTTTAAGTCATTTCAAGTGGTTTATAATTATTTGTGCATTGGGGGGAGAAAGCACCAAGGATAATAAATATTTTTTCACATCATAGATGAAATCACAAAACAATGATCTCAATTTCCTTTCAAAATCTAATCATTTGAAAAGAGCATTTATTTCAAATGTTCTATCTTTAAGCTTTCTTAGTGAGACCAACTGATACACTAGAGATAATAGTAGAAATGCTAAAAAGGTGCTATAGATAATATCTACCAACTACAGAATTCAGACATTTTTCGCACATTAATGATACCCATTTTTGAACTGATTTCCTTAGATCTAAAAAGAACTCTGAAAATAAGTGTAACATTTATAAACTTGTCAACTATATCTCTTTAAAAAAAAACCCTAAAGATGTCTTTCTTCCCAACATATGAAGCAAAATTTTCCTGATGAGCAAAAGCACCTTATGGTAAGGAAATATATAAAGAAAATATTTTCTACAAATTAATATAAGAAATTTATGTGCATAAAGGTGTAGTTATTCCAGCTGTATATGTAATATTTTAAATAACATACAATAAAAAAACTCAAAGCACAGATTGAAAAAATAACCCATATGTTAATACTCCAGTTATTAAATATTGCAGCATATATGTAATTCTAACAATTGGGGGAAAAGGTTTCTAATCTAAATGGTCAATGAAATCTCTTTGGAAATACACTCAAAGAAATCTGCATCAGTAATCCTGACTGTCAAATTCTAACCCAAGCTACAGGTTTTCACAGCTAAGATAAAATCCCATGAAAATGAAAGTGGATATAGAGGTCACCTCACAGATTCTTCAGTAAACAGCATTATTGGTGGGACACTGGTACAAGCTATCTAGGCTTTTCTGTCCTTGTCTTTATCAAAGGTACACTGTAAACATAACATTAAGAATGACAGACCTACATCGCTATAACTTTTGGTATCATAAAATGTTAATAAACATTGTCTTAAACATTTCAAGATCATGAGAAAAGTTCCTTACCTGAATATATACAAAGAATTCTCTAGATTTAACATATTCTAAAATGAATTCAGAGATGTATAAGAGAAACATAAGCTACTTGCTTTGACAGTTTTCAGTCAACGTTTATTATGTGTCCTTTTCTACTGAACATGTGACTTTTATATATTTAAGGAGTTCCAGCTTCTGCTAAGATTTCATTTCTTTTTCCCAGTGGTCTTTTTGTGTTCATGCATTTCTGTTTTGTTAGTTATATTCTTTTTTCGAGATGAGGTATTAGGAACAACTGCATTAGAAGGTCCACTGGTAGCTATACAAAAAAAGAAAACTATTGCTTAGATTTTCACAAGAATTCATGTTCAAATAATACTGCTAAGTGATAAAATAATTACTTTATAATTGTGATGTAAATGAAACATTATAAACATTCAATAGAGCATCTTTAACCTTTTAACATTTTAGAATTCAACACTAATACAAAAAAGTAATTTCAATGGGCCATGTTCCCCAAAAATTTTCTTTTCACTCTACATTCTTCCTAGAAAACTAATTTATTCATCATTTTTTTTAAAGATCTTATTTATTTATTTGTCAGAGAGAGATCACAAGTAGGCAGAGAGGCAGGCAGAGAGAGAGAGAGAGAGAGAGAGGAGGAAGCAGGCTCCCTGCAGAGCAGAGAGCCTGATGTGGGGCTCGATCTCAGGACCCTGGGATCAAGGCAGAGGCTTTAACCCACTGAGCCACCCAGGCGCCCCAATATAGACAGTCTTGATTGAGAATTCATCCTTCTATATCCAAATGAAAATCAAGCCCTAATGAGTTGCTAAAAAATTATTCTAAGCCAGATTATACTTCCGGTCCAGATGGGAAGCTTCTGCCACACCAATTCTTCTGCAGATAACAAGTATAAACTCAAGATAAAATATGAAAAACAACTATTTGAAGACACTGCAAAGTAAACAAAAGCAGGCATACAATGGAAAAAATCAACACTTGGAAGAAGGAAACCCATGCTGAGTCCCCACAACACACATACATTTTTGAAAAAGCTTCTGGCCTTAAAAACAATGGGGTGCCTGGGTGCCTCAGTCAGTTGAGTGCCTGACTCTTGATTTCAGCTCAGGTAATGATCTCAAGGTTGTGACCACATTGGGCTCTGCTCTGGGTGTGGAGCCTGCTTGGGATTCTCTCTCTCCCTCTCCTTTTACCCCTCTGTTCCCCACCCTCCCAGCCACCCCCCACCTCCTGTGCCCAGCCCCTAGCTCATGGCTCACAAGCTGTCGCTCTCAAAAAAAAAAAAAAAAAAAGAAAGGAAAAAAAAATAAGAAAGAAAGAAAAGAAAAGAAAAAGAAAAAAAAAAGCTTTTGGCTTGAGGACAGTATCCAGAGTAACTAGTCTGAACCATGTGCAATGACTAAAACTCCAACATAAAACTCATTCTTAGCATTAAGAACCAGAAGATAAATATTGGAACAACTACAGCTGCTTGAAGTCAGGTGGGTGATCCCAGAAAGGGAAAGCCCCCCATTTTTTGTATAAACCCTGATCATATTTATGGCATGAGCAGGGTAAGCACCAAGAATTCCAGCTGAGGCTAAAAGAAATGAAGTGAAATGTGAGCTATCAATGACTTCAAGGGACACAGTTTTCAATCTGAGTTCCGTCAAGGTTAACTCTTTGCTTTACAAGAACCCAAACAACTCAATAGTCTTGTGAGAAACATAACAACACTTGATCTTAGCCAAAAGGCCGAGAAGCGATGTGAGAAACATAACAAAAATAACAGTCTGGAGTTTATACAACATCTCATTCATAATGTCTAGGAGACAATCCGAAATTACTCAATGTATGAAAAAACAGGAAAACATCTTTCTTCTTGAGAATAGATAAATTAATAGAGACCAATCCCAAGATCAGCCAGATCAGTTACGCAAAAATTTTAAAGCAAGCACTTTAACTATACTCAAGAACAAAGGAAAAGATTGCTTATAATGAATAAGAATATAGGAATATAGGAAATCTACAAAGAGAAAAAAATTATAAGAATCAAAAAGTGTCTAAAACTAAAGAATAAGTAAATATCTGAAATAATAATCTACTAGATAGGTTAACAGCAGAATGGAGAGGGAAAAGTGAACATCAATCCAAATTATTAAAAAAAAAAAAAAAAAAGTCCTGGGCAGGCTTGCCATAGTCAAACTGTTGAGACTTTGTCAAAGATGGGAAAATACTCAAAGCAGGAAGAAAAAAAATAATTCATTAATCCACAGCATACACTGGAACAATTCAAATTAGCAAATACTTCTTATCAGAAACAACGGGAACCAGAAAATCGGAACACCACCTTTTAAATGCTGAAAACAGTAACAACAACAAATGAACAAACAAAAATCTTTCTTCCTAGAAGTATCTATCCAGCCAAACTACTTTCCAGGAATAAAGGTGAAATAAAGACTTTTTCAAATACAGAAACAGATCTGCAGTATAAGAAATGCTAAAAAGATTCAGGTTGAAAGCAAAACCAGATGGAAACAAAGACTTGGAAAATGGAAGAAAAACTGCTATGGCTGGGGCACCTGGGTGGCTCAGTGGGTAAAAGCCACTACCTTCGGCTCGGGTCATGGTTCCAGGGTCCTGGGATCGAGTCCCGCAACGGGCTCTCTGCTCAGCGGGGAGCCTGCTTCCTCTCTCTCTCTATCTGCCTGCCTCTCTGCCTACTTGTAATCTCTCTGTCAGACAAATAAATAAAATTTAAAAAAAAAAAACTGATATGGCTAAATCAGTGGATAAATAAAAGACTTTTTTTCTCTTCTTAATTTCTTTAAAATACATATATGACTGACTACTTAAAACAAATATTCCAACACTAAATTATAGCCTTTATAATACATGTGGACGTAACACACATCGATAACTTGTGTGTTAAGGATGGGAGGACAGGAAGGTAAACAAACCTATAGTTGCAACGCTTCCCACATTTTGAGTATAAAATTATCTCTAAGTAGACCATGAAAAGTGAGAGATGTGTATTTATAGCTGCCAATAAAAGAATAATTCAAAAAGATAAAGTTAAAAAGGTAATAGGTAAGTTAAAATAAAATACTAAAAAATACTAAATTAATACAAAACAAGGCAAAAAAGAATAAAAGAATAACAATCAGAATATACAAACAGAAAATATAATAAAATAGTAGATCTAACCCAACCATATCAATAATTACAATGTTAATGAGTTATAAACACTTCGACTATATTGTTAGAATGGGTTTTTTTTTAAAAAGCCAAGTGTATGTTGCCTACAACAACAACAAAATAATTTCTTAAATTCAAGGACACACAGCAGAGAGCAGAGCCGAGGTCCGGACCGCAGCGCGCCCTGAGCTCTCTGCCTCCCCCTGCATGCCAGCCGGAGGCTCAGGGGCCCACATGGACCCCAGCAGCAGCGCCATGGCCGGGTAGAACACCTACATCTACAACCTCATGGCGGACAGGACCTGTCAGGACGCTGCCATGGTGGCCTATAAGGACTTGCCCTCCATCTGGGCCGCTGTCCCTGGGAAAACGTTCATCAGCATCATGCCAGCGGAGGTTGGTGTCCTGGGTTGGCAAAGACTGGTCAAGTTTTTTCGTGAACTGACTGACACCTAGAGGCCAGACAGGACGGGGAATTTACCATGGATCTTCGTACCAAGAGCACCAGTGGAACCCCCACTTTCAAAATCACTGTCACCATGACTGCCAAGACGCTAGTCCTGCTGATGGGCAAAGAAGGTGTCCATGGTGGTATGATCAACAAGAAATACTATGGAAGTGGCCTCCCACCTGCGGCATTCCCAGTACTGACCTCATCTGTCCTTGCCCCCCACCACTCCCCATGGCTTTTGCACCCCTCTCCTTCCCAGACATACAGATAACACCATTTTTATTTTGGGGGCCATTACCCCACACCCCTTATTGCTGGGGGTGTGGGCTGGGGGCTGGGGCTGGGGCTAGATGGACAGACATCCCCCCACCACAAACCTCTCCTGTGTATGGTTGGAAAACATTTCTGGTTTTTTGGGTTTTATTTTCTGAATAAAAAAGTTATACTAAAAAAAAAAATGAAGACACAGACTATTTGTAAAAATACTTCATGCATACAGTAAGCATGAGAAATGTGAAGTAGCAAAATTCACAACAGATTAAATAAACTTGAAGACAAACCATTACTAGGAATCAGAGGGAAATTCCATGATGAGAAATGAGTCAATACATTAGGAAGTCATATCAAATATATATGTACATAATAAAAAAGCTTCAAAGCACAGAATAAAAACTGACTGAATTAAAGGCAGAAACAGACAATTCCACAGTTGAGTGAAAACTGCTCTCTAAGCAACTGATAAAACAGTGAGGAAACTTTTCTCCTATGCACTTGTTACCACCCCTCAAAATGGTAAAGATACAGAAGATCTGAATATGATTATCAGCAATTCTGACCTAATGGGTACTGATAGAACATTACATTACTGAACTATGGAATAAAATTTCTTTTCTAGTGTTCTTGATACATTTAAGATGTACCAAGTCCAAATGGTAAGCCATAAAAAAGTTTCACATTTAAAAGACTGCAATCCGTGTATGTTACAAAACAGCGTATGTTTTGTAATTGCAATGCAATGAAACAAGGAATTAGTAATAAGATCAAATCCCCACCCCCCAAATATTTAGAAATTAACCAATATGTTTCTAAATACTCCATGACTCAAAGAATAAATCACAACGTAAATTAGAAAATATTTTTAACTGAATGAGAATGAAAATAAAATTTAACTTTTGTGAGGTGTAGCTAAAAGAGGGAAATTTACAGCTTTAAATGTTTATATAGTAAGAGAAGAAATGTCTCACAAAAAGTGATTTAGAAACTAGAAATAGGAAATAAATATAAAATAAGTAGAAGGAAGGAAGAAAATATTAAAGAGTGGAAATCAATAAAATATATAACAAACAGCTAAAATCTAGCTCTTTGAAAACACCAACAGAATGGATAATTTCCTAGTAAGCATAATAAAGAAAAAAAAAACCCACAACAAAAATTATCAGTATCATGAATTATAGAAGTTATTACCACATTCATTAAAAGGATAATAAAGTAATAAGAAAGTTGACAACTTAGATAAAATGAACAAATTCCTTGAAAACTGCAAGTTATCAAAGCCATCACTAAAATGAAACAAAATTAATTCTATCAAAATTTAAGAAATACCCATCTTACAAATACTCATTCAGAAAATAGAAAGAGGAAGAGATACTACCCAAATTATTTCATGAAGCCAGAACCAACCTGATACCAAAATCTAAAAGACATTACAAAAACAAAGAAAACAAACAAAAAACCCAACTAAAGACCAGTCCCTATCTTTCACAAATGCAGGTGCCCAAATCCTCAAAGTCAAACTGAATTCAGCAACATATAAATAAATTATTCATCATGACCAAGTAAGGTTTATCCCAGAAATGCAATATTGGCTTTTAGTGGCTTATATTTGGAAAGTCAAATACAATACCATTTCATCATTATTTAAAAATGCTTATGAAATAATGCATTTATTATGTGTCTAATATATAGAAAACAACAATGTACCATGATTCAAAGAGTATTCAAGTCTACCAATTAACAGTTATGTGAACAGGAGTAAGTCACAACCTCTCTGTAACTTTTCATCCATAATGGCATGGCCATGGGCCATGTTTAGAAATATAAGAGTAAAAAAGCTCTTTGCATAATAAAAAACTATATGTGTTAGCTTTGAGTTACATATGGAATATACCATAATTTATATTTAAGATACTCAGATATTAAGTTTTATATTTAAGATTATATTTAAGACTTCAGTTGTCTATACCTGCATATTCTGATTATTTAGAAGGTACTAAGTTTAAATATATTTAAGATATTGTCTTTAACTTATTAAAGCCTGATAATCTGACAGAGCTATAATTAGGTATAAATATCAAGTCAGAAGTAGAGTGTCATCAGAGCTCTTGTTTTGGTAATCCTATAAATATATCACCAGTGGAGGGGGCTGGATTGGGTCTTCAAGAGTGGGAAGTAATGGGAGAACATTTTAGAAGAAGAAAAATGACCTGAGTATCACAGGGATTTATTTGGGGGGAAGTGAAGAGAATAGTCTGCAACACTGTAACAATAACAGCAGCTAACATTTAGTGAGTGTTTACTGCTAGGTCAAGTACTTTATAATATTATTGGATTCATTTCTGACAACCATTAAGAGGCACTGTTACCTTGATGTTATGACTATGAAACCAAGAATCAGGGAAGTTAAGTAACATACCCAAGATCATATAACTAACAAGTAGTAGAGTTGAGATTTTAATCTAGGTTCCTCCCACTCCCAAGCACAAACTGTTAACCAAAAGAATATTTGAGCACACTACCATGAGGCAAAGAATTAAGAGATTTCCAGTGAGGATACAGTCAAAAACTCAGAGCTGCCTAGAATTCTCTGAAGAAAAGAAGTATAGGTTAAGAAAAAAAAAGAACAGCTGAATGTCCTTATTTAGTATAGGAAAGTAGGAAGAAGGACCCTCAAACAAGAAGAGTAGAAGAATCAGATACAGGTAAAGAGCACCAAGACAGAGTACACTGTGGAAGTCAGAATAAGATACAGTTTCAGGAAGGATCAATCACACAATCAAATATGGCCAAAACTAAAAACAGAAGAAAGTTGGGGCACTTGGCTGGCTCAGTTGGTAGAGCATGACTCTTGATCCTGGGGTTGTGAGTTCAAGCCCTAGGCTGATTACATTACTTAAAAAAATAAAATCTTAAACACACATACACACACACACACACACACACACACACACTCACGGAAACAAACAGAAAAAAGTTGATAAAAGATAGTTGAATTTGGTATTCTTACCATTAGACTGAGAATGGAAAATTAAGACACTGTAAAGGAAGACAAAAAAATTTCATATAAAAGGACTAAAATAATGCCTAGACTCAAAAGAAAAGCAAAAAGAGTTCATAAGTTAGTTTGCAGAAACATGTAAGTATGAAATAATTTTTATTAACAGATACAGGGGTGGGAGAGCCAAAAGAGAAAAAAAATACAAATACATCAATGGACTACCATAACAGTTTTTAACTCTAGGAATTGTAATGATCTTTTGTAAAAATAGATTTTAACCCCAAAAAGCAAGCTATTTTTACTCCTCTGATTGCTATACAGAATCATAAATTCACAAGCAGTCCTAACCTGGCTTGCTGCTTGCTTTCGTACCCTTTAAGGTAGCCGGTGGTGTTGGGAGGATCTTTGCAGGCGTATAAGTATTTAAAGTTATTTTTCTTCTCATTACTGGACTGGAACGTGAAGCTGTAGAGGCTGAAAGAAAAAAAAACACAACAGATATGGCAGTTCAGTAATTTCCTGCCAAGTCTTTACATTTTAGAAGTTTCTAATGACATATTTAGTGGACTTTAGAATATACATTACAGGAGAAAATAAACAATGTAAGGTTTAGAGAGTAAATTCAGCAAAATCATCTTTCCTATAAAAAGTTCTCTCATGCTCTTAGCCAAATAGATGTTTTGTTTCTATTGTAAATAATAAGCATTTAACAGTATTTACTAAAGGTATGCCATGGGGCGTCTGGGTGACTCAGTTGGTTGGGCGGCTGCCTTTGGCTCCGGTCATGGTCCCGGAGTGCTGGGATCAAGTCCCGCATAGGGCTCCCAGCTTCATGGGGAGTCCGCTTCTCCCTCTGACCTACTCCTCTCTCACGTTCTCTCTCACTGTCTCTCTCTCAAATAAATAAATAAAATCTTTAAAGGTATGCCAACAAGAATAGAGCAAAAGACATAATTTTATCCTGCCCTGACAGAAACTCAGATTCTTAAGGGATGGTGAAGAGCTTATGACACTTTTATTGCCTGATTAAAAAAAAAAAAAAAAAAGACAGGGTGCCAAATTGTTTTCCCTTAAAAATATGAGGTATGAGGTGGAGATTCAGGGATAGATAATTCATGAACACTATGGTCTATTAAACTATTCTGGTTAAGAATAAATTAATATGATTATAAGTAATAAATCAAATTGTCTTACTCTATTACCTAATTGAGATTTATCTTGATGCAAGGGAATTTTAAAGAATTTTTTTTTCTTTCTAAGCAAGGTGGGGCAATTAAGAGGTGTAAAAAGGAAACGTAGGGGTAATTCTTAAGAATAAGCTTCTCTGGGGAAGGATAGGCCAGAACCAGTTAGCTACTGGCATGAGCTTCTGAGTTCCCAACCAAAAGGAGGTGGAGAGTTAACAAAATACAGATTTGCCTGTTTTTGTGATTTTTTTGGGGGGGAGGACCTGATAGCAATAAACAGCATGTCTCTGAAAAATATGTGAGCCAATAACACCAACTGTGCCTTAGATGGCTGATATCTATCTACACTGAATGAATATAAATCCCATTGGTGGAAGCTCCAAGTAGTCATTAATGACATAATACACAAATGAAGAAAAAATCCTTAAAGTACCATGTAAGGCACTACATTGCTACCAAGCTCTTTCCCGCTTGCATATTTTCATCCTGTTAACTTCCTTCTTTTAACTTATCCAATTAGCATTTCCACACCTCCTCCCCATCAGATATTGTTAGTGTCCCATTTTAAGCTATCTACTAGTTAGCACGGAATTAAATTTGTCCTAAGTGAGGAAAAAGACTTTCTGAGTGACAGAGGATTAACAATGTCAGCTTCTTTATTATAAACAGCACAAAATCAATATAGTCTACATCATGATACAAATTCCTTGACAGTTCAGGGAATTAAGTATAAGTAATGTAAATGTACTATGATTATTATTAATTCTGCAATTACAGTATAAAATATTAAATAAAAAAAGTTAGTCAGGGGAAATTGGAAGGGGAAGTGAACCATGAGAGACTATGGACTCTAAAAAACAATCTGAGGGGTTTGAATTGGCAGGTGGGTGGGAGGTTGGGGTACCAGTGGTAGGTATTAGAGAGGGCACGGATTGCATGGAGCACTGGGTGTGGTGAAAAAATAATGAATACTGTTATGCTGAAAATAAATAAAAAATAAATTAAAAAATAAAAAGTCAGATAACTTTTAATTGGCATCTATTTTCTTTACTATTCAAAAAGAATGAAAAAACCATATACTTTAGAAGACCTGGGTTTTAGTCTTGCTTGACCACTAACTGCTTGATTTCCTCAATGGGTATTCTAAGTTTTTTTCTTTAAACAGTAAATTTTTCCCAAATGAAATCTTAAAACAAAATGGATGAAAAGAGATACTCTGGTTGAAGCAGCCATGCAAGACATAAGGCCTAACCATTCAGCGTCGTCGTCCTCATGGAACTTCCAAAAGCTCTTGGGAATACAGACTGAAGACCAAAGAACCAGATGGACTCTAAGGTTTATCCACTTCTATGAACTGTGTTAACTGTATTTACGTTCTCCTCTAGTCCCCTTAGTAAGCAATGGCAGGAAATTTTAAGAGAGCTACAGGTTGGGGTACAACTTATATCCATGATTCAGAGAAGAGCTAATCTGAACTGGAAAAGGAATTTGATATCCTTCTTTTCATTAATATACCTCAATAATATACTCTGATGAACTGAACTCACTAACCCCAGAAATAAAGCCAACATAATGTAACAGCATCACAGAAATGAATGCACCTTCAAAGATGATCCTTTTGTAAATATTCCACAATTCTCTTTCCAAAAAAACCCAGAAGTCATTATTGCTATTTTCCTTAAGTCATTCACTGAAAATCTTCTAAAGTCTAACTAACATTGATATCTATCCTAAGTTCTAATTTAATAATCAGAATATTTCTTTCATCTCTATTTTAAGATCATAAAACCTTAGCCCAGGGAAGAAGTGAAACATCAAGTATAAAGAGGGTAAAGGGTAAATGAGAATTCATTCAGGTTCTCTAATGCAGTCTGAGGAAAAGCACTGTCCATTCTATCACCTAACAGAAAAGAAAGGAATCTGAACATACTTTGTTTTCCTAACTTTGACTTCATGGAGAAGTTATTTCATTTGCAGTATTACTAGTTCCCAGAATCAGAATAATTCATATGAAAATTCTGAAATTAAAACCTACTTCCTAAAACCATTTCTAAAAGTATTTTAGAATGCCCCGATATCTCTCCATTATCATTAATGATTCAATGTTGACTTCTACTACCAGAAGCGGAGGAAAAGGGAAGCCCACTATACTGCAGAAATGCAGGGGCACCATTCCGACAGAATACAATGTGAACAGAACTCTCTAGAATAATACAGTGTGGTAGCCAGAGAAGAGAACCCAGCAACACGTGAAAGTGGCTTTCATTCCAAGCCCTCCAGCTTCATTCTTCAGAGAAACAGATTTACAGTATGCAACTTACAAAAAGGAGAAAAGTATACATTGAAAGACTGTGACTTTCCAAAGATATGATTAACCCCAGCAAGATTCTTAACAGAGCAGAGCATGCTCTCCCCAAACTGTATGCTTCCTAAAGTTCCAACATGCTGACGGATCCTATTGAGCTGAGAATGATAGCGGTCAACTGACTTCTCACATCCAAAACGGTAGCTCTACAGGTTTCCCAAAATGATGTCCCTTACAACAGTGCTGAAGAATATGTCACCAAAATTGTGTTTTTTCAAAAAATAAGTTTTGGAAAATCTAGGTATACAGCTTTCCTGACAGAAGAATCTTAGCTATTTCTACACAAATATAACTCTATCTCTCTAAAGGGAGGGGGGAATATAATAAATAGTTTCCAAAACTTCCTGAGCCATGAATCCCTTTTCTTCATACAATGAATGAACATTTTCAGAATATTTTCTGAGGAATGTAACTTGAAAACCCTTCCGTCCTAATCTGTTCTCTTTAGTCCAGAGTGCCTTCTCAGTCAGTATGACTACTTATCAAAGGTGTTGTGGGGATGGGCATGTGTGCCTGTGTAGGTTAATGACAAATGATATTTTGTAATTTTTTAAAAAGCTTATTATAAAATGATACACGATATGAAAATAAAAAAAGACCACAACTCTATACTGTTGACTTCTATTCCTGGGTCTTTTTTTTTTTTTTTTAAAGATTTATTTATTTATTTATTTGACAGAGAGAGAGAGAGAGATCACAAGTAGGCAGAGAGGCAGGCAGAGAGAGAAAGAGAGAGAAGGAAGCAGGCTCCCTGCTGAGCAGAGAGCCCGATGCGGGACTCGATCCCAAGATCCTGGGATCATGACCTGAGCCGAAGGCAGAGGCTTTAACCCACTGAGCCACCCAGGCATCCCTATTGCTGGGTCTTAGATTTTTTTTCTTTTTCCTTTCTGGAAGGAGAAAGATTTTTGGGAGGAGTCACGAAAAGCGCCACACTGCATAGTAATTACACTAAAGAATTCCAAATAATCTTCCTCTATACCCCCTTTTCTCCTAAAATTCTATTCACTACTACTACTTGAGTTTGTTATTATATTTCTTTTTATATTCAGATAGTATCTACTGCCACAAAATGATATAATAATAATAATAATAATAAAATAATTTTCCTACAAATTTCAGGGGTCTTCCTTGGAACTTCACTTGATGGAGAAGCAATGGAAGCAAGAAATTCATCCACCTGCTTTAAAGACAGGGCATTGTGAAGAGTCTCTAGAGGACAAATAGATGGTACCATGGAATACAATTCAAAGCCTGAAAAAAAGAAAGAAAAAAATATGGATATTTAAAAAATCATTACATAAGGAAGACAACCACTGCTTCGAACTATGCGGGTTAGGTCTTTCCAATCTATCACATGCAAACACACGAGATCTCTGAAGTCATGACGCCAGATGCTATGCAATATGGGATTGGAACAAGATGTGACAAAGATTTCATTTTAAATGTAATCACATAGTATAGCATGCACACAATTTCATTCTATATTTTGGTAAAATTTAAGAATGATACTTAAAGGAAAAAACCTGGGGGTGGGGAGAAGCAGAAAACATTATATTGTTTCAGTTTTTACTTTAAAATTTCAGGTCTACTTGAAAGGTGAATAAGTTGATGCCATAATGTGTCCCTGATGCCAGAATGCTAAAATTAACCTCTTATTGAAGAATAATTATGTTGTAATTACTTGTGAAGAGTGATTTAAATTAGCTTTTCTAGTCATACCAAGGCCAACGACTCTCTAGTGTGACCTGTAAACAACATTCATTCATTTATGCTGAAAATGAAAATTGAAAACATTTACCTACCTTTTTGAATTAACTCAATAATGCTATTGTTGAAATTGCTAGTTGAGTAAAGTCAAGCCAAGTAAAAAGCAATACAAAATACAGACATGTTTGCATTCAACAATGGCACAGAAATACAAAAATTCCTTGAAACAAATCATGCACATATATATTATTAATACCATCAGTGAAACAAAAATGCTTAAATACAGTTTTTTTTTAATAAATAGGATATAGGTTATTTGCTTTTTATATGAATAGCCTGTTCATTTAAACTTTATTCAACGGAATGGCTTTTAAAATTGCTTTCATATACAACTGAAATAATAGGTCCTTCTGCAGCTATTCTTTGCAAAATTCGAACTAATTTTCCTCCAAAGGAAATACTTTTAACACTTAAATTAAGATTTTCTATAAAGGCTAATATGATTAAATAAAAATTAAAAATCAAACTCAAATAGACTGCAAAACTCTCTGCTTCAATAGGCATGTGCTCATTTTACTTGGCTGATTGTTTACTTAATTTGGGGAGGAAAGAGTGACCCGAGAACTGCCTAAGTCTTGGCTGAAGTAGGGAAAGTATGGTTGAAAGAGAATGGAGTCTTCCTATGAAAATAAGAAGAAGGTTTATAAAACCGGTTTGTTTGATTTTTCAGGTGCAAACCAAAGCATGACGTAACATTACATATACTCAAAAACAAAACAAAAGAGAAACTATACCGTAACAGCAGTTAAAGCACCTAAATTAAGCACTAAAAAAATTAGGTTTGCACAAGTATTATGTTTTTTAAAGTACAGGATTCATGCAAATACACGCAAACCCTTTCTTGGCATTACACGAAACTTAACGATATGATTTTTTTTCTCCTCTAGTCAGAATGTTTTGTAACAACTATTTCCTTGCATTTGCCTGTTGGATTTCCTAACAGGCAAATAACAATACAGTAAGTTCCTCTGGTGACATATTTCCCCACTTATCTTTAGTAAACTTTGCATTTAATGCACAAGGAAAGGGTTAGCGCAGCAATTTAAAAAGCCACCCTGCTGTCATGTTTAGAAGCTATGAAAACATACCACTGGAGCCTAGACATTCCACAGAGGAAACGGACCAGCACCTATAGAGGTGTAGGTGTTCTGCACAGAGGCCCAGAAAACAAGGTAAAGCACTGTCAGAAGATACTTGTTTCACCATGTTCCTTGAACTAAAGATGAAGGGAGGGGTAAGTCCATGATATGTATTAAGATGGAAATAACATAAACGTTAGGGGAAATAAAAAGTGAAAGAGTCAAATGACAATTCATAGGACAGATAAGACAACACAGTATTAAAAAGAAAAAAAAAAGAATCTTGAAAACCCGAAAGAAACATTTCTAGAGTTGAAAAGAATGCATTTTACATGCATTAAGTCACACATGTGGAAAACCCACATGTGGGGGTCTTAGCCAAAGTCTCGGCCAAAGGAATATAAAGTTACTCTAGTTTCTGTTAAATTTCACAAACTTTTTTTAAAGCTTCAGTAAACACAGATTCCTCCTATAAATAAAACTTGCAATACTGGCTATAAATACATAAGCAGTCCGCACAAAAACTACAGTCAGTCTTAAACCTGCAATGTCACTTCTTAGGATTTTGTGACTTCTGTGTTTCTTGTGACTTTGGTTTTTCTTCTAAGAGGTTCTTAGAAGCTGCAACTGTATCAAGTAAGGATCTTTTTCTTCAGAAAGTAGCATTTAAAGAGCTACAAGGGATGGAAAGCACATTAGGCTTTAAGGCCAAGTTTTCTCTTGTTTGAGGATGAGATCTTCTT
The DNA here is from genome assembly GCF_964662115.1 of Mustela nivalis. Lineage (NCBI taxonomy): Eukaryota > Metazoa > Chordata > Mammalia > Carnivora > Mustelidae > Mustela > Mustela nivalis. Next base: position 56,415,411 of record NC_139022.1, read on the forward strand.
ACTCCACCTCCAGGAAGTGTTACTTAAGTGTTACTTAAGTGTGTTGTTAAAGGATCCAGACAGGGGAGAGTGACTATAAGCTGTGTTTAACCCTTTCGTTTCATAGAAGTTTTTGAAAGACCTGACTCGAGTTTTTGAAAGATTTATTTGCAGTTAAAAAGAAAAAAAAATTTCTAGGGGACCAAAGCAACTTCACTCCGAAGAAAAGCAAAAATCTGTATGTTTTCCTTTAAATTCTTTGATCCTCAGTTATTTAAAATGATCAGTAAATAATCCCTTTTGTCCCAGAAGAACAAGCTCTGTGTAAGAAAGCAGTAGTAGTGCAAGGATTCAGTTTATCAACAATGGGCACGAAACACTTTATTGTTAGCCTCAGAAATTTAATTGAATTAGATTTCTAGATTTTCAGCTTAGTCTTCTTCCTATCGTGAGTTCTCCAAATTTTAGCAAAAAACAGTGGTACCAAAAAAAACAACAACAACAACAACAAAAAAACGCCAAAACTGGTTGCTTCACCATAGCAAACCATATTGCCATATTGCCACATGAGAACAAAGTGAGGGCTAGATGAAGTTTTCAGACTGCTCCAGACCAAACACAGTTTTACTTTAGACAAAGAGCCACAGATAAATGATGTTACACAGTGAAATCTGCATCTCCTAGTTCCCAAGAACTTTTCAAAGACACATCTCATTTGGCTATTTGACAAGCGTGTCTCTGTATTTCTTTAAGTAACTAAATAAAACAACCACGTGATCAGAAAACAAATTAGGAAAAAAAATTAAAATGATTAAGAATTAAAAAGAAAACAGAATACTAATTGTATTTTTAAAATTTGTGTAGACTGATCACTTGAGAAATTAGAAGGGATTTTTAGGTGCTAATTTAGTATTAAAACTCATCATCATTGTGGTCATTTAAAAGTTTGATGAGTGATGTTAAGTGATTATGTAAATTACAGCTGAAAAGGGGAGCTAGACAGTATCAATGCTTCAGGTGAGTAAGTTGGAATTATATGCCAACTGAAATTAAGAATGAAGAAATGAATGATACTGTATACCCCACAGTTTGAAATAAAAGAAAAATAAAAAAGGATGAAGCAGGGGAATATCTTTTAAAATAAAAGCAAAACGTACCATTGGTTGGGTGTCGAGCAAATGAGATAGAAAACCTTTTAACAGCAGAACCGCGTGTGGCGTCTGAGAAAGAGAAAAACAGGTACCTGAAATTCATAACAGCTACCAAAAGAAGAACACTTAAAAAAAGAGAGAAAAAACAAATATATAAGGAGGTTAGAATTAGGTAACATGCAGAAGGGAATGAGAGAGGGTACTGGTTAAAAGTAAAATGGCTTGATGATAGAGGCAAAGTGTTTAATGAAATATACAAAAGAAAGAAAAGCGGGATGAGCCAGCAATTCTGGTAAATCCATGTTTTGCTGACTTAAGTAAATTTGTGGATATATGAGAAAACATTTTAAATAAAGCTAATCCTGAAAGGGCTAATAAATGTTCCTATTAACAGGCACGAGCTTCCATGAGCCTCAAAAGACAATCTGAATATTAACACTTAAGGTATTTTAACAAGAGTGAGAGGCTCTCCAACTAGAGATTCTAAAATATTCTCATCCTATGTTTATTTTATAAAAGTATTGCCAAAATATCTTCTTCTACTTATAAACGTTCTGTTTACTTTATTTCATTTAGATCACTGTCAATAAGTAAAATGAGGGATAACAATGAATAAAAGTTTAAAAGATCAGAGAAAGACTTATTCTTTATAATATGGCTTACTTACTGTCCATAAGACCAATACATATGATGCAGTTCTAAATTTCACATTTCAACAAACTAGTCATTGAATAAGTACTGTGTGTCTAACTACAATTAATTCTGATGAAACACGGATCCAAGCTATGGACAAGAAAGCAGTGATTGTCATTTAGGCGCTAGGTGTCATCAAAGGGAGCTAGGATTCCAGTTGAATCAGTCAGTGGACTTAGGCTTGCCTTTGAGAAGTACTGTATGTTTATGGGTGTGTGCGTGGGTATGCATATGAATCTGTGTGTGCATATGTGCACATACCATCTATGCAGCCAGAAGAAGTCAGCTTTTTACGATGAGTACGAGCATAATCCTGTAGGTTAGGTGCGCTTGAAGAACCCCCGAGCACCGAGGTGCTAAACAGGCCCGCACAGTGAGACCCTGATGGGAGTTAGAGAAAATACATACACAACGGGTGTTCTTCCATTCACAATGGGAATTCATGCAGCATGCAATAACATGGCTCTTACCACACTTATCTGGCAGTGCCTTCAATAGACTCACAATTCACTTGTAATGTCAACTTTAATATAATCACCACCACCATTTATTGTATGTACAAATAAAGGTATTTAACACTGGGTAAAAGGTTGCCTTTGAGGAAAATAATATACCTATACCATAATTAGACATATACATATTAAAAGTACTAAAAATACTACCACAGGAATTAGTTTAGGTTGATAAGGGATTCAGTTTGCATGAGCAGTTCATATAAAAAACCTCTCCTAGCACAAGTCTAGTCATAACAGATCAGTATTTTTTAATGTATGTCTATAAATGAAGAATCTTTTCTGATACCCCTGAGTTAAGAATCATCAGTATATGTTACAAAATAAAGCAAATTACTAATCTGTGAGAAGACCATGTGAGAACAATTCCTTGTAGGTCATCCAGGCCTAAATCACCTTAAGTTTCTAATACTTAAATGACTTCAGATCTTAATTAATAAGACCCCATGAAACACATTATTAGCAAATAAAACATAGCCAGTATAAAATAATGTTTAATTTGTAGCAAAAATCTTTATACCCAAGGAAAACTTTTACCACTTGGTAAAGTTTAAAAAAATTTCTATCAAATACATTATGATACATAAAGGAAGATAATGTGGGAATATTAGAAGCTATCAACATTAGCTGTGTGTATTAACTAAAGAAGATCCCCAAGTAAATAGTCATCAACAAAGAGTTCATATACTTAGTATGCAGGTCAAAGTACATAAAAAGTTGAACCTTATTCATGCTTTATTAAGCCTATTTAGACAAGTATTTATAGAGAAAATACTATATGCCATTACCTCATATCGTTTACCAACCACGAGCTTAAAACTAGTTAAGTTTAGAAAGGTCCTTTTCAATGTTGCTTCGCAACACTTTTTGCAAAGAACTAGTTACGTTCCATAGGTCAATAATGAATAACAACTGCACTTATGCATTAGTTTTGCTTTGGTTTTCCTTAGGAGATAATCAAAAGGAAAATCAATATACCAAGAAAGGGTTTAAAACACTCCCACTTAAAATTTTTTTTTTAATCAGAAAAGAAGCTTTTTTTTTTTCTTTTTAGTAGAAGTTTCTTTTTTGTTTGCAATAGCATATATACAATTTTATCAACTGGGGAGAATAAAGTTTCATTCCTAAATTAAAACATTTGGGGATTTTGATTTATAGAATACAAGATTAAAAACTAGCATTGGCAACTGGACTAAGTAGTTCACACTGCAGACAGTCAAAATAGTTATAAATCAAATTAAATGCTATTCCTCGTTCATTCTATTGAAACTTTACTGTATACTTTGAGTCGTACAATATTTTTTAATTAGTATGTGTTAGATTAAAACTAAAGCATAGCATTTGGTCATGCTTTCATCACTGAAATTTTACGTATGTGCAAAAGAGGGAGTTGAAGAAGGTTTGGAATATAATTTCCCTTTAGACCACGTACCTACAGTAGGGTTCTGCTTCTGTTCCACAAGAGTTCTTGGTGTTCGCAGGTAATTAGCATTTTCAGATACAACCTGTAGAAGCAAAGCAAAATAAATGAGGTAAAACAGTTAAATCAATTAAAAAGTCCATACTTCATTTGAAGCCTGTTCCAGACAGACAAAGGTTAATAAGCTGTATGATAAATATTAGTAGAAGTACATAAAACATGAAAGATCATGCAAGATCCCCTTCTGAAGGGAGTCCATTTCATATGAAGTCCTTGCAATGAAGTGGTGCGAAGCAGGCATTCAGAATGAAATATCATGTATGAAACAAGACAGATGAAAAGAAACAATTAATAGATTGATATAATTTCACTCTTAAAAGAAGCCAAATGCCCACTCTTACACAGCTCCTGTATTTGAAGGGGGGAAAAACAATCACAAACAAAAGAAAAGACAGACAGAGACTGTTGAGGTCACCATACAATTACTGATCCATGCACGGGCTTTATCAGAGTAACCTTTAAATATTCACAGCCTTAATGGATACCATAATCCCTTTTCCTATAATCAAATGCATTATATTTCCAAAAGGAAGTTGCTGAAATTCTTGGGAAAGTCATGTATAACAGCAGACCTTCCATTCTTAAAGCAAAAAAAAAGCAAGAAAATTCTATTATTTTAAATTTCCAAATGTCATCACAGAAAGTCCTTCTGAAGTCCTTTTATTTCAGCCCATATTACTAATGGGTACCTATATATTGCATCTTCATATAAACAGAGCATTAAAATATTATACAACTCAAAAAAAACCCCACACTGGATATTAGAATACTTCCAGATAATGGAATAGTGAGGAGAGATAAATTAATATTAGGTATACCCTGCTAATTAACACAGGACCACGTAAATTTTGATAGTTTAAAAAATGTTCATACGCTCAGCAAATTCCAAATGGAATCTAATTTTTCAATTATGGAGGGGAAGGTCATTAAATTTTCTTACCATCAAATTACATAATTTTGTTTCTGAATGTTTTGAAGGACAACTATGCCAAAAAAGGTATCTTTCCTTTTTAAAATTTTTTAAAAACACACTAAAGTTCCAGGAATATAAAATTTATTGATTAATTTTTAAATCCTGGATATTTAAAATCCTTCCAATAAAAATCCTAAACACATGCAATGTAAGAGGTTTCTTTCTCTCAAATATTGTCAGGTATCACAAGCTTATTTTTAAGTGAACGGAAAATTAAAATACAGAAGGATTTACTCTGATGTTAAATATAAGGGATTAGATGTCCTCAAAGACAGCTATTTGTTGCTCTGAATGCGGGTAGGAAAATGTTTAATGAAGTAAAGTTTAAAAACCTGTTGCCATGAGCCAAAAATACTGGATGTGAAAGCCAATGATTTGGGGGAGACAGGGGAAGAAGTGATTTGTTCCCCTGATCTGCGTCTTCGACGCCCAGTACCCACACCACTGGTATAATGCAGCCAGGTACCAGTACCCTCTGGGCTAGACACACTCAGGGGGCTCTCTTCCTGGAAGTGAGAAAGGGGGCAAAGAAAAAAAAAAAAAAAGCAGAGCATGCAAAGTTAGATACAACAGAGCCAAATGATCAGAAAGAAAAAAAAATACAGTTTGTTCGCATTTATCAATTTTTTTAAAAAAAACTATTAAACAGTAATTTGGGAGCCAAATATTTCAAATATTTGAGAAATTCATGGGAAGAGTTAGAAATCTAATTGTATGTGATAACAATTATAGGAATTACCTTATCTTCAATATACGAAATATTTATACTGCTTAATAGTTGTCTCTTTTCTCTTAAAACTGGAAAGATTTAACAATTTTCTGTCTTAGCAACTTTTAAAGTATAAAAGTATTCTGCTTAATTTTAAATATTCAAGACATTCTGTGCTATACTGGATAACCTTCTAGCCCAAAGCACTAAAGAATTGTGCAAAGGGTTACAGAAATTTCAATGTATATGATGTAGAAAAGAAAACCTATCTGCCAGACACTTTAAAAAAGAGAGGTAAAATGGATTCAAATTGCACTTGTTTCCACTTTCAAGCTATTTTGTTTACCCCCTCCAAAGATTATTTATAGAGTTCAGTAAGCAAAACATGCAGCAAACATCATCATTTACATGTTTGCATGTTCAGGTTTCAGACAGTGAGGACAGAGTAAAATCTACTTGCACAAAATGAAGAGAATAGTCTTTTTCTCTGTGTGTCTTTTGGAAGTACAAACTTCTGATATCCATGGAGATGGTGGACGCTGGAAAAAGTCTTCAAGGTTTTACTTGAATAATTTACCTTATGGAAGTAAAAGTTTAGCATGGCATAGAAATAATCTCTTGAAAGCAATTATTTAAGTATTTATGAGAAAAAAGGTTTATAAATGTGTTCTGCGTCTTAAGATTAACAAAGGGCAGTGATTCTGTTGAAGATTTTACAAATACAAATGTGTTGCAAAATGAAGACTCACAACACATTTGGCTTAATCAGTGTTAGAAGCTTTCTGGAGTACAGAAGGTTTAATGGTAAAATTTTGAACAATCTGATTAATGTGCAGATTGTTTTGTTCAACAACATCAAAATCACTGCCCTCACACAGATGTTTAAGTTCTATTAATATGTCACTTCCCAATTTTCTGAAATTAAAGATACCTGAACATAGTCCCAGGTTTCTTATTTTTAAACTAAGCTATACTAGAACACAGTCCCAAATTCTACAGCTCTTAGTCATTGTCTTTAATAATTAACTTAAAATATCACAATCCCTATAGAAACCCTAAGTAGGATACAATTTCCATTATAAAATTACCACAATCTACTTATTGATGGATGTTTTTCCTATGCATAACTGTCAAATTGGGCCACATATTTATTTGAAATTTGAGAATCATAAAGCACTTCTCTTTGTATAATTTGGGGCAACAGAAATGAGCATAGTTCTGTTTTGTTGTTATTTATGTTCTTACTCCCCAGCTGCTAGTTAAATGTTATATTTAACTCTCATGACTTGGCATATGTCATGATCAACAAAGATATTTTTCTAACTTAAAAGATGAAGGTGGTTTCTATTTTAAAATCTTGCTCTGTACTTTCACTTGAGCATTTAGAAAAGATTTATAAGTACTAATCTCAATCAGTGCTGGGAGAATCAGCCTATAGGAAATACAGATAACCCAAAATAAAGGTTTTTGAATTATAAAAAATGCATAGTGGTGTTAAAGAATTACTTAACAAGCTACATTCCAACTGTTCAGCTTTCCTGTTAAATCTTATTTTAGTAGTTATTTAAATGTCATTATATTGGAGAACATAAGAATTAGCCTTATTTAATTATAGACCTTAATACAAAAGGTAACATTTTCAACTATCTCCTCACATTTTCAAATTCCTATACTGATTTGTGCAATCAGGCTAACAACTTAGAATTTCATACTTAATTTACAGTGTCATTGGAATCAGTTGTTGTCAAGGCATTTCTGGTAGCTCCTCTCTACTTTCAGGCAAAAATTATTCTCTGCCTATTAAATCAGACTTTTAAAAAAGTTCTTTATTAGAATAACCTAACGTGACAGGAGAAAAAAATAGATGAGTTTTTAGAAAGGTCTTATTTTACTATGTCTACTCAACTTTGTTAGGAAAATAATACATAAAGCTCCAGATTCTTAAAGCTTTTTCTCTTTTTTAACGGCCTCTCTATTTTTAAAATATTAATTAGAGAAAGAGGCAAAGTTGACAATTAAAAATATGTTAGGTTCCCAAGCTCCGTAATTAAAGCTGTATTTTCTTTTCTGTTTTATTAAAATATAGTTAGTTTGTTTTATGAAAAACATGCTCTGACACATATACTTACTTCATTTGTAGGAATCTTCCTAGATCTTGGAAGTGGAGACTTCCTGTGTATATGAATTGGCTCTGATACCATAGGTTTGAACAGTATCACAGCACGATCAGTCTCATCTTTTTTAGAAGTATGTGGTTCATCATCATTATCAATTTTAAAAGATCTCCTGCCTTCATTCTATAAGCAAAGAATACAACATATAAAATTCAGATAAAGCAAGAGTCTCTTATGATAAATTCAACCACCAACTGTGAAGTTAGTTGAGGCACATATATAAGCTTGCTGATTCAAATGAATCAATATTAACTGAGTTTTTACAACAGCCTAATATTAATCTGGGTATCATAAGACAGATGACAGAGTTCCTGACTTTAAGAAATACACAGTGGAAAAATTAAACAATAAGTGACAATACAAAGTGCCACACAAAACCAACTGTTTAATTATATTTCGTCAAATGTCAACATAAGTAAGAAATAATAATAAGTAACAGTAATAAAGAACAGAGATCAGTTTTATTATACAGGAATATCATCAGTATAAGCACAAACTAAAACAGCATTTTAATTTATAAATTTCAGAACATTTAAATTATGTTCCAAATAGTCCCAACACATGTGATGATTGCATAAATAATCATATGATGACTTACTAAATATTTACTGGGTGTGTACCATGCGCCAGGACACTGATGAATAAAATAGAGTCCCAGATAAAAGATAAACAAGTTAAAAACAACTTACACCAAATATCTATCTATAATAGATAATAATAGATATATAATAGATATATAATAGATATAACTTGGAGCATAGTCATACATATAGTAAAACACATTTTAAAGCAATAGCAATGAACATACTAAAACTAAATACAATTACATTCAACAAATCTCACAAACCTAACATTAGTCAAAAGAAATCAGACAGAAGTACATAAAATCCATCATCAAACTAAGGAGTATAGGAAATAAAGAACTTCTTTAACTGGTTAAGAGATATCTAAAATCTTGATAACAATCATCACAGTTAATAAATCATTGAAATATTAGTGTGGGGCCACTATTATTAAATCTACTCAATACCATATTGGACATTTGTCATCATTCATAGATATGATCCTATCTATAGAAAATAGATATGATCTATTTTATATATATTATATATATATTTACATATATTATCATGGATAAATTATTAGAATTAATAACAGCATGTTAGTAAAGCTGTTATAAAATTTTCATACACAAATGAGTTAAAATTCACTATTCACTAAAACAAACAAAATGAAATTTAAATAAACCATGTATGATAGCATAAAAATATAAAGAACAAGGAATTAATGTGACAAAGAAGATACAAGACATAAAAACCCTTAATTTTACCAAACAGATACAAAAACAGCTAAATAAATTCAGAGCTATATCAACCCCTTGGACTAGAGGATCTACCACTGTAAGTTTATTGCCCTCAAAATTGATCTGCAGAATTTATGTAATCTCAACCAAAATCCCAAAAAGTTCTCTTTGGAACATTACTTTTTACTTTAGCTTGAGAATAAAGAAGTATTTATTTTTTTATTTTATTTTTTGGGGGGAGAGGGGCAAAGAGAGAATCTTAAGCAGCCTCCACAACCAGCCTGGAGCTGGACTTGGGCTCATTCTCACAACCTTAAGTTCATGACCTAAGCTGAAATCAAGAATCAGATGCTTAACTGACTGAGCCACCCATGGGCACTGTGAGTGAAGTGTTTAATAGCAACACTTCTATTCAACATCATGCTGTTCTAAGCCAGTAGCTCTTCATAAAAAACATATCCAAATGGCCAATAAACATATGAAAATTGCTAATCCTTACTGGTCAGAGGATAATGTAAAATTAAACCATGACAAGATATCACTATATAGCCTTCAAAATAGCTACATTAAAAACAATGACCATACAAAGTGCTGACAAGGATATGGCAGTATCTTTAGAAAACTATTTGATTGTATTTTCTAAACTTGAACATATACACCCTATGACCTAGCAATTTTACTCCTCGATGTATATCCAAAAGAAATGTGTACATATGTTCACCAAAAGACTTGTACAAAAATGTTCATGAGGGGCGCCTGGGTGGCTCAGTGAGTTGAGCCGCTGCCTTCAGCTCAGGTCATGATCTCAGGGTCCTGGGATCGAGTCCCGCATCAGGCTCTCTGCTCAGCAGGGAGCCTGCTTCCTCCTCTCTCTCTGCCTGCCTCTCTGCCTACTTGTGATCTCTGTCTGTCAAATAAATAAATAAAATCTTAAAAAAAAAATGTTCATGAAAGCAACTTCATAGCTTAAACTAGAAACAAATAAATGATCAAAGTAGAAGAGATGAACACATTGCACTGTATTTATTTATCTTTATTGTTGCCATGTAATCCTACATGACAACAAAAATCAAAAACAGAATGGATATATTTCATAGACATAATGAAAGAAAGAAGCCAAACCCACTCACACTCCCGCAAAAGCATATATTTTGCGATTTATAAAAAGTTCAAAAATAGGCATAATTCAAACATGGTGCTAAAGTTGATAACAGTATGTATCTTTGAGGAGAAGAAAGAGAGGTTGGATAGGGAGGGGGGCATACAGGGGTCTTCTGGAATGACGATAATACGCTACATATAACCTGCCTGGCTATTTTGTAATTGTGTTCATTCTGTAATACATCATTAAGCTAAATCATAAGTGTATGATTTATCAATATGAATTATAATTTAGTGATAAGTTTTAAATTGAATACATATTTAACTTTGTAAGGTTAGTGTAAGGATTAAAACAACAATAATTTGTACCAAGTGCTCATTAGCACAGTATTTACCATGCACTAGTCCTCAAGTAATACAACAACCAAAACTATAGTTAAGCATTCTAAATACTGGTCTTAAAAATACAAAAAATCTAAATAAAATATAAAAGTCTAGTATGCTTAGAAATGTTGTCTGCCCAAATCATACATTTATATCATCTTGCAACTTGGTAGTTGAGGTAAGAATTGAAGTATATTAACAGGAAATTCTTACAGAAATCTAGAACTATAGTAACCAAACACTGCAAGTTTCATCTTTATTACCTCTCTTGAAGCTGGTCTATATCCATAGCCAGATGGTAAATTTTTGTCTTCTTCACATCCTTTAGCTCCTGGACTAAAATGTAATTCAACATGAAAGCGTTCCTCCGAGGAAAGATCCTAAAAAATATTATAGAACATTTCCAAAATGAAAAACTACAGGCTACTTATTTACCTCTGATAATAACATACAAATCAAGAACTCTTGTTACCTTGTTAGGATCTTCATAAAGCATGATCACAATCTGAGTCATATAATTGAGTTCATTGACAACATTTAAGTAATCCATAGCTCGTTTCCACTGTTCATCCTTTGATTCCTGAACAAAAGGTATAAAAGCATTTTTCACATACCACTTTACTTGAAAGTCACTTTATTTTCATTATGGTAGTTTGTTTAATCCTGAGTGATACCACACAAACAAGGTAAATTCGTATATGCTCAACCTTTCAAAATAACTCAACTATACTTAAGTCTTGATAAATTATTTATGTTTAGCTAAAGTATTTTAAGAATCTCTTATCAGCAGTAATAGAAAGTCTAATGGTGACTTTTTAAATAGCTTCTAGAAAGTAAAAATAAAAATCTCTGAAATACAAAAGCACATTGTATTTTGAGGCTTAGTAAGGGGCAGTGTGTTGTTAAACTTAACTCCCAAAGTGTGGAATCACCCTTCATAAACAGAATACTATCCTCTAAAAGTAGAGCTATTTTTCCCAGTATTAGATAGTCAATGTATGTAATACACACTTATCAGTAAATATGCCTCATTATACTGCAGTGGTATTTAAAATAATCAGCAGAAGGTGGAATATTTACAAGTTTGATTAATCTTATCATCTCTTTCATCACTCCTCCATCTTCATTTAGGTAATCATTGGTATTTAAACATATAATCATATAGCATGAGAACTGAAAGGAATCCCAGAGAAAATGTACTACAAGCATTTGAAGTAGAAAATTCTACCTGAAAAGGCAAAACTACTCAAAGTACAAAGTCTACAGTCAATGCGCAACAGGGTCTACATCACAGAAAACTTTCCTGCATTTCATATGTCATAAACTTTAGAAATAAATGCATACAACAATTTTTTGCATACAGTAAGAGTATACAATATTTTGGACTTCAGAAGATTTCTGTTGTTTTAAAAAATGAAATTTGACACACAAAAGCCTAAACTTACAAGATCACATGTTGATTACTTATTTAAAAAAACAACAACAAAATCTCAAACCAGCATGTATTACTTTTCGAATTTAGACATTACACATCTCTGAGGAAGCATTCCCCTTTTGAAGTTTCTAGAAAAGTAAAGTTAAATATACATCACATAATTTGTATTCTTCCATGTATACTTAGCATCATTTTAATAAATGGATATCCACACCTCTAAATGCTCTAATGCAAAGCCATTAGGGAAGCTATTCCCAACCTAAGCAACATTCCAGAGGAAAAAACTGAGTCTGTGTTTGTTTGCATGTGCCTGCTTGTGTATTTGCGGTAGGAATATATGCAAAGATGTATCTGCGTTTTTTTCAAAATTGGTAAGGGAGAATATTAGCATAGCATTTGAGTTTCACTAAATGTGAGTTACTATAAATAATGGATTTAAATTTAATACTAAAAATTTTCAGTAGGTAAAAAGATAAATTAGAGTTTGTGATCCTATATTATTAATGAAAACACCATCTAATAATATCTAATTCAGTATTTCAGTTATAGATTCTCCTAGGTCTAGTCTAATGAACATATGAAATTAAATAATATTTAGTAGCATCTTCCTGAACACAATTAACATGCAAGAATCTATAAAATATCTTTTTTAAATTAAGTCTTATTAAATACATTCCCTGAAATCTTACTTACAATCATGTTTCCTTAACAAACACCTTTTTGAATAAAATCCATTATGGAGAGCTAGATTTTACCCAGTTCACACTGAAAAAAATAAAAAATTTCAAGTGGGGAGAGACTGAACAAGGTTTTAAGATACCACTTATAGGGTCTTATAAAGGTAACATGAACTGCAATAATGAATTACAGTTCAAATAAATTAATTTTTTATATTAGAAAATGGGACATCATAATGATATTAAAGATCCTACATGTATTTACTAACATGAAAAATAATTTTTTTGAGATCCTGGAAGCAGATTTTTAAAAGGATGGAGCTGTTCAGCTTCTGTTTTAAAAATGTAGCTGAATGCAATATATACTCAACAAGCTCTAATTCTACTACCACTACCCTAGTCCAAGTTATACCTTTCTTCAGGTCACTGTGAGAGAACTTCCAAACTGGTTTTCTCACATTTACTCCAGACTATCTGCTGTCCACACAGCAACCAAAGCCATTTACTTAAAAATGGTTTCCCAATCCCCTTAGGATCATCAAGGCACTGGCTCTCCAATCCTATCTGTTGCCATTTCATCCCACTGCTCACTAAAATGCTCCACAGGCTTGTTCTGCTGGCTCCTGTATTTTCCATGCTTCTTCCACCTTCTAAATAAGTGTATGAGTCAAAAAGGAACCACATAGGAGAAGTAGTTTTTCTCCCCCAAAACAAACAATTCCATCATTACTACTGGATAAATTAAGTTCCTTACTTGCTAATTAAGTATCATTTTTTCCTACAATTTCCTTTATTAAAGCTCAATAATGCACATATGCATGCAAGGAATGTCACTTTGCTATTCCTTAATGGGACAAAGAAACTGAAACAAGGAAAAACATAGGAATGAGAAAATTTGATGAGAACAGAGGACTGAAATAATTTTAGGATAACTTTAATATTAACTATTCATCAAGGCTAATGATAAAATTAAGAATCAAGAGACTAACAGGGGCGACTGGGTGGCCCAGTGGGTTAAAGCCTCTGCCTTCTGCTCAGGTCATGATCTCAGGGTCCTGGGATCGAGCCCTGCATCGGGTTTTCTGCTCAGCAGGGAGCCTGCTTCCTCCCTCTCTCTCTGCCTGTCTCTCTGCCTACATGTGATCTCTCTGTCAAACAAATAAATAAATACAACATTTTTAAAAAGAGACTGACCAATCTTCATTATATATCTAAATGCCCTTTATTAAAAAGATAAGACAAAACTACATTTTCTTTTAAGAACCACTTTGTTAACAGATGTGTACGGATGTGTACACCAATACATACAGAGAAAATTGAAGGAAAATTCTTATTTTTTGCAATTTTAGAGATGGATGGAAATATATCTCTATTATATAAAACACAATAGAGTGAAATTTTTTCTAGGTATTCTATAGTTTGGGTGTACTGAGAAACCAGATATTAAAATTTCTAAGTCTCTTTTGTACACTATCACTTTCATTACCAATCCCTACAATGTCATTTTATCATTTCAATTACAAACTCCCTGGGAACCTTATTACTAGCTACCACCTTAGCTATCATTTGTATATTGGCTTCCTAACTCTGTACATTTAACCCAAACCTCTATCCTAACATATGAATATACTCAAGCTGTCTAAACCTAAACTCATTATTTTTCCTTCTGAAGACCTGATCTTCCTCCCAAGTGTTACTTTTATCAGTGAATGGTAGGATCATCTACCAAATTACCTACATTAGAGATACAGGAATCTTTCTTGACTCTCTCTTCTTTCTCACTCTCCATACGTGTGAGCACTGGAAAGGTCCTGACGAGAGCGTTAGTGAAAGCCTAACAGGCTGGAGGAGGTTGTTGGTGAGGGATTATATAATGGTAAGAAAAATGTTACTGGAAGCTACAGGAAAATGAACTCCTGCTATGTAGTGGCATAAAGTATAGAAAACACTAGCCTGTAGACAGTGGAAAATAAATAAGAAGTATTTCTAATGAACTAGTTTTGGAGACTTTTAGGACAAGTGCTGAACATGTCACCAAGATTCTTCTCACTGCCTGTGATAAACTAGGAGAGAGATAAGCTACAAGGAAATTGTCAATTATAAAGAAGCTTGCTGGGTCTAAAAATAAAACTGTTTCTCATTCACAGCATTTTCAGGTACCAAACGATGCTGTAATTAACAGACTTTCGAGAAGAAAGGAACACAAGATTGCCATAACATAGTGCAATTATAAAAAACACTTGCTAAGACCTCCAAAAGCTGTAATGAGGTGCTTCACAGATCTTCCAAAGAAACACACTTTCTCGGGATCCTAGGAGTATATCTCCACATGCTCAGTATTAAGCAATAAGGATTGCTGAGTGCCATCCCTTAGTAACCACATAAGGAACCCAAGGTAGAAAGGGCTATCCTTAAGAGATCTTTAGTTTTGGTGTGTTTAATTACAGTATATATTCTAAATTATTCCTTTTTTTTTTTTGTTTTTTTAAAATAACACCACCTGAGCTAAAAATAAACATATGTTTGGAACCCCAAACTTCTCTGGGAAGGAAGCAGGTTGAAGAAAACTACTCAACTGCAAACATGAGCTACTTTTTATTTTAAAGGAAGGAGGACCCAGATGAAGCAATCAAGAACCCAAATTATGAAGCCATGAGCCATTGAAAGCAACTTCCTGGCAGTATGACAGAGGCCTAAATAAAGAATAGGCAACATGGACCTGGGGAGATTCGCTAAATTGCTATGGACCAGTGACTACAATGCACCTTCTGTTTTATCCTCTTTTGAAAAGTTCATCTACAGCAGTTATCTTATGCCTAATGCCTAACCCATCACTGTATGTTGGATATTTGAAGGATAGATAATTGGTCTCTTCAGTTCATAGGTCTTTGAATTAAGATCGAATGCTCTTGAGCATTCAGGAGTTGTGTCCAAGGAACCCTATCTATATCTGGACTTGACTTAGATGAAGAAACCTGGGATGTCAAGTTTATGATGTAATAAAATAAGACAGGTAATATTGTATGAGAGATTAAGTGAATTTTGTATATAGGAGAAACATGGATTGTGTATTCAACAGACAGATTGTGATGGATCCTATTTTTCAAAGATGGCCACCAAATGTATCTAATCCCAAGTACTCATCTTACAATGTGACAGTGACACTCCATGCATATAGTAATGTAGATCTATTTCCCCAACCCTTGAATTTGCATGAATCTCTATGACTGCCTCAACCAATTCAGGTCAGTAGAAGTGACAGTATGTTACTGCATAAGCTAGATCATAAGAAAGTCTTGCACATGCTTGTTCCATTATGAAACTCAATCTTGGAACTCAGCCACCATGTTTTGAGGAAGCAGGAGGTCACACGGAGAGGTCAGATATAGGTATTCTAGTCAACAATCCCAGCTGAAGTTCTAGCTGACATACAGCATCAAGTACCAGATGTGAGAGGAAATCTTTTAAGTTGATTCAAGCCCCTGCCATTGTCTAACTGCAACCTCATCAGAGACCCAAAGTGAAACTGCCTAAGTGTATCACAGTCAATCCTTTAAACTGTGGGAGATAAAAGTAAGTGTGGCTGTATTAAGCCAAATTTTGGTATGACTCACTACTAACTAGAGATGAGAAGCACAATATCCAAACAAACACTAAGTTCTTTCTACCCCCTAAATAACTCAAATTCATCAGGTTCTTTTTATCTAATTACCACCAGTCTATAACATTACCTAAAATATTTTATGCAATTGTTTGCTTAAACTTCTCCAAAGGGAAGAGAACATGTCTTTATCCCCAACATCTAGCACAGTGCTTGGTGTATAGTAGACCTTTGACAAATGATGGTAAATGATCAATTACTGAAATTGCACAGTAAAAACTGGTACTAGTGATTTGATTATGAGTTCAAGGAACCATACTTGGTAGATTGGAATAGCTTATTCTACTTACATTGCATAAGGCACCATAGCGAAGAATAGAGAGCAAAGAATGTACATGACTTTCACTGGTAAAATATAACCTGGTACGGACATGACGTTCAGGAGACAGAACACCTCTGGAATACCTAAAGTTAGTAGCAGACAATGTTAGAACATAACCATCTAGTCAAACATTAAGTATTGAAATTATTTTGTAATGGAATTTAATCTTACTAGAAGTAAAAAACTATAATGAGTAAATCTATCCCTCTTCCAACCACAACTGAGGAGTTATCTTTTTAGATATTCCTCTAACATGAAGATTAACTAGAACTAACTAGGATCTCTGAAATTAGTCAAAAAAGACTTATTAGTTTGGAGCTCCTGGGTGACTCAGTGGGTTAAAGCCTCTGCCTTTGGCCCAGGTCATGGTCTGAGGATCCTGGGATCGAGCTCTGCTTCGGGCTCTCCGCTCGGCAGGGAGCCTGCTTCCCTCTCTCTCTCTCTGCTGCCTCTCTGCCTACTTGCGATCTCTGTCAAATAAATAAAATATTTTAAAAAAATTAATATTAGTCAAATTCACTGTAAATAGATCATTTTAGCTCCTCTAATAAGAATGACAAAGGTCGGGGACACCTGGGTGGCTCAGTTGCTAAGCATCTGCCTTCAGCTCAGGTCATGATCCCAGGGTCCTAGGATTGAGCCCCACATCGGGCTCAGTTGGAAACCTGCTTCTCTCTCTCCCACTCCCCCTGCCTGTGTTCCCTCTCTCACTGTATCTCTATCAAATAAATAAAATTCTTTAAAAAAAAAAAAAAAAAGATTGACAAAGGTCATAACCCTAAAGAAGCTCACAGATATTTATCTTGCTGAATGGGGTACACACTGATGATCCCATATGAAAGATGACACATGTCCCCTTTCATCTCCGTTCTTCCTCAGTTTGGACCCCTAAAGAACCTTGGTTGGAAGTTAAATGTTAGCAATACCTCAGTAATCCTTATTTCCACAGTGCACTAAGCAACACATTCCTGATTTCTTCATAGGAACATTAGATTTAAAGTATGCAAAAGCAGGTGCCTATAGATTTACAATACCAGTACAGTCTCTTACACGGGGTGGAGTTTATTTACAGTGTCATCATCTTGTGTCCTCTGGAGGTCTGAGCGAATTTTTCTAACTAGAGGAGTACAGTAGCCTTTGGCAATCTCCAGTTTTTCAGCTTTAGTTATACCATATTCCTGAGCAGAAAATAATATCATTATTAGAAAAAGGGTACAATGACAAAGCACTCTAGCAAATGCACTGCTTATTTAAAACATCCTAGGTAAGAGACAACTACCTTTATTAAGCTTCTTTTTTTGAACATTACAAATTTCTGAGTTTACATTTTTTGCAACTGCAAGTATACCATCCTAAAACTTCTAAGTATAATTGGAAAGACTTTTTTTTTGGTAGAATGGAAAAAGCAAGTAATTTCTGAAGAAGGGAGGATGAATGAATGAATGTAATATTAATTGACAGTAGTTTGACTCAATCATAAGGTTTTAAATGTAGAAACAATCCTAAAAAAAAGATGGACTAAGGACACAAACACTAGAGCACAGAATAATAGTCAATAAACCTATGAAAAGAAATACAAATGAAACCATGAGATTTTGTTTATTCAAATGCCAAAGATTAAAAAGGCTAACAAATTACTTAAAAGCCTTTTGCTAATGCTTTGAAAGTGGTGAGCAAAAAATGTAATGTAATTATATTTAATGAGTTCAGTAATAATTATGAGTTAATCAAACTTACAATGAGGTTTTACAATATGAAGTGTTAAGAAAACATAATCATAATAATAATTCTAATAAAAATTACAGTTCAAAGAAACAGGTTAGAAAATGACCTGATGTATAAAGAGAAAAAGCTGTGATATGTGTGTAGATGGAAAAGAGGGAGAGGAAGAAAAGCCGAAAGTGAGAAAGGGAGGGACAGAGACAGAAAGGAGTGCAGAGAGGAGGTGGGAATAAACAGGCATACCCTCTCTCTCCAAGTTTATTCTAAGATATCCTGAATTTAAAGACTACTTCCTGCTATCAGATACTTCCCAAATAGCAAAAACTCTATATGGATAATAAAACTGAGAACTGTCAAGTAAAGAAAAGGCTGACTGATTACAGATGGAAGGCCCATGAAAATAGAAACTTCTTGGGTCCCTTTATCATAAACTAAAATTTGGTTGGTTCAACAGTCTTGCCAATATAGATGACTGTGAACAGAGTATGTAAAAAAGATATATATGTAATTGTGTAAGTGTAAATAAAAGGAAAATACTGGAACTAAAAACCATTAGGTGAAATTTTTTTGTGTTGTTAGCAAGGTATGAAGAGACAGATGCTCTCACACTGTGTTTACCTGGAAAAAAAAAAACTAGTGAAAGATTTCTGCAGCTACAGAAACAGTCTTGAGTATATGTAAAGACATGTGAAAAGAGAGTGAAAGAAATGAAGAGTCCAGATTCCCAAATACGATAAATTGGTTAAATAAATAAATATCATACCATTACCCATTAGAAATAATGATGTACATATAGCTTTAATGATATGGAAAGAAGTTCTTGGTGCTAAGTGAAGGAAAAAAAATCAGGTAGTAAAAGAGTATGCTTTTTCTGGTTCCATTTGTGCAAAGAATATGTTTGTTATATGTATGAGAAAAATTGTATCTTCATGAATTTAAGAGAAAAATCCTTTAAGAATTTTCTAAAACATTAAAATGTTTTCCTCTAGTTGGTAATATCACAGTGACTTCTACATTTTCTAATTTTACACAAACATATTAATTTTGTAATAAAGAAATTTTTCCCTTTAACCAACATACATGTTTTGTTCATCTGCCACCACCAAGTAGGATCAAATAATTAATTGTTTAGATACCCCAGTTCTCACGTGTAATTACAACATTTCTGCCATAGATAGAACTAATTAAAATACCAGATGAGGCTATCTGAAAGCTTATTATGTGGTTATATTTAATGAGAGTATCAATGGACTTTATATAGTAAATGCTATTATAAACAATTCTCTCCACTTCATAATCCATAAATAACTAAACAAATTGTCTTCAAATGCTCATAAATGTGATCCCAGTTAAGAGAACCTTAATACCAAATTTAGTCTTGAGAGGTTCTTATCTGCTGCCATAACATCATGACTATTTTTAAGCATCATTTTTAAGACACGGCCTCTATTTGATGAAAATTGAGACTAGTTAAAAAGTGGAAAGTTAATTCTATCAAAAGAAAAATATTTATAATAATTAAATTAGTTTAATTTAAAATAAATAAAAGCAATAAACTGCATATTTAAGCTTAGTTGTGATTAGAATTACATAATTCACACAGTGTACATTTAAGAATTAATCAATTCAATGTAAGCACAGAAATACATTTTTAGAGGCATAACACTTTGAGGTATACCAGTGCCTATACCCATTTTTCTTGCAGATAGTGATATCCTCAATCTAAATTAACCTATTCTAAACTAGTCAAAATTCTACGTTATTTGACTGAATAATCAAGTCTCTAAGCTTGAAATAGTCTTAATTTCCTTGAGAAATAAGTAGGCAAAATTTTCATTTTTTTCCATTATAAACTACAGTTTCATCATAATTACCATAAATACATTAATAACTTTTAGTTTGTTAAGTAACTGGAAATAAATGTATTTCATCCATAGTTGTGGATTTAGGAAGGCTAACAAAGCAAAATAATATTTACTGGACTGAATTCAATACTCCATTAAAAAAGAAGAAATCCCAAGTTTCTGCCACAATAAGGAATATCAAACCAAAAAGTTAGGGAGGTAAACCCAAAGCTGACCTCTACTCAAGTTATAATCTCAGAACTACAGAAAAGCATATTTAAAAAAAAACCTCTGCTTTCAAAGTTACAACTTTTCCAAAATGTAATTATAAATTTACCAAAAATAAAACAGATTCTTGTAGACAGGCAAAATGTTGTCTAAAGAATCCAAAGATTTGGATAAGTAATTTATCCAAGAAAGAAATTTTGGAGATGTCTTCAAGTAAATTCTCAGACTGCTGAGATCTAACCTAACTACATCCGAAGACAATTACTGTAATAAAGACCGAGAACAGTTGAGCATGACAAATTATCTTAAAAGATATATATGATGCTTCAAATCCCCAACCCATTCTCATTTTTACTGATTCTTAGTACTTTGAAAAATTCGTTATAAATATTTAAGCTATAAGGAGATGGTAAGAAGTTTCTTCAGTGATTTAAGCAATACACCTAAAATACAT
Organism: Mustela nivalis; assembly: GCF_964662115.1. Taxonomy (NCBI): domain Eukaryota; kingdom Metazoa; phylum Chordata; class Mammalia; order Carnivora; family Mustelidae; genus Mustela; species Mustela nivalis. The sequence goes on from NC_139022.1 coordinate 56,436,213, forward strand.
AGATACATAGGAGAAATTAACATCTAAAACCCTATTAACACTTGAGTATCTTTTTAAGCCCAACTCTGAGAAACCAGGCTTTCATGCCCAATTCTAGAATGTTTAGTATACAGAACTGAGAGGCACGAGGTTACATAAGTCATGTAACAAAATAGACATGATTATGCTAACAAATCACTTGTGCAGTTAGCCACCGAGGAGCTAAGTTTAGATATACTGAAAGCCTACTCTGAAGAATGCATATAGCCACCCTAAATATTTAAGACTGCCTTATATTAACAGTTTACCTGTTAAAAAGCATACTTTTAAATAATCTTCACTGATGAAATGAATATAACTAATATGCACTAAGCCTGGACTAATGTCAAAGCAATCCAAAACATCCAGTGGATGAAAACTTCCAGTGCAAACTAATTATATGGTTAGCAGAATCAACAGCGACCATTCCGGGGCGCCTGGGTGGCTCATTCATTTAATCATCTGCCTTCAGCTCAGGTCATGATCTCAGGGTCCTAAGATTGAGCTCCACCTTGGTGTCCCTGCTTAGTGGGGAGTATGTTTCTTCCTTTCCTTCTTCCTCTCCTCCCTTGCTCATGTGCTCTCTTTCTCTCAAATGAATAAATAAAATATTTTAAAATAAAACAAAACAAGCCAGCAATCATTCTTGGAATAGTTGATAAAAATTTGAATCAACTTTCTTTCTTGAATTTCAAAACAAAGATGACTCTGACTCAGTAACTTCAGTTATAATCAAACCAGTGTTAGCTCAATGACTGTCTATACATTGCAGCTAAAACTGAGTTATGCAGAATTTAGTGTGTTCACTCTGATGATAATCTTAAAGCATCTTACCTGTCATAAAACTCTTTATTCTGTAAAATTAAATTTCTCTTTTGCATTTTTTTTTAAGATTTTTAAATCTATTTCAAAGAGAGAGAGAGTACCTATGCCTGCAGGGAGGGGCAAGGGGAGACAAACCAACTCCCCACTGACAGATCCAAGAGTCCAACACGGAACTTGATCCCAGAACCCTGAGGGCATGACCTGAGTTAAATCCAGAGCTGAACGCTTCAAAGACTGAGCCACCCAGGTGCCCTTAAATTTCTCTTTTGCAGAATAAAAACTCTCTTCCATTTAGTAAAACAGATCGTCAAATAACAATTCCTTGTTTGCTAAGTCAAACTTTAAGTTTCCTAAAAGGCCCAAAGTATATTCTTGATATGTGACGTATTTTTATCTTCTTCTTTAAGAATTCATTTTGCACATCACTGGATCATACAATATACTTAAGATTGTCTATATTACACATCTGACCAAACAAGTAAGCAGTGTTCTCTCAGGCTGAAAGAATAAGCTAATCTTTAGCAGGTACACAAATAATTATAGGTAAGTTGTGTACTGTCTGAATTCCCAGTTTTTTAAGTTTGTAGTTTTTCCTGAACTTTCTGTGAAAATTAAGGGACACTGATACTATTTGAACCATTTTCATACGTATTTTTAAGTAAGGCTACTACTTCTGTTCAGCATCTTCATATTTTTCAGGTATCCCATTTTTTCCTTCTATTTAACTTTGATTCATAGGTAGAATATCTGATATACTCCAATCTCTTCTTTATAATATCCAAATAATCTTTTGTCATTGAGTAGAAAACAGGTCCCAAATTTAAGAAGAATTAAGGAGTACCAGGGTGACTCAGTCAGGGGTCTGACTCTGGATTTCAGCTCAGGGAATCTGGAACCATTTTCCTTTATCATGTTCTGTATTTCACTTGTCTTGTCATTTGCCTCTTTATTTATCAATCTGATTCTCTGCCTAATTACATTTCAATTATTTGAATTCTGGTTACACCTTTATTTTTATTCTCCTATAAATGAAAAGACCCATGACTTGCACCCTTCCAATAATAACTTACACCTTGACCTTCAAATAATTTTTTCAAGGGGCACCTGGGTGGCAATTAAGTGTGAACTCTTGATTTTCGCTCGGGTCATGATCTCAGGGTCGTGAGATGGAGCCCCATGTCCAGCTCTGCAATGGGTGTGAAGCCTGCTTAAGATTCTCTCTCCCTCTGTCCCTCCCCCGTTCTCTCAAAAAAAATTTTTTTTTTCAAACTACTTGCACATTTTTTTTTCAAAATACTTGCATATAGTACATAATAATATGGAAGTATGTGGGGAGTGGGAGAAAAAGGTAGTTGTGGCCCTATGTAAATTTTGCAAGTCTATTTAATTATGTGCAGGTATTTTGAAAAAAAAAAAAGAAAACTTTTTTATTGCATAATAAGTAGTAATTAAACTATTAAACTATCATTGTAATTAAATTATTAGAAAATCAAGTAATGATTTAATACAATAAAAAGCTTAAAATATAAGTCCATAATTACTTAACTTTCCTTTAAAAGTTATGGATTTTATAGAGAGATAAAAACCAACTATCTTTTTTCCAGTGACAGAAATTTTTTAAAAGAATCTAAAGAACACTCTAAGAAAACTGATTCCTAGATTTACTTACCTGAGGGATAACAATATCTGCTAATGCTTTCGAAAGCCTGTATAATTCCATTGTATTTTCTAATTTCAAGGAACCATTATGCTGGACATCATATTTTATACAGTCATATATGTCAGGGATTTTACTAATGTCATATCTTCCATTCTTTGTTTTAAAGTCTTTCTCCAACTTGGACCATCTACGTAGCATAAGCTCTAATGTTTCACTGTGGTAAAGCTGAATATCTAAAACAACATAACAGATGTAGTATTATTAAACTTAGAATCAGATTAAGGGAATATACTAAAAAGCTGATAATTAGAAACTTTTAAAAATTGCTAATTAGAAACTTCTTTTAGTGTCAGAGGTAAAACTATTAAGAAAGTAGGGAATGTTATCATAGTTATATACCATTTGCAAGTATTTATTTTGCAGACTTTCAAAGAGTAAATAATTGGCTTAGGACTTGGGTTAAAGAAAAGACCTTCATGTTACACACTTCAATAATCAGAAGAAAAAGAACAATTATAACAGGCCTCTCTAAGACTATTTACAATTCTAAATTTTAAGTACCATTCTTTCTTACTAGATTCACAGAACTAACAACAGAATAGACACTCTTTAGCAGAAAGGAACCTTAGAAATTAAACAGTTCAAAGGATTTATTTTTACCGGGAAGAACTCTAGATTTCAAAATTGCTCAAGTTATAACAAAGCTAATATCAGAGTTAGAGCCCAGATCATCTTCCCATGTTTGTTTCTGATAAGATGCCTACTTGCCCATTAACTATATGACAGTGCTACGGGATTTATCAAATAATAATATTTTATTATCTTTTTCATGTTATCATAGAGAAAAGAAACTGTAACCTAGCTATTATTCTTTTGCTGGATGTATGTTCACTCAGACCTAGAACAGTACGAGGCTTAATTTTAGATTGATGTATCTGGTTTTAAAATGTTTATTTAACTGGATAATAATTTTCATTTGTTTCATGTCCCAAGGAATACATAATATTTACCTGATGATTTGGGATCTTCCATTCGATGTCTGATTTGAGAAGTCAAACTTTGTATCAAGGAATAAACTTTGTCACAGGTTTTCACAGGATTTTTAATTAAATGCATTGATTTAATTAAAGAAATGCTTCCAGATGGAGTAAGCTACAAATGAAGAAAGTAAAAATTTTACATCTAGTTAAGCCTAATTATCCAAGAGAATAACACACAAAATTTTCCAATAGCTGGAGAATAATTCTATATCATAAATTAAGATGACCCCCAAAATATAGTAATAAGATCAAGAAGGAAATAAAAATTTCAGAATTTTATGTTAAAAAAATAGTAAATATTAGGTATCATAAGATTACTCACAGAGAAAATTTCGCAGAAGTACTCTCACTTACAATGAAATTTTATTCTAACTTACAGTGACAAATTGCTGACTCAGTATGGTTTTAACCATTCAACATATATTTACATGCAATAACCCTAAGACTCTATCACTATCATTATCTTTTTTCCAGATGAGTTTCTTAACAGAGGTTAAATGACATGCCTAAGATCAAACCAATAGTAGGTCAAGAATGAGAGAAAAATGGGCCTCTGGGTGGCTCAGTGGGTTAAAGTCTCTGCCTTCAGCTTGAGTCATGATCCCAGGATCCTGGGATTGAGCCCCGCATCGGGCTCCCTCCTTGGTGGGGAACCTGCTTCCCCTTCTCTCTCTGCCCGCCTCTCTGCCTACTTGTGATCTCTGTCCGTCAACTAAATAAATAAATAAATAAATAAATATATCTTTTAAAAAAAAAAGAGTGAGAAAAAAAAGCAGGTGGTCTGGCTATAGAGCTTGTCCTCTTAATGACCATGCTAATGCTACCGTGATGAGATTTTCCTGTCAACAAAATCTGTTAGGGACAACATAGTTTCAAATTAGTTTTGATATTTAGCATGGCAAGTTATTTTATCATTAAGAAAGTTTCTTTAAAGTATGTAAATTGAATTTCACTTCTTTTTATTATAAACTAGTTAGTTTGGATCAATCCAATCACTGAAGAAATGTAAGAATTCTGGGCTAACTTCTGTATTTCTGCTCTAAGGTATCTGAGAAATAGCATAGTAAGAAATTGTGGCAGCCGAACTCATAGGTCAGAGATACAGAGAATGATCCTGGCATTTAGGTCTATTTTTGTACCAGAGACATTTATTGAGTCTGAATAGATAGCACAGAGGTGGAAAAGAGGTTTAATAGTCTTATTAGGTTAAGAGGACCAAAGTGAAGTACAGTGTTCCCAAAAGTAGAACTCTGGCAAACTATACATTTAAGGTTTGAAAAAGTAAAGATGAATCAGAAGCAAACCAATCCATGACAAAATGCAGACCAGGTTCAAGTGAACTATTAGCTCTGAAAGACCTGTTCTGAAATTGGATTAAGGCAATCCTAGATTGTTGTACCAACAGGTACATGGCAGGAACAAATTAAGAAAGCCATATAGGAAGATGATAATATAATCTTAAGCTAACTTTATTTCCACAAACAAATATGCATCCATTACTCAAGATACTCAGGCACAAAAAAAAAAAAAAAAAAAAAAAGATAACTCAGGCACAAAAGAAAACAGGACAGTATGAAACTCTAGGTATTAGATTTATTAAAAACTAAAAAATGAGGAAAACACTAATTTGTAAAGATACAGGCACCTTATGTCTACCACAGCATTATATAAAATAGCCAAATAATGGAAGCAGTCCAAGCGTATACATATAGATGACCAGATAAAGGTATGGTGTGTACAAACACACACACACACACACACACACAGGAATATTATTCAACATGAAAAAGAATAAGATCTTGCCATTTGCAACATAGATAAATGTAAGGAGTATAGTGTTAAGTGAAATAAGTCAGAGAAAGACAAACACCGTATGATTTCACTCCTATGTGAAATTTAAGAAACAAAACAAATGAAGAAAAAAGGGACAATCAAAACAACCACTCTTAACTGAAGAGAACAAATTGATGGTTACCAGAGGGAAGGTAGATGGAAGATGGGTGACTAAGACGACACTTAGGAGTACTGAGTAATGTGTAGAATGTTGAATCTATATTGTAAACCTGAAACTAATAAAACACTGTTAACTATATTCGAATTAAGAAAGAAAACAAAGAGTAAAAAATTAAACACCTGAAAAATGAGGAAACTTCCTGTGTTCAAAAAGATAAAAGAATACACTAAAAATAAAAAACTGCAAATGACTGAAAAATGACAAATTCAATATTAAAATAGCAAAAAGAAATTTTAGAATTGAAAAATACGCTGGTTAAATTAAAAGCACATAAAATACAGCCAAAGGCAGATTTAGTAAATTGGAAGACTGGTGAGAAAATTTTATCCATAATAAAGCATAGAGACCAAAGGATAAAAAAAAAAAAAAAAAAAAACTTTTTTTAAAGGATAAGAGAAGAGAAATTTCTAACAAACATGTATTTAGAGACCCAGAAGAAGGTAAGAAATGCCACATTAAAAGACAAAAATCAAAACCACAAAAACAAGTTCCCCAAACTGAAGCCACAGATACAAGAATCCTAATGAACTACTAGCAGAATAAGTAAAAAACAAACAAACAAACAAAAAACGATCTAGGGGCGCCTGGGTGGCTCAGTGGGTTAAAGCCTCTGCCTTCAGCTCCAGCTTCATGATCTCAGGGTCCTGGGACTGAGCCCCACATCTGGCTCTCTGCTCAGCAGGGAGCCTACTTTCCCTTCTCGCTCTGCCTGCTCTTTGCCTACCTCTGATCTCTGTCTGTCAAATAAATAAAAATTTTTTTAAAATTAAAAAAAAAAAAGCAATCTACATCTAAACATGTAACAGAATAACTGCTGAAAATCAAAGGCAAAAATGTTAAAAGTGGCCAGAAGGAGTTACTGAAGAATAAAAATTAATTAACTAATTAATTAATTTTTAAAAAGATTATCTTCAAAGGTCTAACAGTAAGATCAACAACTGACTTCTTAAGGGAAATACTAGAAGCTACAAGATGGTCTAACAGTATCTTCAGTGCAATGAAAGAAAATAAACGTTATCCCGGAACTCTATACCCAGTGAAAATATCCTATAGAGTCAAGTTGAGGGGTGCCTGGGTGCCTCAGCTGGTTAAGCATTCAACTCTTGATTTCGGCTCAGGTCATGATCTCAGGGTTGTGAGATTGAGACTCACGTCAGACCCTGCTGCTGGGCATGGAGCCTGCTTAAAATTCTTCCTCTTCCTCTGCCCTTCCCTTACCCTCCCTTTAGAAAAAAAAAAAAAATAGTAAAGTTGAAATAAAAACATCTTCAAACAGAAAAGAATTCACCACCAGTAGACTGATACTAACAGAATTAATATAGTTGTTCAGACAGAGGGAAAATGGTCTTAAATGGAAACTATGGACTTCCAAAAGAATAAAAGGTAATTAAAAGGGCAAATGAGAGGCGCCTGGATGGTTCAGTCAGTTAAGCCCCCAACTCAATTTCAGCTCTGTTCTTGATCTCAGGGTCTTAAGCTCAAGCCCCTCCACACCGAGCATGGAGCCTACTAAAACAAATCATAACAAAACAAAATAAAAAACCCAAAAAAGGGCAAATTAATGGATAAATCTAATTAAAAACTCCTTGCATAAAAGAATAACAAAACGACATTGTACAGTTTAAAATACACAAAATTAAACAATATTAAGAGCATACACGTTACAGGTAGGCAAATGTTACAAGGATTTTAAGGCTTGCTGCTAAATGTATGGTCTCAGAACTAGGCACTGGCACAAACTGGAAGCTTATTAGAAAGCTGAATCGTAGTCCCCATCCCAGATAGGATGAATAAGAATATGCATTTTTAATAAGACTTCAGATGATTATTATGCAAGTTAACGTTTGCACAATATTTTTCTAGAATCTGTGCATTGTCCAGAGTAAGAGCACCATGTATGTAAACATTTGACTTTAAGAAGTCATAGAAGTGGGGCACCTAGGTGGCTCAATGGGTTAAGCCTCTGCCTTCAGCTCAGGTCATGATCTCAGGATCCTGGGATGGAGCCCCACATCGGGCTCTCTGTTCGGCAGGGAGCCTGCTTCCTCCTCTTTCTCTGCCTGCCTCTCTGTCTATTTGTGATCTCTCTTTCTGTCAAATAAATAAATAAAATCTTAAAAAAAAAAAAAAAGTCATAGAAGCCTACTGTTATCTCTGGGGTAATGACAAAACAAAAAATAAAATCAAATATAATTTTTAAGCTAACAGAAATAAGTAAGTAAAAAGTACCAATTTCAACAAAGAGAGAAAAATTAAGGCAGTATAAATGTAAAGCCCTTGAAAATATAGTGGATTCATATCTAAATTTACCAATAATTTATACTGTAAATAAAAATGCCCTAAATATTTTCATAATACATTTTTTAAAATCCAGCTATATGCAGATTACAATAGATATATCTAAAAACGTAATTAAAAAAAAATTTCACAAAGACTTAAAGTGAAAAGATAAAAAAGATACAAAAGTCAAGACCAAGTAAGAGGGGAAAAAGTGTTGTTGCTTATGTTAACCTCAAATGTTGAGGCAAAAAGTACTGGTGGAGATATATCATTTCTAAATTTGTGTCTGTCCAACAACATGTCATCAAATATGTAAAGCAAAGATTAAGAAAACTACAAAGACAAGGAAAATCCACAGTTAGGGAAATGTTCACACACAACAACAACAACAAAAACAACAACAACAAATTCAGGAAGAATTCTTGTTTTTACTAAAATGGTATAAAGTTTAACTCAAAATGCCATAAGTTTGGAAATTTTGAAAAACAAACAAACAAAAAACCCTCTGAATAATCTATGATCAAAGAAGAAAAATCAAAGGAAATTAGAAAATATCCCAAACCACACAAACCTCAAAATTTATGCATGCAGTGCTAAAGAGAAATTTATAGCCCAAAGTCTGTATTTTAGAAAAGACTGAACATTCATGAGTTAATAAGCACACAGCTAGTGACATGAGTTTACAGAAATAGAAGGAATATAATATTAAACAAAAATTAATCAAATGGAATAACAAGTACATAATAAAGAGGACCAACAAATCAAAGATATTTCTTTAAAAGGACTAGTAAAGTATATCAACCAGTCCAACTGATCAAGAGAAAAAAGACCGTACAATGTTATGAAACAGAAAAGGACATCTCTACAGATCCTGCAGACATCACAAAGAATTTAAAAAGGATATGATAAATAAACTTCTATAAGAATGTAATTTAATACTGACACAAAATATAGTAACTAAAAATTAGTAAGTACTCTGGAATCCATAATTACAATGATTACATGATTTCCCACAAAGAAAATCTCCATAGGATTTACTAGTAAATTTTACCAAATATTTAATTAAAGATATGTACACAAACTCTTTCCCCAAAATAGGACACCCTCACAAATTTTAGGAGATTAACATAATTCTGATATTGAAAGCAGACCAAGACATAAGAACAAAAATGTGAAGGTCAGTCTAACTTGAACACAGATGTAAAACTCTTACCCAAAAATAGCAAACCCAAACTAGGGATATATACTAACAACAATAACAAAATACATACATACACATATACATATAAAAGTTGAGTTTATTCTAGGAACCAAGATAGCTTGATATCTCCCCAAAATCAAACAATACAAGAGATAAAAAGGAAATAATGATAAAATTCACCAACTTTTCATTTAACAAAACAGGAACAAAATGGAATTTCCTTATTTTGAAAAAGAATAGCTATTTTAAAATCTATAGAAAACATATTTAATCGACAAGTGTTAAAAGGTATCTTTGAGAACATGGACAAGATATACCACTTCTATTTAGTACTGTTTTTAAGCTAGTTACTGAAGATAAGAAAACAAAATAAATAAACAAAATCAGAAAGGAAGAAAAAAACCCTATATGCTTTTAAAGGATAAAGAAAAATCTACCAATAAATTATTAAAGTAATAAATGAGTTCAATAAGGTTGATGCGTATAAAGTCAACATTAGCTATTTTTACATAACAACAGAGAATAAAAGTTTTAGAGGTACTATTTACAACAGCATTAAAAATAAATTAAAAGAAATACATTTTCAGAAACTACAGATGTGATCCATGTAATCCAATACTGCAACAGGATTTTTGACAGGTTATTTTTAAATTTACAAGGAAATGCAAGAAAAGCCAAAAAAAAAAAAAAAAAAAAAACTTGAAGAAGGAACCTTGTAGGACTTGAGAGATCAATAAAAGAATATAGTATAGAAAAACATCATGTATATATATTATAAAGATGGTACTACAAAGTAGAGGGGAAAGGACAGTCTTTCAGGATGTGGTACTGAAATATCTGGGATGTATAAACAGCTGGGTAAAAATCAATTTCGACATCCTATAGCCCAAAGAAACATCAATTTTAGTCAGATTATAGATAAATGTGAAGAGCAAAATAGTAAAGCTTACAGAAGATCATACATAAGACTATTTTATGACCTCTAATGAGAAAAAGATATTAGAAGCAATACATTAAAATGCATTGACCACAAAGGGGAATGGGAGATACCAGCATCCAGTTTTTGAATGAGCAAGTCATGAGGATAAACGGCAGAGCACAGGGAATATAGTCAATGATAATTTAATAGTGTTGCACAGTGACAGATGGTGGCTACACTTGTGGCGGGCATGGCACAACAAACACTCTTGTCCGTATATTCACTAATCAACTAATCAACTAATTATGTGTTGTATACCTGATACTAATGAAACAATGTGTGTCATTATACCTCAATAATTTAAAAAAAAGATAGTAGACTACACTAAAAAAATGGACTGACCATAAAGGAAAAAAATTAAACTTGGAATTCATGAAAAATGAGAACCTCTGCTTATTGAAAGACATCATAAAGGCTCAGAGTAGGTGGCAGGATTTAGAATACATATAAAAAAGAGCTCATATTCAAAATAACGTAAGAACTTCTACCACGCACTAAGAATAAAGCAGACAAGCAGTAGAATAAAGGACAAGAGACTTGAAGAGAAGGCCTCAGGAAAGGATAGCTAAACGGTCAAAAGATACTAAAACCACACTGAGCTACTATTACACATCCACCTTCAGGACGGTCAAAACTTAACAGTCTGAGAATACCAAGAATAGAGACTATGTAGAATAATGATTATTTTCATGGACTTCTGGTGGAAGCGTAAATTGGCTCAATAACGGCTTTGGAAAACAGTTTGACATTATCTACTAATATTGAAACAGAAGCGTACAGTGGGTCACAATTCCAGTCTTAGAATACACCAAGAGAATGTATGCTCATATGCACTAGGAGATGCACAATGACAAGCTCAGCAGTATTAATCATAAGAGCACAAGACTGTAACGATGATACAAAGTATATATAAGTTATAGTATACTCATAGAATAGAACACAGGTCATCAAACTACAGCCCACAGGCCAAATGGAGCCTATGGCATAGCCCATGAGCAAAGAATGGTTTTCACATTTTTTAAAGGGGGTTAAAAAACAAAAAGAATATGCAAAAAGAGACCAAAGTGACCCACAAAGCCTAAAATTTACTATCTGGTCTCTCACAGAAAAAGTTAGCCAATCCCTAAAATAAAATACTACATAGAAGTGATTACTGTTTAACTGTGGAAATTCTCAAAAATATGGATGAACGTCATAAACACGGTATTGAGCAAAAGAAGCCAAACATAAAAGAAAACCTACTCTATTGTATGAAGCTTAGAAAATGGCCAAAACAGAGACCATAGCAATTAGGGATACATACTTACCCAGATAAGTTTCTTGATATGAGAAGACTATAAAAAGAGCAATAGAAAGTAAGGATAGGGAGCACCTAGGTGGTTCAGTGGGCTGAAGCCTCTGCCTTCGGCTCAGGTCTCCCAGTGTCCTGGGACAGAGCCCCACATTGGGCTCTCTGCTCAGCAGGGAGCCTGCTTTCTCCTCTCTTTCTGCCTGCCTCTCTGCCTACCTGTGATCTCTCTGTCAAATAAATAAATAAAATATTAAAAATAAAAAGAAAAAAAGTAAGGATAGTAATTATTTCTAAGAGATTGGGAAGAGCTACAATTGAGGAGGGGCACACAGGGTCAGAGGTGTCCCAATGTTCTATTTCTGTATCTGGATGGTGGCTATCTGAGTATTTGCTTTCTAATACAACAGGCTGTAAGTTTATGTTTTATATACTTTTCTGTACATGCATGATATTTCACAATGTAAAATAGTTTGTTTAAACTCACCTTTTCATAGTCTTCAGCTGTAAAATCTCTATCTTTCTGAAGTATTTCATGAAGTCTTGCCTTCACACGTTGCTGACAACTGCTCAAAGAGTCACTGTCACTATCCAAAAGACCATTCATATTTGCACTTTTTACCATCTGAACAAGAATGGGTGTAAGCTCTCCTTCTAGAGCTAAGAGCCCCTAAATATATTGAATAAAGCCAATACAGATTTTAAAATTAGTATGCAAATTAACAGAAAGCATTTTAATAATTATTTTGTTACATGCTGAATTTCACAAGGTATAAGCTAACTATGTGCAATAAATAAAGTGTTAATAATATAGCCCATCACCATTTCAGGGCCTGAGTTTGAAATTTCAAATTTAGAATTTTTAAACATTGCCTTAGCAAAAATCTCTTAAAATATAATATTAGATGACATTCCTAGTAATTCTAAAAAACATTTATACCTTTGCAAAAGCAGCTGCAGTCATCTGTACTCGTCCCTCATCAGAAGCATATATTTTGAGGTCATGTCGGTAGGTACTATGTAATCTAAGTAAACCACAACCAGGAAATCCTGCATAATCTCCTGAAAATAAATACTCAAATCACTTAAGCTATATTTTTGTCTCACTATATTTCTATAAATATTTAATAACATCACAAAATAAATGAAGATTTGGAAACATAATGCATAGATTTAACCAAATTAAAGAAACGACAAGATTTACCTTGACCTCCAGGATACATACACCTGAAAGCTCTTCCAAGTTCTTCAGCCTGGACCCTGCCTGCAGGAGTTAGTTCTCCTCCCCATTTTAGAACCAAAAGTAAGGATGGTTCTTCTCTTCGGCTGTCTAAGACACATGTGAATAGATAGAGGCAAATGTCAAGTTTGTTTATTTTAAAGAGACATATTATCAAGATTAATTTTTTCTTTGTTCTCTCTTATCCAGTGAAATATAACTTTTATCTAAATTATCTTGTTCCTTGGAACATATACCTATCTGTAAGGCTTTTGTTTCTTTCAGGAATACTCTTCGCTCCTTCAGTTAAAATCTTACTCAAATTTCAAAATCTCTTCCATACTTTACGGAGAAGGCTCTTAGTTTTCTGAAAGAAGTATTGCTTCTACCTTCCCTGCTATCATAGTGACAGGACACCAATAAGATTTGCCTAATATATTTAATTTAGTTGTGCTAGCAATGTTAGATTAAGAGCTCCCTGACCACAGGATCAAGATCTTGTCTTTATATCAAAAGTCTCACATAAAAGGTAATGCTACCTGAAGTGAAGATGTATACATTTTTATGATGAGAAATTAATGATCTGCATAATTTTAGGAAGACATGAGATGAGAAAACCTAAAATTTATTATAATTTAAGTTTATGAATGATTTATACAATAAAATGTAGCCAAGAGCAACTTTTTAAATTTGGAATTGCACAATCTCTTTATGTTCCTTACCAAAGATTTTTCTCAGATATTAGTGGAAGTTCCACAAGCAAATGAGTTTCTATACTTAATTCATCTGCCCTTTATCATGTCCTAAAATCTGTATTGGGCTACAGAAACAAAGGTAATTTTAAAATAAGCAATAGAGGGCACCTCGGTGGCTCAGTCAGTTTGGCATCCGCCTTCAGCTCAGGTCCTGATCCCAGGGTTCTGGGATCCAGGCCCCTCATTGGGCTCTCTGCTCAGGGGAGAGCCTGCTTCTTCCTCTCCCTCTGCCACCTCCCTGGCTCTTACACTTTTCCTCTGTCTCTCTCTCTCTCAAATAAATGAATAAAATCTTTAAAAAAATAAATTAATTAAAATAAATAAATTTTAGAAATAAAAATAAGCAATAGTAGTTCTAAAAAATTTAATGTTGATTCATTAAAAGTGATAGAAATCAACCTTTGTCTTGGGATTAGATAGTAGCTGTGTTTATTACACAGGCCAATATTAATTTATGGAAGGAAAATTAATTAACAAACTTTTTCAATCACAGTTATTTACTGAATTTTTTTATCACAAACATTAAATAAAAGAAATTCTGTATTGCTATTAATCACAAGTGTGACAAAACAGCAACATGTCAAATTTTAAAAATAAATTTATTAAAGATCAACATAATCAAATTTGTGCTTTCATTTAAGATAATCATTACTTCAATTTATGCTACTATAAATAATGACATTGAGAATATTCCCAAAGATCAATCTTTCCCTGAATATCTAACAACTTCCTTGGGATTGGTTCTTCTTTTTATTCCCCCAAGATTTTATTTATTTATTTGAGAGAGAGAGCAGGAGACAGGAGAAGGTCAGAGGGAGAAGATGACTCCCCGTGGAGCTGGGAACCCAATGTAGGACTGGATCCAGACACTCTGGAATCATGAGTTGAGCCAAAGGCAGTTGCTTAATCAACCGAGCCACCCAGGCGCCTAAGATTCTTCTAAGCAGAATTAAGATCAATTCATATGAACATTTTCTGAGTTTCTAATATATACTGCCAAATAACTTTTCAAAGAGTTACGTCAATTTATACTCCAATCAATAGACTGAAATATACTCACACTTCTCATTAACATTCTTTATCACCGATTTGACAAAGAATAAGAAAACACTTTGCTAGTGTGATATGCAAAAGTAGTTACTACTATTATTATCATTATTTTATTGGGCATCTATACTCCTCTATGAAATGGCTTCTCTAACCCCTGCCCATTTTTCTTTTAAAAGGTAAATGAATTTATGGAGTTTTATGCTGACTACTTTTAGAGACTGACCTTCTTTAAATACTTATTCTGACTTTTTCAGTGGAGGAAAACAGCTATATCAGAAACACTTTCATTATGTACTTTTTAGTTTTCTTGTACTTTTTGAGCTTTCTTCCTGTATACTCTGTCCTCTTTTACCAAAAGAGGAAGAAAGGAATCCATTAAGTAACATCTAGTCATAAATAAACTTTCTGAAACAATCCCAGAGTAAAAAGGAAGTCCGAAGCAGTTTCTAAAACTATAAAATCTATCCTTGAAGGATCAAGAATAAAATCTATCCTTTACTTAAAATATAGTTAGGGAAAGTTAACAAAACTCTACTTTATTTTTTCCTTTATTCAGCATGTCAGTCCCTAAATTATTACACTCAAGCGGGCCCGAAGGTCATCAAATGAGTAGTTAAGTCCCTACACATAATTAAAACACAATAGACATTAATAGTGATATACCTTCTTCTTCACTAGATGTTTTAGGACAACCATGAGGGAGATAAGTTAATTGGACTTTACGATTTATTCCAGAAAAATGGCCATACCTGAAAAACAAACGACAAGCAAAACAAATAACATTTAGTAAGTATTCAATGCAATCTCCTAAAGAAAAATTACACCCATCTAGAGAAAACTAAAAATACATATTAATGTACCTTTCTATTTGTAATTAATTGCTGAATTCTCTAACATATCCTACAGAAAATCTCCATAAAATAGATACTCATTTTAATCACATTAAAAATGAAAATACAAAAAGGTTTCTCTACAAAACTCAGACAATTTTGAAGAGATAAATAAGTATAAAAATATTAAAAAATAAATGTATGGGTATCTAAAGGAAATAAAATTCTAAGTGGTCAAATATGTAAAGTTTATAATAGGCATACCGGTGTTATCAATTTCACTTGACTAAAACAGCTCAAAATTGTTTTTTAATTAAACAACATTTAATCAGTGGTCATGTTAGCAATTTGGCTTTCATCCTAAGTAGTACTTCATAAAATATCCAAATTCTTCTCATCAAAATGAAAAGTAAAACTAAAATAATAACCTTCAAAACAAGCATCTATTTTCTCACTGGTACAAATAAAAATCTCACTAGACCTTCACTAATTTCTCTTCAGATTCAGCAATAAATTACAAAAAGATTCAACTGTAAAGGAAATTTAACAAACTCATATATTAAAAAAAGAACACAGCAAGTAATTATCAAAGTTAAGGGTTTCAGAAAGATTCTCACATTTCTAATACAGTCTTAAGTTGTTCAAGTTTTGACTTGTTTTCTTCAATTTCAGAATCATTATTTTGCCCCAGCTCCATAAGAAGTTGTCGGGCAATGTCCAGCACTTCCTATAAAATAATAAAGAACTGAATTTTTATGTAACATTGCCATTAGCAATTTAAAACCAACAAGAAATAAAATGCACTTGCCTGTAATTGTTTTGGCTTTTTGAGTTTTAATTTCCCCGATTTGTATCCATCACACTTTTCAAAAAGATCAAAAAATCTTATAAAAAAAAGACAGCACAGTTAGTCCTTTGCAATAATTAGTACTAATACCATATACTTACACAAACCACTTATAATGAAGATAGGGGACTCGGGTCTATGGATTTCAAATACTGTGTGTTCTCTTTCACATAGAAGGTTGCTCCTCCACCCTGGGCAATAAAACTCACTATTCTCCAGAGCACATCAAACTCACAATCACTAGATTATTTTTTAAAGTTTTCTCATGATGGAAACTGAGTATATGATTGTAATATTAAGTATTACATTCTCTGAAGTGACTGTATACCCATACATATTAAAAATGTTTCAACATATATTTATTGGCTCAAGTTTTCAAATTTTATTATTTCCAAATCAAATACTGAAGAGAAATAAGATAAACTTCCATTCTACTAATTTTCTTCTAGAAGGTTGAGAGGTTAAAGACTCATAGAAACCAATGAAGAGAATAACAAACCAAGATTAAACAGAATACCTTAGGATGTCTATGCCTTTCCAGCAGTAAACAAAAGTCAGACCAGATGGATATTAACATAATAATTTTCAGATGCTGATACACACAGTTATTTTACATGGCTTTTCACTGCATCCAGCAGTTTAAATTAATGGCCAAGAAATGGGAAAACAGATTTTCTATAAGATGTGTTAATCAAATCAGCTAATCACCTATCAGAAATCTTAAATTATTCCTCCTAAAACATACTTTTGATGCCTCACTTCCATTTTCATTTTTTGTTTTGGTGTTCGATCCCCATGACGTATCACAGCTATGACACATCTAAGTTCCATCCTAAAATTAAAAAAAAAAAATGCTTTCAATTTTCTAACAAAGTTTTCTGTTAAATAATTCAGACTAATACAACATCCCATTATTTGTTTAAAGCTACCTTTTACATTTGAGAGCTTTCCTATGAAGAACAGTATTCATAACAACCAGTTGATTTTATCAAATTCAATCTTAAGATTTTTAGAAGCTGGAGGGGGAGTAATATGAAGCTTTACATTAGCTTCCTCTCTAGAGATGGTTATGCTCACACTGGGATAAAAGTAAACGAACGGCAATCCTGGAACTTCATGAAATACTTGTTTTGTAGCATAGATCATTATGGACTGAGATTTCATTAAATCAAAGCAAAATAATGCTTTACTTTATAGCTACTATATTTATTTTGCCCTTGTAAGAACAGAACAGGTATTCAAACTCAAATTACTAGAAGATAACACAGTCTTAGAAAGAACGCTAGGGTATACTTTAGCATGTGCCGAACTGTAAGCCACAGAATACAACCCTGCAGGATTTTAATAAGTTACCTAAAAAATGTTATGCTAAATAGTTTGAGAATACTGGTTTTAAAACATTATAAATGTTTTTTTGTCCCCCCTACCCAACCAGGACTTCTCAGAATTTTTAACATGCTAATGTAAATGTCTAAGCTGTGAATATGAAGCATTTGGTCAACTCACCTGAATAGCAGGTGAGTTTCAAGCAGTAATTTTCACTAGGAGAATGTTATGAGACACTCTGGCAATATTGGTCTAATTAATTTACTTCAAGACATACCTGTATATTTTTTCTGTACACACTCAGAAGTTGTAAAACCATCAACTATGAACCTTTAAGTGACATACCTGTTGGCACCTCATTTATTTTTATGACTTAATTCAATAGTTCTATAACTATCTAAGCATTTTTCAGAAATTGTTCCCCACAGAATTTTATTTTTAACAATATAAAAGATTTTTAGTCTAGGTGGACCCCGCAAAAGCATGTAATCTATTTCTCCATCTGCCAAGTGAATCATATGAAAACATACACAGCAAAGTGTCCAGTAACCATCAGAAATTTAATCTCTATTGTAACAGCAGAGATCGATATACAAAACCACACAAATTTCTAAAAGAAAATATTCAAACTTACATAGTTCCAGATGTAGTTGGTACAATTGGGATATCTTCAGCTTCTAAGGGTATTGACCAGGGGATATGAAATTGCGGAGCAAGCTCTCTCATTACAATATTGCTTTGATTAAAAAAAACAAAAACAAACTAGAAATTAGTTCATTTTAAGACAAAACTCAGTATTTAATGACTAATAATACAGAATCATAAAAGTTACGGTCAAACTAGTGATTCTGTGATTATAGCACATAAAAAGTAACTCAAAGTATCAATCCTGATTAAAACAAATATTAGCAGTTCTAAACTGGTACATTAGAACACACTGAAGAAACGCTATAAATTTGGAATTACTGGGCGCCTGGGTGGCTCAGTTATTAAGGGTCTGCCTTCTGCTCAGGTCATGATCTCAGGGTACTAGGATCGAGCCCCCTTCAGGCTCTCTACTCAGCGAGAAGCCTGCTTCTCCCTCTCCCACTCCCACTGCTTGTGTTCCCTCTTTTACTATCTCTCTGTCAAATAAATAAAATCTTTTAAAAAAATTGGAATTATTTATTATTTACATTAGTTTCAAAGTATAAATCACACTGGAGTCAAATCACTATAACTGCATTATATCAACTCAAAGATAAATTCTGAAAACAAAGATTGTCTCTTCTTTATGGTCACAGGTCATTTCTTTTTTTTTTTTTTAGATTTTATTTATTTATTTAGAGAGTGTGTGTGAAAGAAGGGGGGAGGGGCAGAGGGAGGAGAAAATTCCCAACAGGCTCCCCACTGAGCATGGAGCCCTACATGGAGCTCAATCCTAGGACCCTGAGACCTGACCTGGGCCAAAACCAAGAATCGGAAGCTCCAACAACTGAGCCACACAGGTGCCCCAAGGGTCCTTTCTTACCTGTTAATCGCTTTTGAAATTACTCTAAATACCATGGCTCTTTTTAAACAAATATCCATTATATTTTACTAATAGGGTTAACAATAATTTTATAATTACATGTTAAGTAATTATAAAACATTTTTTGTCTTGTTTCAATTCAGCATTCATGCTAAAATTTAGTAAGCTCCCCCAAATTTCACCTTAAGGGTCAGTTCTCCAATCTTTAAAATATATTATAAAAGCAGACTCCAATTACGACAATACATTTTTTAAATTTATTTTTATTAACATATAATGTATTATTTGCTTCAGGGGTACAGGTCTGTGAGTCATCAGTCTTAAAAAATTCACAGCACTTACCATAGCACATATCCTCCCCAATGTCCATAACCCAGCCACCCTATCCCGCCCCCCAGCAACCCTCAGTTTGTTTCCTGAAATTAACAGTCTCTTATGGTTTGTCTCCCTCCCTGGTCCCATCGTGTTTCGTTTTTTTCTCTCCCTTCCCCCCAGGACCCCCTTGTCCTGCCTCTCAAATTCCTCATATCAGAGAGATCATATGATAATTATGACAATACATTTTAAAATGTAAGTTTCTTAAGCTTTTGTCATATATACTTTGAAACGGTTTAAAAATATGTCTTGTGAATCTTCTAAATCAAGGTACAAGAAAATAGTTCAAAGAAAATAAAAATCGCATTTCTACATGTAGTAATTTCTTTTGGGTTCACTTGATAATCTCTTGTGACTATCTTGAAGTGACATGTAATGGTAGAAAACAGTTGTCATTCAAAAGAACTCTAAATTCCAAATATTTCTATTCTAATCCAGTTACTTATTTCATGAATATTCATTTTATAACTCCAAGTAAGAAAATGAAACCTTTTCAACTGTAATCATATACCAAAAACTTGCAAAACAAAGTAACCTAATAAATTAGCTGTAATAATCACTGCATGGGGCACCTGGGTGGCTCAGTGGGTTAAGCCTCTGCCTTCAGCTCAGGTCATGATCCCGGGGTCCTGGGATTGAGCCCCACATTGGACTCTCTGCTCAGCGGGGAGCCCGCTCCCCATCTCTCTCTCTGCCTGCCTCTCTGCCTACTTGTGATCTCTCTGTCAAAAAAAAAAAAAAAAAAAATCTTAAAAAAAAAAAATCACTGCATAGCAATTCTAAATCTTTAAGTTAAAGTATCTTTAAGCCATCATCTATCCTGGCCATAAATTACTCCGCCTTTGATAACCCGAAGTATAACTCAGGATTTGGTGTAGTTCTTTGGGGAATGTCATTTTATGAACACTGATTTTTATTCTAGAGTGCTTTCAGGACCCTGATCATTTGATGTTTGCAATTATTTCGTTTCTGAATAGCTAGTATGCGTTAGCTGTAACAAAGGTAAAGAGGAGAAATGTAAAGAAAAATTCTTACCCAAGTATTTTTGCACAATCATCATAATACTTCATGGAATTTTTCACAAAACTGAAGCCATTGACATCACAGACATAGGACTGTCCATTGGCCCGTAACAAATCAAAACCACAAACTGTTTGCTATTTAAAATAAATTATATTTAAAAAGTTACATTTGAATTAGGATCCACAGTTTTTCAGTCTTACAATGTATCAAATTTTATAAATGCCTAAAAATTTACTACTGATTATTAGTTGATTTCATAGTAAGTAATAAATGAAATTACCCATCTCTAACCTGAGTACTCTGAAAATATATAAAACATACCATATGACCATTTGAGTTCCCCCATGAAATAAATATAGAACCAAAATGTATAAGAGATTAGAGAGGCCAAAAAATAACATACTATTATAAGATGTTCTTCAAGTAACACTTAATTAAAAAACAAGAGTAACAGTTTTTCAAAGCTTTGTTAAATTTTGTCATAGTAGAAATTCTACTGCTTTAATCCAAAAATGCATAAAGGAAAACAGTTTTGAAGATATGTCCCAGAGGAAACATCCAATTACCCCTATGAATCTTTTTTTTTTTTAATGAGATTTTATTTTTAAGCAATCTCTACCCCCAATGGGGGGTTCAAACTCCAACCCCGAAATCAAGAGTTGCGGGCTCTACCAACTGAACCAGCCAGGTGCTCTGCCCTCTGAATATTTTACATCCTGACAACTATATCCTTGTGAGCACCTGAAATACATTTATTTTATTCGGGAGAAGGAAACAGTTGCAAGGCTCCTGCTCAGGCTCCTGAAATTTTCTATGTTCTGCATCTTATATTCAAATTATCACATACCAGTATAATGGGATTTTAAGTCATGTCTTTTGGAATCCTGGTATTACAAAATTAAAACAATTTATATAAAGCTATTAAAATGTATTTATAGACAAATATTCCTTTCACAAAAGTGACTTCAATATATTAAGACATAAAGGTTTATTTAATAACCAGTAATACACTAGTCTTTACATTATATACCCAAGACAAGACTTCAAAAGGTAAAGTTTATCCTTTAAAAGATCAGGTTGTACTATCGCGGTTTACATCTTTAGCATACATTATTGGAAGCCTAATGATCTAGACTGAGGGAATTAGTCAAATGCTAGAAATAAAAAGTTTTCTTTAAGAAATGTATTCATATTGCTTTCATGAACACATTTTAACATATACAATAAATAGGCTATAGGAGAAAGACTGCTAAGGACCTTTTTTATTCAACAAAGCAATCATTTATCAATTCTGAGTAAACAGTACTTTTAACCAGTTGTTTTTACCACGTTAAACAATACCTCTAAACACTGGTTAATGCCACTGCTTTAGTTAAGTCCATCAAACTTTAATTTCTGAACAAATAGGCAAAATTCCCTTTTACATAACACAGAAAGAATACAGAAAAACAAAGGCCTTCATTTACTGTATATTTTTATTAATGGCACTACAAGAATCTCCTGAGAAGCATATAAACAGTTCAAATATATCATTTTTAATCTTCTGAGCTGATTTTTCCTATTAAATGCCCACGTAACATTTCTTTTACTCAAGAGAGAAAATTAGAATTTCTTTTACAAGGGTCTATGTGGCCTGTAAAACATCTTACCTTAAAAGCAAGGCAGACTTTCCAGGCAATTAATTTCTCTCGTGCATTAAGAATAACAGGGTATCTAACTTCTTTTCCCTCACTGTCTCGTTCCACCTTGCCATCAAGAGCTGGAGATTTTCGAGCTTCAGCATGTGCATAATCTGGACCCACTGTATAAACCTTTAATAAATGTTAAAATATATACATTAAAAATGTATATATTATAAAAAATGTATTAAATTTTAAAAAGCAAGACAACAGATCAAAAGAAAAAAAAATCAATAAAAAATACTTCAGTCTCCAGACTGTTCTTTTCACACTTCTTTCTATTTCACATGCCAAAATTTTCAATACACTGGAAAAGATTATAAATAATTAATTACATGGCAAAACTGGTAACATGAAGTTCTGTTCTCTACAGAGAATGATTATTCTGAGCGAGATGAGGGAACACGAGGTTGAATAGGATGTGATCTTTCCCAAATTGTTTTTAGCTTAACCAAAGGAGAAGTAAAAATAATTATAGAAACGTTATAAAAGGAAGTAATAGCCAAAAGAAAGGTTGTGATGGTGGTGGTGAGGAGCAGCATATGCTGAAAGGCAGAAAAGAAAGGGAACAGCACCCTAAGTAAACACAGAGGCCAGAAGCATTAAAAAGCACGATGTAGTAAGGTAAGAGTAAGTTATTTGGTGCCATTTATACAGTAAGAAATAAGGTTCATAGAACAGACTGGGAAATATTCTGTATGCCACCCTTATGAATTTGAATATTACCCTACAGTCAACAAAATCCATAAGAGAATTTTAAAGGAGAGGTTCACAATCAGGTTTATACCTTAGAAAAAAAGATACTCTCATGAGACAGAGATTAGTTGAAGGTAAAGCAATTAAGACCTTATCTGTCACCCAAGGAAATTTCAAACATATTGTTATATTACACTACAGTTGTCACAGATCTCAGAGCATCATTTACACTAATCAGTGCTTGGAAACTAGTGGCTATTAGACCCTTAACCCACTATATTTTATTATTTAATGTCCTTTTAAAGAAGCACACATATTATTGTATCACAAAGTTGGTTTTTAAATATTTTTATAACTACATTTCAAAAAATATTTGTCTCCCTGGCAATCTTGTTTTGGGCATCAAAAAACATGATTCTAAAACAAGGGTTCACGGGTTTCAGACTGCCAAAGGCATTCATAATACAAAATAGATAAAGAATCCCTAGTCATAAAAAGAAAGAGATCCAGAATAGAGTCTATCCTTGGGGTAATCCCTTTTTCTGTATCACTGATAAACTAAAGGCAAAATTAAATTATATTGTAATCAATCCTACCTTTACATCAGTACCATCTGTGGGCATAAACTCTTCATATATATATGAGCCTGTTTTTCGTACATTGCTTTCTGGGGAATAAACACTACTTCTACTGCCAATCTGAAACAAAAGATGTCCACAAATATAAAAGCTAAGTTATTCATCTCATTTTTATAATATAACCTCTTAATCATCTATTTCCATCTTAGACATTTCCAAAAACTTTTATTGGTGAACAAATATTTAACAACACTTACTATAGAGTTGACAGTGCATTATTTTCTGTTGTAATGTAACTTACGTGTAAATTAAGTAGCATAAGAATACAATGAACAGTAAGAA
The DNA here is from genome assembly GCF_964662115.1 of Mustela nivalis. Lineage (NCBI taxonomy): Eukaryota > Metazoa > Chordata > Mammalia > Carnivora > Mustelidae > Mustela > Mustela nivalis. The sequence goes on from NC_139022.1 coordinate 56,459,748, forward strand.
TAATGCTCCTAAGATTCAGCCATGTTCTTGCATGTAACCCTCTTTTGTTTACTTTTTCCACGACAGAATTTTCCACTGTATAGGTACACCATAATTTATTCATTTTATTAATGAATATTTAGGTTGTCTTCTAACCTTTAGCCAGTAGAAGAGTATTGCTTTCAATATTCTTTTAAGTGTCCCAGGTGCAAGGGCATTTCTAAGGTACATACTACAAGTAGAACTACTAGGTGATAGAATTACTAGGTGCTCATATTCAACTTACAAAGATAAATCTAAAATATTTTATGAACTATTTTAACAATTTTTAGTCTTCTAGCAATGTATGTGAGCTCCCACTGCTCCACATCCTCATCTATAATTGGTATTCTTAAACTTAATATTTGCCACTCTAATGGATATAAAATAGTACTTCACTGTGTTTTACTTTGTATTTCCATAATTGCTTATAAATATACGTGCATCTTTGATCTTAATACACTGTTAAATTATGTTGCTAAGAGAATAAAGGCTATATTAATGTACATTTCTGCTAACAACATTTGGGCTTGTGCCTGTTTTGCAACTATCTCGATCTTTTTGATTTTGTGTCAACAAAAAAGTAATTCAATGTCATTACCTTTTAGACTTCATTTGCATTTATTTTATTATGGGTACAGTTTTGAGCATACTTTCATGAATGTAAATGTTATAGATATTACTTGTGTCTATGAATTATCTATCTTGGAGGCCATTTTTCTTACAAACTACTGATCTTTGCTTGTATTTCTCATATGCCAGATACATAAATGGAAGATAGAAAGAAAATCGAGTAATTTTCTTGGTATTTTGTATGTAGAAATTTTGCATAAACAACATTAAATAACTAAAATAACATCTTGCTTTTCTAACAAAGAAGGATATGTTTGAATTTATACCTGAATGGTACATTTTTATTTAATCTTAATTCTACTGAATACTTGGTTACTTTTAATAGAATTTCTATGAAGTATGAGTAACAGTATCCCCTAGGATAACAAAGGTTTACCTTTCGAAAAAGTCTTTGACTTCCACCACCTGCAGATGTGGGATAGTAAATGTAAACATTGTGATCCTCTGCACTGACTGGCTTTTCCACAAATGGCTTTTGAAAAACTTCACCATTTACTTCTACATGATCTTCCCCTTCAATCAGATTGCATTCTAAAAATCAAACATAACAGCAGGAAAAATTACATATTGTATATTAGCTACATTTAACATTATTGTTTAAGTTTTTACTAGAATAGAGTTTACAAAGAAAAGTAACTGTGGATAACGTATGATTTTATTTTAATTAAAAAGTCATGCAGAAGTGCCTGGATGGTTCAATTGGTTAAGCGTCCCACTCTTGGTTTCAGCTCAGGTCATGATCTCATGGGTCTGAAGATGGAGCTCAGTCTTGGCTCCACACTCAGCAGGAAGTCTGCTTCAAGATTCTCTACACTGCCCCTCCCCAACCTCTCTTGCTAAAATAATAAATCATCTTTAAAATAATATTTACACAAAAAATATACATCAAGATTTATGATCTCTGACATTAAAAACTACAGTTATTCTTCAAAATCTTATGAACCTGACATCTTACCTTGTCATCCCACAGAATTCAATATTAGATATGAAATGATGCCAACAAGAAACACTGAGAAATCTTTCTAGATTGCTATCATCTCCTGAAAATTATATGGAATTATTTGTATCACAGATACCATAAAACATGAAATTATTTAACTTATTAAAGTAACCTATATAAAGTAAGCAAGCAAACCAATCAGGAAGTTAATTTTTTGCTCTAGACAAATAAGAGAAGTTCCCTGTTACTGATAATAAATGCTATATCTAGTTTTTTAACAAAAGTTGCTTTAAACTACAATAAAATCAACAAAATTCCCCAAAATACCCTTGTCAGAATATTAACTCTTAAAGCAGATAAACATTTATCTTGGCTTTTTAGAATGTTACATATAACTTACATGCTATGTTTTAGATAACCAGAAAAATGAAGCAAAGGCTGCTTTAGGATATTAATAAGTAGTAATATTTCTGAACTCCCAGTCATCAGAAATTATGGTATCTTAGCATGAAGTTTCTAATCCTGAATTCAACAACCACAGATAAATCACCTGATTACCGATCACCCGTAATCAATACAAATTTATTAAGCATGTAATTCAAAAATCTTTATGATTCCATATGTTAAATGTAGAACAAAGAAAAGTAGGATGTATAATTCTTAAATTATTAGCGGGCCTTTTAGCTTATAGTGGCACACTTTAACTGAGCAAAATGCTCATTAAAAAAAAAAGTAAATAGAATAGTATGAGTTCTCTGAATTCCTTCTACTTAATTAGAAAGGAAATAACTCAAAAGTATGTCGAATGACAAAAGGTAGCTTTCTCAAAATCTCATATTCTTACCTTTGGGATTATTTGGGTCACGGTTCAAAATTGCATAACGAGGAAGTAAAATACCTTCGGCTTGAAGAATACTATATACTTCTCTCCTGAAGAAAAAGGAAAACATTTTTTTAAGTTTTATTGCTCTATTTGAAGAGTACATTATTACTATTGTATTAATTAAAAAGGCATGGGTATCCAGTCTTCTTATTTTTTAAATAAACAAATAAATCATTTAAAAATATTAAACATTTCTAAGGAAATATTCAGCCTCATTAGAGCAAAAATGTATGCACAATACTTTATGTGACATATTAAAACACTAATATTTCAAAGTGAGAATAAAAATGTATAAAAAGAAATGGTTAAATGCAAAGTTGTGATATGACATGACAGCATATTATCTATTAAAAACTTTATACTCGGGGTGCCTGGGTGGCTCAGTGGATTGGGCCGCTGCCTTCGGCTCGGGTCATGATCTCAGGGTCCTGGGATCGAGTCCCGCATCGGGCTCTCTGCTCAGCAGGGAGCCTGCTTCCTCCTCTCTCTCTCTCTGCCTGCCTCTCCGACTACTTGTGATTTCTCTCTGTCAAATAAATAAATAAAATCTTAAAAAAAAAAAACAAAACACTTTATACTCAAAGAATATTTAATGACATGGGAAAATGTTCATGGTATTGTAAAAGAAAAGTGACCCTCGTTGTGTAAAATGTGAGTGGATATATGTATTGCTTTCCACATGAAAAAATAGGATAGACGGTAGTAGGATTAAATGCCTTTCTTTCTGCTTTTATTTTCTAAATTTCTTAAAGTAAATATACATTTACATATTTATGTATATATTTATAACAAAGAAGTATGTATTAATATGTAAATCTAGGGAAAATGTTTTAAAATGTTAGATATTGTACTATTTGGAAGAACAAAAAAAAAAAACAAAACCAGAAAACTATAGGGCCTTAAACTTTATAATGCATTTTCACACATATAATCTCGTACAATAATCCTAACACAAAAGAAAAGTAAATGTTGGCGGAATTATATGGTAGCCATCAGAGTGAAACAGCACTCAAACAAAATAAATAAATATATTTGTATTCTACAGTTTTTCTTAGAAATCCATGCTTTTAGCCTGTAAAATGAATGCTAAGATGTATCATGAGATTGCACTATTCCATTAAAAAAAAAAGTCTAGTTCAATGAGTACAACCCTAATTTCATCTTTAGTCAAATGAGAGAGAAACTGTTCATAATTTCAAATTGAAACTAAATTTTCAATGGTTCGGTAGGCTCTGGAAATTAAACAAACCTAGTTTAAGTCCTTGTTCCACTATTGACTGAACTACTTGTGACTCTGGGCAAATTTATTCATCTCCCTGAGTCTCAAGTTTCTTCATCTATAAAACTAGGTATAATTTCCTATTTCTAAGTATTATTTAGAGGATACCACAAATTAATATATATGAAAACACCTGATGTCAGCTTACAGTAGGCATTAAATAAATGTTATTTTTCCTTCCCTTAATTCAGCCATCTCCATCACTCACCTATCTTGTATGAGATACTGCATATTCAAGTCATTGATTACAAATGGATTCCTGAGTTTTGCATAGGCAACTGCTTTGTCCAGTGGAAATCCTAAGAACACATATTATTAACATATTCCGTATAATCTCAAGATAAGTTGACATCTATAACTATATCAATTTGATTCTGTATCACTTCCCATAAAAGGTAAATTTAATTATGCATATAATTGCTTTCCATACAAAGCAAGGAAAAACACATAAAACTTGACATGTATTAATAATAAGTCTTATTTTTTCCTAGTTAATTTGATTGATAAGGCATAACAAGCAAGTGGCTATATAGCCAAATATAAAGCACTGACATGTTAGTCAATGCCTGATTATTCAAAGTCACCTAATAACAAGATTACTTCATGTACAAAAGAGAAATCTAAATATAATTAAGTGTATCACAATCACTTGGTGTTTAAAAGAAAACAAATATAACTTCTCACTTTAGTTTGATATCTATACATATAAATTGCCAATTCTTCAAAGAACTTATGCACCTTTAAAAATAGCAAAAACAAAAGTTAATTCACATACAATAGATATGCTCTAAATATAAAATTTATGCATAGAATCATACTTGCTGCTACTAGGTCACTGTTAAGATATTAGAAATTAACTCCCTAAAATTTCTAGACTTTGATAAAACTACTAATTACATGGAAAACAACTCAAATAGCAGATATAGTAAGAGGTCCAAAAAAAAATCTAAAGCATTTAATAATTATACTGCACTCTCTGTATTGACACTAAAAGTCTCCAATTTTATCCATCAATATATATTATTAAGAGATGTTGTGGCAGTATACCATAGAGTCTAATAAAACAGGGTTCAAAATCCTGGCTCCATCTTTCATTAGCTTTGTGATCCTGGGTAAGTTTATTTAACATCGCTAAGCCCCTGATTCTCAGCTGTAAATGGGTATTATACTAGTCTTATCTAGTAGAGTTTTTGAGGAACTCGATAAAGGAGTATATATCAAACAGTATAGTCCTTGACAGAGTAGGCGCCCAATAAATATTTAATATTCCTTAAGTGACAATATTTTAGTGAATATCTTATCTATGGAAAAGCGTAAAAATCAGTTAAGCATGCATAACTTTAGAATTTAACGTTGGGTACTACAGTATTACTGTGAAGACACTGTATTTTGTACTATTATCAGAACAGTTGGAGGGGAAGTAAGTACAAAGGCATACTGAAGTTAACAAAACTAAACAAACAACTATGGTCAGTTTAAAAAAGACATTCCTAAATTCCTCTTAGTTTTTAAAATTTAATGAAAGTACTCTATACCAAGAATGACTTCCACAAACTAAAAACCCTTCTCGTTTTGTAAAGACTCTGAGAAGAATTCATCACTTGTCATCAGGATATCTCAGTGTCTATGATTTAAAGCATCTTAACCGAATTCAGCATATAGGAACCGCTGTAACAGTTTTCTGGTTCTGTTACTGCTGTTAAAGAGGAACTTTTTCCTTACCAAGAGACAGCGTATGGGATATGACCTTAGATAGCAGCTAGTTTTTACAGACAAAAACAAATAGGAAAGGTAGGAAAATGGTAGGAAAAATCATGTGGTAGTAAGGGAAGACCACCTTACCCTGAAGGATAAGCCAATTTTAAAATTCTCTGAAGTAAAGGACTTCAATTTATAAAGACCAGGGCCTTGGCTTATCTATAGGATATAGGAGCACAAAAAATCTCAACCCTGTTCCATCTCCTTCTTGCTGAAGGAGAAATTTCTTGAACACCCAACTAAAGTAAAACTTTAACATAACTGGAGATTACGTGTTTTGGTAACAAGGTGATTTAATATGAATACATTTATAACTGAGCATGCATCTTTTAAATTATAGTTCTTAGAAATTCACTTAATTCACAGATTCTTGGGTCACAAATTTTCAAATATTCACTAATAATTTTGATTTGTGGGTTTTACTATGAAGGCATAATTTACCATCAAGTAATACTTAAGTTTAATTAATACTTCTGTTTGATTTATAGAAGAAACCAAGTAAAATGGAAAATTCAAATATTAAGCTCTTTAGAAATAAAATATGAATATGTATATGTGGAAAGATAGATCATTTTCTGTATGGCAAAAGCATATGGCTAAAAATATCCAATAATCCGAGAATTTATTCTAAGTAACTTAGAGTAGCTCCAACAAAGATATGCATTAGAAGAGTTCATAACAACCATATTTCTAATAGTGAAAACTGGAGACTAACTGTTAGGATAATAGTTAACTATGTCATAGGACAATCTCATGATGACACCCTATGATGTCGTTAAAAATTAGGTCTTTGGGGCGCCTGGGTGGTTCAGTGGGTTAAAGCCTCTGCCTTCGGCTCAGGTCATGATCCCAGAGTCCTGGGACCGAGCCCCGCATCAGGCTCTCTGCTCCGCAGGGAACCTGCTCCCTCCTTTCTCTCTCTCTGCCTGCCTCTCTGCCTACTTGTGATCCTTGTCTGTCAAATAAATAAATAAAATCTTAAAAAAAAAATTAGGTCTTTGAAGAATGTAATAGAGGCGAAAAAAACAAACTCCTTGATATAACTAATGAAAAACTTAAATATAAAATTACATATACACAGCCACAGTAAATTTGTTTAGAAAAATGCACAGAGAAAAAAATGCCTGAAAAGAAATACATAAAAATGTTAACATCACTGATCTGTGAGATGGATGAATTTAATTTTATTCTCCTGTTTTATCTAATATTCTACAATTAATATGTATTAGGTTTATTATAAGACGATAAAGGGAGTTCCCACCCCATTCTTTAATACCTTTAGAATGGAACGAAATAAGACAATCACATAAAGGCCAGTTTTCTACTGGTTCATTCAAAATAACATCTTCTTCAAATACTACTACTGTGATATATTTAAATAAGGAGATCCGTTCAAGAATTTCCTTCATTGGTTTGGATTTGGATTTCTTTGCCATGGAACATATTCCAACCACAATCTGTCTTTCTGGTGGCTAAAACAGAAAGAAAACAACAACAAAAAATCAAGTTGATTTAATACAAACTCCAAAGTAGAGCTATATTAAATCTTTTTCAGAAGTAGATATAGGATGTAATCAATATAAATGATACATTAACCAAAAAGGGCATTTTTTAAATTACATTTTTGTTACAATAAATAACAAATAATAAATAATAATACAAAAGTCTGAAAAACTTTCACTTTCAGGACATTGTTACTATTTTTGTTCTGATTTTAAACTTAAAAAATACTCCTTCCTTAACTATCTCTAGTATTTATTTACCTTTGCCACAATAGGAAGGGAAAAATGAGGGTCAAAACCTATCCAATCCAAGTAAAAAGACCAATGAGAGTGGGATAAAACATTCTTTTGCCTAAAATAAGATATTCTGACTACAAAGCTGTATTATATAGTATTAAACTGTTTTTGTAGTTTGAGCTTGAATAGGAGTTGGTCAACAACAACTTGGAAGAAAATTTTGGAGAAAGCCAAACTGCTAACAGAGGTGTCAATGTTCTTTGAACTCCAATCTACATACTAAATATTCCTATTTAATGGTATTGCTCATCTCCTAATGCCCTTGCTACAGCTCAAAGGCCACGACTCGTCCTAAAACTAAAAAAATTAAAAAACCAAGATACAGAAATACTTTTAAGTAACTCAGAGGTTTACAAAATGACTCAAGATTCATTCTGAGATCTTTGCATTCAAGTAATGAAGAGTTTTATCAAATAAATAAAGCTGTGCCCAGTTTGTTTGTTTGTTTTAGTTTTCCCTCTTCCATATTTTATGATTCACATAATATTGTAATCTGAGCTCGAAAGTGTTTTACTAGTCTTTCTCTTATTGTAAATCTAAAAATAAAATTGGGTAACATCAGATTTAAATTACTATTCTTCTTATGTCTAAAATTAGATTTCTTCATTCCCTCTTCTAACTCATGAAATTTAGAGATTAAACTGGTATTGAACTTGACTGTAAAGCCTAATCTCCCTGGGATCTGCGGTTTTTCCCCCTTGATCATCCACTTTTATGTACCGTTATTCAATTCTTTCCTGATTAAAAGCCTCTATATAGCTTATGATGTTCCTAATGAATAATTCCCCACCAACAAAATATATTTGCAAATGATATATCCACTAAGGGGTCAATTTTTATTAATTTTTATTTTTTTAAGGGGTCAATTTTTAAAATATATGAAGAACTCATACAACTCAATACCAAAAAAATACAATAATGCAATTAAAAAATGGAGAGAGGACCTTAACAGACAGTTCTCCCAGGAAGACATACAGATGGGAAAAAGATTCATGAAAAGACGCTCAAAATCACTAATCATCAGGAAAATGCAAATCAAAACCACAATGAGATATCTATCAGCTCACACCAGTAAGAATGGCTAGTATCAAAAAGACAAAAAATAGCAAGCGCTATCCTGTATTGTTGCTGGGAATGTAAAATGGTATGGCCACTGTGGAAGATAGTATGGAGGTCCCTGTTATTATTATATAATTAATAGCAAGCGCTATCCTGTATTGTTGCTGGGAATGTAAAATGGTATGGCCACTGTGGAAGATAGTATGGAGGTCCCTGTTATTATTATATAATTAATATTAATTTAATAATTAATAGTGATAGTATATAATTAATCATTATTGGTTAAATAAATACTTGATTAAATTAATACTTTATTAATTGACTTAATTAATTAATTAAAATGCCATGTGACCCATTAATTCTACTTCTGGGTATTACCAAGAAAACAAAAACACTAATTCAAAAAGATATGCTGACTACATCCTTATTCACAAAAGCCAAGATATGGAAGCAATCTAAGTGTCCCTCAATAAATGAATGGATAAGGAAGGTGCAGTATATATATTAGTCAGCCATAAAAAAGAAAAAATTCTTGTTACTCACAACATGGATGGACCTACAGGGTATTGTGCTAAGTGAAATAAGTCAGTCAGAATGACAAATACACTATGATTTCACTTAACATGTGAAATCTAAAAACCAAAACAAAACAACATCAACAAAAAGCAAATAGACTCAAATACAGAAAACAGACTGGTGGCTGCCAGAGGGAAGGGGGGAGGTGGGATGGATAAAAATGGCGAAGGGGATTAAGAGGTACAGACTTTTAGTTATAAAATCGTGGAGATGAAAAATATAGCAGAAGGAATACAGTCAATAAGAGTAACTTTGTATGGTGCCAGATGATGACTATATTTATCATGATGAGCATTTCATAATGTATATAATTGCAGAATCACCATGTTGTACACATGAAACTATTATGTCGATTATACTTCAGTAAAAAAAGCACTCAACCTAACATTCCCTATTGTTCTATAATTTATAAAAAGGCTACTAAGTTAAATTTTATTTATTACAGATCTATTTAGTATCTATCCATTAGTTAAAATGATCTAGAAACTTCCAAGTTAAAATGCACAAATAAACTTGCATTATTAAGGCAAAATTATAGGATTTTATTAGGTAGAACCTTGGAAGCATGAAAATAACTTTAAAACATATCTTATTTATTTATTTATTTATTTATTTATTTAGAGAGATCACAAGTAGGCAGAGAGGCAGGCAGAGAGAAAGGGGGAAACAGGCTCCCCGCTGAGCAGAGAGCCCAATGTAGGGCTCGATCCCAGGATCCTGAGACCATGACCTGAGCCAAAGGCAGAGGCTTAACCCACTGAGCTACCAAGGCGCCCCAGATCTTAGTTATTTTGATAGATTTAATGTCTAAAATGAAATCCATACCTTTATTTTATTTTTCTGAAATTCTTTTCTTTAATCTTAAAAATAGGAGAATGATCTGGAACCAATTATTTTATCAAACTGCAGGCCAAATGAACCAAATCAAGTTTCTCAAAAGTGTCAACTATGCAACAGAAATTTGAACTCAATTTAATTAGTACCAATAGTCTAAGAATTACACTAAATGCTAAAGTTAGATAAGCAGAAACTACCTATCCTCAAAGTGCTATGAATCGAACAGATCACAGTAATAATGTAGTACTTCATGCTATGTGCAATACAAGTATATGTGTCAAGGTACAGAAATAGTACTGTGAGGGCACCCAGGTGGCTCAGTTGGTTAAGCATCTGCCTTTGGCTCGAATCATAATCCCAGAGGGTCCGAGAATAGATCGCCATGTCAAGCTCAGCAAGTCTGCTTCTCCCTCTCCCTCCACCCCTCCCCCTGCTTGTGTGTGCTCTCTCTCTCAAGTAAATAAAATCTTAAAAAAAAATAATAACACAATGGAATACTATGCAGCCATCAAAAGAAACGAAATCTTGCCATTTGCGAAAACGTGGATGGAACTAGAGCGTATCATGCTTAGCGAAATAAGTGAAGCGGAGAAAGACAACTGTCATATGATCTCCCTGATATGAGGAAGTGATGATGCAACATGGGGGGTTAAGTGGGTAGGAGAAGAATCAATGAAACAAGATGGGATTGGGAGGGAGACAAACCATAAGTGACTCTTAATCTCACAAAACAAAATGAGGGTTGCTGGGGGGAGGGGGGTTGGAAGAAGGGGGTGGGATTATGGACATTGGGGAGAGTATGTGCTTTGGTGAGTGCTGTGAAGTGTGTAAACCAGGCGATTCACAGACCTGTACCCCTGGGGATAAAAATATATTATATGTTTATAAAAAGTTAAAAAAATAATAATAATAAAATCTTTAAAAAAATAAAAAGTACTGAGGAAGAAGTATTCAAATCTACAAGGAGAAGGGGAAGAATGTATAGGGAATATGAGCAAGGTTTTGAAGAATGAAAAACAATTCATAAGGTACCCGTCAGAAAAGGGCATTTCAGGGGCAGCTGGGTGGCTCAGTGGATTGGGCCTCTGCCTTTGGCTTGGGGTCATGATCTCAAGGTCCTGGGATCGAGCCCCACATTGGGCTCTCTGCTCGGTGGGGAGCCTGCTTCCCCCTTTCTCTGCCTGCCTCTCTGCCTGCTTGTGATCTCTCTGTCAAATAAATAAAATCTAAAAAAGGGGGGGGGGCATTTCACAGAGATGAAGAAATACATACAAGAGCGGAGGCATAGTACAACATTGAATAATACGTGAAAAAAAATTTGATATTGTCTAAACATAAAAGGGAGAAGGGAGGAGAGACGAGCACAGTTCTAGATATTTGTAAGAAATGGACTTGAGCTGTCAGTGATGTTCACAGATGAACTCAGAAGAACTCAGGCGAAAAGGGGTAGGCTAGCAGAGGCTGAGTCAATAGTACTTTCTAGCTTAAGGCAGACAGAAAAAAATATGTTTTATTCATTGGATTTCTGCATAACAACTTTAGGTGACGAAATATTTTGCTGGTAAGGGAAGCCTGAAAATCGTTTTTTTCTGGGGTAAGATGGGGGTGGAATAGGTTTTAAGTGAATGACAGTCTCATTGGCATTTCAGATGTGTTACAACACTGTGAAAATGGTTGATGAAAATGGATGTTAAGAATCATCCAATAGCTATTTTTGTCTTTTGGGTTTTCTTCTACTCTTACAAAGTATAACGGGTTTTGATTTGAAAACAAAATTATGAGGGCGCCTGCATGGTGCAGTTGGTTAAGAGACATACTCCTAGTTTCAGTCAGAGTTCTGAGATCAAGCCATGTTTTGGTCTCTGCGCTCAGCATGGAGTCTGCTTGGGCCTCTCCTCACTCTCCTTCTGTCCCTCCCCACCACTCTCTCTCTCTGTCTCTCAAATAAATAAATAAATCTTTAAAAAAAATTATCTTTTCAACTGGAAATATAAGAAAAAACAAACGTAAGGTTGTATCTTAAATCAGTTTTCACAGTAAAGCAATCTACTTCTAAAGGGAAAACAAGTAAGAAAAATGTTGAGCTCTCACCATAGCACATCACCCAACCACTCCATCCCCTCATCCCTCCTACTCCCCTCCACTCCAACAGTCCTCAGTTTGTTTCCTGAAATTAAGAGTCTCTTATGGTTTGTCTCCCTCTCTGGTTTCAACTTATTTCATTTTTCCCTGCCTTCCCCTATGATCCTCTCTGTCTTGCTTCTCGAATTCCTCATATCAATGAGATCATATGAAAATTGTCTTTCTCTGGCTGACTTATTTTGCTTAGCATAATCCCCTGTAGTTTCATCCATGTCATTGCAAATGGCAAGATTTTGTTTTTTATGGCTCTATAGCATTCAACTGTGCTATGGTGACCACTGTGAATTGTGTAAGACTGATGAATCACAAACATGTACCCCTGAAACAGACAATACATTATATGTTTAAAAAATAAAATAAAATGGCAAAAAAAAGAAAAATGTTGAGCTGATGTAACTATAGTAAAATGAACATAATAAATATGTGTTATTCCCAAAGATTTGGTACAGCTATACATCCTCGTAGATAGATCAAAAAGAAAACAAGACTCATGTTCCTATACACCTCTCTGGATACTTGATGTAGCCTCTCCATCTAGTCACACAGTTACAGACTCCTGAATAGTTAATATATAAGGCTATCTTTGGGTCAACCACGACTTTTACTGACAACATGGCAAACTTAAAGAAGCTGGCTAAGTCAGTACTTTTAAAATTATCTCCTTCAACTTATTTCTTTATCTTCATGTACTTTTTAGGTACTTCTGTATACAAGAAACCCTTTTGGTTTATGGCCCTGATTATTTTCTCCTTGCCATGTTTTCAACTCAATCCTGTGTTACGCTAGGCAGATCAGTGAACATATCATGAAAGACATTAAAGTTAGCATCATTAAGCAACTTAGAAATCTGACCCCTAATGGATTTCTTGCCATACCACAGATTCAATAATGTTACTAGTGAAACACAATGTGCTTTTTCAGTGCAGAAGATTTCCAACAAATTTCTATGTGCAAAAATGTCTTCACAATTTAGATACTATTAATTCACCCTGACACTGATTAGCAAGAAGCCTATATTGTACTGGTCTTCTCTCTCCAAAAAAACAACTTACAGACTCATCTTCTTCCTCCTCATCTTCATCTGCATGGTGGAAGAAATGTCGGTAATTTCCTGAGTTTATTTCTGTATCTTCAGGCCCAACAAAGAATCTGGGGGCCTCACTCATTTTTATTTCATTTGATACAGATATAAAGCACTATACTAAAACTGATTCTAAATAAACCATTCTCTCTATACTAGCAGACAGAGCTCTGCCGCAGCTTGTTTCTGCTTATACAATCACTTGGAATTGTGATGACAGTTAGTTGGCAAATGCTCTTCTGTTCTCAGATATCATTGCTTCATTGTTGATGAAGTTTAAAAGACAAAGAGTGAGGTTATTGCTTCAGTGAGTTGATGCAGTAATCTTTCTACCTAAAATGCAATAAAAGAAATTAATTTTGGAGACTGTACTTCAAAAATATTTATTTAAATGACACTTGTAAAATCTTGATCAGTAACTTGATGCATACCTTCAAATGAAATGACATTTGCTTCCATAAAATATAAAAAATTAAGCTCTAATCTTCAATAACCTACATTTCAGCAATTTGACAAACTGATTCAAAATAAAAGCATAGTAACAAAATAACAAAGTAACAATAACAAAAATACACACTAAATTCTTCAAGTCCAAAAATATCTAACAAATGAGAAAATTATTCAAATTATAACAAAATTCCATTAAAAGCTAAATACCTCTGCAATGCACTTAAGAATACCTGAATAGAATGAAAAAAAAAAAAAACCCATAAAGTGTAATGTGGGTTTAAAACCCACTGGCATCTATAAATCAATCTGAAATTTGATTAAACCAATTTTTAAAAGACTAACTAGAAAGTTCAGGAAACAAAACTGTTTCACATTCTAATCTCAAAAAAAAAATCAACAAAATAAAATTAGAATAAAAACAAGATTTCATTATAACAGCAGATCTTAAACTTTTAAAAGTCAGAAATTCCTTGGCTAGCCTAATAAAATCTATAGATCTTCTCCTCAGAAAAACATGTACATGAGTAATAAATTCTGCAAACAATTTTATATGACTGACATCCAAGCTTTTCTATATAAACTGATGCCTATGAACATCAGTTTAAGAACTCTCATATAACAGTGATATCTCAAAACATCTTTACCAAAGCTGTTTGTATTACTGTTCCCTTAGTCATATTAAAACTAATAACCTACCAAGATGAAACGATATATCAAATAATTCATTTGCTTATTGGTAATATAGTAGATTATTTGATCAAATATTCTTAGAAGCTGGATTATATGTTAGAACCACAAAGACTACCCCCAAAACTCTTTTTCCTAAAGATCTAATTCTAGTTTAATTGGTGACTCCCTATTAAATATTAAAACCCTAGCGTACCTAGCCAGGCTTCACTTTATGAAACTTTAAATTAAAATTTCACAGTGTTACAAAATTTGAAACAGTTGGTGATTAAAAAATTAAAGTAAAATACTTGCTCATGAATACCAAATACTGCTCAACTCTGATTTTTATATTGGAAACTACCATGCTAGTAAGTATCCACACTCAAAGAAGTGGTTCTCAAACTTCACATATCAGAATCACCAGAGGGCTTGTTAAAATATTAAACTAAAAAAAAAGTCTCAAAGTAGGACCCAATACTCTAAAAATTCCAACGTGATGCTCATGCTGCTGGCCTGGAAATCACACATTGGGACGCACTGCTCTAGACTTTGACAAAATTGGGTAGATAGCTTTTGCTGATAACTGTCCTTAACTTAGTTAAGTTGTTAACTTAGTTAAGTTGTCCTTAGTTCTGTGTCCTTAACTAAGTTACTGAAACTCCAGCCACCATCTGTAAAATGGGATAAATCTCATTAATTATTATGCAAATTAAATGAAAATGAAGATACAATGGCAATTAGCACAAGGTAAGCATTTAGTAAATGTTAGCTATTTATTTATCTTGCGGGCTCTTATAATTAAGACCTAGATTCCTGACCTATTGGCTCAGAACAAATACAAACAATTCAGTTTAGAAGGTACCTACTTAGCACCCACGTAATGAAGCCACAGAAACTCCTTTTTGCTGCTGCGGCTGACACTGGAGACTTCATGACATGTTTTCCAGTCTTACCACACTGCTTGAGACTATCACGAACACTACTGCCTGAAAAAAAACACTCCTCTCTTTAACAGATCTACCACGGTCAAAGCTGCTTAATTCTTAAAATGATACCACTGATCAAGCCTCAGTAATACCTAGTATTCATAAACCCACCTTTCTTGAAAAGCCTGATTTTCCTGAAACCCTAAAAGCAGTTTCCAATGCAAGTACTGTTGTAAATGGTAGCTCCAGTTCCAAGGCGCTATTACTGCAGCTACATAATAGGCTATTAAATAGGCTTCTGCATGCTGGCAAAGGCAGCCAAGCATCAGTTAGAAGTGTATACAAAAAAGCCCATGCCAAGTTTCACAAAACCCTCACATTGATTTTTTTTTCCTTCTTCAAACATTCATACACTATCTTTTTGCTGAGCCTGTCTGTCCTTCTACTTATAATTCACTATTGCCCTTGAAAGTTCCAATTCCTCCTTGAATAAACAACTGCAAAGTCTTCAACAAACACCTTTCTGACAACTGTCATGCTTCTGACAACCCATAAATACACATCAGCATCTTTCCCATCTTTCATGATCCACAGCATTTGAGATGTATCTCCCCAATTACCTGTTTCCATTAGAGTTAAGGTTTTTCCTCCACAAATTTTTATTGTGAAAGATTTGAAATATTCGGAAAAGTTGAGAGAATGATTCACTACACACTTACATTCATATACTTACCACTAGATTCCAACAATTGCTAACATTTCACCATATTTACTTTCTATTTATATACACATATACTTGCTCTATCATTTGAAAGTTATAGACATCAATTTACTTCATTTCTATATACTTCAGTATGCATCTCCTAAAAATAAGGACATCCTTCTATATAACCAATTATCATTTCCACTTAGGAAATTAGTAGTTCCCTAATACTATGTATACGTAGCTGTGCCGGTGCTTTTAGAGAACAAGGACCTTATCTGTATATTCCTAGTACTTAACTGGTGCAGAGCACTTATGTGGGTGATCAATAAACGTCCCACCAACTGTTAAGTGTAATAACCTCACCACAACCACCACAAAAGTCATACAAGTTTAAAACCTAAAACAGCAAGATCTGACCATGCAACTCTGAAGGTTCTGCACATTAGCTTCGTCGTCTGCTTTCAAAAAAAACCCATGCTGCAGTTAGTCTTTTGGTTTCTGAACTATTTATTTCTGCCTCACAATATGGAAGCTGCATGAGGACAGAGATCATTTCATAAGACACATAAATAGGCATACTGAATTCTTTTTTTTTTTTAATGAAAACTTTCTTCTTTTTTTTAATGAATACTTTCAACCACTGAAAATATTAGTGAAGAAACTGGAAGCAAAGAAGCATAATGGTAAGACAAGAGTAAGATAGGGGTGTCTGGGAGGCTCAGTGGGTTGTGGCCTCTGCCTTTGGCTTGGGTCATGGTCCCAGGGTCCTGGGACCGAGCCCCCCACATGGGGCTCTCTGCTCTGCGGGGAGCCTGCTTCCTCCTCTCTCTCTGCCTGCTTCGCTGCCTACTTGTGATCTCCGTCTGTCAGATAAATAAATAAAATCTTCCCCCCCCAAAATAAAAAGTAGTATAATTAAGAATACAGATTATGGAGTCTAATAAATGTGGTTTCTAATACACATTTAATAATAAGCGTAAATGTTTACTAGTAACAAAAGTGGTTTTAGTTAGGACAAGTTAAGTGGCCTCTCTCAGTCTCAGAACCTAGCTCAGTAAAGTGAAAATAATACTGTAATATAACTCATGGGATTGTTGAGAGAAGTATATGAGAAAATACGTAAAGCACTTGGCACAATTAAGAATTCAGTTACTGGGGCGCATGGGTGGTTCACTGGGTTAGAGCCTCTGCCCTCGGCTCAGGTCATGATCCCAGCCCTGAGTCCCGTGCGACGAGCTCTCTGCTCGGCAGGGAGCCTGCTTCCCCTCTCTCTCTCCCTCCCTCTCTCTGCCTGCCTCTCTGCCTACTTGTGATCTCTGTCAAATAAGTAAATAAAATCTAAAGAAAAGAAAAAAAAAAAATTCAGTTACTGGCAACCGCCTGAAACAAAAACTGTATTTTTCACTGAAGTCTTTTCAATAGCAAAACAATACCCTATCCCAGGCTAGGGCAAAAAGATGCTGGGTACTAAAGCCAGCCACGCTTCCTCCTACTTCCCCCATCTAAGGCTTCCAGCACACTGAAGCAAAACAAGGATCACCCACAGGAATCCAAAGGTCGCCAACTCCCAGAAGTCGTCCAGAACCGAGTCCATGCGATCCTGAGGTCCCCACCCTCGGTCCTTCTCCCTCGAAGCGCGCGAGGTGCAGCCCACTCGAACTGATCAGGTGAGGCGGTGACCTGCCGTCTCCGTTTTTACTCTGGAAAAGCTGCAACGCAAGGGCCTTTCGGTTCTTCCGAAGTGGGGGGGGGGGTGAGGGGGGGCAGGCGGCGAGGAGAAGAGGGGTCAAGACTGAGGGAGGGAAATCAAAACAGCCGTCGCTACCCTCCCCACACCTCAGTCCCCAGACTCGAGGCTGCCTACTCTGGAGGAGCGAGCCCTCCGCCTGGAGTACCAGCCACGGACGCTCGGCAGTTTCCTTCGGTTTCTTCTGAAAGGTCTGGTCTCCCCAGCCCAAGGAATACAGAAGCGAGGCAACCGCGGAAGAGAAGAAAATGAGACGCGAAAAAGACCCTCGGGGCTGGAGGGTCACGCCTCCGCGCCCACGCCGCCTTTCGCCCTGGCACACGCCCCTGGGAAGAGCGCGTGTCTAAGCTCCGCAAAGCGCAGAAGACAAAGCAACTAACTGCCCAGCAGCGGCCTCGGGTGACCGAGCTCGGCACCTCGGTTCTCCTCAGGGCTGAGTCCTCACCTGCTACCGCTGCAGCAGCCACGCAAGCTGCAGAAGAGAGCCGCGCCCTTCCCAGCTTTCGGCTTCCCCTTTAATCCCAGAGACAGAAGGCAAGCGGTCCGCGAAAGACTCCAGCTGTTAGCTTGGACGCAGGTCTTTCACTCCAGTAGCAGCTGTAGGGCCACACAGAGGTACTGCAAGGCACTACACCACCTCCCTTATCTCGGTGGGTCACGCCTCTCCCCGCCCGCCTCGGGTCTCACACAGAAACCTCACCGGGCGGAACGCTTTCCGGCAAGTGCCAAACGGCCTGCCCGGCCCCCATAAGCACACACCCCCCCCCAAAAGGCACGGTAGTTCCGTTTCCGGCAGCACCAGATAAGTCGCGAGAGGAAGCTTAAATCCTGTCGTTTGTGTGTAGGACCACTTTCGGTGAGTGGTCGTTCCGGTATGCTTTGTTAGAGGTATTGTTTGTTTTTTTTTTTTTAAGTGCGGCATCCCCTGACAGTAATTTCGAAACCACTTGCATCGACTAGTTTAAGGACGGGTTTAATTGACCGCGGAGATTGCGCAGGCGCTCTTGAGGAGAGAGGGCCTTGCTTGGGCGTTGCGGTGTCCCGCGCCAGCTGACTTGAAAAGGGGCGAGTTCTGGAGTTGGGCGTGGGGTGGTGCTTCGTCTGTGGGACCGAGGTTTGCTTCAGATCGTTTGGCTGGTCAGGCCAAGTGTAGCTGGACCTTGCCCTTAAGAATTGATGAACGAGTCGTTCAGACTCGCTGGACATGCTCTCCTCTCCGATAGTCAAAGGAGCGTCCGAGACCGCGAGCTGGTTGACCTGCCGCAGTTGGCGGACTCCGGAGAATTCTCCCCACTTGCCTTGACCGTCGTTGTCGATTGATCTGGGATATTGCCCTCGTGCCCCCCCAAATTAAAATTTCCTTTAGCGGGGGAAAATCGCCGAGTTCGGGGGAGAATCTAGTCCGGTAGTGTAGTTTAAAAGGAAAAGAACACTACCTCCGTGTGAGTTCTCCTCAAATGAGCGTTTCTGGGCCAAAGTAGAGAAATAGTGTTCCAAAATGGAAATTCGTGTATCCCACGTGACTTTTGTGGGTCTGCTTCTGGAAGGGAGGGCATGTTGGTTCAACGAACTTGTAGGTTGAAGCGAAGCCGATTACAAGTGTTCCGGTGTCATCAGTTTTCCCATTCTTAGACCTGACCCCCAAAAATCGTGTTCCTCTTTTTCTCAAAGATTACACTAAATCAGAAGTAAAAACTCTGATCACAAGTCAGTATGTTGAATATGTTGAAATACTGCAAAATTTAAGTTTTTAAGCTGGAACACATGCATGTGACAACTCTTTGGAGACTTAAGTCGTTGCCCTTGATGGGTTTTGTCCAGTTCTTACTTAAAGTGATACTTAACTGCCTTAGTTTTTGCATACGCAAGATAAAAACCAAAGGAATTAAGTAACAAATATTTACGCAACTACTTACTGATTTTATTTGACGTTGTCTTAGGGACCTAGCGTTAAAGCTTAATCAGATTTGACCCTGACAGTTCCTCTTGCAAAATCAGAACTTGTAATCAGCCACCTTCACCTCCTCTTATCATCCCTACATATTTTAATACACAAGTACTTATTTAACACAAATTCTTAAAAATAAGGGCTATTTAAAGAAGGCTTAATATTTATTTTTATAACTTAAACCACTAATTCTCCCTTGTAAATGATACTTTTGTTTAATATTTGGATATGGGAAACTACTTCATTTATGTTTGTTCTACTCCTACAACTTAAAGCCTGTATTATTTCTGTATATTAATGCCAAATATTAGCAGCAAACTTTAACCTATTTAGATGATTTTCATTTTTGTGAACTGATTTTTCTTATGTATTTAAGCTTGTGAACCACATTAGACTATAATCATTACAAAGTGTGCAACTCTTCAGTCTTCTGGCTTTCCTTGTTAGCATTAAAACATAAACGTTACCATAAAACATTAATCACCATTAGTGAAAACGAGATTTTAAAATCTTTTTCCTTGTAGATAGAGGTTTTGAGAAAAGAGTTTTCTATTATTTTGAACAGTTTGATATGAATGATAATAAATACTCTAACAATAATTATATGTTGAATTACCATTTGCCAAGGGACTTTGCAAATGCTTAATCTCACTGATCCTGATATTTATGAAAAAGGAAGAATAAGTATTATTTTCTTTTTTCATATGTGATTACTGAAGCTTAGGTAGCTCATACACCACAAATTTTGACTCCTGAAAGCCATGACTTCGTAGACACACCCTACTTATATTGCCATATATATGTAAGAGAAGTAGTGTTTTCCTAAGTGCAATAACAATTACATTTGGAACATGTGCTCTTTTTTTTTTAATTCACTGCTATCTTTCCTATGAGGAGTGGCAAATAATTCTTAGCTCATTCACAAATACGTGAATGTCTACTGTGTCCCAAACTATGTGAAATGATATAAACATTAAAAATTAATAAGACATTATGGTGAGTGCTGTGAAGTGTGTAAACCTGGTGATTCACAGACCTGTACCCCTGGGGATAAAAATATACTCTATGTTTATGAAAAATAAAAAATTTTTAAAAAGTGAATAAGACTTTCTGAATTATTAATTACAAAATAATTTTACAACTTCACTAGAAGAGGCCTGAACCAAGTATTATGAAATCTGAGATCGACAGTAATGATGTTATTAGCATAGCAGGGAGAAAAAAGCCAACAAAATTTGAAACAACAGAAAACAAGGCTCAGATGTCAGTGCCCCCACTCACTGTGTTGCTTTGAGCAAATTGGATACTCTCTCTGAAACTCTATTTTCTTACCTATAAAGTGGATATACAGCTAGTGCCTACTTCATAGGATGTAGTGAGGATCATCACAGTAAAGCATTGTATAAATGTTTTGCAATTCTTAAAAATTGCCTTTGCAGTTAATTAAAAATTTTCCTTTTTTTAAATATTTTATTTATTTATTTGACAGAGAGAGAGGGGGAAGCAGGCTCCCCACTGAGCAGAGAGCCTGATGTGGGCCTTGATCCCAGGACCCTGAGATCATGACCTGAGCCGAAGGCAGAGGCTTAACCCACTGAGCCATCCAGGCGCCCAAAAATTCTCCTTTAATTAAAAAAAATTATTCCTTGCCCCCGTAGTTTTGGCTTTTTCAGATGTCATTTAAATAATAGCATATAGTATGGAGCCTTTTGTGTCTGACTTTTTAGCATAAAAACATTATGGTTTTTAGATTTATCCCTATTAAGTATCTTTTTAGTTCGCTCATTATCAGTGCTGAGTAGTATTTCACCATATGGATCTACCATGATTTATTTATCCACTCACCAGTTGCTGAACATTTGGTTTGTCTTCAGATTTCAGCGGTTAGGAATAAAGCTTCTAGAAACAGTCCCATACACATTTGTATGGATATATACTTTAATTTCTCTTGAGTTAAAACTGTTTTCCAGCATGTTTGTAACATTTTGTATTCTCACCAGCGATTTCTGTATCCTTGGTAGTACTTAGTATTGTTAGTTTTTTTCCTTTTCTTTTCTTTTTTGGCCTTTTTGATAGATGTATAGCAGTATTTTAACACTATTTGTTTTTTTAAATGTCTAATTGTGTTGAGCATATTTTATTTTCATGTGTTTATTCGCAAGTCATATTTTCTTTGATGAAAGGTCTGTTCAAATCTTTTGCCCATTTTCTAAGTTGGATTGTTTGTACCTTATTGAGATTTAAGAATTCTTTACAAATTCTTTGCCATGATGAGAATGGAGCTAGAGATTTAAACAAGGCAAAATAAGTCAGAGACAAATACCATATTTCACTTATATGTGGAATCTAAGAAACAAAATAGATGAACATAGGGAAAGAAAAAAAAGAGAGAGAAGCAAACCATAAGAGACTCTTTAACTATAAAGAACAAACTGAGAGTTGATGGAGGGAGGAGGGTAGGTATTAAGGAGGGCACTTGTGATGAGCACTGGGTGTTCTATGTAGTGATGAACTACTAAATTCTACACCTGAAACCAAATTTACCATATATGCTAACTAACTAGAATTTAAATGAAAACTTGAAAGAAATAAGAGTTATTTATAAGTTCTGAATACAAGTTTTTTATTATATTTGTATACTGCAAATATTTTCTCCCAGCTGTTATTATTCTTTTCACTTTCTTAACATTGCCTTTAAAAGAACAAAAGTTTTTTGGGGCGCCTGGGTGGTGCAGTTAATTAAGCATCTGACTCTTGATTTCAGCTCTGGTCATGATCTCAGAGTCATGAGATCAAGCCCCTGCAATGAGCTTCGTGCTGAGGTGGTTTCTGCTTGAGATTCTCTCCCTCTGCCCCTTCCCCCCTGCTCCTGCTCAACTTCTCTCTCCTCTCGCTCTCTTGCTCTCTCTCTCTCTTTCTCACAAATAAATAAATAAATCTTTAAAAAAAATAAAAGAACAAAAGGTTTTTGGTTTTTTATTTAGCTTTGTATTCCCATAACCTAGTGCATATAAGGATTTAAGGACTTGGTAAATGAATAAACAAATAAAAAGTTACGTGGATGAAAGGCCTGACAACTGCAGTAGTGAGTAAAACATAGGAAGTTCTTCAGTGGTACAAAGGTCAGGAGAGGTTGAGATCGCTTCAGATTCAGACATCATGAAAGGCTTGCTTCAGTGAGGTGCTAAGAGATTTATTTTGAAAAATGGTTAAGACTTAATCAGGTAGGGGCACCTATGTGGCTCAGTTAGTTAAGCATCTGCCCTGGACTCAGGTCATGATAGCTGAGTTCTGGAATCAAGCCCAAGCTGGGCTTCCTGCTCAGTGGGAATTCTGCTTTTTTCTCTCTCTCTAATAAATAAAATCTTAGGAAAAAAAAAAAAGATTTACTCAGATAAAATTGGAAGGATAAACCATTCACGGGGAAATGGTGACATAAACCAAGGTACAGAGAGTGGTTGGGATGTGGGCAAAGGTATATAAAGAAGGCGAGAGGAGAAACTGTGAGCTTGTATTGTGCCAGGTTGTAGATGCTTGGCTAAATAGTTCAGACTTTGTCAGTAAGCAGTGGAGATGGCC
Organism: Mustela nivalis; assembly: GCF_964662115.1. Lineage (NCBI taxonomy): Eukaryota > Metazoa > Chordata > Mammalia > Carnivora > Mustelidae > Mustela > Mustela nivalis. The sequence goes on from NC_139022.1 coordinate 56,482,778, forward strand.
AAGGGCAGTCTCTAATAGTGTCTACTCTGTCTAATAATTCATTTGGAAGATAAAAATATGCTTAGGACAATGAATAGTTTTTAAGTTTCAAGGTAACTGTCAAATAATCACCCCTTTAGTGTTCTGTTCTTTACTAAGACAGCCAACCCTTATATAACACACTTTTGAAATACAAAAATATGTGGAAATTTTCTGATTTTTATGTCTTCCACTATTAGAAGAGTCCACTCTACCTTAATGTTGACAACAAACAAACAAACAACAAAGCCAAAAACCTCAGAGAACTCAGTTTTCAAGATTTTGTTTATTGATTTCTTCTATTCCTTGAACTTTTGTACTATGTACTTGCTCTGAGGAGCAAAAGTTCTATGTTGATGTATTTTCAGTTCTTCAAAAGTTAAGGGTTTGAAAGTGGAAAGGTTAATTTTAGTGAATAGACTTTCTGAACATGAATCTTTGCTCATGTATTTTGGTAGGACAGCCAGGAGTATCCTAATAGCATAGATGCTTAAATGTACTAAGGGCTTTATCTTATATTGAGTAATTAGAGTAAAGATTTTCTGGATGTTTGTGTGTTCTCTCCCCCATACCCCAGCTCCTGCAAATCTGTATGTTGAAATCCTAACCACCAGTGTTACGATATTAAGAGGTGATGTGTTTGAAACGTGATTAGGTCATGAGGATGGAGCCCTCAAGAATGGAATTAGTGCCTTTCATTTTTGCTGCTGCTGCTGCTGTTGTTGTTTTAAGTAGTCTCCATGCCTAGTGTGGAGCCCAGTGCAAGGCTTGAACTCATAGCCCTGAGATCAAGACCTTAGCTGAGATCAAGAGTTGGCACTTAACCAACAGAGCCCCCAGACACCCTGGAATTAGTGCTCTTTTAAAAGTGATGTCAGAGAGCTCCCCAGCACCTTCTGTTATGTGAAGACAAAGCAAAGATGTAATCTATGAAGCAAGAAGCAAGCTTTTACCAGACACTGAATCTGCCAGCTTGTGCTTTGACTTTTCAGCCTCTAGAATTGTGAAAAATAAATGTTTGTTGTTAATAAGATACCCAGTCTATGGTATATTGTTAGAGCAACCCAAGTGGACTAAGACACCCTGGAGAATTGTAGGGGACAGTTGGGGGAACTTAAAAGGTAGAAGTTTTTAAGTATAAGGGGAAAATAATGGACATCACTGTAGTTTATGGAGACATTCATGTTGTCCAATAGCCAGTTTTTTTTTTTTTTCTACCAGTTACAATTACCCATATCCCTCTGTGTTATGGGATCTGTATTTTCTCATAAGGTGTGCAAGTTTGGTTTTGCTCCTGGAGGCTTTTTAATAGGCCTGAAAATGCTTCTTCCCTTTTCTTTTTAAGGTCCTTCAGGTTTTGCAACCTTTACTGATCTCTGAAAGGAAGGCACTAAAGGATTTTATCTTATTTGTATAAATCATGTCTTCTTCCAAATACCATGCTCAGAAGCTGTCTAGGATGGGATGTTTCAAGGTTCTGTTTTAGATGATTTAGAACATTGTTGATTCCAAAAGCCACTCATAGAAAACCATAATTTGGGGTTGGTCATATATTTTATACAATATAGACCCTAGCGATTTAATCTAAAATGAGAAATGGCAGGGATGCCTAGCTGGCTCTGTGAGCAGAGCATGTGACTTTTGATCTGAGAGTTGTGGGTTTGAGTCCCATGTTGGATGTAGTGATTACTTAAAGATAAAATCTTTAAGAAGTAAAATGAGACAGGGCAGTTCTTTCTCTCCCTTGGACATGGAAGAGCTTGTGTCAGTGTACCCTGGAGTTGAAAATAGGATAAATGATTTTTGCTTGTTGGTTTAAGAGTTGAGGAGGTTTAATACAGAGCTAGAGTGACAGGCAGGCAAATGGATAGGTAGGCCAGCATAGTCTGTATTCCCTACTTGATTCACCAGTTTCCCTAAAATGAAAATTGATGAACAGTGGAAGTTTGCCAGAATCATTCGGCAGGGGGAAAACTGTAGTGAGGGTGACATTAAGGTAAAGGCATCAAGGTCTTCTTTGACAGGTGGAGTGGGTGGTAGGGGTCAGGGGGAATGGTACTTCACCTAAGAGAGTTTGAAAAGAACTAAGATTTAGAGCATGATGGAATTTGAAGACAGAGCCACAGGACAAGGGCTAAGTATATACATAGTAAAATCTTTCCATGCCTTTACTGTTTCCAATTAGGGGTTATTCTGACTACAAAAAGTCTATGAACATTTTCTTACACGTCTTTTGATAGTCATGTATTCATTTCACTGGGGTATAAATTCAAAAGTAGATTGGTCAAGTCCTTACTGTAGACAAGTTAGAAGACTCAGTTTTTCCAAGGTAGCTGTAGCGTTTTGCACTGCCATCATGTATAAGTGTTTCATTTGTTACCTGTTCTTATAGGTGGCATTGTTTATGTTTTTAATTTTACCCCTTTTGATAGTGTGTAGTTAACAGAAATCATGACTTCTTAATTTTCTTTTGGAGTAGTGATGTTGAGCACATTTTCACTTGCTTGTTAACCATTTGGATATCTTCTTTTTTAAAGTGCCGTGTAAGATTTTACTTTTATTTTTTGAGTTGGGTTTTTATCCATTTCTTTTTGATTTGCAGTTGTTTATGTATGCTGAGTATGAGTCCCTTGTTAGATATACATATTAAAGATATCTTCTGCCAGTCTGTGGATTATCTTTTCCTTTCCTTAAAGATGTCTCTTGAATGGGTTGTGATTTCAATGAAGTACAATTTGTTATAATTTTTTCCTCCTAATTAAGAATAGTGGTTTTTTGTGTCATGTTGAAGAAATCTTTATATATACCATAAAATAGGTTACTCTTTATGCTAACCCAAGACTAAGAGATATTATAAATGTACTGATATCCTCAGTGAAGTTATGAAAAGATCGGAAAGATGGTTATGTCATATACTATATCATAGGAGAAGGGACTTAATAGACTGTTAAAGCTATAGGTTCCTGGGCAGTCTATTCTTTTTTATTCTAACATTCTTTCTGCAGTAATACTCTCTTGTACACTCATCATTAGATCTTCTAGTAATCAGAAAATATCAGTATTGTTTTCAGAATTAAAAATTTTAAGCTTCTGTGTTATAGTCCTAGTAGGAAACAGAAGATGGGGGATGGGGCACCTGGGTGGCTCAGTCCTTAAGCGTCTGCCTTAGGTCATGATTCCGGGCTCAGGTCATGTTCCCAGGCTCCTGGGATCCAACCCTATGTTGGGCTCCCTGCTAGGCAGGGAGCCTACTTCTCCTTCTCCTTCCCTACCCCCCCCATGCATGCTCACGCGCTCTCTCTCTCTCTCTATCAAATAAATAAAATCTGGGGAGGGGGGGAAGAAACAGAAGATACATTCTCCTGGAAATCTGAAGAAAATTAAATGAAGCTCCTACTTAAAAGACCAAAGAACAGGGTCAAAGAAATCCGCATGGTACCCTGAGATTAGTAACAGCAGGGCATGATGATGGACTAGTGCTCCTGCGTTAGCGAAAAGAGGAAATGATGTTATAGACTTGCAGTGAGAATTAGAAACATGGAAGATGGGCTATTCTACAGAAGCAGTAGTTGCAGAGGGTTGCAATCTAAACCAATAAATAAATATCCTGACTGCTTCTGCATTCTGATTTGCCTCCTGGCACCTCCCACTGAGCAAGCCTAATCAGAAAACTGTAAGTGTAGTTTCCAAGGGTCAGTCTCTTAGGGCACAGTAGCAGGGAAAGAAAGGCCAAAAGATTGATCTGGAAGGGTGGGAGTGGTGGCAAACAGAATAATCTGCATAGAATAGTTTCTTTCACCTAAAAATCTGAAAGGGGCTTTTTTTTTTTTTTTTAACTTAATGGTTTCCTATATAATTTATGGTCTAAAATAGACAAATTTTATTTTGTTTTGGTTTTGCTGGTACGGCCAGAGTTTTCTTTATAACATAGATAAAGTATGTACAGGACCAAAAATCAGTTCTGTTCAAGAAAAAGCAGCTTATACGTAGTTCAGAAGAGTATATGAGATCTGGCATAACTAAATATCTTCTCTGTCATTTATCATTTAAACATTTCCAAAATAGATCTTTTTCATAAATTACCTGAGTGGACTTTTTTTTTTTTTTTTTTTTTTTTTGCATTTTGCAATGACCATGAATGTATTTAGAAGGGGGAAAAAAGGGGCGCCTGGGTGGCTCAGTGGGTTAAGCCACTGCCTTCGGCTCAGGTCATAATCTCAGGGTCCTGGGATCGAGTTCCGCATCGGGCTCTCTGCTCGGCAGGGAGCCTGCTTCCCTCTCTCTCTCTCTCTGCCTGCCTCTCCATCTACTTGTGATTTCTCTCTGTCAAATAAATAAATAAAATCTTTAAAAAAAGAAGGGAAAAAAAAACCATTTTTTCCCTTTATAACCTATCACGTATTTAAATGTCATACAACAGAACCATTCTATGTAACTAAGATTTCGATTGATGGTAGTGAGAGACTTTATGCAAAACTTTTTGAAGTGTAATCATTTATTTTGTTTTTTCCCAGTATGTGGAAAATTTTCAGCATTTCTTTTCACATGGAAGGAGACAAGATAATGTGTTATGATGTATCTCAAAAATAGCTTTTGAATATTTTAGTTCGTATACACCACACAGTTCCTTTTCTGTACTATATTTATCTCCATCACAGATAATATTCCGGGAATGTTCAATCATATATAAGCAGAAATGTGACAGAAGCATGAACCAAAATAGCAACTGAATGAACTTACCATTCAAATTATATCTTTAAATACCTTTACCTAGGTTCATCATGGTCCGTAGTGGAAAAAATGGTGACCTTCATCTTAAACAGATTGCATATTATAAACGAACTGGTGAATACCATCCAACTACACTACCAAGTGAAAGAAGTGGCATAAGAAGAGCAGCAAAAAAATTTATCTTCAAAGGTAACACTGGGGCACCTGGATGGCTGAGTTGGTTAAGCATCCAACTCTTGATTTTGACTCAGGTCATGATCTCAGGGTCCTGAGGTGGAGCCCGGTGTGGGGCTCTGTGCTGGGTATGGAGCCTCTTTAAGATTCTTTCTCCCTCTCCGTCTCCCCCTCCCTGTTACCTCACCCCCGCTCATACACACTCTCTTTCTCTCTGTCTCTAAAAAAGAAAGAAAGCAAAAGAAAAGAAACAAAGGTAACATGTATGCCCCAGATCTTAAGTGTAGAGTTAGTATAGATGATTTTCTATGTGTACTTTGCGGAATTCAGAGAATTTTCTGCAGTAACTGGTTGTTGTTTAACAATTACCAGCGCAGTTGATGATGACTCTCAGTCAAAAGCAAAATAAAAATTCCAGGGAAGCTAACTGAATATAAGTAAGCATGAAAAGGACTTTAAATCATAGAAAATGATAACCATGGCAAAAATAAAAAATAAAATAAAAAACACCCATTTGAATTAACATCTCATGTTCAGGTAGTTCCTACTTTAATGGCATTTTCTAGCACTTATGTCACTATTGATGAAGAGCTTATTTGATGCTGATATGAAAATATTGACTTTTTACTGTAATTATTTCTGTGGTCCCTCTGCCATCAGATATTTTCAGGATCACATTCATTTTTGAATACCTAATCCCCCTGAATGGATTAAATATTTGAAAGGCAGTAGACAATTTATGTTGAAAGATTATGGTAATTTTTCCTTCTTCTCTTCCTTCAAAGGAAAGAGACGTTTGCAATGAAATAAGCCAGAAGTTAGGTTGCCAGAGGACTAAATGAATGTTGGTGCTATTAATTAATGGAAGTTTTTCCTCTAGGTACAAAATCAGGGGACTTTAAAATAATATATAAATACTTCCTCATATCTCTGTGTATATCCAGTCCTGTAACTCCTTTATACTTCATAAGTACACCTCTTAGCTCTTAGTAAAGTTATGATTCGTTCATTCATTTATTTATTTAAACATTCATGCAGCAAATGTTTACCAAGTTCCTACTGTGTGTCAATCACATTTTAGGCCTTAGGGATAATACATGGATGAATAAGGTAGATAAGGTTCCTGCCCTTAGGTTGCTTACCTTCTAATTCAAGGAAGGAATGTTTCACTCAGCATATGCTTCATTAAACACTAGTAACTTAGTGCTGTATTTTGGAGTATGTGCTCATACTGGAGTATGTACTCACCCTGGAGAGAGAGAGGATTCTTTCCCCACCTCAATTGCTTTCCAGCTATGGATTCTTCTCAGGTACCCTCCAGAAGAAAGCAGAGAACTATCTTAAGGATAAAGGTTCTCTTGCTTTCCTGCTTTGCACATCCCACCGCCTGTTCAAATCTAGAAAAACTTAACAGTGTGATTGCTTATAAAAATGTAAGTTATGTTGAAATACTATTTTGGAAAATTCTGTTCCAGAAGTTGCTTATCTATACATAATTCATCTGCTAATTCATGCCATTTTTAAGGGGTGCCTGCAAGTATTTTTCCAGTTTGAGTACTCCCATAAAAAGATAATTTCATACTCCTGTAGTTATCACATGTTTTGGTGAACAAACTAGCTCCACTGGTACGGATAGCTACAAAATTATAGCAACTAGTGATCCTCTTATATAACAAGCAAACATAACAGCTGAGACCCTCTCAGGTTGTATGTATGCATCATTACAAATAAGTATTCTATCTCAGAGGGAAAAAGATTTTTAAAAACCATAATGGTTTGATGATAAGGCCATGATTAGATTATCTTAAAACTATATTGATCTCTAAAAATTGCAATAGTATCTTTTTGTTATGATTTATTCCAGAAAAAAAGCTCTTTTATGTTGGAAAAGACAGAAAACAAAACCGTTTGGTAATTGTTTCAGAAGAAGAAAAAAAGAAAGTCCTAAGAGAATGCCATGAAAATGACACTGGAGCTCATCATGGCATATCCAGAACCCTTACTCTAGTGGAATCCAATTATTATTGGACTTCTGTGACCAATGATGTCAAACAGTGGGTATGGCTTACATATTAAGAATATTTTAAATAGTATCTTTGTAGTAGATATCCAGAATTCATTATTGCTTCAGATTTACTCTGGAGATTACCTCTTGTTAAGTACTTTTTCTATGGGTAGTGTTTGTACAAAAACATTTAAAAGGAGTTTTATTTCCCATCAAAATTCTCCTTCAGGGTGCCTAGCTCTTGATTTCACCTGAGGTCATGATCTCAGGGTTGTGAGACAGAGCCCCACTTCAGGCTCTGCACTGGGAATGAAACCTGCTTAAGATTCTCTCTCTCCCGCTTCCCCTCCCTACCCCCCCTCAAAATAAAAAAGAGATCAGGTTTTCAAATTCTCCTTTAGAATCACTGAAGCATAATTTGAAATAAAACAGTATTTAAAATTTTGAAAAATAGCATATTAAAATAGATTATTTAGAACCAGATTTTCATCATTGAACTCTTATCTTGGCAGAATTCAAATGGGGGTGAAATTCCTTTGACTAAATGATTACCTCTTTAATGGCCATCATTTAATCTCTTCTCAAAAGGAGAATCTGTTTGTAAGTCAGGTCCAGTGTGTTCTGTCATCTTTTGTGCATATCTCATCTTGATGTAGAAAATGTCAAATATGGCAGAGACCCAAAACCAACTAAAGTCAAAATCAAGTTGTGAAAATGATGACATTAGTCTGAGTTTTGTAACTTTATAACTTACTACAACCTTCAGCTTCTTAAAGTATATTCCCCTAGGAATTCTGGTGTTTTTACTGGTAGGTCATCTGATCCCTACTCCTTCTAGTGTACTCTATATGACTTGGTGTCTATGTGAGATCCTTTTAATAATTATAAAGAAGATTGTCACTTCAGGTGTAAAGAATTAAAGCAACGTTTAAATATTGTTTGTAATATCAGTTTGTTGTCTGTGCAGGTAGACCTCAATATTTGTATTTGCTTTTAGAACCTGCCACACATTTCTTTGATCTTTGTCAGATCTTTATCATTTGAGAATGGATATGGTTTTTAGAAATAGAGGTTATTTATGATGAAAGCTAATATATAATTTGGACAATAAAACTTCTGATTAAAAGTAACTATGCAAAGAGAGTTTATAAAATATTTGTTCACAAGTTGGTCTGAAAGTGGTTTCCAAAGTGGAATTCTCGAAATATGCTGAGCATTGGCACCATCCATATGTTAATCAGTTCTCATCCCACTCACATTAAAAGCTCCATGGCAGCATGGGCTTTGCTTTTGTTCTTTCTATTTTCCTGGGACCTTGAGGAATTTCTGGCATCTCTAAGTATTTTTTGAATAAAATCATGTTTTAGTAAATACCATTGGAATAGATCAAAAATCTTTTGCTTATAGAAATTATTATATATTCAGATATTGACTTAAAAATATAATAAATTTGATATAATAAATTTTTTTAAATATTTATTTACATAAAAAATATTTGTTGAATGTAAACTAGAGTGATGTTCTATGTTAATAAGACCCCTTAAAGTAGTCACTGGATTGTAATAGCAAGTAATTACTTGCTTATTATTCTGAACAGAAGGTTTTATTCTATTCTGAGAATAGTCTAACGGTTTCTCCTTCAAAACAGAAAGTAACTATTAGCCATTTTAATAAAAACTTCATACTTAATAAGACTGCTTTTATTATGTTGACTATATAAACATCTGTATATCCTTTTTCTTATTGTGTGCCTGTTTTATAGGTATATGCCTGTCAGCATTGCCAAGTGGCAAAAAATACAGTTATTCTAGCACCGAAACAGCACCTTCTGAAGGTGGAAAATCCATGGAGTATAGTTACTGTTGATCTGATGGGCCCATTTCATGCAAGCAACAGAAGTCATGTTTATACTATAATCATGACAGATTTGTTCACAAAATGGGTTGTGATTTTGCCTCTCTGTGATGTTTCAGCATCAGAAATTTCTAAAGCTATTATCAATATATTTTTCTTATATGGACCGCCTCAGAAAATAATAATGGACCAAAGAGAAGAGTTCATTCATGAGGTAAGACAAATAATTAGTTAGGTCTAAGAGCATATTTTACTAAACTTTCAGTGCCACGCACACCTATGCATTCATTATAGGGTTCTTAGTAAGTTTATATAAATTGGTACAGATAATTGAAGTTTAATATTGCATAGCACAAAGGTAGCTGGACTGGCAGTTAAGAGACCAAGATTTTTATGTTGATTGTGCAAGTAAATAATTATAAATCTGTCTTTAGGTTTCCTAAAACTAAAAATGAGGAAACTGGACCAAATAATCCTTGTTTACTTCTAGCTTAAAAATTCCATGATTGGGGGTCCCTGGCTGGCTCAGTGGATAGAGCATATGACTCCTGATCTCAGGGTTGCAAGTTCAAGACCCATATGGGGCATAGAGATTACTTAAAAATAAAATCGTTAAAAAAAAATTATATGATTGACATATAGAGGGAGAGTTGACAATATATCATGTTTATGAATGAGAATATTCAATATTGAAAGGTATTGATTTTTCCCAAATCACAGTAATTTATATAATTAATTTCTAATCAGCATTAATAAGGAGGGAGCTTATTTCTTGCCCTCACCTTTTTACAGTTTAAAGTAAACTTGAAAGAATATACAGGCAAGAATATATATGAAAATTCTAAAAAAGGAATAGTGACTATGACACTTAAGGCGTATCTTAAAATTTTCATAATTAAACAGAGTACTGATATAAACAAAAATTACAGCCAGACATGTTTAATTCTGTCAACAAGGAATTAAAGCAAGCACATGTAAAATGTGCTACCAGGGAAGCTCATTAGAGACACAGTGCCTAGGATTTTTTTTTTTAAGATTAATCGTTTTTTTTTTTTTTTTTTAATTATTATTTGAGAGAGGGAGAGTATAGAGGGAGAGTAAGATGGAAAAGCAGACTCCTCACTGAGCAGAGAACCCAATGTGGGGCTCAATCCCAGGACCCCGAGATTATGACCTGAGCCAAAGGCAGATGCTTAACCAACAGCCACATAGGTGCCCCTCAGTGCCTAGGATTTTTTTTTTTTGGTAGCTAGTCACGAAGGTGCCCACTGCCTGGCTTGTACCAAAATTCTAGATTCTAAAGGAAAAATGGTGTTTGGCATAAACCACCTTGTTTGTATAGTTTTTTGTTTTGTTTTGTTTTGTTTTGTTTTTTTAATTTATTTGACAGAGAGAGATGACAAGCAGGCAGAGAGGCAGGCAGAGAGAGAGGAGGAAGCAGGCTCCCTGCTGAGCAGAGAGCCCAATGCGGGGCTCAATCCCAGGACGCTGAGATCATGACCTGAGCCAAACGCAAAGGCTTAACCCACTGAGCCACGCAGGCACCCCTTGTTTGTATAGTTTAAATGCTGTGAGCAACATATAAGGGGATGGTGGAAACCCACCCCAAATCCCGTTCCTAGCCCTGGGTGGTCCAGTTGGTTAAGTGTTTGGCTCTTAATTTCACTCAGGTCATGATCTCAGGGTCCTGGATTTGAGCCCCCATGTTGGCTCTGCAGTCAGCATGGAGTCTCCTTGTCCCTCTTTTTATTGATCCCTTCAGCTCCCATGCATCTGCGAGTGTGCACACTCCTTCTCTCTCTCTCAGATAAGCAAATCTGTAAAAAAATAAATAAATAAATAAATGAATAACAAATGTGGAAAAGTGTTCAAATTAAATAGGAATGAATATTGAAAATTAAGACCATTTTAACTTATCTAAAAAACAAAAATAGTAATAATACTTACTTTTTCTCTAGGGAATTGACTGAACATTCCAGTTATTACATTATAGGGTGATGGGATCTCTCTCATCTAGGACTGCTAAGGCACATAGTCAAGAATAACTGCCATGAAGAGACATTCTGACGCATAGCCAGGTTCATAAGAGCAAGCAGTAAAATTGTTGCATTAAAGCTGAGACTTGAATGTGTTCTGTTGACTATCAGATAATCTTGCCTGCCTTGACTGACAGAGCAATAGTCAAAATGAGGCATATGAAACAATCCAGTTTATAGGATAAACAATGTTAGAAGTTCTGCTTATATTTCTATTTTACCTAATAAATAAGAAAGAAAAGAAGTTTTGCTAATGGTATGTATAGATGATTAAGAGTATCCCAGATCAACAAGGCAGGTAGTTGTACATCACACATGTTATATAAAGTTATCTTGAGAAAAGAGTAAGAATCCACAACATGTAAGAAGGCAGATGATTGGGGGCTTCTGGGTGGCTCAGTCGATAAGCATTTGCCTTCGGCTCAGATCGTGATCCCAGGGTCCTGGGATTGAGCCCAACATCGGGCTCCCTGCTCGGCGGGAAGCCTGCTTCTCCCTCTCCCATTCCTCCTGCTGGTCTTCCTTCTCTCACTGTGTATCTCTCTATTAAATAAATAAAATCTTTAAAAACAAAAAAAAGAAGGCTTTAAAAACAAAAAAAAAGGATTGTATATCACACATGATATATAAAGTTATCTTGAGAAAAGAATAAGAATCCACACATGTAAGAGATCTTCATTAGTTTCCTAGCTCATTCTTTGTTTTCAGTAGTAGTTGCATTTCTGAATATCATCTAGTTTCCACCAAACTACTCCTCATAGAATAGCCAGGTGGCTTAAGTTTCTTACAGTGAATACAAGATAATACAATAATGCAATCACCTGTCAGCCATAAGAAAATGATAGAGCTGACACTTCTACTTAACCTCTGGTACTAGTTCTTTTATAGACATATTAATGAGATGAAAACAAATATGATAGGAAATTGGTCACCTAAATTCAAAATATCAAGAAACTGATTTGCTTCCACCATATCTAATGAAAAGCTTCACCCTTAGTGCATGAAGTGCTCAGAGATAAAAATAATGACTGTATGAAGCTATTATGAGTCACCACTTTTTCTGGTTATGTTTAAAGTCATGTGATAATCCAGGTCTTTGGAAATTTTAACAAAGGTAGCAATAAATGTTTATAAGCCTCTTTCGTAAAGTTTAATAGCAAAAAACTAAAAATCACTGAAGATTGAGAAAATGTGTTCTTTTTGGCTTAAATATTAGCTTAAATGGCTTAAATATTAGCATAATGGTGACAAAATGAAATGTTTTCTTTTGTCAGCAAACACATACCAAACACTGCTCAAGTGTTGAAATAAGATTAGAATATTACACTGTGGATGCATACAGTGTATGTGTATTACACACACAATTGGATGGAAATACAGGTGTTTCGATAAACTGCATGAACTTTTTGTAAATCTCTGAAGGAAAGAAAATACACTTTCCAAAGGAAAATCTACTTCTTTGATTTTAAAAATATGTCTATGGAAAACCAAAATTGTAACAACTAATAGAATGTCTGGTTTGATGGGAGAAAAAAGGCTCTGGGGTTAGGATATCGGGCTGGCATCCCACAAATGAATTCACCGGATCATTCTTAGGCAACAGCCTCTTGAAACTAAGAAGTGGTTTGACCCTCTTCCAGAGCTCAGTCATTTAAAACCACTGATTATGACCTCAGATTGAGGCTGACCCAAATGACACCAGTTCTCTGAGATTTCTCTCCCTCTCTTTTGTTTTTAAGGATTTAATTTTTGAATAATCTCTACACCCAATGTGGGGCTTGAACTTAGAACCCAAAGATCAAGAGTTGCATGTTCAATCTCCTGAACCAGCCAGGCGCCCCTCTAGGATTTTTTTTTTTTTTTTAGGATATCTTTTTAACTACTCCTGAATTAAAAGATTAAAAGGAGGAGTTCCTGGGTGGCACAGTCAGTTTAGCATCCCACTTGTGGTTTCATTCAGGTCTTGATCTCATAATCATAGGATTAGTCCAGTATCAGCTTCTGCACTCAGAACGTGGAGTGCTCTTGGGATTCTCTCCCTCTTCCTCTGCTTCCTCCCCACACCCTCCCACCAATTCATGCTTTCTCTCAAATAAATAAATGAATCTTTAAAAAAAAAAAAAAAAGATTAAAAGGAAGTAGCCTAAATTAGTACAAATATCAGCTAGGAAATGTATTACCTGCAAGTGAGAGAACTCCTCTTGTGCCTAATATATAAACTCCAAAAAGTAAAAGAAGACCAGATGGTCCAGTGTTGGAAGGCTAACCTGAATGTCTTTGGGAACCCATGCTTCTAGTTTTCTCTTCTACCATCTTTGAGATGTGACTCAGTCTTAGGATCACAATATGGCTGCCAGAGGCCATGCCACAAAAATCTGTATTTCAGACAGAAAGAATGGGGAGGACAATAGACAAAAATACCTAGTAGCAGCTGAATCTACCCAACAACTTTTAAAAACCCAGTAACTTCCCACTTACATCTTTTTTACCAAAACTATATCACATGACTATTCCTTCCTTACAAGGAAGCATGGGAAATGTGGTTTTGGTTTTGGTGCGTTTTTTACTAGCTTTACCTCTTTTGTTACTGTGGTACTACTTGTCTTCTTACAATTAGGCAACAAGAATACAATCTTTTAAAAGACTAGTTTATTAACCAAAAGTTTACCCAATTAAAAATAATAAGAAAAAATACTCTGAGACATAAGGTAGGAAAAATAGACTATTTTACTCTTATTTTACTGCCTATTGTTAGAAGTTTTCTAAACTCATTTTGACTTTTTTTTAGGCTCTGCAGATAATAAATCCACAACAATAATAGTAACATTACAATTTATAAAGTGCTTAATACTTGCCAATAACTGTTTTAGGTACTTTACAAACATGTACTCATATAATTCTCAAAAGGGTTCTGGGTAGGATTTTCCTCATTTTACAGATGAGGAAACTGAGTACACAGAAGCTTAGTTACTTGCCAAAGTCACGTAACTACTAACTAGATTTGTGATACAGTGTTTGTTTGAAAAATTGTCTGCTGAATTAAAATGTTATATGAACTCAGAATTAGTGTTAAATTCTGTACTTCCATTTCCTTGCTGTACATGTATGTTTGGCAAGGAATTTAGCCTCCCAAAACTTCTTCTATTTAAAAGGGGATTAATGAGAACTCATGATTGTTGTAAGGTATAATGACAGTCATGTAAAGCATCTAGTGTATTTACCAGTAGATTGTAAGGACTCACTAAATGGTAACTGCTGTTTTAAATACAGTATGTATGTTTTTATATAGAGTAGGTATGGTTCAGTGAAAACGGCAAGATTCAGATTCTTTTGAAGCCATTCATTCAAGGGAAAAGTAAAATACGAATTTTAAAGTCAACTTTGTTTTATATATTTTTCAGATCAATGTTGAACTGTGTGGATTATTCGGCACAAAGCAAATTGTAATTTCTCATACCTCCCAAACCATTAATCCGACTGAAAGTACACCTAGCACAATCAAAGCATTTCTTTCTAAACACTGTGCTGACCACCCAAACAACTGGGATGATCACCTATCAGCCATTTCATTTGCGTTCAATGTAACTCACTTGGTATGTGTCTTTTTATGATTCTATACTTTTGAGTTATGACTGTTGTTTGGCTACTTAAATATTTTATTACAAATCCTTGTCCGTTTTCCTTAAAATAGGAGCCTCCTAAAAATACACCATATTTTCAAATGTTTAATCGCAATCCTTATATGCCTGAGACTTCAGATGCTCTTCATGAAGTGGATGGTGATGATACGAGTATGTTTGCCAAAATTCTAGGTGCAATTAAAGAAGCTGATAAAATAACAGAGAATAAGACAACTTCAGCAAGACAGGTGATTCTATTTAATAGAAAACTCTATAGTCTAAAAATTCATGAAGTAATTTTAAAAATTTCAGCATGCACACACACATATGGCATACATACGATATATTAAGCCAGATTTTGTTTTCTGTTAAATTCTGCTTTTGTCTTGATTATGCAGTATGTTTATTAGCTATAAAATTTTGAGAGGCAGTAATGGGAAAGCTTTATTCTTTGGAATCCAGTAGAGCTGAATTCATATTCCTGGTCTTGTTGCTTTCCAGTTTGATTTGGGCAGATTACTTAACCTGTCTGTTTAACTTCTTTGTAAAATTGGGGTAATGATACTGGTTTTGAAATATGACTTTATGAATTAAATGGTGGGGCGCCTGGGAGGCTCAGTCATTAAACAGCTGCCTTCGGCTCAGGTCATGATCCCAGGGAACTGGGATCGAGCCCTGCATTGGCTCCCTGTTCAGTGGGGAACCTGCTTCTCCCTCCCCCACTCCCCTTGCTTGTGTTCCTTCTCTCACTCGTCTCTGTCAAATAAATAACCAAAATCTTTAAAAAATAAAATAAAATAAATGGGATCCATGCCTGCTTTTGTATTAGCAGTGACCATCTTGTTGTTATCTACATTTACCTTCAAGAAACTACAGCTCTTTCATCCCTTTGTTTTCTCTTTTATTTTGCTCTTGTAGTTGGAGAACAGCAATCCTGATGAACTAAATAAAAGCAAGATCATTGTTAAAAAGAAACCAAAGCAATTAAATCCATTTCATTTGAAAGTGGGTCATGAAGTTTTAAGACAAAGGAAAAATTGGTGGAAGGATGGTCGGTTCCAGTCTGAATGGGTTGGTCCTTGTGTCATAGACTATATTACAGAGAGTGGATGTGCTGTTCTGAGAGACAACACTGGGACTAGACTTAAAAGACCTATCAAAATGTCCCATCTTAAGCCCTATATAAGAGAGTCCAGTGAACAAGGTAAGCATCTGTCAATTCTTTACATTTTTACTTCCTGTGAATGAGGACGGAAGTTAAAAATAATATAAGAATCTACCCCCAATCTAGCCCAAACTCCTTCTCTCGGTTAGGTTTTCTTTTCCCTTCTCATTTTTATAAGATGTGGTATAGTTTTAGATCTCAGGTATTCTCTTTTATTAGAATAACTCTTCTGAAATTGTCAGGGTTGTAAGAGATCTTATTCTGACTTCTAGTGTCCTTTTCACACATTTACCCATAGTTCACATAGGAGATACTAGACCTGTTTCACAGAAGGAAGAATTAGGTCTTCTCAATTTTCACTTTCACAATATTTTGTCACTTTGTGTCTTGGTTTAACATGAGAAAATATCAACTAAGATAAATGTTGCCAAAACCAAACATACCATCCAGAATTCTGTTTTGAGATAAATATACTAGGGAACTTTTTAAAAAGTGATTAATTTTTATATGTTATGCTATAGTCCGGTCATGATAGATGCAGGGGAGGCTGTAAGGTCGGGTGTAACCAAAATGCTGTAAGGTGCTATAAGAAGAGGTGATAGCCTGAACAAGGTTGAACTTGACCCCAGATGTGGTTTTGAACAGTCAGAAGGATATCCTGATTTTGTTAACCCTTTCTTTCAGAAATTAAGAGACAAATTACATTTTGCTATGGCTTTCAGATTAAATCCCATTTAATGGAGACTGTTTTATTTTGTCCTATGGTAACCTCTCCCTAGAGTTTCTCTGGGGCATTTAGCTGAGAGGAAGTGAATTGGTACCTCAGCCAGCTAATTTTTCCTATAAAGAAAAATAAAGCATTGATATCCCTTAAATATGAGTAACAATTAATGGAAGGTGAATTTCGTACATTTTTAAACAACTGAGTTATTTAATAGGCGTAAGTGAGTATTACAAGAAAAATAACAGTATTTAATCTTACCTTATTTTTTTAGGATAAAGCCCCCCCTCAAGGGGGTTGCTCAGTAAATAGCTCAACTTTGCTTCTGATCTGTACTGATCTGTATGAAAACTCTCAAGTTAAAAACTCTTCGTACCTTTCCTTCTCCTTGTGACAGCCTGTTTTCTATATTAATAAACTTACCTTGGACTGTTGTAATTCTGAAACCTCATAGCACCTGTGTTCTCTTTGTTGGAAGATCAGCACTTTCATTCCTTGTACTTCTTCTCAGTACTGAGCTGCCCTTTATGATTTCTGCCTTATGTAAGTTAAGTAGGGGAAAAAAAAAAAAGATTATATAGATACATGTTGTCCTTTCCTTTCTAGCAAGATTTTCTCCCTAACCTCAGCATTCAGGAGTCACTGCCTTCTAATGTGTTAGCCTTCCTTACTTAATACAAAATTTACATTTTAAATGTTGCTATATCAGGATCTGCTTCAACATTTTGCAGTTTGCTCTTGCCAAAGACTTTCTCAGAAAGGAGGCCAAACATTTTGCTACTGCTGCATATTTCAGAATCCAATTGAGTAGAACAGTTTCTAAACAGAGGCAATCTAATTTTTCCCTCATGCTTGAATTCTATGTAGATATTTCTTCCAGTAGTATAAAGGAAATTACAATATTAGTACTAGTGTACATATAAGAAACTGAGATGGGTAAAATTGTTTTTTCTTGTTAACCAAAGGAAGTGTGATCTGGCCGTCCTGGAATCTGGTTCTTGATTTGTTCCTTATTTTGTGTTTCTTTTCTTTGTAGAAATTCAAAATAAATATGATTTCTGCCGTCTTTTTCTTCAGTATCACATATTGTCCTGAAAATCATTACCTCAAAAGCTGATTTTAAAGAGTCTTTGAACTGAATGTAAAGCGAACTAGATGCCTTTGAATGTCTTAAATCCTACTCTTTCATTTGACATAAATTTGGAAGTGGTATAGCCAGAAGAACTATGAATTTATCTGTCTGTACTTGTCATTGCTACTACCAGCTGGGATATCTTGTAGCTGTGTTAAAGACTCACTCTCCAAAGCAGATAAGCTTCTATTGCCAACTACTTATCCATTCTTATCTAGAACATAATGTAGAGGGAGCACATTCAGTACTCGAGTATTTCTCTCTGCTATTTTAAGCAGGCATATGTCATTTTGTCCAGTTCAATGCTAGGTACTTTTTTAAGACTAATTATTTTAGTAAGTTTTAGGACATACTATTGTATCTCTTTGCAATCTTAATGTTCTGAAAAGAATCAGAACAAGAATGTTCTGATTCATTATTCTACCCAATATAGATTTTGAGCAGTTTTATTGTTTTGTTTTGGCAAAGAGTTTTTATAGATTTCCATCTACTGATTGCCCTTCACAGTTTCTGAGATGGTTTTCATATTTCATAAGTCTCCTATTGATACTATAGCAAATTATCATAAATTTAATGGTTTAAGACATCCTACAGTTCTATAGCTTAGAATTCCAATAAATCAGGCATTGCTGGGGCTGTGTTCCTTTTTGGAGGCCCCAAAAAGAACCTATTTCCTTGCCTTTTCCACCTTTTAGGGGCTGCCCACACTGCTTGGCTTGTGGTCTCTTGCCTCTGTCTTCAAAGCCAGCAATAACAGGTTGAGTCCTCCCCACATCAGTTCTGCAGCCTTCTCTCTTCCCTGTTCCACAGTTAAGGACCCTTGTCCTTGGGCCCACCTGGATAATGCAGGATAAGCTCCCTACTTTCGGGTTAGCTGGCTCTCAACCTTAATTCCATCACTTCTCTAATTCTCCTTTGTCATGTAAGGTAATGCATTTACAGGTTCCAGGGAGTTTTAGTACATTAACATCTTTTGGGGCCCATTATTCTCTCTACTGTAGTTATGGTCTGCTTTCATGAAACAAAACAAATCTTAGTTCTTTATTTATCCACGCTTCTGTTTTCATCATAGTATGTGTATCTTACATCCTTTTTAGTCTAATTACTGCTTTTGCATAAATAAGAATTGGTGGGGTAAAACTTGGAAAATCTCTCAAAACTAAAATTCCAAGTATACTCTGCCTAATGAAGAACAAAATGTGCAAAACTAAATGTCCATACATCCCCAAGTCCACTTAGGCCATCTGTGGGTAGAAAGCAGCATGTCTTTGACCTTTTTAAGTTTTTAAATAAAAAGTTCTTAAGTGTGTAAATCTACAGGATTGGAATAGGTTCATTGAGCTTTTCGCATACTAGTACGAGAATGGGTAGAATAAGATTGTGTTCCTGGGTTTATTAGGAAATTTATCTGCTCTGAGAAACTTCCCTTGACTTCCAATCTAATGGACAATTAATCTTCCTCTTGCTATTTCTTGAACCTAAAATTTGAGGGTTCTTTAAGCTATTAAAATCTTAAAGAGAATCATTAATGTTTTGGGAGAAAATCCAGAAAGAGAAGGCAGGGGTCCAGGAAGTTAATCATCTATGGTGGAAGAATTCCTTGTTGTAATGAATTAAAATATCAGGTAGGGAGGAATCGTTTTATATACATTAACCTTTTTTTTAATAGTTGCTCCTATTTTGCTGGCAGTCTAACATTCTTATGAAGCATTTTTTTTTTCCTGATAGTAATGATAAGTTTGCTCAAAACAGAGCTGAATGCTGACAAGGGGAATTCTTTGGCAGTATTTTTGGTATGATTTTAGCTCCACCTGAAAAGTTCATGAACATTTTGTTATTAAATTGGGCTTAAATTAGCTAAGCATTTTTTTTTAAAGATTTTATTTATTTATTTGACAGAAAGAGATCACAAGTAGGCAGAGAGGCAGGCAGAGAGAGAAGAAGGGAAGCAGGCTCCCTGTCGAGCAGAAAACCAATGCAGGGCTCGATCCCAGAACCCCGGGATCATGACCTGAACCGAAGGCAGAGGCTTTAACCCATTGAGCTACCCAAGTGCCCCAAATAAGCTAAGCATTTTAAACTGCCTACTTACATATAAGCCTGCTTACTTACCTATATTGTATGAGTCTGACACTAGTAACTGTCATATAAGCCTGATGCTAGGAACTTCATCATAGTTTATAATTTCATATTATAAACAACTCAATATTATTGTCCTAATTATAAACAACCTGACATTGTTCTAATATGGATTATTTGAAGATCAAAGTTACAAATGTAACAATTTAATTTGTTAAATATCTTTCAGTATCCCATTAATTGACTCAGAGGTGCCTTGCAATAGTATGTAAAGCCTATCATCAAAAGCAGAGTTTTATAACTTTGCTTGTAATCTTCACCATAATCTTCAGCCACTTCTACCACATCACACATACCTGCCAAAGACCGATCAAGAGAATGGGAAAAGTTGGCTCTTTTAAAATCTTTGCTCTTTCCCGAATTCTATATATATGAACTGTCAAATGTATGTATGATTTTATTCGCCCTTTGACATGTATATTTATTTAGCAGATAGGAGAACCCACCAGAAGTTAATCTTATAGTTAATTTTTATTACTTGGGATTTCGTCCTCATTTAACACTGTTTAATTTTTAAATGATGTTTAATTGTAATTCTAAAAGGTGAACTTACAATGTTTCTTCTTTCAGACAGTCTTTATCTCTTACAAGGTTCAGTTGTGGCAGATCATGACTACATTGGATTGCCTGAAATTCCAGTTGGAGCATACCAAGCAAATATTCTGGTAGAAGATGCAACTATTGGTGTAGTTGATAATGAATTACTCACATCAAGCAAAGATCGTGAACTGTTAGAGTTTAGAAATGCCAAAATCTCTCCATTGATAGAAGATCATAGTACTCTTGAAAAGCAGACTTTCAGTCTGTTGGACTCTTCAAACCAAGTCCTTGAGTACTTAAGTTAGTAAATACCAAAACTCACGTAAAGTGATTGTTTAAAAAGTATAACTCCTTGAATCTTTATCTTTTCCACTTAAAAAAAGTTGTATAGAAGTGTCTTGCCATTCTCTGAATGACTAAATCCTGAAGGTTTATTTTATAACTGTTAATTTATCTAAACTTGTGTCATGTTTAAATGTCAGTACATATATATAAAGGCAAAGGAAGCATATAATATATGAAACCCACTTTTTCTTATGAGAATAGAATAAGCAAAGTATGATTGCTTCTTACGAAGGAAACTAAATTCCAGCTCAAGACTGTCAGATCTTTCTCTGGTGTTGGTACCATGTTTTCAGTTTACAGGTTTTTTTGGATTATTTCTCCCCTTTAAAAAACAAGTTTGAACTACCTAGAATGGGCTTAATAAATATTTATTCAACTGTAACAGTGAATTAAGTGAAGTTTGTTTCTGTGTCATTGGAACTTTCAAAAATAATATTGTAGGAAAGAATTTAAAGTTGTTTAATGGGCTCTTATAGGATATTGATAATTTCACCTTTTAGGCTCAGAATTTGCATCTGAATCTATATATTGGTTTGAAAACATTTGTGCATTTCCATAAAACATACTAAAGTCAAAAGTACCCATTAATAAAATTTTTTCTGCCAGTCTTAAGTAAATACTAATGATAAAATAGTATCAGAGGTTTTAAACTATAAGCTCTATGATATTTATAACTTTATTCAACAAATATTTGTTAGAAAGCACTTTGAAGAATACTGTGAGAAAATTAAAGGATGAGTTAGATGTGTGTCTTATTTTCATAAGAGGCTTACAGTCTGGTAAGGATTATAGGCCAATATAAGCCATGTATAACACAAGTTACAAATTACATGCTAAATTCCATTAGAGAAGTACAAATAATACACCTAGGGAGTCAAAAGAGAGAGAAGTTATTTCTAGATAGAAATCTTGGGTTTATGCTTAGAAGGATTAGAAGGATCATTTGAGTTTGACCTTGAAGAATGCACAGGATGTGATGAGAGGGTCCAAAAGAATTAAAGGAAGATAAATGAACAGACAGAACAAGTATTGTAGTGATTCACAGAAACCTTTTGGTTGTCTGCAGTGCCTCAGGTGTAAGGTGACATAATAAGGTATGGGAAAATAAAGCTGAAAAGGGAAGTAGGAAAGCTAGTGGAGGGCTTCGAATACTGTTAAGGATTGAGTTGTATACCTCCAAATTCCAGTGTTGAAGTCCTATACTCTGGTACTTCAGAATGTAACTTCATTTGGAAATAGAGTTATTGCAGATGTAAACCCATATGAGGTCATATTGTAGTAGAATGAGGTCTTAATCTACTATGACTGATGTCCTTATAAAAGGAAGAAGTTTAGGCATAGACTCAGGATAGTGCCATGTGAAGAAGGCAGAGATTTGGGTGATTCTTCTATAAGCCAAGGAATGCCAAAGATTACCATTAAATCACCTAGAACTAAGGACGAGGCATAGAAAGAGATTCTTCCTACAGCCCTCAGAAGGAATCACCCCTGTCAACATCTTTATATCAGATTTGTAGCTTCCAGAACTGGTGAGGCAATAAATAACCTTTTTTATAAGCAACCAAGTTTGTGGTACTTTGTTTTGGCAGCCCTAGCAAAGTAATACAATACCTAGCTACCTTTTTTTTTTTTTTTTCCTGAGGATTTTTTAAAGTTTGTGTTTGGATTTTGAGTTGGTTTTTTACTTCTTGTTTTGTTTTGTTTAATGTAAACACTACACACAACATAAGGCTTAATTAACTCAGTACCCCAAATGAAGAGAGTCCAATGCTCCTCCAACTGAGGAAGGTTTTTGTATAGGCAAGTATCACGATCAGAACTACATTTTAGGGAGTTTAATCTGGCAGCTTGTACGTTAGAGGAAGAGAGAAGAAAAGAATGGGCATTCGTCATTGATAACAATTTTGCAGTGATGATGAGTAATGGGAACCTAAGCTATGCTGGTAGCTTTCATTATTCATGAATAGAGCATAGCTTAAGATCTATAGAATATCTCACATTTTATGTATCAACCATACTGAATAGTGATAGGATACTGAAAATGGAGACCTGAGATACTGCAATTACTCATTTAAGAAGAAAGATTATGTTTAATATAGGCTAGAGGGTAAAAGATTGGAGGAAAAAAATACCATTCTCGAGCTTTATCTTATACCATAGACCAAGTAAATTCCAGGTAGGATTCTAGAAGGAAACCTTAAAGCATAGTTGTCCCAAACAGTGATACCTGTCATGTTCCCATCAACAGATCAAAGTTCATGATGGAGTCATATTGGACCCTCTATGGTAAATATAATTGGTTAAGTGTCCTTAGCTCAAATGAAGTAACTTTCCTTCAATAGTCATCTCATTCAAAATAGCCTCTTTTTCATTATAATGGGGTGATTAGTAATGAGTCATTTTATAATTACAATTTCTAAGCACTGTAAAAAAATTCCGCTTCAAGTAGTTTCTGATGAAACAGATCTTTATCCTGTGTGCATGGATCATGGTAGACTCTTAGTAACTAAACATAATGAAACTTTTATTTCTTAGCCACATTCTTAATGTGGTTCCATTTGTATCCTCCAAGATGCAGGCTGATAGAGCCTTACCTGTGTAATACACCAGCCACTGTGGCAAGGGGACAAGGTGGTGAACCCAGCACTAGCTCTGGAAAAGACTTGCTGTCACGTTATATACAACCTTCCTACTCAAATTGCAGTGGTCAAATCTGGTCATACTCTGCTAACGGGTACAGGTGGCAATGGTACAAAAGGATTAAAGTTAGTGATGTTAGTTGCATAACTGAAGATACTAAAATCCACTGAATTGTGCACTATGAAAGGGTGAATTTTATGATATGAGAGTTACATCTCAATAAATTATAAAGAGTCTAAACCAGAATTTAAAATAAATGTCACATAGCCACACCTAACACCAAAGGATACATTAAGTTCAGTCCTTCTATATTCCTGGAAGGAGAAAAACCGAAATAGTGACAGATAAATATAATAGCTGCTGTACTTACCTTTGTTTACAAATTCTATTGTAGGCCATTTTGATGAATAATTTTTAAATCCCGATAGCCAATACAAGCTATTCAAATAAACTGCTGATTTTGTTATTGAAATCTTGGGATTTTAAAGTAGGAATTCCAAGTACAGATTATAAGTAAGCAAATATACACACACAACAATCAACAAGTTATGTATACACACAGTCTTGACTCTAATGTTTGCAGGGCTCTGTCAGTGAAAATGGAGGTCCACATACCATTTACCTAAATAATCAGAAGTTAGAAATCACACTAACAAACTGTTCCTACCTTGTCAAACATGCCTTCTTAAGGTTCCCAGAATTCTTGGACTCTTCAAGCCCTGCACTAATGTGTGGCAGAACAGGGAGAGATGAACTCAGAGAGCCCTCTGTCCCAGTGCCGTCTTCTCCCAAGGACAACCCACCTAGCTCCTGCAGATGCACTGCTTGAGTAGTCCTGACCTTTGGTGTGCGCTCTACAGCTTCACCTGCCCTTCTGGGACGGACCAGGAAGGCCTTGGAAGGGGTTCTCCAGGTGAAGAGGGGCATGTCTTTTGACAGAATTCCACAAATGTCTCTATGAGGTTTTGTATGCCACCTTGTGGTATTTTTAGGAACACTTAAAAACATGATATAGTAGAAAGTGGAGATCCTGAGCTACAATAGAAGAGAAATATATTTTAAATGAGAATAATATCTTGGCTTGAAAAGTTATTTTTAAATATCATTATTAACATTTACAGTGTAAAATTTTCTTATGTGACTGTCTAAAAAATAACTCACTGATATTTATAAAAGAAAACTTATTACATATATAGCTATGGGATTCATTCATACACACAAAAAAGATATGTATTAAATGCTTGCTCTGCTCCAAGTACTGTTCTGGCACTGAGGTTATATTAGTGGGAAACAAAAATCCCTACACTCCTAGAGCGTATGTTCCAATTGGATAGTAAAGTAGTACCTACAGTTCTTAATGGATACATTACTTACGTTCAATCAAAATCTCATTGGTAGCCTTTTGCACAGACATTTTGTTCAGATCCCTACATTAAGCCTTGAAAAAGAAGTAAGTATTCTCTTCTGCTTATGTTTGACTATATAGAAAGTTGTAACAGTGTTGTTCACATGTCTAAAAAGGGCTGGGCCACTTCCAGTGGGAGTTTCTAACCAGTATAATTAGTAATTAAAAAAAGAAATTAAGCATTTAAAAAGCAAACTTCTTTCAAACTTTTATTTTCTATAAGTGCTTTATTATTCAGTGGGAAATGCTAGCCTTGTGCAGTGTTAACAATTAATGTTAAGCAGGCAAAGATCAATTCAGTGCCATCAAATTAAAAAGTACCTAAACTGGTAGCTTGCCCTGAGTGTGAGGCCCAGGCAAAATGACTCTTTTGCTTCCTCTAATCAATCCTTCAGTGTTCTCCTCACCCCCCTTTCTTCCTTATTCCCATTAATACTACTTCCTTTGTGCACCCAGCCACAACTTGTTTAGAAGTTAAGTGGCACTGGGCCCAGGAGACTTGCCGTATCTGACCACCTCACTGTTCAGACTTTGAAGGTCTTGTGAGGAGCACACAAGAAAGCCTTGGCTGGTGGGTAGCTGGAGGAGACCAGATAGTCAATGACAACTTTGTTCCTCTCCCCTATATCCCAAGGAAGCCTCTGTTAGTTCTGAAAGTCTCAGGAATCGAAGTGGAGAATCAGGAGAAACTAAAGGAAAGGGGGTCTGACTTTAATCCTTCCCCTGTATCACTTTCATATTAGCGATGGAGGAAAAAGACTAGATGGAATAGTTCTCCTCCAATACCACGTTTTTCTATTGCATCATAATACAAAATCTGTAGTCTCTGAGCTTCTGAGCAGTGTTTTGTTCTGGGTTTTGCTCTATTTATTTAGAATTTCATCCTTACAAATATATATACATATATATATGTATATATGTACATATCAAGAGATACATATATGTATATATACAAATATATATATAAGGATATATATCCTTACAAATATATGTATTACTCATTTTTTCAATTTTATGTAATAAATAGTGATAAAATGATCATAGTGATGGTTTATGTGACTTGATCATAGCTAGAAGTAAATCAGTGGCAAATCTGCCTAGGCTTTCAGAACAAGACTTAGAATCAGACCTCTGTTAAGCCATACCCAACTATGTTTAATAATCACTAATTTTACCTAGGGTAATTAATACGGTTTGAAGAGGTAATGGCCTCTATTTATGTAATGTAAAAAAACAAAACAACACAAAAAACCTAAAGTGCAGAAAAAAATATATATTAAAAACTCATAATTTTTTTAAAAATTAAAAAAAAATAAAAACTCTCAGGTCATGATCCCAGCATCCCAGGATCTATCCCTGCATTAAGCCCCCACACTGGGCTCTCTGCTCAGCAGGGAGCTTCCTTCTCCCTCTCCCTCTGCCTGTCACTCCCCCTGTTTGTGCTCTCTCTCTCTCTCTCTGTCAAATAAATAAAACCTTAAAAAAAAAATGTACAGAGGACTCAATTACACATTTCTCCAAAGAAGTTCTGCAAATGGCCAGAAAGCACAGGAAAATATGCTCAGTATCATTAGTACTTGGGGAAAAGCAAATCAAAACCACAATGAGATATCACTTCACATCTAGAACGGCTATATTTTAATTCCACTATATTTTAATGGAAATTAGCAAGTATTGATGAGAATGTAGACAAATTGGAACCCTTGTACATTGCTGATAGGAATGTAAAATGGTTCAGTTAATTAAGGAAAGAGTTCGGCTGTTCTTCAAAGATAAAATTACCGTATGTACCAGTAATTTCACTCCTGGGTGTATACCCAAAGGAACTAAAAGCTGGGACTGGAAGAGATATTTGAACACCAGTGTTTATTGTGGCATTATTCACAATGGCCAAAAGGTGGAAACAGCACAAGTGTCCATCAGCAAGTGAATGGATAAACAAAATGCAGTATATATGTACAATGGAATATTATTTAGCCATCAAAAGGAATGAAGTTCTGAATGCTACGTCATTGACTGTTGAAGGCATTATTCTAAATGAAATAAGCCAAACAAAAAGGACAAATATTGTATGAAATCATACAATACAATTTCACTTGATGAAATTTAAGAATAGGCAAATTTATAGAGACAGTAGATTAGTAGTTACTAGGGCCAAGGGGAGTGGGAAAGAGAGTTAATGGTTATTGATTACAAAGTTACTGTTTGAAATGATGAAAACATGTTGGAAATAGTGGTGATGGTTGCACAGCACTGTGAATACAATTAATGCCAATGAATGGTAGATTTCAAGTTGTTAAAATGGCAACTTCTATATTATATATATTTTACTATAATTTACCATCAAGTGAGTAACATAATATGCCAAAAACTGTTACGGTATTCACTTTAACTGGGTAAATTATATGCTGTGTGAATTATATCTCAGTTAAGCTGTTTAAAATTTGTAGAATGCAGCTCAAATTGTCCTTAGAGGAAAATTTATGACTTATGAGCTTATATTGGGGAAAAAAAAAAGGGTTATAAAGTAATGAGTTAACGTAATTTAATGTGATCTAAACAGAACAAGTGAATAAGCCTAAAGAAAATGGAATGATTGAAATCATGAGAGTAATGGAAATTAATGGAATAGAAAATGAACATATAATGACATGAACTGAGGCAAAATTTAGCAATTCTACTAAGAAAAACCTAGGGAATTTATAAATAAACAATACTATGAGGTAAAAAGGGTCAGGACCTGATATGAGACATATATTTAAAAGATAGAAGATATTACAACTTTGTCTCAATAAACTTGAAACATTAAAATGGATAAATTCTAAAAAAAAAATTTAACTGACTGTGATTAAAAAAAATAATAAGCCAGATGATTTTGCCAAACATAACAAAATTTAAAGAACACATAGTATTACATCTTACACAAACTATTCAGTCTAGAAACAGGATACTCCTTCAGTCTTGACATGAGGGTGGCATAATTGTAATAATCAAAATCTGAAAAGGACAGAATGAAAAAGGAAAATAACAAGTTATTCTCCCATAAATACAAATGTGGCAATTGATAAATCACTGAACTCTACCTCTGAAATTAATAATGTACTACATGTTAATTAATTGATTAAATAAAATAAAAATTTAAAAATAAATACAAATACAAACACGAAAAAGAATAAAAAACAAACTGAATACAGTGACCTATAACAATATGCATTATGAGCAATTGAGTAGTAGATCCCCAAAATTAAAGATTGATTTAGAAAAGCAATTTGTATAATTAATGGCTACATTTCTAAGAGACACAGCAAGAAAGAGATGAAACACAAAAAACAGTTATAACTGAAGAAAATTTAAGGAACAAGTTAAAGAAGGTTTAATGGAACCAGTAAGGGATATTTGGACATCCCTTTGATAACCAGTAGGAGCCAGAAACCTATAGGAATGAAAGCGCAAGAAGAGGAAATGCTTAGTGAGAGATGGAGTTATGGAAGAGGGTTTAACCATCAGTATTTGTAGCCATAGAAGAATGTGTCTACTGCCAGAACCTCTGGTCAGTGCTGTGACCAACAGGGGCTCCCTATTTCCTCTCATTTGTCAGCCTCCAGGAAAAGCAAGTGGCAAGGAAGCTTCAGGATGCAAGCAGTAAAAATAAGCCTTGTAGGCAATGGAACAGTAAATGACAAGGAGCGGATTTGGGGTGTTCACTCTGAGAATAGCCAGTTAAACAAAAAGATCAGAAGTAAAAAGGAAACTTGTATAATCATCTAGATGGCAAACTTGTGCCAAAGGCTAACTAGATAGTAAATATTTTTAGCTTTGCTGGCCATAGAACTACACATTTTTGCCATTGTAGTGTGAAAGCAGCCATGTGTACTAAACAGGTATGTGTGGCTGTTTTCCAATAAAACTTTATTTTTTAAAAATGTGGGAAGGATTTGGCCTTTGAGGACACTAGTTTTTAGACCCTGGATCTAGTAGATGCAGAAAAAAATATTCGCTGAATATTAACATCCATTTGAAATTTAGAACAACAAGAGCAACAGGAAACTCTTGGCAAACTCAAAAGAACATTTCCCTATCCTGATACAGTATATGTTATTAAGAAAAAATTCTATAGTAAGCTTTATACTTAATGAGGAAAACATTGAAAGTATTCTCCTTAAGTCCCAGTCCCAGGTGTCACTGCTATTGTATTAGGTGCTCTAGCCAATATATTAGGACAAGAAAAAAGAAAAGTCATAAGGATTACGAGAAAAACTAGTCATTTGCAATAGAAATTATTATCCATATAAATCAATATGAAAAAGATAATCCAATGCAAAAATGGGCAAAAGTCTTGAACAAGTACTTCATAGGAGAGAAAAGTGAACATGAACAGCACCTACAGATACCTTTTGTTTGCCCCTACATACCAACTTTACATTCTTTTCCTGTGCTCTGTCCAGGATCCTGGCATTGGCAGAGTTCCTATTCCCTTTGACTTCCAGTTGGATTTAGCCAATGGAGCTTCCTGACAATAGACCAGAAGGAGGGAGGAGAATGAAGTTGAGATATTCTCCTTGATCCCTTCCTCACTCTAGCTATTTCTTTTAGCCATAGTTTCCTGCTTTGTAAGAACTATTCTAGGGTTTCAGTAACCTTTTCCTCTTCTTGTCCTTTTGGGTTTAGGGTGGAAACAACACTATTGTGGACAGACTGGGTTCTCCTACACTCCATGTACATCTTTGTACTTAGTTCCTTTGATTACTAACTTGTCATTTGTTCCCTGTTGGATTCCTGATACAGTCAATCGACATACAAAAAGATGCTCAACCTCATTAATAGCCAGAAAAAAATGCAGATCAAAACCCTTATTAAAGACGATTTAAAACTACCATATTGGGAATAATTAAAAATATCAGCAAGGATGTAGAGGAGATAATACAGTTATACATAGTTGGTGAGTGTATCAATAGACACAACGATTTTGGAAAAATAGTTTAGCTTTATGTAGCAAAGCAAAGCTGAAGATGCAGCAAGTCTATAATCCAGCAATTTTGCACCAGGAGCTATGTTCAAGAATGTTTATAAGAGGATTTTTTTCATAATAATAAAACATTGGAAACACCATAGATTTCCATCAATAGAATTGATAAATTGTGACATATTTGTACAGTAGAATGCTAAATGCAATGAAAATGAGTAGGTTAAAGCTACATAAAAAGAGAGCATGGATGAAATCAGAAACATCATAGGGAGCAGAAAAATCAACTTAACAGGAGAAGATGACAAATTCTGAATAGAATGAGAAAAGGAGCCATGTGTATACCTAGTGGAAGAGCATTCCAGAGAGAAGAAATAGCAAGTGAAAAATGTAGTGTTTCTGTGTCTGGCATTTTGAGGAATAAGAAGGGGTCCAGGAGACCTAGAATGAAATAAGGGGGAGTATAGCAGGAGACCACAGAGGCTAGGGGGTGAAATAAATTGTGTTCAGCCATGTAGGTCATTGTATGGACTCTGTTTTTAGTTTAATATGGGAGCTCACTGAAAGTGTTTGAGAAAAGAGACATGATCTGACTTACTATTTTTGTTTTAGATAATCACTCTGCAAACTGGAATAGGAATGGTCAGAAAAAGCACACTGGCAGACTGGTTATGAGGCTGTTGTGGTAATTCAGGGGAGAGATGACGGCACGGATAGCAGTGGAGGCGATGAGAAATGGTTAGTATCGGTTATATTTTAAAGGTAAACAGGATTTGCTGACACCAGAGATAGCTTTTAGAGGAGGAGAGGAATCTATGAGGATTCTAAACTTTTTAGGTTTGCAGGACTAGAAGCACGGAGATGAAGAAGACTAGGAAGAACAGGTTTGGGGAAGAAAAGAGAAGTTCAGTTTGAACGTGTTGAGTTTGAGATGCTTATTATACGTTGAGTAGATCCACTGGGTAGATATTTGGATATGAATCTGGAGTCCTGGGGATAGGAGTTCAGCATTCACTTATGCACAGTTTGGAACTCTCCAGAATGAAACTTTAATTAATATGTGTCCCTTTGGAGAGGCCAAGACATTCTCTTTGCTACAGAGATCTGTACTTGCTATCGACCTGCCACATTTCTTGTTAATCTTGGCTGAGGTAGTGATCCAAGACATCTGGTGACTGATGATACATAGTCTGTGGCATTATTTATATTACCTGGCCAATCGAACAGATGCTCAAGCAAGGTTCCTAGCTTTATGAATGATGGCAGCAGAGCATTTGGCCCCCTTCCGCCTTTTGATGGGTATACCAGATGTGAACGCCACCTTTAAGGGACTACAAATAAAGCCTGCAAGTTCTCAAGAATCTCATTCTCATCTGCCAATAGAAACCTAATGAGATAGAACATTAGTCTTTGCAGTAACATATTATTTTGTAATCATATAGCACTTGGTCTTTGCTAAGGAATTTACAATCCAGTGTAATTTATATAGAATATCAATTTCCTACTTTTACCTCAATTTTCAATTTGAAAATTGGAGACAGAACCTTTTTTTTTTCCCCCAGAATAAGAATCAGAAATTCTTAGGAATATGTCCTATCCTACCTCACAAACTTGAAGTTATTAGCCTTCAATCCTAAATCTTCCTTTGAATTCCAGTCAGTTCATAATAGAACATGAAAGTCTTAGCATAGTATATATTTTACTGAGATACCTGAATTGCCAAGATCATTGGGATACAGAGCTTTTCTGAAACAATATGATATTTCAGTTCACTCTGACAGGAAGCTGTGTTTGGCTCCAGTGGTAAAGAATTTTATTCCAACTGTGTGGAAAGACTGGTCATGTACAAGTAGGGAAGACAGAATGGGCACTGAAGGTACTGAAGGAGTAGAAAGCTGAATGTTTTCTGTTCTCCTCCTACACAGTTCCTTTCTTTCCATAGCTAGCTTCTCATCTCTCCCCTATGGGAGACTCTTCAGGTTTTGAATGTCACAGACTTGGGCTCCCTGAGCTGTGGAATCCACAGTAGGCAGTAGATGTGCCTGACAGTGAGATGGAGGGCAGGAGGGTACAGCAAGAGGACGGCACCAGGTAGAGAAATTGTGCTGTGGGATGCAGACTTCCACACACAACAAAAATGTTCCCATATCTGTAGGCCTTTACCTAAGCAAGGAAAGCAGGGTTGCAGGACACCCTGGGGAAGAGTAGGCAGCTGGCCTAAGCAGGACAGCTATAGGGCATTTTCACAAGTGTGAAGCTAGAGAATTCATCAGTAAGGCCCCTGGTAGGGGTAGGAATGATTCATTATTTGAAGGAGATATGACTCAGTTTTGGAAGATACAAAGCGATTTCTACAGTTTTGGAAGATACAAAGCGATTTCTACACGGCCCGACTGTGACTAGGAGCTTTCAGGCTTTGAGGATGGTCTTTGTTTGCCAGTTTTGAATATGATTGTGTGTGTGTGTGTGTGTGTGTGTGTGTGTAAAATTAACATACAATAAAATTCACTCATTTAAAGTGAAAATTCAGGGGCACCTGGGTGGCTCAGTGGGTTGAGCCTCTGCCTTTGGCTCAGGTCATGATCTCAGGGTTCTGGAATCAAGCCCACATCGGGCTCTTTGCTCGGTGGGGAACCTGCTTCCCCCTCTCTCTCTGCTTGCTTCTCTGTCTACTTGTGATCTCTGTCTCTCTCTCAGTCAAATAAATAAATAAAATCTTTAAAAAAATAAAAATAAAGTAAAAATTCAATGGTTTTTAGTAGTCATAGAGTTATTATTTTAATCATTTAATACAGGAAATTTAATTGTAAACAACTTGAAACCAGCCATGCTGCCAGCCGCATTCTCCTATTCTTCCACAGAATCCATGCCTACCTCTTCCCCATCATTCTCCAGAGCTGCCAAGTTCTCCTGGGCCTCAGAGACCTCTCTTTCCTACATGCCTTCTCCCACATACAATACATAAATGTTCACTTTGCTTCGTGAGATCAAACTTACGGTTTGGGCAGGCCCAGACCTCAGCCACGGCAGTGGTATTGCTTAGTACGCCCACACTCTGTTGCTCTTTGGCCAGGTCTCCCTGGGGGATGACAATCAGAGGGCTGGTAGTTGACGTCCACTTTAAATCTAGTTGGGCAACATCCACAAACTGGGTGTTGCATTTCATCCTGTTGCTGGTAAAGGCTGTGTTGATATTGGCTCGTCCCTCCAACACCACAGGCCACAAACCATGTACTTGCTGCGGCAAGAGTCATACTTGGCCATTTGACTGGCTGGCTTCAGGCAGGTGTTGGTGATCTTGCTGCTCATCATAGGCCTTCTTAGCTGAGATGCCTCAGAGTCAGTGGCCCGGGGAAAGTAGATGTGGGGGTATGGAACCAGGTTGGTTGGGAAGCCTGTCAAATTCACATTCAGGGTACTGTCAAATTGCAGAGACGTAATGATGATAGACACAACCTGCCCAATCAAATGATGGAGATTAGTATGTATGATATCCTGGTTTTGCTGACCTATGTCGTAGATGGCTTCCTTGGTGACCATGAAGGCACAGCAAGAATGATATAAGGTCATGTGAATGATCAAGAAGGAATTGTGGGGCTCCACCATGGCTGTTGAAACCTGGAGGACTGGCAAACTTGAGGTTGGGCTTCTTGCCATAGACCACCAAGAACTGATTCATGAGTAGGGGCACAAACCTGGGACTGGCGCTGTCCCCAGAGCTGTGGAAGATGAGCAAGTCCCACAGCACTGTACAAAGATCTGCCAGTTTTCAGATCCAGTCCAGGTCACAATCTCCTAGCCAATGATGTAATGGCCTTTGGCATCATTATCGCCTGTGCCTTCTTTCCCAGGGATCAATACCAAGCACCCATTTTTTAAACTTTTCTGAACTTAATTTTAATTTTCTCTTATTTCTTAAAATGGCAATGGGTTAACAAAATATGCAAATGATTTTGAGTGCCATTATATATGTTTATTTTTCCTTCCTTAAATGTTCATGTTAAAAAGAAAAAGTAGCTGAACTATTTCATGGTTTTCTGTTCTCTGGTTTGGAGAATAGTGACTCCATTGTCAAAGATGACATGGATACTGTCAGTATCTATGTGACAGCTGATGTTACAGATCTTTTCAAATACCTGGGTGCTTGGTATGATGTGGACATAAAAACTGGGTGACTCGCAGCATTTTAAATTATTCTTGAAGACACAGCCGTCATTCACCAAATGGCCCCTCTTCTAGGAGTGTACAAACCCATGCAAATTTTTACTGTTTTACCACCAGATGTCAGCCACTCACTACACTGGTAATAACTACCCTGAAGATGCTTTATAAAAATCTATGTGGCTGTCACCTTCATCTCTCCTTCCCTCTGTCCCTCTTTCACCCCTTCCTGCTCTGACCATCAGTCAGTTTTTTTGACCACTTCAGAGAAGGAAAGGAGAGGGAATCCCAAAATCCAAACGTTGGTAGCCGGCTTTCTATCAGTAAGAAAGGTAAGGACCTGAGCAGTTAAGTAGGATGATAGAAGGTATTTGACCATATTTGTGCCATGAGTTTGGGGAATATATCATACTAATTATATATAAAATGAGGGGATTAATTTATGTTCTTGAACAGATGCTACCAATATTTACTGGGGTGAGATTAAGACTCAGTCATTTACAGAAAAAGGCTTGCTAATAAATGAAGAAAAAATAATATAATCAGAAAACCATGGGGCGCCTGGGTGCCTCAGTGGGTTAAGCCGCTGCCTTCGGCTCAGGTCATGATCTCAAGGTCCTGGGATCGAGTCCCACATCGGGCTCTTTGCTCAGCAGGGAGCCTGCTTCCTCTTCTCTCTCTCTGCCTGCCTCTCTGCCTACTTGTGATCTCTCTCTGTCAAATAAATAAATAAAATCTTTAAAAAAAATAAAGAAAACCATTATTATTTAAGAACTCTCCCTAAATTATAGATTCAGGAAAACATCACCAATGGATAAAAAAACTATAAGGTAAAAGTTTTGGGGGAGTAGATACTCACATAATCTTAAAAATGTTTTCTCTCCTACTTTGTCTCTTAATTTCACAAAACAAACTGAGGGTTGTTGGGGTGGGGGGTTGGTAGGGAGACAGTGGTTGGATTATGGACTTTGGGGCGGGTATGTGCTATGGTGAGTGCTGGGAAGTGTGTAAACCTGACGATTCACAGATGTGTACTCCTGGGGCTAATAATACATTATTTGTTAATAAAAAAATAAAAAATAAATCTCAAAAAAAGTTTTCTCTCAGAAACACTTTATAAAGAAAAGGTAGAAATGGAACATATATAATGGGGAATTTGTTGTACATTTAAAAACATTTTTTATTGTTTTTAAGATTTTACTTATTTATTAGAGAGAGAGAGAGAGCACGAATTGCGGGGGGTGGGACCAAAAGAGAGGGAGAAGCAGACTCCCCACTGAGCAGGGGGCTGGGGGCTGGATGCAGGGCTCAATCCCAGGACCCTGAGATCATGACCTGACTCAGCCATCCAGGTGCC
The DNA here is from genome assembly GCF_964662115.1 of Mustela nivalis. NCBI lineage: Eukaryota > Metazoa > Chordata > Mammalia > Carnivora > Mustelidae > Mustela > Mustela nivalis. The sequence continues at coordinate 56,517,784 of NC_139022.1, forward strand.
CTAGACATCATTTTACTTAAGTGATCAACTGTAGCATCATCAATAATGGAGCAAACTGACATTGTGTGTCTCCTAATATGAGGCAGTGGGAGGTAGGCATCATCAGAATTATAAATCAATCATGAGAAAAAAAGATGAAGTTACAGTGGGAGCCCTTGTGCAAAATGACTGGCCTGCACTATTTTTTTTTTAAGATTTTTATTTATTTATCAGAGAGAGATCACAAGTAGGCAGAGAGACAGGCAGAGAGAGATGGTGGGGAAGCAGGCTCCCTGCTGTGCAGAAAGCCTGATGCAGGACTTGATCCCAGGACCCTGAGATCAAGACCTGAGCTGAAGGCAGAAGCTTAACACAGTGAGCCACCCAGGTGCCCCAGACTGGATTATTAAAAGTGTTGATGTTTTGGAAGAAAAAGAATGGCAAAAGAATTACATTAAAGAGACAAAAGAGGGGTTGCCTGGGTGGCTCAGTGGGAAGAAGCCTCTGCCTTGGGCTCAGGTCATGATCTCAGGGTCCTGGGATGGAGCCCCGCACTGGGCTCTCTGCTCAGCAGGGAGCCTGCTCCCCCACCCCACCCCCCGCCTGCCTCTCTGCCTACTTGTGCTCTCTCTCTGTCAAATAAATAAATAAATAATTTTTTTAAAAAAGGAGACAAAAGAGTTGTAAGAAACAAATGCATCATGTGAATATTAATTGGATCCTGGGATCAAAAATAGAAAGCTCCAAAGGGAATTTTAGAGATACTGGGGGTTCAATGTAGACTACCATATTAGCCGATATTAAGGAATCAGTGTTCAATTCTTTTGTGTAACAATGTTTCTGTGGTTATGTAGGAGAATGCCTAATTTGTAGGTGATATGTGTTGAACTATTGAGAGTAAATGTTATGATGTCCTCAAATTATTCTCAAATTTCTCAGTAGAGGTAAATTAGTGTGTGCATGCATTGCACACCTGTGAGAAAGAGAAAAACACATATGGCAAAATGTTAATCTCTGTTAAGTGTAAGCGAAGGGTATATGGATAGTCAATATGACAGTCTTCAGTATTGCTATAGCTTTGAAATTTTCAGAGGAAGAACTGGGGACAAAAGAACATCATAATTTGTTTGTTTTAGAATGAATAGTATTGACTGAACATCCATGATTTATCTTTTTTTAAGTAAGGCAACTATCTCTTTTATTGATTCGAAGCTACCTGTTTCCATCAACCTTAGATGAGTAGAAATCGTAGTATAAGAGACAGATTTTAGGTCTCAAATCTTTGCTCTGTTTTCTTTGTATATTTTTCATTGTCATTATTTTTGTGAAAGATCCAAATTGAACACTTCTTCTTGTATTCAGTATTGTTTGTGGGAATTTGAGACTCTTTTCATTTATACACTGGTACAGACTTAATTGCTCAATGTCCCTTTTTAATGTAATAATTTAAGCACCACACAAATAGGCATTTCAGTAAACCTCTTTATCCAAGAAATAGAACATTAGTGCCTGTCTACTGTTTTTTTTCTTACCAGAATCAACATTTATTCAACTGGCAGTAGTATCTGAAGTTTCCTTGGTGAAACAAATTCTCTATAAATCATCAGTGTGGTTACTGTGAGATGTGACTCTGCTCTGGTTCTACATATCCCACTTGCCCTGCCTATGGTGATTTATTCTAAAGTTGCACAGAAATCAAATCAGGCCAGTTAGTCAATGTATTAGAACTCTTTAGAAAGGGAAGGTATCTCCCTCAAAGTTAATGCTGGGAGGATTTAAACTCAGAGTTGCTTGTTGCCACCTTTATTACTTCTGGGTGGAGAGTGTGCATGAAAATGAATCCTTTGTAGAAGAAAGACAAACTGAGGGACGAGGGGAGGCAAATTCCTGATAGCATCTTCTGAGTTACTGAATCTAGCCATGCCTGAGTTTTTCAGTTATGTGAATGAATAAATAGTAGTACTATATCTTAATAAATGATTAATTTTTCATTATTATCATTATTAACTCTTAATAAGTAAGAATTGTGTAAATTGTGATTTATGACTAAAGAACTTTGACTAATAAAATGGTCTGTATTTTATAGGCATATAAGATACAGCTATAGGTGGGTTCAGAATGGTGTATAGTAAGATCTAGTGCTTGGAATTTCAGAACTTTCTCATCTTAACCCGGCGTTCTTTCCAAAGTCAATATTGGCTAAGACTAAGCTGCACTATTGAATGGAACTACCTCCTTATCTGGAAGTTAATCGTAAGAACCAGTGCATTTTTGCTGTTTCATCCATTTGCATGCTTACGTCAGCTTCTGGACAATATATATTTTTAAAGACATGGAGAGTGATGTTAGTATAATAGAGGAACCAAATGAAGCATTCTCAAGTAACTGGTTTGTTCAGGTTATGTATGTATGTGTATAGGAGAAAACGCATTTTTCCTCAAAAATGAAGAGTTCTTTTATTGTCAAACTTGTCTTTATAAACTCGTCTATTTCATATTCTTTCTTCATATGTCCAAACTTGGGCACTCTCTTATCAAGTCTTCTTTGGTAAATCCCTGTGATGGTATAGTGTACTCAGTTTTGGAGCACAGAAAATACTTGTTTCTTGTTTTGTACCTTTAGTTTAGAGGTATGACCGACATCTCTGGGTATTGGTATTTCAGAAATTGGAAGTCTATAAGGAGGAGTCACATTTATCATCATCAGTGTATTCTCTAGATTGAATATATATGCTCCCTTAAATAAGGATGCAGGAAAAACACACCAAATGTATCTGGTGGATTCTTGCCTTTAGGTGTGGTTTGAAAAGAGAAAATAAGACTAGCGTGGTGGCCTGTGGAGGACATCACTTGTATTTTTTGTCTTTGGGATGATCCTTGTTAAGGGAATGGAAGGAAGATGTTGCTGGTAGGTAAGTTCTGGCTGTGAAGATAATTTGCACCTGTGGTTTCTGTGATGTGGGTTTGAGGAAGTGGGGTCAATGACTTCTAGGCCTCTCTCTCTGGAGACCATATATTTGAGAACATGGCTTCATATGCCTAATAATTGTTTTAAGGCTTGGCTACTCTCTGTGGGACTATATTTCTTGGAGATGGTCCATAGAACACCTGGGTCCAGATCACCAGGGATGCTTCTTAAAAATGCAGAGATCTGGGCCCCACCCAGCATAGTGAATCAGAAACTCTGGGTACGGGATCAAGAGTCCGTCCTCTCAAAATAAGTACCCACAGCTGATACTTATATTCACTGAAATCTGAGAAGTATGCTATGGGCATCATCAACTTTGACTTACACCAACTTTGAGCTATTAGGTAGATGACAGTCTGGGGAAAAGGCCCTAAAACCAAGTCTTTGGCTTCCCTTGTCATTCACCTACTTAAATATTCAATTTATATAACAGTTGAGTGAGAGTTTAAAGATGCATGGGAATTTTGAGAAAGAATATGCTGATTTGATAAACTAAGAAGAAAGCTTAGAACAAAAGATTTTATGCATATGATAATTCAGGGCCAATTCAGTGAATGACAGAGCAATTCTTTTTCCTCCCCCAAATAATACTCTCTGGATAATTTAATGTAAAAAAATCAAAGCCCAGCTGTTTCTCTTTGTCTTTTTAATAAGTCAATTATGCTTATTTTATTTATCCAATTTAAAACACTGAGAAATTAAGGCAGTCAGATCTTGGTATTAATGGTCAAAATTAAAATACCCCAGATCCCATCTTCTTTCTCCAAACATTTGTAAACCATAACGTATGTGAAAATATAGGTATCTACTCATAGTAACTGGCACAGTGGAACAGCTGTTCTCAAAGACAGCAGTTTTCAATGCTGGATGCACATTAGAATTACTTAGAGATATTAAAAAGCATGGCCTATACCAAGATACTCCTCTAAGTCAACTAAATCAGGATCTATGGAAGGAGTGCCCCCTGTCTTTTTTTCTTCTTTAATTCCCCAGGTGGTTCTACAGTAAAGCCAGGTATAGGATGCACTTCTTTAGGTACTTCCTAAGCAGAGCAATCTCTGAGGGTCTCAATAAATGAAATTCAGCTAAGAGCAATCATCAGTGGAGAGACTTAAGGCAATGGAGTTCATTCATTTCTAGTGTACCATCTTCAGTCAAGCCAGGTTAGTAGAATAAGGGTAGTGTACTAGGACAGGATTGTACCACCCCTGAGTTTTTTTTTCCCAACTCTTCTTTTTTATCATGCCATTTTCTTATATTAGGCATAAAATTCTGCATGTTATAGTAAGGGACATACGTAAGAACAGACCTGCAAAAGGTATTTGTCTACTCAATGGATATCGTTGAAGACCTCAATGACACATCTTGCTGTCTTTCAGAAGGTACTTGGGAGCAAGTTTTTCTGGTCTTATAATTAGGAACTCTTAATGTTTAATGGGCTCATGAATTATGTAAGTAATCGATTTTTATTTAATGAGCTGCTAGAAAGTTTAGAGGCAAATTCTCTCCCTCGAGCAGATGTAATAGGAATGACTTTTGTATTAACTTTTCCATTTTTATCTTTGTTCTCCCTTTATCTTTCTCACCTCCTTATAGTACATCATTTTCATATTTATTTTTATTTTTTTGAATCCATCAAGTCACTGTAAACTGTTTAGGAACATTTGATAACATTCAAAAAAGTAGCTGATGGAGCTGAGGGTCAAATATTGTACCACAAAAGTGCAAGTCAGCTAATTTCCTCAGTGTAAGCAGACTTGAGCACCATCAAAGTCAGTGCATAAAACATTTACTTTGGGGTATTGGACTAATCCTCACATTGAAATAAAAAAAAATATGTAAGATACAGTGGACAGGCACATATACATCAGAAGAGTTGTTATTCTACATTTACATATTTACTGCGGATGGTACCAAAAGGGAAATAAAGGAGTGGTCAAGAAAGGAAAATGCTATTCCTCATTTGAGAAGGAAGATCAAAGGAATACAAAGAAAGGTGAAGTTTCTACTTGGGGAGGATGCCCAAATTAAGCTTGCAAGAGAAGGCAATCATCTTTGGTATCAATGATGAGAGGAAAAAAATCTGAGTTAGGTTTTTAAAAATAGGGGCGCCTGGGTGGCTCAGTGGGTTAAGGCCTCTGCCTTTGGCTCGAGTCGTGATCCCGGGGTCTTGGGATCGAGCCCCGCATTGGGCTCTCTGCTCTGCGGGGAGTCTGATTCTTCCTCTCTCTCTCTCTCTCTGCCTGCCTCTCCCTACTTGTGATCTCTGTCTGTCAAATAAAAAAATAAAATTAAAAAAATAATTAAAAAAACAATTTAAAAATAACATAACTGGAAGATACTCTAACATAATTTTTTACAAAGCAGTCTATAGTGTTTTCATGACTGGTCAATTAAATCTCCGCTATGCCACTACTAAGATGCTTGAATTGCATGTAGGCATTTTGAAGAAAGGGATCTAGAGTCTGATTATTATATGAAGCAAAGTTATCAGGTTCTTACTAAATTGCATTGATGGATTATAATGAAAAAGATGTCATAAAAGTAATTTGTATGGGGGAGGAGCAAGATGGCAGAGGAGTAGGAGATCTAAATTTCTTCGGGTCCCAGGAATTCAGCTAGATAGTTATCAAACCATTTTGAACCTACAAACTCAACAGGAGATCGAAAAAAAGAATAGCAGCAATTCTAGGAACAGAAAAGCGACCACTTTCTGGAAGGTAGGACATGCAGAGAAGTGAATCTGAGGTGCTATATGGGAAGATAGACTGCAGCGGGGAGGGGCCGGCTCCCAGGAAGCAGTAGAGCAACGGAGAACAAAATCAGAACTTTTAGAAGTCTGCTCCACGGAGGAACGTCACTCCAGAGGCTAAGCATGGGGTGGAGTCCTCACGGGGACAGTGTGGTCATAGGACCTGTGGGGGGGGGGGTCACAGAAAGGCCTGGGGTGTCTGAGTACAGCAGAGCTCCCAGGTATTGGAGTGGGGAAGCAGGCTACAGAGAGGAACCGAAGAGTGGGCTCTCAGCTCGGGGTTACCTTAAACCAGGGCTTAGTTAGGCATACCTCGTGGAGCAGAGACCCCACAACAGGCAGATCCGGGGAGATGCCATCCCCTCTTCCACTGAGAGGAGCAGTGCAGGAGCATGCTGCAGGAATCTGCTGGGTTTAGAGACTCCAAACAGGGCCATGGGCCAGAGATAGAAATGCTCAGTTACAGGCTGGGCAGTGCAGCCGGAGACCAGGGAGGCGGGAGTGATTGAGCGCTTTTCTCCAGGGTCACTCTGAGGAATGCAGCCCGGAGCTCTTGGCTCCTACCCTCGGGAGACTGGGAGGCCTTCATTTTCATTCCCATCCTCCAGAACTCTACGGAAAGCATTCAGGAAACAAAAGCTACAGAGAACCTGAGCAGATTCCTTAAGCTGCCCCAGCAAAGGCAGTGCAATTCTGCCTCAGGCAAAGACATTTGAGAATCACTGAAACAGGCCCCTCCCCCAGAAGATCTGCAAGAACCTCTGGCCAAGACCAAGTGCACTGATCACAAAACATCAGAGCTATGGGAACACAGCACATAGAATTCATGGCTTTCCCCCAGGATTCTTTAGTCTTTCAAACTTACATTTTTTAGATTTTCTTTTTTTCTTATTCAATTCTTTTTAAAAATTTCCCCTTTCCTATTTTAACTTAACTATTTTATCAATAACTTTTTAAAAATCTTTTTAAAAAATTTTAAAAATTTTCATTGTTATAGTCATATTTTATCTTTTTTAAAATTTAAAATTTAAAATCTTTTTTAAAAATTTTAAAAATTTTCATTGTTATAGTCATATTTTATCCCCTCATTGTATTTAACCTTATTTTTTATATACATATATGTCTTTCTTTCTTCGAAATTTTGGGATATAGATTCTTCTAACAGAGCAGAACATACCCTAAATCTAGCATATAGCTTTGTTCTAGTCTCTAGCCTTATCACATTCTCTCCTTTATTTTTCTTTTTTCAACTTATCAATTCTTTTTTTAAAACCTTTTAAAAATTTTCATCTTATAGTCATATTCCATCCCTTCGTTGTGTTTACCCTTGTTTTTATATATATATAAGTTTTTCTTTCTTTAAAATTTTGGGAGGCATTCTCTCCTAACAGACAAAAACATACCCAAAATCAACTGTGTGGCTCTTTTATATTCACCAGTCTAATTATATACATATATATACTTCAGTGAGGGGGTGGAAAACAATTTACCATGCTAATGGATTTCAAAACAAAGCTGGGGTGGCAATCTTGACATCAGATAAAATAGATTTTAATCCAAAGACTATGGTAGGAGACACTATATCATATTTAAAGGGTCTGTCCAACAAGAAAAGCTAACAATTTTAAATATCTATGCCCCTAACACAGGAGCAGCCAACTATATAAACCCATTAATAACAAAATCAAAGAAAGACATCAACAACAATACAATAATAGTAGGGGACTTTAACACCTCCTCTCACTGAAATGGACAGGTCATCTAAGCAAAAGATCAACAAGGAAATAAAGGCTTTAAATGACACAGTGGGCCAGAGGGACATCACAGATATATTCAGAACATTCCATCCCAAAGCAACAGAATACACATTCTTCTCTAGTGCACAGGGAACATTCTCCAGAACAGATCACATCCTGGGTCACAGGTCTCAACCAGTACCAAAAGACTGGGATCATTCCCTGCATATGTTCAGATCATGATGCATTGAAACTAGAACTCAACTGCAACAGGAAAGTTGGAAAGAACTCAAATATGTGGCGGTTAAAGAACATCCTACTAAAGAACGAATGGGTCAACCAGGAAATTAAGGAAGAATTTTAAAAAATTCATGGAAATAAATGAAAATGAAAACACAACTGTTCAAAATCTTTGGAACACCACAAAAGTGGTCATGTGAGGAAAGTATATAACAATAGAAGCCTTTCACAGGAAACAAAAAAGATCTCGAATATACAGCCTAACCCTAAAGAAGCTAGGAAGGGAACAGGAAATAAAGCCTAAACTCAGCAGGAAAAAAGAAATAATAAAGATCAGAGCAGAAATCAATGAAATAGAAGCCAAAAGAACAGTAGAACAGATCAACAAAACTAGGACCTGGTTCTTTGAAAGAATTAATCAGATTGAGAACCCCCTGGCCAGACTTATCAAAAAGAAAAGAGAAAGGACCCAAATTAATAAAATTAATAAAATCATGAATGAGAAAGTACAGATCAAAACCAACACCTAAAGAAATACAAGCAATTAAATGAACATTTTATGAGCAACTATTCACTAGAAAATCTGACCATCTGGAAGAAATGGATGCATTCCTAGAGACACATAAACTACCAAAACTGAACCAGGAAGAAATAGAAAACCTGAACAGACCCATAACCAGTAAGGAGATTGAAGCAGTCATCAAAAATCTCCCAATAAAGAAAAGCCCAGGGCCAGACGGCTTCCCAGGGAAATTCTACCAAGCATTTAAAGAAGAATTAATACCTATTCTCCTGAGACTGTTCCAAAAAATAGAAATGGAAGGAAAACTTCCAAACTCATTTGATGAGCCAGCATTACCTTGATCCCAAAACCAGACAAAGACCCCATCAAAAAGGAAAATTACACAGCATCTTTGTTACATCTTTGATGAACGCAGTTGCAAAAATTCTCACCAAAATACTAGCCAATAAGATCCAAGAGTACATTAAAAGGATCATTCACTACAACTAAGTGGGATTTATTCCTGGGCTGCAAGTTTGGTTCAACATCCACAAACCAATCAATGTGATACAACACATTAATAAAAGAAAGAATAAGAACCATATGATACTCTCAATATGATGCTGAAAAAATATTTGACAAAGTACAGCTTCCTTTCTTGATCGAAACTCTACACAGTATAGGATATCAATATCATCAAAGCCATCTATGAAAAATGCACAGCGAATATCATTCTAATGGGGAAAAACAGCTCTAATGGGGAAAAACAGGTCAGGAACACGGCAGGGATGTCCACTCTATTCAACATAGTACTAGAAATTCTAGCCTCAGCAATCAGACAACAAAAAGAAATAAAAGGCATCCAAATTGACAAAGAAGTCAAACTCTCACTATTTGCAGATGATATGATACTTTATGTTGAAAACCCAAAAGACTCCACTCCAAAACTGCTGGAACTCATACAGGAATTCAACAAAGTGTCAGGATATAAAATCAATGCACAGAAATCAGTTGCATTTCTATATACAAATAGCGAGACAGAAGAAAGAGAAATTAAAGAGTCCATCCCATTTACAACTGCACCCCAAACCATAAGATACCTAGGAATAAATCTAACCAAAGAGGCAAAGAATCTGTACTCAGAAAACTATAAAGTACTCATGAAAGAAATTGAGGAAGACACAAAGAAATGGAAAAGCATTCCATGCTCATGAATTGGAAGAACAAATATTATGAAAATGCCTATGCTACTTAAAGCAATCTACACATTTAATGCAATCCCTATGAAAATACCATCAATTTTTTTGGAAAGAAATAAAACAAATAATCCTAAAATTTCTGTGGAACCGGAAAAGACCCCCAATAGCCAGAAGAATGTTGAAAAAGAAAGCCAAAGTTGGCGGCATCACAATTCCAGACTTTAAACTCTGTTACAAAGCATTAATCATCAAGACATCAAGACTGGCACAAAAACAGACAGATAGATCAAAGGAATAGAATAGAGAGCCCAGAAACAGACCTTAAACTCTACAGTCAACTAATCTTCGACAAAACAGGAAAGGATGCCCAATGGAAAAAAGACAATCTCTCCAACAAGTTGTGTTGGGAAAATTGGACAGCCACATGCAGAAAAATGAAACCGGACCATTTCCTTACACCACACACAAAAATAGACTCAAAATGGATGAAAGAACTCCATGTGAGACAGAAATCCTTCTCCTTGAGGGGAGCACGGGCAGCAACCTCTTCAATTTCAGCCACAGCAACTTCTTCCTAGAAACATCACCAAAGGCAAGGGAAGCAAGGGCAAAAAATGAACTACTGGGACTTCATCAAGATCAAAACTTTCTGCACAGCAAAGGAAACAGTCAACAAAACCAAAAGATGGGAACACCTGGGTGGCTCAGTTGCTTAAGTGGCTGCCTTCAGCTCAGGTCATGATCCCAGCAACCTGGGATCGAGTCCTGCATCTGCTCCTTGCTCGGCAGGGAGCCTGCTTCACCCTCTGCCTCTGCCTGCCTCTCTGTCTGCCTGCGCTCTCTCTCTCTCTAATAAATAAATAAAATCTTAAAAACAAAACAAAAACAAAAGACAACCGACAGATGGGAGAAAATATATGCAAATGACTTATCAGATAAAGGGCTAGTATCCAAAATCTATAAAGAACTTTTCAAACTCAACACCCACAGAACAAATAATCCAATCAAGAAATGGGCAGAGGGGGACGCCTGGGTGGCTCAGTTGGTTAAGCAGCTGCCTTCAGCTCAGGTCATGATCCCAGCGTCCTGGGATTGAGTCCCACATCAGGCTCCTTGCTCAGCAGGGAGCCTGCTTCTCCCTCTGCCTCTGTCTGCCAATCTGTCTGCCTGTGCTCGCTCTCTCCCCCTCTCTCTCTGATAAATAAATAAAATCCTTAAAAAAAAAAAAAAGAAATGGGCAGAGGACATGAACAGACATTACAGCAAAGACATCCAAATGGCCAACAGACACATGAAAAAGTGCTCAACATTACTTAGCATCAGGGAAATACAAATCAAAACTACAGTGAGGGGCTGCCTGGGTGGCTCAGTTGGTTGGGTGACTGCCTTTGGCTTGGGTCATGATCCTGGAATCCCAGGATCAAGTTCCACATCGGGCTCCCTGCTCAGCAGGGAGTCTGCTTCTCTCACTGACCTTTCTTCACTCATGCTTTCTCTCTCTTTCTGTCAAATAAATAAATCTTTTAAATAAATAAATAAAAATAAAATAAAAGTAAAAATAAAGAAAAAGATGATTTCTTAAAAACAAAAAAACAAACAAACTACAGTGAGATACTACCTCACACCAGTCAAAATGGTTAAAATTAACCAGTCAGGCAACTATGGGTGTTAGCGAGGATACATAGAAAGGGGAACCCTCCTACACTGTTGGTGGGAATGCAAGCTGGTGCAGCCACTCTGGAAAACAGTATGGAGGTTCCTCCAAAAGGTGAAAACAGAGGTACCCTATGACCCAGCAATCACACTACTGGGTATTTACCCTAAAGTTTCAAATGTAGTGGGGCACCTGGGTGGCTCAGTGGGTTAAGCATCTGCCTTCAGCTTGGGTCGTGGTTTTAGGGTCCTGGGATCGAGCCCCGTGGTGGGCTCTCAGAGAGCTTGCTTCCTTCTCTCTTTGCCTACCTCTCTGTCAAATAAATAAATAAAATCTTAAAAAAAAAAATTCAAATGTAGTGATCCGAAGGGGCACGTGCAACCCAATGTTTATAACAGCAATGTCTACAATAGCCAAACTATGGGAAGAGCCTAGATGTCCATCAATAGATGAAGGATAAAGAAGATGTTATATATATATATATATATATATATATTACAGACATAATAAAACGAAATCTTGCCATTTGCAATGACATGTATGGAACTAGGAGGTATTATGCTAAGTGCAATAAGTCAATCAGAGAAAGACAATTATCATAAGATCTCTCTGATATAAGGAATTTGAAAGGCAGGGCGGGGGATCGTGGGGAGGAGGGAGGGATAAACGAAACAAGATGGGACCAGGGAGGGAGACAAACCATAAGAGACTCTCAATCTCAAGGAACAAACTGATGGCTGCTGGAGGGGAGGAAGGTGGGAGGGATGGGGTGGCTGGGTGAGGGACACTGGGGAGGGTGTGTGCTATGGTGAGTGCTATGTATTGTGTTACATGGATGATTCACAGACCTGTACCTCTGAAGCATTATATGTCAATAAAAAATAACAAATAACTAATTGGTAGTCACTGTAAGATGAGTATTCCCATGAACACCTGAGAATCTGATGAAATTATTCTTTAAAAAGTAAACCATTAGTGGTAACCTACCCTGATGGACTCATTTGCTTATGTAATTTGAGACACAGCCTTCCTCTTAGCTAGATCACCTTTTATTAAATAATTTACCTCCTGATTGATATACAGGCAAAACCCCTCTTTGAATTTGAAAAGAGAACCTTGCTTTACACATATATGTAAAGTCTGATTGCTGGCTTTTAATTTATATCAGCCATATAACAAAATATCAGCTTCATTTTAATACAATACAACACATTTTCTTTCTGTTGAAGACATGGAGTAGTTTTCACTGTATCTGTGGTTTGTGTAATTATTACAAAAGTTGTATACAAAACCCTCCAAGTATGCAAAAATTCCAAAATACACTCTGACAGCTAATGCTCTGAAAACACTTTATTACACAAATTACATTCAGATTCTGAAAATAGTGTTCTAACAGTGTAACCATCTAAAAATAAGACATCCCAAAAACACACCAACTGAAGAAGAAAATTAAAAAATGAATTTAAATAGAGACTTTTTTCTTTCCCTCATTGCAATATAATGTTAGTGATTTTAAAAAAATAGAAGGAGATTTAGCAGCTTTGTCCTCATGTAGCACAAAGTTTCTCTTTACTGCCACAGGCTGAGAATGCTGAACAGGAAAGGCACCAAAGACAGACATCGGCAATGGGAGTGCTATTGGGAAAATACTGTGTTCAAGCAGAGAAAGGGGTTATTTACATCTACAGAAGAGTCTCGAAAATGTAAATGAGCAAACCTTCCATCATTAAATTAGGAGTGTGATGGAAGAAGAGGACCGTTTCTCTAGTCTATGTTCAGAGAAGGACAATGGCACTGTTAATGAACTTTTAGGAAACTCCCCAACTAGAAACAGAAGCCAACTCAATCAAAACAAAGGAAATAAAATGTGTCCAGTCCCACACAGACTAGTACAGTTTACAGTTAAATACGCAAAACCCTAAACGTGCTCAAGGGAAAGGAATCTGGCGTTCTTAGAAAATCTCGTGACCTAAATCAAAGGCGGGTTTTCAGGAGGAAGACAGCGAGGGTGCAGGCAGAGGTGCGGAGTACTCCTCTTCGGACTCACTTCCATCATCCTCGTCTTTCTCTTGGTCGCTTCCCTCGGTGCTAAGGCGGTCAAACCCTTTCCGGCTGTAGCCCTTCCGGCTTGCGAAGAAATTTCCAAGGTTTAAGCCTCCACCGCTCTTTCCTGAAGAAAGCACACAACGACATGGAACTGAGGTCAGGTTTGCACAAATGATTCTCCATCTTCTTGTGGATTCATTTTTTTTAAAACATTTTTTTTTAAAGATTTTATTTATTTGACACAGAGAGAGAGAGGGATCACAAGTTAGGCAGAGAGGCAGGCAGAGGGGGAGGGGGGGGAAGCAGGCTCCCTGCTGAGCAGAGAGCCCGACGTGGGGCTCGATCCCAGGACCCCGAGACCATGACCTGAGCGGAAGGCAGAGGCTTTAACCCACTGAGCCACCCAGGCGCCCCTTCTTATAGATTCTTAAACGATAAATTAGAAGTTATAATTCCAAAGGGTAGATATTAGTAAAAAACAAAACAAAACAAAAATGTGACAGAGAGATACTTATCCTATAGGGTCAGGAAGATATTACTCCACGCATTTATTAAAATAAATAAGAAAGGGGCGCCTGGGTGGCTTACTCAGTTGGTTAAGCGTCTGCCTTCAGCTCAGGTCATGATCCCAGGGTTCTGGGATCGAGCCCTGTGTCAGCCCTCTGGTCAACAGGGAGTCTGCTTTTCCCTCTTTCTCTCTCTCTCAAATAAATAAATAAAGCCTTTAAAAAATAAAATAAAATAAATAAAAAAGCTCCCCAGGATTATATATGTGTTTGTGTAGGACCACTTCAGATTCATTTTTCAGGATCTCTGGAACTGGCATCCCTCAAGGAGCTCTTCATTTCAATGACTATATGAAAAGGTCATCTTCACTATGACAAGCACTGACAGGCCGACAGGAGTGACAGAAAATTTACTGAAGACAAATGAAGCCAGATAAAAGACAGGCGAAGAAAATTAGATGATACAGAAAGGCATAGCAGAAAAAACCCGAAACCGGGAAATCTGCTACCAGAGCCACACACTTTGGTTTTAGTTGCTGGTTTGCATTCTGCACTTAACATTGCTGTGCTGCACACGAGGAGTTTAATTTTCCGAGAGAAAATAAGAAATGTCTCCTTGCTCTATAAAGGACATGAGCTTGTTGACTTTGAGCCAAATGTGAAGGATTCCAAAAGGTCACAGGCATACCTCTAAGTCTTCCGAGTACTCTTCCTGAACTTGCCTCAAGTTTGTGTTCAGAATCTGCTAGAAAGAGATGGCACATTTCAAAACGAATCCCAATCGCCCTCCTCAGCCACGGGTTCAACTTTCAAAACAAAATCAGGAATTCATAGACAATGAAAAACAGGGCCTGGCTCTTGTCTGTATGCAATTCTAAGCGGGGGAAGAAAGGCAACATATTCTTGTGATCGTGTCTAAGGGCCAGAGCTGGGTTTGACGCCTGCCTGTGTCCTCACAGCCTGTGCAGTCTCAGTACGTTGCTTCTCTGAGTCTCGGTTTTCTCCTCAGAGAAAACAGGGATTAATGATGATCCCTCCCTATCTGCCAGGTTTAGACGGGATTCTCCATGTGAAGTGCTTAGAACCGTGCCTGGTACACATATAGGACGTGCTCAATAACTACTAGTCACTTTTTCTTAGGACAAGATTAAATTACCAAGAATTTATAATAATTTGGAAGCTCTGATTATTATAACTTAGGAGTGTTTGTCTTTCGCTTTAGTCTTTCCATTAAGAACACAACATGTCCTGCTTGAGAAAGCTTCGGATCCATGTAGATCGTTTCTCTTTTTTATAAAAGACTTAACTGAAGGCAAGGACCTGAATATTTTCAACCAAAAAGTTGAAATGGCACTGCCCGCCTCCATGAAGGATGGACTTTCCTTCTTTATTGGGAGGGCTGGGGTGGACCAGGACTCCCAGCCGTCTTCATTTTCATTCTCTATCTCTGCACTTTCCATCCTGGCTTTCCTGAAGGGCTGCTCCCCTTCAGGGTTGTGGTCATGGAAGTGAGGCTCAGGGTTCTCCTGTGAAGTCCCTAGCCAGGAGTAGAGGCAGCATTGTGAAAAATGCTAGCAAGCAGATGACAGTGGAAACGTCATGAAGAGTGAGTATGGAGAGAAACAGGTAAGAAGGGAAGACTCTTGCTAAGACTGTTAGGAAGCCAAAAAAATAAGACTGTAAGTTCGATGAGGAGGCAGGGCAGTCCTTAGCTGGCTTTGTATCCCCTGTGCCTAGTACGCTGTCTGTTGTGGAGCTGACATGCAAAGTACGGGCTGAATAAATATGGAAGGTCTTTGAGGAGGGCTCCTAAAAATTCTCACGGGTTGGACAAGCTCTCTCCGGAACAAATGCTGCAAGAGGGTGAGAGGCTGACCTACTTTTAGAATTAAATGTATTAGATGGAACCATATAAAACTGCAATTTTTCTAATAAAACATGATTGAGGAATGGTAATTTCCTACGGTGTGACCTGGGTCTCTGTCTTCCCAACACCCTCCTGCAAACTCAGTGTTCTGTAGGAGTGCCACGTCCCGTCCCGTGTGCTTAACAGCAAACAGGAGAGGCCAAGCCTTCCCGACTCCCCTAGTCACTCCTTCTAGGGTGGGTGGATGGCCAACATTCCTGCTACTTGCCCCTGGGCCCTGTGTGTTCCTGATCCTCTGTGTACTTATCACTGCACTTACCACCGTCTATTGTTACCTTGCTACGTCACCTCGTTTATTATGTGTCATCTCTTCTGGGAGCTCCATTTATGGATTCAGTCATTTTTCCAATGACTATTTATCAAAGCCCGAGAGCCAGGAACTGTTACGTGTGCTGAGGATACATGGGTACACAAGCAAACATGGGAGACTCTTGCTTTCAGAAGCTTCCATCTAACTCTGTGAAGACAATGGCTGTGTTTGTCTTTGCCCCTTGCTCACCGCAGTACCATACCCATAACAGGGGTTCAAAAGTTCTTTTTTGAAGAGTTAACTGTATTTTTTTTCCAGAGCTTTATCGATCGCAGATGAAAAGCAAACCAGTCCTAGAAAAATTTGCTTTCACCACTTATTAAATAGATTCCTCTGTTTTTTTGTTTCTGTGTCCTTTTCTGTGTCAGGGCTTTGCCATGGGCACTGAATCCCTGCCACGGTCGCCTTGGCCTGAAATAGAATTAGATGCTCTTTCTGGATCAAATGCTGCCTCCCACCCTGGCCCATGGATTCCTTCCTAGACGCAGCTGTAGACTCTTGCCTTAGGACCTGAGGATCCAGCCAAGAGACGGCTCCTGAGAGGTGAGAATCTTGGGTTGGATTATTTCTTTGTTTATCTGAATGTCTTGAAAGGAATTCAGTTCCTGGGTCCTATACAATGATGATGATTTCATAAAATACTGACTCTAGTACTGGACCCTGCCTTGTTTGGTAAAGGAAGGCTGATGGCCTGATTTGTGCCTATTTAAAAACTACCAAATGGTGTATTATAGAAATAGCTGGTTTCTGGAGAAAGTTGAGGTTCAAGACAGGTATCCTCCAAGACTTCTTAGGACTTTTGTCCTTTATTATCAATGACTGTTCCTCGTAGTCATTGGTGGTATTAACTGAGCACTTACAATGGGACAGAGACTGTGATAAATGCTTTCTGTTTATCATGTCATTTAATCCTCACACAATCTCATTGAGTTTTTTTATTCCCACTTTGTAGGTGAGGAAACAATGGCTTGGGAAGATTAAGTAACTTGCCCAAGGTCATGCAGCTAGGAGCTAAAGCCAGGGCTAGGAGGGGAAAAGACAACTCCCAAATGCCTGACCCAGGTATTTTGAGAAGTGGGCCTGTTTCTAACACCAAGGATCTCCTCCTTCCTGACCCTAATTTATACTGACTACTTATCTGCACAGTTTTGTATGGAGACATTAACTGGGCTTACGCCAATTGTTAAAAGACAGTATTAAAGGTTACATTTTAATCTAACTATCCAAATTTCTGAGGCTTCAGATACCTTCCTACAACGATACTAACTGCAGACAATATATGGAACATACATAGTAACACCAAAAAAGGCAGAGAGCACTTAAAAAAAAAAAAAACCAAAAACAAAACACTGAAAAAAATCAAGACAAGACTTTGAGGATAATTAGGCCAAACACTCTTTTCAAAGGTAGGTTCTAAGTTCAAGGGGCTCATTTTACTTGCCTCCAAAGGCCTTTGATTTTTTCCACCGAATATATAAGGCAATGGCCAGCAGGACAACCACCGGAATAACCAGAAGGGTTGTAATGAGAACAATGGGCACTCCCAAGCCCGGCTCTTTGGTCAGTTTCTGTTTCTCTTGCATCTTCTGCAACTCTGTGGAGGCGGGTTTGTTCTCCATTTTGGTTTCAACAACTGCCTCGGATTCTTCGGGGAAAGAAGAGTTCACAATATTCAACTGACTCAAAGACTCCAAAACCCTCGCGCCCACCCCTACCCAGGCAAATCAACAACTGCTCATAAAGAACTTGTTGAGGTCAATGCATGTAGGGGTTCACATTTCAGTATCTGAATCTACCAAGCTACCAGGCCACAAATAGCTGTTGTGATTAGTACTTTCCACTCAGTGGTTTTGTACCTCTAAATTGGTTTTCTTTGAGTCGGCCCTTTGTTTCCTCTTGAGCGAGAATTCCATAAAAGAGGTATTTTCCTTTTGCATTTTTTTTCAAGGTTGAAATTAATAGGCAGCAATGGCGCAGGGCAAAGACCTGGTGTGCGTACTGGAGTTATACAAATCTGAACTGAAATCCCAGTTCGCCTACAGAACTAGCTGTGTAACTTTGGGCAAGTTACTTAAATGGTCTGGGCCTTCTCAACCTCATCTGTAGAACTGTGACGATACAAAAACACCTCCTTCGTAAAACTGTTGAGTGTCAATGCTTATCTTAGAAAAGGTGCTTAAGAAATATCTTTCCTTGACTCTTAAGTTTTTGAATCTTGTTAATGTTCAATGAATTACTGATACATCACATGCATAGTTGCACACATTAACTCTAGGATTACAAACTGGAAAAATAACCTTTTCAGTTTCTTTTATACAGTTTCCAGCAAGTCATGAGGGCACACAGATGTATGGTACATCCTATTGCTATTGATGAAAATAGTTTATAGAACAATTCTCTGATATTGATCAGCATTGGGCAGATATTGGGCCTAAAGTGCTTTTTGGACTGATACAATGACCATATAAGCTGCTTCAGGGATTTTAATAACTACTGACTTGAAAATGAGGTTGAGCCTTGCGATGTTCTTGCCCTCCCAAAGCATATACGTGTACTTGTACAAAAACCATAGTGTGCAAAGCCAACAGTTACAACCACATGTTTGCCCAAAGGCTCACAAGATTTCTGGAAGTTCAGTTTTTCGGTGTGCCCTTCTGCCCTACGATACAGAGTGTATCACATGGCCTCAGGGAACTTCTGACCAAGTGGCAGGAATAGGTGGTTTAACACTCTCAGAGCATCTTGGGTTAATGTTTATCATTAGAAATGTCCACTTCCTGGACATTTCTCCAAGGAAGCATTTCTCAAACTACTCAAGACACTATAAACATAATTTGTGACGCACACATACGGCAGGTCCCCGTTTTTACTTCCATGTTGTTCCGTCATGGTCTCAATGATATCTCCTGAGCACTTGCACGGTTTCAGGCAATATTCTCATTTAATCATTACACCAAGCCTATAAGTAGGCACTGTTAGTATCACCATTTTACAGTGGCTTCATAGCTCTCATTTCCTTTCCCACACTATGGTGAAGGGCAAACCATTATTTCTCTTCTGTGTCCACTGGAGTGGCTCTTGAAACTTCAGCAGCAGAGAAGGAAAGGGATTGGTTTATAGGTTTAGATGGCTTACATTTAACCTGTCTAGAGCTGTTTCCAAGAGGAATGTTAAGTTTGATTCTCACTCTCCCTGCCCACGAACTGTTGTGTCTTTTTCTTCATTACTGTGGAAGAGACATACAAATTGTTCTGTTTTATTTAAGCTCCTTCTATACTTCTGTAGGAAAGTAACAATAAATAGAGGATAGGATTAAAAAATAGAACAAAGGTGTAGCTTGGTAGTAAAAAACTCATTGTCTTGAAAGGATTTGTTTCTACAGGAAGGTGACTATCACCAGAGGAATTACAGCATTTTTGTCATTCATGGTTTACCTACACCAAAGATAATGGCTGTACCAGAGGATATCTAGTTTCCTTTAGGAGGCAGAGCTAGGACTGGGCTCCAGTAAAAGGAAACAAGAACTAGGAAGCAGGTGGCAGACTAACTAACGGAATTGGTTTAGCATTCACAGAGAGCGTACTGAGAAGGCGGTAAGCGGTAATGAACTTGCTAAGGTACACACTCTGCACTTTAGAAATTCTCGATTCCCACACTCCTGGTTCTCTGAGTGTCATCTACTAAAAATGCTTGAACATTCTCACTTTTGAAACCCACCGAAGTACACTTAGATTTTTCAAAGATACTCTACATTTTAAAGAAAGAGGGTAAAAAGTTTAAATTTCCCAGTCTTTAAAAAAAAAAAAAGCAATATTGTTGTTCTTTCTCAGGAAACTTTATAAGTGGAGTAAAAAGTCTGACAAATAGTTATGATTTACGATTCTAGGAATTTCATTAAAAGCATTAATAATTCAAAATTCTTCCACTTTTTCTCTTATCTGAAATTCTTTAAAAATTCTTTAATTAGGGGCGCCTGGGTGGCTCGGTGGGTTAAAGCCTCTGCCTTCGGCTTGGGTCATGATCCGAGGGTCCTGGGATCGAGCCCCGCATTGGGCTCTCTGCTCAGTGGGGAGCCCGCTTTCTCCTCTCTCTCTCTGCCTGCCTCTTTGCCTCCTTGTGATTTCTGTATGTCAAATAAATAAATAAATCTTTTTAAAAAATTCTTTAATTAAAAATTAAATTCTTTAATTTGGAGCATCCCTGATGAAGGAACAGTGAAGAAGCTCTAACATTGGCTAGAACCTGGGGCTTCTGGAAGTTAGAGAGTTCCTTATATGACGTTTTCTATCATCTAAGATGCCAGCTGTATTCCACTGAAAACAATGTCTTCAAACAAGCTCTTCTGGTATCCTTATAGATACTTGGAAATAAATATAATTTTGAAAAGCAGATGTATAGGAAGTTGGGTTTTTTTTTTTCCTTCTTTAAGCACTGAATTTAGACAGGGAAGCTAGGTGTATTCTTATGTGAGCTCACACATAGAGGCATGGGCCTATTTCTTTCCCCTTTCCCCTGGAGAGAAGGGGAGAAGTCCAGAGACCAGTGGGAATTCGAATAACTCAGACAGTAAAGGAGAGACATTCTTAATACACGAACCCAGCAATTACTACCCAGTTCATTACAGACAGAACTGAAGGCTGAAGATCTTAGATGGCCTACTAGCAAGTAACAGGGAAAGTGCATATGGCACCAATGAGATTACTTTCTCCTTCATTCCTTCTTTTCTTCACTCCCTCCTTCCTCTCTCTTTTTTTTTTTCCCCTTTAATGCCATGTGCTTCCCCTATAATGTGTTGTTCTCTAAGGCCTAAGATACTAACTGCACTAGGGAGTTTCTTTTCATTTTATTGAGACTGATTCACCATCATCATCTTTTATTTTGGGGAGGTAGGAGGGAAGGCTATGATTTTGGTGGGACATTGGCATAGCGGTTGGTCCCTAGCAACTTCATTTGAAAATCCTTTTCCTAAGTTTTTGATCATCACAAGTTCTCTTATCCCTGCACCTCCTTGTGAACACAACACTGGTTCCAAAACACTGTTATGATTCATCAGTTCTGTGTCCATTCACAGTGGAGGCAAGTGTCATGAGAGGTTGCTCAAAGTTGGAAATTTATAAGGCTGTTCAATCTGGGATGTTTGTCCCTCTCTTTTGTAAGAAGTGGTTTAAGTTAAGCTTCCAGATTTTGATAAAAGACAAACTTTTGGGGATTTAGCAAGATTTTTATTCCTTTCTGTAACAAGAAAATCATCTTAAAAAAAGAAAGACTTAATGAGAGTCATGTGGGTTCAAAGAGGACTGGAACAAACCATTTGCATCTGGATATTCCTAGTTATTAAAATGGGACTGTCATAACAAGATACTTCAAGAACATTTACTATTTGAACTCCTGTGTTCTTCCACAAGGCTGGGAGGTTTTCCGACCAAACGCAGTCACCGATGTGCAATGAGTGAGGATAGAGGAAATGGCCTGGGGAGAACCCTGTTTATCCTTCATTATTGGCCAGGCAAAAAGAGGTCAATGTGGTTGAGCTGTTCTCAACAAGTCATGCATTATAATCTAAGATTCTTTTTTGTTAGTGGGATTTGTTTAAACAGAAATGGTTTGAGGCCACTCTGAAATCCCAGAGATCTCAGAATAAACTTCAACCATCCCCAATCTGTAGCTCTGGGAAGAACTTATGGTAAATGAATTGGTGGTATTCATCTCTCCTGAGTAGCATAAGAACAGTGGTTAAGAGCACAGGCTTCGGTGCCAAACAAACTGTGATTTAAAGTCTGGCTTTGCCACTTACTATCTCAATAGTAATTCTGATCTTCAATTTCCTTATACATAAAATGGGGATAATAGCAATTATCATATGGTTGGTGTAAGGAGTTAATTTAGTAATTCTTGTATAGCTCATTTTTTGTGCTCCATAAGTGATAGCGCTTACTAATAATAATATCTTGATTTGAGAACAAACAACTCACCAATAATTCTATATGTAACGATTATAGAAAAATAGAGGATTGGGTACTCTTTGCTATGGGTGTGGTATGAATGTCACTTAATAGAGTCACCTGGGAATCTCTGCAAATGCCAAACAATACTATTGTTTGTATTATCTTACCCCTCTCAACCTTAAGCAGGCTATATTCTCTTATCTGCCTACATAAAATCCCTAAACTCCCTCTTGGTTCTTGCCTCTCTGCATCTCTTTCCACCTGCTTTCACGAGAAAGGAAAACAAGTAAGCCTAGGGTTAGGTCTGAATATGTAGGTGGATCATTTGTAAGGCAACTAATAATGGAATCACTTTGCTACTTAAACATTAGGAGCGCTTTTAGTGAGTTCTTAATTTCACATGACCAGGTCAAAACCCTGCAGATAGGAGAACATGTACAAATATAAACTGATCCTTGGAAAGGGAGAAAACAGTTCTACTGGGAAGCCAGTGATTGCTTACCAGTGGCTAAATTCCATTTCCTGTTCCTGACAGTATATACTAAAGTTATACTTATTTGCATATATCCACAGGTATGTGTACACACACACACACACACACACACACACACACTCCTTATAGGTTATAAGTCTCTTGAAGTCAGGCCCAGCTTCATTTCCCTTAAGCCCATTATAGTGCCCTGTACTCAGATGGCCCTCAGTAAATGCTGGGGGAAAGTGGTACTTAGATTGGAGCTTAGGGAGCAGCTCATCTTTTCAGGCCCCTAGCTCAGTAACTCACTCATTTAGACTAGAGCCCATTAGGGAAGGCCTTTTCCAGTATACTGGATGGTATTTTTCCGCTTGCCTGAGGTTAACGTACTTCTTAAAGTGACTGACTTCCTTTTTTTCTCCCTGAATGTCTCTGGTCCACTTGTTACAGAATCACTTTCTATCATCTGAAATCAGTGAATCTGAGCTCATTATCAACACTCCATTTATCAGAGGAAACAGTGGCAACATGCAGGTTTAAAGGCTCAGTACACAGTAGAAGTTATGGAAGATTTACCAGATTATATTATATTTTTAGTCTGGTCATTTTTTAAGTGCAGTGAGAGTCATAGAAGAATTCAGCACAAATAGCTTGGGTTTCAGAGTCATAACAGACCAACCTTTGGTTTCCTGGACCTCAATGCCAGCCTTTTTAACTGATCGATGTTCCATTTCTGTAACAGCACAGCAGAGGAAAAAGAAAATCAGAATGTCCAAAAAAAAAAAAAAAAAAACCCTAGAAAACTTATTTCTGACATTAATTTTGCTCAGTGGAAAATATTTCCTTAATTCATCAAAGCCATTATCATATTACAAAAGAGTTTAAGACAAACCACTGATTAAGTGCCAGGCCCATGAATCCTGGATAAAATCTCCTAGCGAAAACGGAACTATTTCTAAACTCTTCATACTTAAAGTGAGGTTGTCCTTGTGGACTTCATGATAATGTATTATTTCTGAAATATCAAGTGGTTCTGTTTTCATGTGGACATCTAGGCTGCTTACTAATTCTGCCATGTTTGATCACCAGTCTTCTAGCTCCCATAAATAGACTTGACTAGTTAAATACCAGAATGCAAATACAGGAGACATTCGTGTAGCCTCTGATGGCAGTCTTACTGTTCTAGAAGTACTATTTCTCAGATTTATTATTCAGGTGCATTTTGGATTACACAGAGGGTTCTTCTCTTTCAAAGCTGAATGCTATACTGCAGCACTTCTCAGCGTGGGAAGCCTTTCCAAAATATACACTTTTTATCCCTCCTCTTCTTTCTATAGATCTTGTGTAGGGTCTGGCCATGTGTGTTATGAAAGTCCTCCCCATTGGACTTGGATATGCATCTCTGTTGAGTACAGAGCACGAGGGTGGTCTCAAGAGCCTTAGATCAGAATCTTAGTGAGTTTAAGTATCACCTTGCTTCCTGTGAAATGAAGGTGCGGGATAGATTTCTGAGGTCTTTTCTAGCTTGAAAGTTAGTCATTTTTTTAATTCTTAAAAACCTGGGCTCAGTCTTGGAATTGGGAATTGTCCATCCCTCTCTTTGCTTTCCTGTCTGCCTACACCCTCTGGTTCCTCTTTGAGGAGGTAGTTGGGGGAAGGCTGCACTTGCATGGGGAACGGGAAGCTATTGCTGGAGTGGAATAAGCCATGCATACTTCTGTGCACTTGACCTTAACCGGGTCCTTATTACATAATGGCAAAAGCCACTCAAAGGACAATTGTGAAGATCGCAGTTACCAAATTTACTTGGTCTCTAAGATCTGTGTGATATCTGATTAAAGTTTTTTGGGCTCCTGATTTTACTTTTCTTTGTTAAAACTTACATTTTTTTCTTTGCTGTAACTTTTACTTTCCCTTGTTATAATTACTATTTATTGTCATCAATTCCAAATGTCCTTATTATTTCTCTATCTAAAATTGCCTGCTGCTGCTCCTGACACCTCAGATTTACCATTCCTTTCCTTAACTCCATCTTCTCCTATGGTTCGACTCTGCCATATTTTAAAAGCATCTCTGGACTTTGGGTTTTGTGGCCCATTAAGCATTTATTATGGTTGAATCTAGAAAGCGTATGTTTTTTAGTACAATATCAGAGGCTAGGTTAGAATACTTTTGCAAGAATTAAAAATAATGTCCAAATTGCAATTAGAAAATCCCCAAACTAGCTGGCTTGGTCCCAAGAGAGACGCTCTTCTGTCCCCAGACATACTTCTGAGTTACATGAAATAACAGTTTGGTATTTTGAACAAGCTGCAGTCTAAAGGGAAAACGCAGAGTGCTTCCTGCTTGGGGTAATCTGTGTCTGACACCGAGGTTGGCCCTCCTCGATGCTCAGCAGCTACTCAGAGCTGAAGAGCCACATGGGAAGTGATACCAGCATGGAAGCCAATCAGCCCTTCTGCTTTGCCAAAGCCATCATCTCCCTCTGGAACAAAGTTGGAATTAACGCTGGCTTTCAACATAACAGACATTACTCCAGGCATCAAGAATTTCCTGTGGAGTATCTGTGGAAACAAGGGGATAACTGCCAGGTGGGGGGCGGGGGGAAGCTGTTTCTCTCTACTTTTTAAAAATTAATTTAATCCCTGAAATGAAACCGAACAGGTCTTTTAACAACTGCCAATTATAGTTTGATTTCCCACTCCTATCAGAAAAAAGAGAAGGAAATGCAAATATTTTTTTCCACATGCTCGGAGGCAATAAAGATGAGGGAAGGGGCGCCTGGGTGGCTCAGTGGGTTAAGCCTCTGACTTCGGCTCAGGTTATGAGGATCAGGGTCCTGGGATCGAGCCCCACATCTGGCTCTCTGCTCAGCAGGATGCCTGCTTCTCTTCCTCTCTCTCTCTCTCTGCCTGCCTCTCTGCATACTTAAGATCTGTCTGTCAAATAAATAAAATCGTTGGGAAAAAAAAAAAAAAAAGCTGAGGGAAGATACGGACAGGAATACTGTCAACACCATACTTTCAGTCAAGGTGAACTTCCAGACGGTGTTGGTGTGGGCATCTCCAACGTACACGGTCCCGTCTCCGGATGCAGCAATATCGTGAGGCATGTCAAAGTGCTGCCGAGAGAAGAAGCACATACGAGGGGGGTGAGCCTCTCCTTGAATTCTTTGGGAAAAGGTGGGAAAACAAAGCAAAGCACACAATAAAACAATAAGCCTGTTAAACAAATCAAACAAACTATAATTCCATCCAGACCCCTTTAGGCCAGGAAGAGACATTCACTCACTCATTGGGCATCGACTCCATGACGTATAATTCTATCCACTGGAAAATGCAAAGGGACCCTCAGCACTGACTTTCAAGTCTTTTAAAAGTGAACATTTATGAAATTACTGTTTTCCAGTTTTGCTTACTCGGTGTTCCATTAGCTACCTATTTATTTGTACTTTTGCCTTCATGTTTTTTTTTCTTTTTTCTTTTTTTTTTTGTTAAAGATTTTATTTATTTATTTGACAGAGAGAAATCACAAGTAGATGGAGAGGCAGGCAGAGAGAGAGAGAGAGAGAGGGAAGCAGGCTCCCTGCTGAGCAGAGAGCCCGATGCGGGACTCAATCCCAGGACCCTGAGATCATGACCTGAGCCGAAGGCAGCGGCTTAACCCACTGAGCTACCCAGGCGCCCTCTTTTTTCTTTTAATCACTATCACATTTGCCTGTTTTAATCTACACAAGTAAAAAAAAAAATGATGGAGCCTTAATTTTTGTTTTTATTCCCATCAAGCTATCATACGCTTCCTGAAAAACTACTTATACATTTCTGATGAGAAGAGTCACTTCAAAGATTCGGGCATTCAGACTACTTCTGAAGTGCATACCAGAGACATGTAGCGGTGTAGGGATTCTTTTCTCTGACACCAGTGCTTGCAGTGTTTTCAGTCAGCAAGAGGAAACAAATTGAGTGTTACCACCAAGTATATCTTGGGCTTTTTCTTTTCTTTTCTTTTTTTACCTATTTTAGATATTCAGTGTTTCAATAGGTCTTTCTTCATGACATTCTTCCATTTCAAATCACCACCATCTCAGTCATTAGGACATAAGAGGAGAGAACTTTTTGTGACTTTCAAAAGGCCACCAAAGTAGTTCTTGGAAGAGCAGCCTTAAAATGTTGTGCTGCTGCCATTTCTGTCTGGCATGTGAAGCTTTCAAAGGTGCCAGGTGGCCACCCATTGGCAGGACATGGATGATTTTTTTTCACTGTTGAGGCTCACCGGCCTGTCTGAGTTCTCAAAAATATGACCAGTGTGTATGAACAGGAGGCACATCCAGACTCTAGTCTTGTGAGGTAGCACCTGTCCACTCTGGTGTGCTGACTACAAAGGGCACTCATGAAGCAAACTACTGTTCTTAGCTCCCTTTAGGTGAGGCACAATACTCACTGTGGAGATACTATTCTTTGAAAGTCATCAACAGTTTGTCACATTGAAAAGAACAATGAGGGGCATCTGGGTGGCTCAGGGTTGGGCCTCTGCCTTCGGATTGGGTCATGATCTCAGGGTCCTGGGATTGAGTCCTGTATCAGGGTCCCTGCTCAACTGGGGTCCTGCTTCCCCCTCTCTCTCTGCCTGCCTCTGCCTACTTGTGATCTCTCTCTCTCTCTCTGTGTCAAATAAATAAATAAAATCTTAAAAAAAAGAAAAGAAAAGAAAAGAAAAATGAGACAGCCATGCCAAGGAGGCTCATTCCTTCATACTTCCAAATGAGTTGTGACAAATGTGCATGAGAACAGAAAGCCAGAAAACAAAATGTTGCCTTGTTGATCTCACAAGCCAGTCATTAAATGTTCATCTTCATTTTGGGTTCAGCTAAAAGGTGGCAACAGGCTTGCAAATTACAGGAAGTTCCTCTTCTGTACCAAAATATGTTCTTAGAAACCAATTTGCAAAACATATGCTTGTAAAGTGCTTCATATTTCTTAATAGGAAAAATAATATAATAGAACAAGGTGGGGGAGAAATGTGTGAATTATTCGTTGGCCAAAGATTTTGCTTTAAATAAATCACAATATGTCATCAATGCAAGGCCACAATAACAATAAACCTCTACCTGTGGCTCTCAAACAGATCCAGGGAGCCCAGGTTCTGTTGGAAATATTCTGTGGCCATTAGGGGGCTCAGGAGGAGGATAGTGGAGAGGACTCTGGGACCTCTATTCCTACTGCAGTCAGAAGCATTCAACTGTAATATTTTTAATGAACTTTTCTACTCCTTTGTGTCATTTGTAAACTCTTCTGAGGTTTCTTTTCTCTTCTGTTTAGGTACCCCTCCCTAACAAAGTCAAACTAACAAGAGAAAGAAGAATGACACCAGAAGCCCTGGGGCATTTGGTGACACAGCCCAGGGCAACTTGCTCTCAAAATCTTATACTTCATCTTAAAAAATTCATAGGAGGGGAGGCCTGGGTGCGTTAAGCCTCTGCCTTCCGCTGCTCAGGTCATGATCTCAGGGTCTTGGGATCAAGCCCCACATGAGGCTCTCTGTTCAGCGGGGAGCCTGCTTCCCCCTCCCTCTCTGCCTGCTGCTCTGCCTACTTGTGATCTCTCTCTCTCTGTATTCAATAAATAAATAAAACCTTAAAAAAATTCATAGGGGATTTGTGTTCTCAGTATCATAACTATGTTGTTATAACACCAAATAATGTTTAAATTTTACATTACGTCACATAGTTCTCTAAGAATTTGCACCAAGTTATGTCGTAGTTTAACATATCTCTTGGTATACCAATGCGCCCCTCAGGGGATTAAAAGGTTAAACGCATTTTAGGGTCTACAGACCTGTATAAAATCCAGCTGTGCTCTTACTCTTTAGCTTTGGATAAATAATTGTATTTATGTGAAACTTTGAGCTCGAATCCTGTCAAATATTATAAATTTTAATCTCCATTGTTAAGGCTGGAGAGACAACATGAATCTGGGCTTACTGGTTTTTTTTCTTTTCTTTTTGGGATGGAGTGGCAGGGATTATTCCCTTCCCTATGAGCTGCCTTGCAAAAGAAAGAAAGAAGAAAAAAAGCCAGGATGTGAAGGATGTGTATGCAAGCAGTTGTTAGGGACTACAGCCTCTCTTATGATTATGGGGAGAAGAAAGTGGGAGGTAACTATGTATCTTTTGCCCTCATACATTTTTGATACCGTCTGAGAGAATGAGAACCATCCTCTTTATCGTCCTATTGTCTCAGCCTCCCTGCATTGACATAAAAATGGAGCTCATACGTATAAACTTTTCTGAAGAATGTAATAGAACTAAAGTACCCAGGGAGTAAGTGGTAGACAGGCACACAGAGAGGCGCAGACACATTATGTAAAACTTGACTTTCCATTTGAAGGTAGAAATCTCTTCTTACATAGGAGTCAATATACCATATGATTTCCTTCACCCCAATTTAAGCTTTGTGATGATAATGTAATTAAATGGCAATTCTGAGAGATTCATAGACTGGTTTTCGTTTACTGAGTCAACACAAAACAAATTTCTATATTTTGGTGCACTATCAAGTCTTATGTATTGAAAGGAAAAGCAAATTCACCTTGCAATTAGACTGTCTTTATAAGTGGGCTGTACTGACTTACATATTATGACTTATTCATTGTTGAATGTCTGGTGAATGCTAATGTTTAGGTATAATGCCTTTTAAGGTTTTCATTCATGGCGGTTCATATGAGAATAAGGCTCATTTAGAATTTAGCTGCTTAATAGCACACAGTTTTGCTTTCTTGATGCATATTTGAATTAAAAGTTAATGTCCTGGTTGACACAGTATATTGTCATTAAAAGAAAAGCCAAGGCAAATACCGCACTAATACAAAGCCACTAATACAAAGCGAAGACATGAAAGTTAAATCTGTCATTGTATCAATAGATACGAGGAAGTTAACCCAAAGAGGCAAAACAATGAAGATCAGATAATCAGTAAAGATCTGAAACACTACTGAAGTAAAATAGATATGATCAATGTAATGAATTTCTTTCCTCACTGCTTTTCAGATGAAATAGAGTGAAAAGTCCTGTTTATTGTGTATGAATAGAAACTTACAAAAAGAGGGGAAGCTGTACTGCAATTTTTGTTCAGATTCAGTTTGGTTCAGTTCAGATCCTGTAACTTTTGCTAAAACTCCGTTTGAGAGATGCTGTGTAGGCTCCGTCCTGTTCTGTTCACCATTATACCCTCAGGATCTAGCATGGTGCCTGACATTGAGTAGATAAATCCCAGCCTACGTGTCAGTATTCGAACGGACAAATTTCTCCAGTATTAAGGCATTTTGAAGTGTTTTTTTTTTAATCTAGCAAACTGGGCATTTTTTAAAAAAGATTTTATTTATTTATTTGACAGACAGAGACCACAAGTAGGCAGAGAGGCAGAGAGAGAGGGGGAAGCAGGCTCCCTGCTGAGCAGAGAGCCCGATGTGGGGCTCGATCCCAAGACCCTGAGATCATGACCTGAGCCGAAGGCAGCGGCTTAACCCACTGAGCCACCCAGGAGCCCCCAAACTTGGCATTTTAAAGCCTATTGTCAGAGTTATGAGTATGGAGATAGAGTTTGTCCAGTGTTTAATGACAGTTGCACTTTGATCCAAGGAAAACCAGTACACATCTTGACATTTTTTGAAAAATAACTGTTATTTGCATCATTGTAGCAGGCTGGATTTTCTAAAAATGATCTGCCACAAGTGCATGCAGGCAGGAGAGGTGAACATTCTGACCATTCTGGCAGCCATATTGCAGAGAAAATACACTAAAGGGACAGAAGGGCGATGGGCATCGTGAACCAGAGTGTTTGCAAAAAGCACTACTGGAATAAGCAGCAGTAAAGCATTTGTGACGTTAAAACTTTTAGTCTCTGTCCTAAACTAAGCCTTTAGAATTTAAATATTCAATTCCAGAAACCGCTATTTTCAAGTCTTGTTGCTCAATGTGGTAACAGCATACAAAAGGCAAACAAGATTTCTGTTGGAGCAAAGAGAGCTACAAAAGCACAATTGAACATACTGTGATATCCTCCTTACTTGGATGAAAGCAGAAGACTTTTTTTTTTTTTTTTTTTAAATTTAAACTACAGTGAATTCCAACCTGCTCTGGTGTGTAAAGTCTACTAAGAACCTTAGAAACGCATACAGTGGTACTTCGCATCTGAAGAAACTGACCTAAGAACAGACAAGGATATCTATTCTAAATAAAACATAGTAATAGGAAACTCCTAAAAACATAGCTAAGAAAGTTATCACACCTCCTTAAAGTTTTTAGATATCATTCAAGAACAAATTGAATGCCAAGATTCATATTTTAGTTTATTCTTAAGATAACTGACACCTAGGCAGTGTATGTGAGTACCTTGCGCACTGGCTTGAAGACATCTATGATTTCCCCACTGGAAAAGTTCATCACAAATCCCTGGACAGGTTCTTGGTCTCCAAAGAAAGGCTTCCCATTCACCGCAAAGAGCAAACCTGTGACAGTACATCCAGTTAATCTGGAGGAGGATTGGCTTTCAAGTACATGCATGTACATTACACAAACAGTTAACTTTGTGTGGTCAGCTTAGACCCTATAATTGAAGACGAAAGTAGAAAATAAAACACTAAGCAAATATATCTTGAATAATAAGAACAGGGGCAAACAGGTTAGTTAAGACATAACCTCCTTATAATAGGAAAACCATGAACTGCAAGGCCTTTTCCACTTAGGAAGCCAGTAGAAATCAGGAATACACAGATAGTGATACAGACACAGAGACATACAGATATTACAGACATCCTAGGGATAACCTTTAAGTCAGTCATTGTGGGATATCAGATCTTCCAAAAAATAAGTACAATATGCTATCATTACAAAGAGAATCAGAGAAAAATACACAAAGGCAGCAAGTGAAGTTACCGTAGAAACCGAATAATCTGATTTTGAACAATTGAAATTTGAAAATGTGAGATGCATATTTCAGGTTATCAAAGACCTATTTTTTCCAATTAAAAAATTAGATCTTTTTAATATTAATTCCATGAATACTTTTTGTAGTAAAATTATATTTCCTATTATAGTAGTGTTTATACAAAACAATAGAAACTGTGATGTTTGGGTTAAATAAACACTTCGGATGACTGAATATTGTGTTTTAAAGACTTAAAACACAATAAAATATACATCGCACTAAAGTGTTATCAAAGATCTTTTTATCCTTTTTCAAATGATTTTAGGAAAAGGTTCTTTAACATATCATACTAAGAAAAACCCAACACTATCATCATTAATTACTATTATACAATATTGTAGAAGGAATTCTAATTATAATACACGTCTCTGCATAGATTTTGATTTTATTTTTTATTTTTTAAAGATTTTATTTATTTATTTGATAGACAGAGATCACAAGTAGGCAGAGAGGCAGGGAGAGAGAGAAGAAGGGAAGCAGGCTCCCCACCAAGCAGAAAGCCCAATGCGGGGCTCGATCCCAGGACTCTGGGATCATGACCCAAGCTGAAGGCAGAGGCTTTAACCCACTGAGCCACCCAGGAGTCCCTAGATTCTGATTTTAACCAGATTTTCTCTCATATTCTCTCTTAATGTTTTTTTCCTCATATTTGATTTATTTTTATTCACTATGAATTTGATCACCCTCCTTATTAAGTGAATGGTCTTGTGAAACTTATTCTTTACATATGAAATAAAAACTAACATGAGAATTTCTTTTTCACTGACATTAATGAGAGTCTTTTATTATTTTATTACTTGTTCCTAGTGGAAGCCAAACTTGCTCTTTATCTGGTCACCTGAGTCTCTTTACTCCATTTCCTAAACATATTGGGAGCTGTTTGGGAAGACAGCAGACTATGCAACTTTAATAATATAAGAAATGTAAATAAAATAGGGAGGACCACCAATAGTCAATGCTACTTTAATAGAGATACACATATACTTATGAAATATATTATAAAAATTATATATATATTTTAGAAATATATTTTTAGTTATTCGATATTCATGATTTAAAGAAATTCTTATGCAAGTTATTTTATAATATGAATCAAATGGAGCTTATTTTATGAATTTATATTATTTTTCTGATTTTCTCCAAATCAAGAAAATCTAATTTGAAAAGGAGAAAAAAAATTCCAGATTTTATGGGTCATTTCTCTTGGCATTTAAATATAAGCCTCACTTACTTTACATATTTATCTTAAAAAAGGAAAAAAAAACTTGGCCACTGCTTTTTTAAAAAATGGGAAGCACAAGTATTTTGAATACCGTACTGATTTTTACCACACACCATCTGTTGAGGATGTGTGAAGAAATAATATTAATCATTTAATAACCAGAGCAAATGATCCAAATTAAGGAAAAATGAAAATCAATATTTGGGAACAATTTTTGAATCCATTACAAGTGCTTTCTTATTTTTGTAAAAAGAACAAGGTCACATGAGTTGAAAATGATCTGCAAGGCACTTAGAGTTTTAAAATAGTTTTAAGATCTGATCTTTAAAGCATCTTCTATCCCTTAATAAGAAAAAAAATTCATAAGAGGAGCACATTATGATAGAACAAATAATTTGTAAGGATAGAATACAGCACAGCAAAAAACAAAAAATAAAGATCAAGTACCTGGTATATATGAAATTGCAAATACATTTCTTCCAAATGATGCATGCTTAATCTCTCGCACAAATTCTTTGGTGTCAGTTTTAAAACACTGGATTCGGCCATTTTCCCTGTCCGCCACGCATAACTGGCCCAGATGAGATATAAGAGCCAAGCTGTGGGGAACGCTGAACTGGCCGGGTTTCGGATTGTTCCTGGAAGACTCTACAGAACAAAGAAAAACCTCAGACACATAATGTGTAACATCACCCAAAGTCTGACTTTAAAGTTTTCTAATTTTCCAAATCTATGGTAGTAAACCGTGAAATATCTGGGACCTGGGGGGAAAATAAGTTAAAGCGGTTTATACATTTATTCTATAATATCTCTTACCCCCAAACACGTTAGGGGTTTTCTCCCTATTTGGACAAAGTTTTGGGGTTGCAGCATTCTTTCTTCCTCTCACAAAACTGTGTGTGTGTGTGTGTGTGTGTGTGGATATATATATATATATATATATATATATATATATATATATATATATGAAAATTACCAACCGGATGCATACAGAGGCCCTGCTTTCCCTACTGCAGGGGCCAATTCCATCCGAAAGAAGGTGAGGGGTGGCCAGTCACTAGTTCCTAGTGTTACTGGCGAATAATAACAATTAGAGAGCAAGACTGAGTACCTTCTCCCCACTGTGTGATGAACTCTCCAGATGGTGAAAACTGCACAATCCGACTGTTGCAGTAACCGTCTGATACATAGATGGTTCCAGTGTCTGGGTCCACAGCCACATCGGTGGGCTGACAAAAGTGATTCTGGTCACTGCCTGGTTGCATGCTCCTCCCCAGGACTAACAGCGGGCTGCCTTCACTA
This sequence comes from Mustela nivalis, assembly GCF_964662115.1. Lineage (NCBI taxonomy): Eukaryota > Metazoa > Chordata > Mammalia > Carnivora > Mustelidae > Mustela > Mustela nivalis. Next base: position 56,551,526 of record NC_139022.1, read on the forward strand.
TTTGGATCCAGTTTGAACACCTTTTTAAACAAGGAACAAAAGTTTTAACTGTTTTGTATGGTTATTATGGGTACACCCTTGCCTGACTTAGGCCACTTGCACGGGCACTTTGAGTGTAAGCTCCCAGAGATTTACTTATAAGAAGATACTCCGTAGAACTGGATGGGACTCTAAAAATCATCTGGTCTGATGCCCCCATTCTTTAAGTGAGGCCCTTAGTGATTAAGTGATGTGCTCAAGGTATCCAGGTAGTTAGTGGTGAATGGATGTTCTGTTCCACCCAGTCACACTTTCTTTTTTCTTTGAAGATTTTATTTATTTATTTGAGAGAGAGAGAGAGCATGAGAAGGGGGAGGGTCAGAGGGAGAAGCAGACTGAGCCCGAAGTGGGACTTGATCCCAGGACTCCAGGATCATGAACTGAGCCAAAGGCAGTTGCTTAACCAACTGAGCCTCCCAGGCACCCCCTACATCACTTTTTTTTTTTTTTTTTTTTTTGGTCTCTCTGTGGCTAATAGTACGATGCTCTTCAATACACAAGCAATAAATGTTTACTGAGATGATATTTGAAGACTCTTATAGTTATGTCTTCTGAGTTCCAGGTTTTTGTTTCCCCTCTAGTATTCATACTTCTTTGCCACCTATTCATAAAATGGATATTAAAGCTCACCTTTTGAGAAGAAGACCTTATGGCTATTCTGTGAAGGACACAGAACTTCTCTTAAAAACAAGAAAAATGTCATGTTTTATATATAAACATGGCTGTACCTAAGATTTTGCCTAGATTTACAGAAGATTAAAGTGGTTTCAGGGAAAACAACAACAACAACATAGTGATAAAAACACAAGTGATCAAACAGAACCAGGACCTGGGAACACAGAAAAGGAAAGAAATGTGGAGAGCTGAGGAGGGTGGGAAAGTCCACACAATTGTTACAGTGAAGCCTTGCATCTGGCTCATAGTTTCCTGCTGGCCCAACATAGGAGGGTGACCAAATTATTTACATATTAGCTTTTCCTGCGTTCTAAAAGAAAAATTTCAGATGTAGCAGTTCCATGTTCTTGTAACCAACTTACTGGGTAACAGAAAAAGACCCAGACAGCTCTAGAGCCATTCAGAAGCATAACCCCATTAAGTTCTATTTGAATCACTGACAAACGGAAGGTTACCTGATGCAGAGCCACGTCTGTGACCCAGTAATTTCCATCTTTATCTACACTCAAGCCATGGGGCAAATAAAACCTGCAAAATAAAAATAATGGTTTTAATTATATAGTTACTCCCAAAGCATATGTGAGAAGATTTTTTTTTTTTGCTAATTCATCTGTAAAGATAATATTAATTTATGAATTGATAAATGTGTACCTGTATTACTAAAGCCCAACATAAATTAAATGAAAATACCTGCTGTAATAGAAACCTCCTTTTGATAAATTTTTTATTTTTGATATATTTATATATATATTTGAAAAAATATATATTTTCAAATATATATATACATGTATGTATATATACATGTATATATCAAATCATACATCAAATATATATACTTGTATATATATACAAATATATATACTTTTTAAATTTAAATTCAATTAGCCAACATACAGTACATCATTAGTTTCAGATGGAGAGTTCAGAAATTCATCAATTATGTGTAACACCCAGGGCTCATCACATCACGTGTCTTCCTTAATATCCATCACCCATTAACCCTTCCCCTCCACCCCTCCTTTTGACATATCTTAAATGGTATTTATTTAATCTTTGAAAAAGCTATAAATGAAGCCTACAATCAGTGACAAACATTTGTCACAAAATATGGTATATTAAACAACACAAATAACATCAATTTAAGAACAAGTTCAAAGATTATAAATATTAATAATTTAGAAATTGTATAAAGCAAACTGTCTAGAGAAACATACATGGATTTATATAGTTTGAGTAGTTCAAATATACTTCGAGGTAATGTAAGCTGTGTTAATAGAAAATATTAAAAACAGGACTCCAAAGCTTTAAGAGCGCCTCCTCAAGATAGTAAAACCCAAAGGAAACCACTTCCAACAGAAATGTTCATCCAAGCAAAGGGAAGGTGTAAGCTGATATTCAATAGAGAAGTTTACTTTAACAAATCAATTGGGATGATCGGGGTAAGAGAACTAACCGTAAGCTGGTGTAGGCAGAAGCTCACAGGCTTAAGGAACTTAGAATTAACAAACACATGGGCAACATCTTCATGTGGTTGTAGTCAAATGACATCGAACAAACCACAAAAGCTGTTTGTCAGCTTCTAGCCTTAACCATGGTGGGGACACCACAGATTTTTTTTTTTTTTTTTCATGAGTCAAGAATGTAACACCCTGAGCTTGACTAATGACCTAGATCTGTGTTTTGGGGACTGGATGTAGGGGTTATGATTTGCTTTCAACACAGAACACCCCACTGCTGGCCAGGTTCCTCTGGCAGCCCTTGCGCTGTCTTCCTCTGATTCCTTTCTGGAAAGAGAATGCTTCTGATTCATGGGAATAGCACCAAGGAGTCAGGCTCAAACCCACTAAGTGGTAGAGCCGCCATGAGGATTTGGCCCCTGACCCGCCATCTTAGAATCCTATAAAAAAAATCGAATTATTCCCATCCTCATAAGCAGCTGCGCTCAGAATGGATGGCTCCCTGGCTTTTCCTGTGCCTAAGCAGATGGAGCAGGGTATCGTTCCAGAAGCTGCCAGGTTAAAATGGTTGAGGACACTCTGTAAGCAGGTGCCCCTTCTCTTCAATGACCGTGAATATCAGCCAATTTTTTTTGGTTGCCAAATGTTATCTAGGAATAAGACCAAATAATAAGTCTTTCAAGGCCAAATTACCTATGCATGCTAAGGAAGCTAAACGATGATATTTGTTTAGTTTTCACTTTGAGATGGGAAGAAAGAAGACTTTTTTTCTTAATGTTGATTTTGGTTATGTGGCTTTTATGGTGAAAAAAAATTTTTTTTAATCTTCAGATCTAAGCTGACCAGGAACTCACTTCATTAGCCATGTGTGTCAATGGCACTATGAAGTTTGAGTACCAGTTAGAATCACCTGGGAGCTTTAAAAGTAAGTAGCTTTTGATGCCTGGGCCCCGTCCCTGCCTAAATCTCAAACTGGGTTTTTGAAGCTTCCCAGATGATTCTAATTTCAGTCAGGGTTTGGAACCACCTACTTAGAAAATGAAAGATGAGATGGCACATTTAGTCTCCTGCTTTTGTAAGCTGTGCCTTTTCACCAGCACCGGACCATACAGTCTTTCCAAGACCAGAGCCAGTGCCACACTTTAACAAAATACATGTAGTACAAGCCTTAACAACAACAGAAGTAATTGCACTCACAGATTTTTTCCACTGGACTGGAGTACAGCAGCATTATTTGGATCTATGACAAGAATAGTGTCTTCTTCAATTGGCCCGAGTCCTCTTTGCTGGTAAACAAACATGCTATCAAAAGAGCTTAAAAAGAAAAAAAAAAAAAAAAAGACATTAGAATGGAAAACAAGGCAATGAGAAATGGCAATGAACTTGAGAAATGCAGACCATTCACTTGAGATTCAAAATACAGAATCAAGAGAAGAGCTTAAACTTTGTTGTCCTTCACATTTCTATTTGATTCTGTATATGTATACACACACACACACACACACACACACACACACACACACCCCTACCAGCATATATAATGATAGTTACAAATGTACCATCAGCCTGTAGAACCGTGCTGCTCAGAGTGGTCAGCAACATGTGAATGGTCTGGAGATGCAAGGTCTCACACCCACCAAAGCTGAAATCTGTACTTCCACAAGATCCCTAGGTGACTCATATTCACATGAGAGTTAAAGAAATACTACTATTTTTTTTTCAAAGCTCCTCAAAAACACTTTAATAGCTATTTTCCTTCAAACTACAAAAGAAAGCATAACTTATTTTATCTTACACTGTAATAAGGAAAGTGTACTTGATAGCAGGAAGGGTAGTGATCAAAAATATGTTTGCAAGTGTATTTGCCATAGGCATAACATGCAAACACATATTATAAGGATATAGGACAAAATGCTCAAAATATAAATTTAAAAATATAAACCGTGAGTCTTGAAATAAAAAAATGCTTAGAAACATAAAACTTCCATAAAACAGCTACTCTATAAGTACAAAATGGATTACTATATAGTAATATAAAAACTAAAGAAAATATGACAATTTCTGCTTTTTAAATCTGTATCTCCCAGGTTATAAAATATTATGAATGTATATGTTTACATATTTTTTCCATTTATATTTCTATATGAATTGCTAGTAATATCTTTCCCTAAACTGACAATTATCATGGATACTGTACTTATTTTGAGTCCTGTTTGGGAAATTATTAGAACTAAGAGACAAAGGTAAAATCTTGTAATCTAATCTTATGTAACACAGAGATAAATGTGCAGGACACCAAGAGAATAATTTATATTTTTAAAAACAAAGAATTGGATCAGCACATAGTTCAGTCATATGCACGTGTATGTCTATATAAAAATATAAATATTTATATTTTGCCAAAGTCTATGGATAATCAGTGAATATTTCTGTAATTGAATTTCCTTGACAGAATCAGACAAACCTGTGGGAAAAAACTATTATTATTTTGTAGTTCAATTGTATAAACAAAAGAAGACTCTGAATAGCATTAAATATTTATGGAGATAGAGTTGCAATTTGGAAAGGCAAAAGAATGATCAAATCTGTCACATACCTATTGACTGGTTGGTTGCAATTTTTGTGGAATTTATGCAGAGTCCCAGTAGAAGAATAAAAATTTCAAAATTACATTCTCTGGCCATTAAAAATACACATCACACAATTATTTGAGCTTCTTGACTGCTATAGTCTTTTGGGAACATTTTTCATGAAAGATAACAATAAGTCCCTGAAGTAGTTCTTATTAATGATGCATTCAATTGAAAACAAAATATTGATTCAGCTTTGTCAACCTAAAACTTAAGTAATACTGTTTACATATGCTATTATGTGTAGTAAAAACCACACAGCAGTCCCTAGGAAAAAAAAAGTATCTGAGTCTATGATACAGAAGTAACAAAACTGACAAAGCAGATTTCATTAAGATAATCATGGGATCATTATTAAATTGAAATGTGAAACTTTATTAGAACCAATGTAAGAATATACAAGGTCTTATTAAATCATGGGAGACTGATAACAGGCAGATATGATGTAACTCTTTAAAACGATGAAAACTGAAAGAGTTTATCCTATATCTGAAACTCTATTTTCAATATGAATTTCTGTACTAAAAAAACATCATAACTATTCTTCTAGAAAACAATGGCCCTGGATTCAACCATTAATGTTCACTTTTTTGCCAACACGTTTGTGATACCAGATAACATTCAAGTTCTCCATGTCTAAGACTCATAGGACGCTATAAGGTTCACATTCGTGTGTAATAAGTCTCATTTACTTTCTGTTTTAAGGCTTATGCTATATTCCTCATTTTCCAAGAACACTGCAATGCTTTATAATGGCACAATGGCAATCTAGATAATGGGAATTATGCTTTCCCTGTACGGAGTCAAAAATCTGCTTCCTCTTTCTCTGAACTGAAATTTTGAGATAATTGTGGATTCACATGCAGTTGCAAGAAATAATAGAGAGAGAAGTTTCTCAAAGGTAGCATTGTGCACGACTGTAGCACAACATCATAACCCGGGTATTTATTGACGTCGCTAAAAATCCACTGACCATATTTGCATTTCCTTTTCCCTTTCTGCATTTCCTAAAATTTTCATTTATTCTTTCAGTTTACCTGCTTGGACATGGAACATATTAGTATATTACTTCTCTATTTCACCCCCACTTGGGAGTATTATGGACAGTTACCAAGTCCTCGTAATTCTTATCACATGCTGTGCACTTGATATATTGCTAGTGCTCGGACCCGCTCCTGACAGCTCATAATAGTGGCATTGCACAGGAGCGATGGTACCTATTGTATATCCTGATGAAACTGAAGCATGCCAGACCTCAGCATGCCCTGCTCCACATCAAGACTAGTCACTCAGGTGATGGGCTCACCAGTCCTAATCCTTTTCATTTGGGATAGCGGGGGCTTGCTACAACTGGCTACTGGCCCTTGGTAGTGACACAGGGCAAGTAATAAAAGCAACTGATGTTTTTTCTTAAATGGGAAAAATCACAAACACCCACGCACTAAATCTGCCAAATAAAGTAGTTTATAAACTCCTGCAATTTTCAAAGAAAGGTAACCCCTGAACGGTTCATAACCGGATGTCAGATTACAGAGCTGGATACACTGTTGCTATGGAAAACTGCTACTTTAGTGTTCTCAAGCAGCAACCCCGCATGGTATGCTGCAGAGAGCTCTTTATTTCAACTGCATTTAACTTTTTGCAGGATATAATAATACCCGGCAAATTTCACACGGTGCCTGCAGCCCTGCTGATTTTTGTTTGCTTCTCTAAAAAAGCACTCAGCCAAAGAGGCTGAGCTGCGGCCTATGGGCCGGAATTCATCAGTTCTTTATTTTAGCAGTTTGAATTCCCCATTAATGATTTTGCACATTAGCAGCTAATCAAACAGTTTAGATAAGGCTGAGGAGAAACGCTTTACTATATTCACGCAGAAAAGAAATGAGAGTAAGGAGAAAATAAACTTCTGGGCCATCAATCAAAATTATGGGAATGCAAAATAAATAACAGCAACCGAGGAGAAGAAGTATAATGTTGTAATTATATGAATTAAGAAGCTGGAGAAAGAACCATAGGTTTTCTTTTGCTTTTTCTTTATTTTTCAATTTTAATGCCAGGATAGTTACCACACAGCGTTATATTCATTGCAGGTGTACAATATAGTGATTCAACACCTCAGTGTTCCTCAGAGCTCATCACAATAAGGGTGTTCTTAAACACCTTCACCTGTTTCACCCACCCCTTCACTGCCCAGCCTCTCTAAACCATCTATTAGAACCATAAATTTTCAAGTGAGAAAATAAGTGGAAAGATTTCCCCAATATTAGCAATTCAAAGATAACCATACAGAGGCCAGAGGTTTTAAAAGGAATACAGTTAAATATTATGTTAAAAACGTACACTTCTGCAAGTAAGCACATTGCAAAAAAAAAAAAAAAAAAAAAAAAAAAATTCCTGTGAGGAGGAAAAGAGGTAGACAAAGAAACCAGCATGACTTCAGTGCCCGGAGACATCACAAATAGGGATGAAAGGAAAAAAGAACTAGGTATTATGGCCCAGGGATTTGTTAGGTCGGGTAAAGCCACTGAGGACCAGATGCTTAACAAAGTGCTTTTTGTTATTCAACAGAATGAGGCACTTAATAAAGCCCTCATTTTTTGGGCTAGGGAACTGAGTGAAAAGGAGTGCAAACATCTTCATGCATGTCTCAGGCCTGGGAAATGGTAATCAAGATTCAAACCCAGGTCTCCTCTCTTCAAAAAAAAAGAAAAGGAAAGAAAGAAATGTTTTTCTTTTACTAGGACTGACCTCACTGGAATGGAGAATCTCCCTGCCAGTTATCAAATTTAATATGCGTATGCAGAAGAGATGGAAGAGTAGTCACGTAAGGAAGAACTAGAGAAAGGGACGTAACACTGGCAAGGAAATGGCTTGAGTAAGGGGCAAATAGCAATGTGAGAGAAAATGCTAGAATTTGGAGACATTCTTCCTGTACAACTCCTCGGGATCTTCTCTCAGAAATGAAGGTACTAAGTTCGGTCGCTTTGAGTTCTGTTTTCTAAGCTCACTAAATTCTTTTTTTTTTTTTTTTAAAGATTTTATTTATTTGACAGAGAGGCAGGCAGAGAGAGAGAGAGAGGGAAGCAGGCTTCCCGCTGAGCAGAGAGCCCAATGCGGGACTCGATCCCAGGACCCTGAGATCACGACCCGAGCCAAAGGCAGCGGCTTAACCCACTGAGCCACCCATGCGCCCCAAAGCTCACTAAATTCTTAAGGTATGAAAGAATATGCAGATGGAAGATGAGAACCTCAAGCAGATAACTTAACGGAGACTCCAGAAAACTAGTGAGGCTAATCTTGAACTGATTTTTCTAAAAGTTAGGATGCAGAGAGATTTCCGAAACAACAGATCTCAGCAAGATTCCATGAAGCACCGATGAAGAGATATTTTGTGAGCTGTTTGGTGGGGGATGGGCAAATGGGAGAAGATTCCCAGAAGACCACATCTCCAAGAACAAACCTTGCTAAGTCAGTCTTTCAACTACTCAAATCTTACAAACAACATTTATGAGGCACATTTATGAAGATACCAAAGGCGTGCTCATCAAACAGACCTGATACAAGGTTGGGAGGGACAGCTCGTTCTCTGGTTAATTAAGAATAAAATAATAATACCTGTAAATTGTTAAATCTAACATGGTGAAATGTAACTGGAATGGAGTCCTGAATTCAATTATTTTAAAAACACCACATAAGTATAAATTTCCAGTGCAAAACTTGAGCACAGTTTTATGAAATATATTTGAAGATACTAGCAGATTCAACACATGGCAACAAGGTGAGATGACTTTTAAATAAAAGTGAATACAATCCTTTTACACTCAGAGATATCTAAAGGACAATAATTGCACTGCTAATCCAGTAGTAGATGAGGTATTGTGGCCACTTTCCCACCAAACATCTTAGAAGGATGAGAAATCAGTGTCTTCAGATACAGTATCACGTCAGCATAAAGACAGGCTGAGGGGGCGCCTGGGTGGCTCAGTGGGTTAAAGCCTCTGCCTTTGGCTCAGGTCATGGTCTCGGGGTCCTGGGATCAAGTCCCGGATCGGGTTCTCTGCTTGGCAGAGAGCCTGCTTCTTCCTCTCTCTCTCTCTCTGCCTACTTGTGATCTCTGTCAAATAAACAAAATCTTAAAAAAAAAAAAAAAAAAAAAAAGACTGGTTGAGGGCCTGGGGATATTTAGTCTTGAGAAGATAAGATTTCTTTCAAATATGTAAGGAACTGGGGCACCTGGGTGGCTCAGTGGGTTAAAGCCTCTGCCTTCAGCTCGAGTCATGATCCCAGAGATCGAGCCCCGCATTGGGCTTTCTGCTCAGCTGGGAGCCTGCTTCCTCCTCTCCCTCTCTGCCTGCTTGTGATCTCTGTCTGCCAAATAAATAAATAAAATCTTTAAAAAAGAAATATGTAAGGAGCTGACATGGAAAATGGGAGTAAGTTCATCCTGTGTTAGGTTGTCAAGAAGGTAGAGTTAGAAGACTCAGATTTGAGTTTAACATAATGAAGAACTTTATAATATCTAGAAGAGTCCCATAATTGGAAAGGATGTCTCATGTCGTAGGGAATTTCCTGGCACTGAAAGTTTAAGCCATGGATGACTTGAAAGATCTTGTAAAGGGGCGTCTGCAGTTGGTGGGAAGTGGGAGATGAGTTCTCTGGTGCGCATTTACTGTTCTGGGTGCCCAGTGTCTACTGCCTCATGTTGTGCTGATGAAACCTCCATGTTTGTTTGGTTGATCCAACATTCCGAGCCTCACTCTCAGCCCATTTCTTCCGATGATGTCAACTCTACTCCCAAATTCCAGGGACAGAACAAAAATGTTAGGCAAAGCCAAAGAGTGGATTTCCTTCTTCTGCCACAACGACTGGTTCAGAGATGGAGGAGATGTGACCTACGTTACACCAAAAAATAGGCTAAAAGACTCAATTTAAGGATTTTCGGTTGACCTGTCAGGGACATAGACTATCTCTTCTGTGAGACTAGTATGTGATAATGCAACTCCGAGGCTGAAAACAGGGAGAGGGATCACTCAGGGCCCTGGAATGGAACCAACGCAAATGTGTTAAAAAACGGATCTGGGTGATATTGTTTGGATGACCATACCCTTGAAGTTTTCACTTGGACGAACTGATAAATTTCCTCTTTCCCTAAGCTAGTGTGTGTTGGTTTTCTCTCTTATTGAAAGAATGCCAAGTGATACAACTTCCAAGATCCCTTCCAGCTTCATGTGAAATATAGTAAATGATATAAAGGAAACAGTTTTTAACACCTAAAAATTAAGGGTAAAACCCATGGTTTGGTTAAGTGGGTATGTGAGGTGAGTCCTGCCTAGTGGAACCACAACCCTAGCTGAGAGAAATAAAAGAAAGGCCAAGAGAGAAGACTTGACAGTAGTGGTGATTTTAAGACAGAGACCCAGGAACAGCTGCTCCCAGGCAGGAGCTACCCAGGTCCTGCTGGGAGGCATTTAAACTTGAAGGAGCTCCAGCTGTCATGCTGCCCTAACACCAGGACAGACACAGAGGCTCTTAAAAGTTTCATTACACCCTGCTGGTAAGAGGCATTTCTTCTTTCAGCCAGAAGCTTCTGAAAGTAGCCATATTGAAATTAAGGGACAGACTGGGAAGAAAATGGAAATCAGACAGAGAAAGGGAGTGGCAATCGCCTTTCAGGAGCTTAGATGGTTTTCATTATTATTATTTCAGTTTGGATGCCATGCCTAATTAGCATGGTTTTATAGACGAGTAAGGGGTGATCAGGGAAATCAGGTAGAGATGAGGAGCAACAGTACTTATAAAAACAGTTGATATGATGACATCAAAGAGCACTGGGTACTATATTAATTTGTGGAGTGTTAATGCCAAGGGCTGCCTGATAGTTAAAGAATTGTCCTATCATAAAAATTAGGGGAGGGGTGGCTGGGTGGCTCGGTTGTTAAGCTTCTGCTTTTGAATCAGGTCATGATCACAGGGTCCTGGGATGGAGCCCCACATCGGGCTCCTTGCTGGGTGGGGAGCCTGCTTCTCCCTCTCCCATTCCCCCTGCTTGTGTTCCCTCTCTTGCTGTGTGTCTCTCTCTCTGTCAAAAATAAATAAATAAAATCTCCCCCCACCCCCAAATAAATAAAAAAATTAGGGGATACAGAGTGCTTAGATTTGATTTAGAGCAAGTTCTGGCCTTACAGAAACTATACTTTTGTGAACATGGGAAATATCAGGAAGGGAAAAATTCCGAGTAAGATGAATATAGGATTTCCCACTACTCTCTTCAAACAGTGGTAGCAACAAGAATGCAATTTCCACCCAATTGTTAATGTCCGTTGTCTCTCAACCAGGATGTCACAAGTTCTACAGGCAGGTTTTTTTTTTTTTTTTTAACAAACCTTGAATATTTAATGAGGGAGAACAAAAACTGTACTTTGTGTATTATATATAATGCGACTTATGCATGAAGGAAGACCATGCATGATGGTTCAAGGAATGGAACCCACAAATCCAAATCCATTTCTAATTCTCCTCATAGAATAATAAACAGACAGTGATTAAAAGCAGAGAAGTGAGTTCCAGAAGAGAATTTCCTGGCAAGTATGGATTGAAATGGCTGCTAGAGGCCAATGGACAACACAGGAGAGACACCACGAAAAAGAGAGAACGAAATTCTTACATCTGAAAGACAAAGATGAGTAAGAAAGAAGAAACAGAGACTTAATGAGTTAAATCAGTGCATCTGCTCTGAAGAAGTCTTGCATTTTTAACAACACCCTTTCTTGGTGCCATTTATCAGGATAAACACACCAGGGCTTTGGCAAAGAAACTGGAATCTATTTACCCATGATACTGGTTATCTAGATGAGAGCTTGATGCCAGGAAAAAGCAGCTCTTTAGCTAGGACTAACATATAAGTCACAGAAAATGTTCTTCTGTGGCTCTTACTTCATAGTCTTGTGTCCTCGTCTTCTACCCCAACCTGGCCCCTTATAGGTCCCTTCTCCTATTAAACCGTTGCAGCCAGGGCTGTTTGCTTGGAGTGAGTCTCACATTAAAATGGAGAATTGGACTTTATCCAACTTAGCTTTAGCTGGCTGAAACAGTATCAATGGGAGAAAATGACGCTGTAATTTTCTCCTCTGGTAAAATGTGGCTAGAAATCCATGCAGAAAATGTAGCAATATTCATTAAAAAGAAGAATATGCTACAATGAATAGAAATAGTTTGCTTTTAAAAGCACTTGTTAAAATACCATTAGATGTTCAATAATGACTACGACGATGTAACAGAGATGTATGAATAGGAATATTGAGTTCGATTGCTTTGAACTCTAAAGTGATTTCCTTCTCAGATTCCATTTTCAAGTGTGACAACTGGAAAGGACAATTAAACAAAACAAAGCTAGCGATCTGTTTTGAAATGCTGCCTGAATTCCCTCTTCACCTGCACAAAGAAAATCCCATCTGTGTGTAGTCACAGGGCAGGCTAGGCATTAACATGAGCTTAGTGAGTACCTCTGAGAATGGAAGAGAAATACAACTGATCTAGTAGGTCCTCAATTTTCCAAATGAGACCCTACAGCTGTACACCTGAATGGAAAAGATTCATGACACTTAATTGATTTATTTTCATGTGTAAATTTGTGATAAAAACAAATGAATAAATGGATATTCATTACTCAGGAGAACTGACACAACCTGCTAAATTTAGGACCAAGTATTTAAAAATATCATCATGTGAATGTACTTCCAATCCCATAAAAGGCAGTATCAGAGGGTGGGCACCTGGACCAATGCTGGAGTCACAGAAAGGAACTGAAGCCTGGCTTCGCCATTCGCTAACTCCGACTCTTACCTTCTCTTGGTTTCTTCATCTGGAAAATGTCAACGGTGGTGATAGTAAGAGTGCCCAACTATGTGAGGTGATTTATGTAAACATTTAGAACAGAGGCCCACGAGTAAACAATAAATGTTAGATAGACATTTTTATCAAAAATCCATCCAAGAAGATAGTGGAACACGGAATAAAAGGTTGGAAAGAGAAACCCAGAGGGAAAAGCAGGGGAATTAGACCTTAAGTCTTTGGTACTTTTATAAAGAGAAGACTTGAATAATAAAATTAATCTCTATGAAAATGGGAAGGCCAATGGTGATCACCGCCATGGAGCAGTTCAATGGAAAAGGAGAGTTCAACTGGCTTAGAAGGGTTCTTGATACAGCGTATACACAGAAATAACAAAATGCTTCACTGTAGTCAACTAATAACTTTACTTAGTTGATCATTTCTCAAGATGCACCTTCTCTGAAGTCGTGAAATGCCTCAACAACATACTGTCCTAACTGCCTGTAATATTATTCTCGTCAGGAATGCGAAGGTGGCTTTAAGGAGGAAGGAAGAAAACGGTAAGCATGCAGGACCACAGATTGTTACTGCTTTCTTTCCATAAACTCGACTGTGAAACTATTTTAATTTGTTTTAAAATGCACAAGACTTCCTTGCTGCTACTTATCACAGACATGTGTTCAAAGAATAAATGTGGTTTGCTCACAAAAATCAAGTTCGAAAAGAACATTGGTAGTTCTCTTACTGTTGTTCTTAGTTTAACAAAAAGTGACTCGGACTCGGTGTGTTTTCATTTACTCCTCGAAGGAAAAATAGTACTTACTTTCCATCCCAGACGTGGTCCCCTCTGTGGAAAATCACCAGGTTATTCTTAAGGTCCAGAGCCACCCCAGAAACCTGGCCTGGTAACAAGTATACTCCAGGCCAACCCAGGGCTTCTTCGACATGGAAATCTAAAAAGATAAATCCATACATTTGGTATCAGGAGGAAAGCTAGTGTAACCTCATGAAGATTCACCGTGGTTATGAGAAACTCATGCAGTACTGTCACTAGATGCAAGGAAAACAAAATCAAGCCGTGCTCTATATCAATGCACCACATGCACATGCCGGCCAGCTTCCTGAGCTATGAGATCAAGGAAGAGCCTGTGAACTGGTTTGGGGACCGTAGGCCCGCGTTTCCTATCGATGACATGCCTGTAAAAACAGCTTACCCTGAGGTCATGAAAGAGCAAATCTGAGACTGCTTTCTGCTGGACAAGATTCTTCTTTAAACTTTGTATTTTGGGGGAACATGGCAACATGGATGGCAACATTTTAAATTCAAAGCTTTTACATGTGAATAAATAGCAAGCATGGGAAAGAAGCCTGTGTGTGTGTGTGTGTGTGTGTGTGTGTGTGTGTGTGTGGTCTAACTCCTGTCAATTCTGGATGTTTGATATACACGCGACCCTATAGTAAGCCATGACTAATTATCTCCTGCACAAGCAACCTGTCCGAGATACCGATCTTACGCCTCCGATCCTGAGTGTTCCTGTAACAATGGGAACGGAGAGACACTTTCATTGCTTGCATTTCACTGTTTCCTACTATAGGAGAAGGGGAACATTAACAGAAACTTTGTGACTGGACAATTTCCAAGTTATTTTCATTCCTGATCAGAATACATTTATACTTAGAGAATACCTGGGCTTATTTGTGTTAATTCCTTTTATAAATGTGCTAGTGAATAAAGAGGAGTGCTGTATGGATGTGCAATATTAACGGAGGCTTAAAGTTATGAAGATACTGTGAAATCTACTGTATCAGTGTCAATATTTCTTCCCCTCCCTAATGCTTCAACAGAGACGCTGAGAAGTAGCAAAGCAGCAATTAGGTATGTCTAAATAGATCCCCAGATGGAGAAATCATTCCCCAAAGAACATGTTTTAAATTATTTTAAAGTTGCTGGAATCTCAGGTTATATGTCATCCATTTTCATCTTGGTTACAGCTTGTCCATTCGGTGGTCATCATTCTGTGCTCACTGACCAGCTCCTGAAGAGTCCGGAAGGGCTTCCAGGAAACACGGAACCTCGTGACAACAGAGATATTGAATTGCTTTCATCAGATTCTCAGAGCCCAGAACCACTGCAACCAGATGGAATTTCTTGGGGGCAGGGATCATGTTGTATTTACTATTTTCACCAGCTCTTATGCAGGGTCTGGCCCATTGCAATAGCCTAAGAAATCCGCTAGACAGAACTCTCTGACCCAGGCTCCACTTATCTATGTTGGTAGCTTTTAAACACCCTGAGCATCTTATATTTCACTTGTACTATCTCTTTTTTACTCCCAGCACTGTGCTGAAGACACTGTTAAGAGACTCAATAAAAATGATAACGGGTTAATTATTTTCATTAAAGAAAAGAAAAAAAATCACGTTTCCTGGAACATTTCTGTTCAGGGGTTCAGCAGCAGGCATTGGTAGCTAGGTACTGGGGAAGGTGCAGAAATACTAATACTGATAAGAAATACTATGCAGTGTCCAAAAGAACTATACTGTCTCAGGACAAATGTAAATTTCATAAGATATTGGAAATTTTGTGTAATAAGCTTCAATCTGGCTATGAATGATCCCAGTATTCATTGACCTTAGATAGGTTAAGCACTCAAAAGTCTGCAAAAAGCACTAAGTTGCTAACAGCCTATTTTGTCACATAGGAGAGTCCCTTTCAAGTGGACATTTTCAAGAAGGAAAAGCGGTGTAAGTATCTGGAATGTACTTACTAAAATGTATACTTCTGGTGAATTTTCAAAACAGTAAGATAATATGTAAGGAAATAAGAAGGTTAATACTATGAGCAACCCAGCTTGTTTAGCACTGAGTCAATGCCAAGGAGAACTACATTGTGTGTGTCAAATTTTTGGAGATTATATTTTCTTTATAGGTTATTTTTAAATATATTATTTATATAATATTATATATTATTTTAAATTTTATTTTCAAATATCATACAATATTTATTAAGTTTACCTACCCAAGACCTCAAAATTCTCAGGATTACCTACTCAAGACCTCAAAATTCTCTAGGTCCCTGTGTTAATTAGAAATTCTACAATGGTAAAAGGAAAACTGAGTTCATGTTCTCCTCTGTGAACGTTAGCTTGGTTAACTGTTGTTTTTGCTTCCAGTGTCACCATCTTTTTCGTCATGAGGTGGTTAAAGGCTGTGCCTTTTAAGATTAAGTGATCAAGAACCCAAGCAATCATTGAGGAACGGTGGTACATGTATATGGAATTGACACTGAGGTTCTTCCAATCCCTGCCCACTGTTAATGAGAATCACAGAATGCTAGCAGAGCACCGGCCTCTCCCATGTCATTTTCTCATTTCACAGGAAAGGAACTGTAGGCTTGGGCCAGACTTTAGTCATCGATATCAAGGATCATTATTTTCTAATCCCCAATTAAGAAATAGTCCAAATCCTTATTAAGGAAATTATACGATAAAATATATTTGGGTTCTAACTTAAACGTAACATTTTCCATCACGGAGAAGTTAAAAATTAGAGTTTGGATTTCTCTCAGCCTTCATTTACGAAGTGATACAGTCTATGACTAATGCTGTAGCCTTCCAGTTTTAATTTGAAAATTAATACAAATTTCTTATACATGACCTTGGGCAAACCATTCCCAAATCTAAGTGCCAGTTGCTCTAAATTCAGATGTCAACTAATAAGATTATTTCAGAATTCTTATATGCATTATAAAGGTAGATGTGCAGACATATTCCAGCTGTATATTAGGAAAAAAGTTACTAATTTCAGAAAAAAAAAACAAACGTTACTATTAAAATTGTATCAATAGATCACTGTAATTAATGAATTACACCTCTCCCAGAGGGAGATTAATGCTCGTGATCAATGCTGCTTTCATATGAAATTATTAATAAGCATTTAAAAGGGCATTCATTCATCTGTGTTACAGAAGAACGAACAGAATTAAATAAAGTTGAGAAAAAATATAATTTCAAACCCAGAGCTGTGACTTCACTTCAGTGGAACGGGGCTCTTCAGATTTAATATAAGTAAAAGACCCTCATGAAATCACATAGACAGCTTCAACAAGAACAGAGGGTAGTGGTGGCTTTTTCTATACTTGCAAATTCTCCTCTAGTGAGGAAAAGATGCCTTATTTTGGTCAGGGACTGTTATTCATCAGAAGTGTCAGCAGTAAGTATAATTAACTGAAACTACAGGAGAAATATTTATACTCAAGTCAGAAAGAAAACAAGACTTAAATTATAATGTTTCATTTAATGGGGATAAAGTGGGGGAAGAGAATTAAGACATAACTAGGGCTCAAAAGCACTAGCAGAATTTTTCTTCTTAAAATTTAATTGCAAACGAGATCTTCAACTTGGTCAAAATGTTTGGATACTGAATGAGAAAGTAGGATCAAAAGTAATCTACACCTAGGGGCGCCTGGGTGGCTCAGTCAGTTAAGTGTCTGCCTTTGGCTCAGGTCATGACCCCAGGGTTCCGGGATTGAGCCCTACCATGCTCAGCAGGGAATCTTCTTCTCCCTCGGCTCCTCCCCCCGCTCATGCTCCCTCTCAAATAAAATAAATAAAATCTTAAATAAAAAGTAATTTACACCTAATGTTATTATAATTGTAGATGAGATGCTGAGATGATTGGACAGAAACCAGCCATCATGCTTCCCTCTGGCCTTCCTATTATGTATGTGTGTATGTATGTAAGTATGTATCCGTCTATCTATTTTATGTTATTGTGAGAGGTAGAATAACAAAGTGTTGTTAAAAACCAAGACCTGGAGCAAGTCTGACTGGCTTTGAATTGTGGCTCCTTGAGCTATGGCTCTTAGGGCATGTGACTTCAACTTTCCATGCCTCAGTTTCTTCCTCTCTAAATGCTTTTATAAATAAGGTTGTTACGGGGATTAAATAAGTTAATGCATCTAAAACACCTACCCTGGCTCACAGGGGAGGCTGTATGTGTTTTTAGTATTTTATTATTCCCTCCAGAGAGAAAATTCAGCCGATTGAATGCCTTATTTTACCCTGGGGATCCTATAAAATGTGAACCTAGAGGTAAGCGTATGACTGAAATATGTTAGAAAGTGTGGACTCTGAGTGAGCTAAAAGTTGTCCATAAAAAATTAAGTAAAATCCAAATATTCATAAGTGTATTTAAAGAGGCTGTGAGTTCTTTTAACTGATAAGAAGCATCACACAAATGCAGATATTATTTGTTGATGTCCAGAGGTATTTAATATATGTTGAGTCAGGCTTCCGTATGCTAGCAAATAGTACTTCAATCAAGTCTGCCATTAAGAATAGCAATCTGTACTTTTATATTTATTTTTCAATGCTTTGGTTTCCAGAAGGCAACGAGAATAAAGACTAAGATTTTATACCCATCCTACTAATATTGTTTCATACAGATATCAAACTAATGGTAGAAACCAAATGATGTTAAATGTAGAAAGGACTGTATTTGCATCTCAGTTTACCTAGCTGAATATTTTCACAACTGTATATCATATATAACAAGTAAACATCAAGGCAGATTGATATAAGTGATCAGAGATTTCAAGAGCCACAGATTCCCATTATGGTAGAACACTGCCAAGTCATTTTCTGAATTTATCAAATTGGAGTGCCAAATTTTACAGCTTTCCTACACATTCCAAGAAAATTCTCTCACGGGTGCTGCTTAAGTTAAAGTAATTAATATTTAGTTCTCTTACTCTGGTGTTTAAAATTTTGAAATCTCAATCTGACGTGACACTAATGGTGGCAATTATAGCCATAATTATTGTTAATGTATTACATTGTTTATTGAGTAGTTTCTGTGTTCCACAGAATGCAAGCAGTCCCTCACATAGTCCTGGGTCTACCACACACAGTCACATCCAGATTTTTGAATAGATCAATATTTCACCTTTGACCACTCAAATCAGCTGGATGAAATTCATTACTGTACTACAGTTCCAAAATATGGTCCAGTCAATGAAATCTCAGGTGCTGCAGCATAAAATGCCCCTGTATTGGGGTGCACTAATGCCATGAACAATGGACATCAGAACGGGGTCCGGAGTAGAACTCTCCAGCTTCTAAGCAGTGATGGTCCAGAGCTCCGGGAACGTGTATCTGAGCTGGGCAAATCAATTCACCCCGTATTTTGAGCACAACGGTAATGAAGTGTAAGGAACCAGATAGTGCACATTCTACTTTTAAGTTCAGTTTTAAATTCAGATTGTGACCTCATTGAAATGGGTTAACTTCTCTAGGCTTCAGTATCTTCTGAAAATTAAAATAGTTCTCAAAGATATATGAAGTGAGTATGAGCTATACTATTGAGCAACATGATAGCCTTACATTTTCGTTTTAGTAATAATCTCATATGAGAAACCACCTTCTTCTTTGAGGCTAATATAATTCCTTACAGCACATTGGGCATTTTAGGGAGACAGTTAATTTTTCCAGACAATTAGGATCCCATTCTCAGTTTTGCCTGAAGAAAGGGTGTGAGAAAAACAGTGGAAAATTATCCATCAAATTTATCCCCCTTATTTATACCCTACGAACTACACATGAATTAGACTACTAATATATTTTATTTGGGTACTCTATGCTAATAACTTCCTACTCTCTTCTTTACAAATGGAAGCTTCCTGAGGATAGGTCTTTCTCTGGCTTATACAAAGGAATGAAACATTTTCAGTTAAGGTTTGCTATTACATTGTATTATGGTAAATGGTGAAAGGAAATGGAAAAGAAAAAGACTCAGAAATAGCTTACCTAAAAATGAGTTTCGCTATTTTTAATTTAACGTTTAAAAAGTTTTTGAATCAGGATAGTGATGTAACACTAAAATAAATCATTTCAGAAAGGAAATACATGCACATTTCCTTTCTATAATTAGGATTCATGCTGTATGTTTCTATGACTCATTGTTTTATTTAATTCAGTGACATTTACCCACATAGTTAAAGTCAAAGGGAATTTTCTGATCCAGATCATGCAGAATCATTTTCTCCCTGGATACTGTCATTTTGACCACCCTATAAGGTATGAGATCTAGCAAGTAAATGTACTTGGGGTATTTTAAATATATATTTTTAAAGATTTTATTTGTTTATTTAACAGACAGAGATCACAAGTAAGCAGAAAGGCAGGCAGAGAGAGAGGGAGAAAGAAGCAGGCTCCCTGCCAAGCAGAGGACCTGATGTGGGGCTTGATCCCAGGACCTTCAGATCATGACCTGAGCCGAAGACAGAGGCTTAACCCACTGAGCCACCCAGGCGCCCCTATTTTAAATATTTCTTCCCTAGAAAAGCTAAATACGTTTTAGGAATATAGTACTTTAAGTCAAATGATGATTTCTACAATGGACACTTAGGATACCTATCAATAACTAAATACGTTTTAAGAATATAGTACTTTAAGTCAAATGATGATTTCTACAATGGACCCTTAGGATACCTATCAATAACTAACCACATTTTTTCAAATTCAGGAGTGACAGAGAGACGTCATGGAATGAGTGGGCTGCAACTCTAACATTTCACACTTGAACAGAACTGTGTTCTCACCAAAGAGGCCCTTCTGCCTTTTATATTTTCATGTTGTATGGATTACACCATTTACTATCTTTCATGTGGAGGTTCAGGAAGACACTCGAGTTTGTTTATGAGATGGATGGGGCATGAAAAACTGCAGATTTTCTAGGCACCACACTCAGAAGTGTCAATTTCGTTGTTCTCTCATAGGATTCAGGAGTCTAGATTTTTCATAAGCACTCTACCTGGTTGCGATGCAATGCAGTTCAGGGACCCCCCCTCTTGAGAAACAGTTTCATTAGATAAATTTAGAAGAAGTCACAGCAGGGCTGATCCGATTTAAATATGAAGATGTAAAAATCTGGGTCCCAGTTAGCAGCCCGTAGAAACTATTAGATCAGTCCCAATGGACAGGGCTTGAAACTTCTGTGTGAGCAAAAGGCACCTCCTGCTAATTTTTTTCAATTATAAATAAAAATCAGCTGGGTGTTGAATAATTTATGGCTTCCTGCAAAGCTGTATTTGAAAACACCAAGCTGGCAGCCTGCGCCATTCCAGCCCACGCATGGACAGCTGCCATGCACCCATACCCGTTACTTTTTCAGAGATTATCTCCACATGCTGTATTATTTAGCTTTCCACATTAGCAAGTAACATGAAACAAACAATACGACAAGAGGCCACAACACAGTTAAAGACAAAGGTGAGGCATCCATAGCTTGCTGGTATAGAAACCCGAAGGGAATAAGGTATTGTCCTCGGAGGTACAGAAGCCAGTCCTGGTTAGAAATAAAGATAAATCCGAAAGGTTCTGATTTGCTGGAGGTCCCCTCAGAAATAACTACTCAATTTTCCAGTTAAGATAGTAATTGATAATGAGCTTAAGAAATCAAAGTCATAAAAATGGTTCTATTTTTCAAGTCGATTGGAAGAGAATGCTGGAAGCGTAACATTCCTTTGCAAGGAAATTAATTACCTTAAAAGGTAGCATATAAGCATTTAATACACTGAGATTTTATATATCAGGTGGTGAATTTTCAGTTGCTTTCCATCGAGGAAAATAGAAAATACCAATTTGGTAAGAATTTGTTACCCTGAATTTCATGTGCCTCCCTCCCCAGCATGATCTAGATATTTTTGGTCCTAGTAATTCTGGCTCAGAGATTGAATGGACACCAAATTTATGTAGTATTGGACCAAAACAAAAACTCAAAGGTAGTATCTGATAACGCATATCTGAGTTTTTTTTTTTTCCTTTTCCTGATGAGTTCTTTTGATGGTTAAGTTTTTTCACCCACTCATTTTTATTCCCTTCAGATTTTGCTAATGTGGATTATAGCACTCTGCAACTCGTTCTTTTGAAAGAAGCCCTAAACGCACCTCCTGTGTGTTCTGGCTCCCAGGTGCCTTCACCAGGCAGGGGCTGCTGTAATGACAAAACTCTGCTTTCTGCTGGCCTCAAAGTAGACTCTAGTCTGTGGAATTTGTGAATTCTGTCTCTGACAAGAATAGCATTGCCCCTCTCCTCATGCTCTGCACTCTCTCTGGCATCAGATCGGCCAAGATCCTTCTTTTGGACTACGTTTGCAATCTCAGCTACCAGGTCTGATTCTGATTCTGATTCTGCCTTTTCTGCAGGATTATATTTATGCACATGAACAACATCTTCCCTTTCTCCTAGCAGCTTGGAAAGTAGTGAATAGAAATCACCTGTGGAAAAAAGAGAAGACATAAAGAGTGGAAGGTTGGTAGGATTGCAAAATTTATGAAATTCTGTGCTTTAAGGATTTCATCTCTTGATTTGGCATAGTAAGTAAGCAAGAAGGCTGCTCTCAGATGTTCAAGCAGGAGGGGAAAAACGATTTTCCAGAATAATAAAAAAAAAATAATATGCTTCCCATTTCACTTCATATACCACCTATTCCTTCTATTATCTCAGGAGCCAATAACACCAGATTACCTCTATTTGCATATTAGTGGAAACAAAACAATGTATATATGATTGCATGGCAAGTTTCAATAAATGGTTTTCACAGTAGAGCTGAACTGATGTGGAAGTTAAAGTTCATCAGATTTCTAAAGCTATTATCAACAGCTACATCAGGAACCAGCTACCTTCAGGGAAAACCCTTTGAAGTTGTCTTTCAAAGCTTACTAGAGGATAATGTACAAGAAATTAAACGTATATTTTTCAGCATATGCTATAAAACACAAATCTAATAGATACACATCTTTTTGGAAATTGGAAAACCAAAGTTTTATTGCTATTATTTTGTTGGCTGTGCTCCCGTAAGTAGCTCCCGTTGTTCATTTTAAACAAGAAATGAACAAATTCCAGAAAAATAATTTTGCAAGGAAAGAATATTCTAAATTACTTTCAAACAAAAGAGAAGATCTTAATAAACTAGTATCATTGGAATGATTCATCACTAAAATATATTTTATGTCTTTCTATACTAAAAAGTAAACTTGGATATGATAACCTAACTCCATGACAATAATGATTTATAAAGCATTATGACAGATATAAAATATGACCATGGAAGTTTCATAAAGCATTTGAACCCTCATCACTTACATCTATGGCTTGAAGTCCATTTATATAAACTATGTGAATGGGAAACATGTTTACATTCTCAGTAGAAACATGAATCTGTTTTTTTAAAGCCAAACCCAAAGGTAACAAACACTCATTTCTACTTATTCCTCACCCTATTCCAAGTGCTGCTAATGAAATCAGTTATGACAATAGAGTACCATTGCTTCAATTTTAATTACATTTATAGCATGGTCAGGTAACATTTACAAAATCTTATTTTTATGACCAGTAGGAAATGAAAATGATAACTGGTTTAACTATGACACATTCCACTGAAGAATATGTGATTTAAAAACCTGTACAAGGGGATGTGGAGTCTTTCTAAAATGATGCTAAGAGATCCTGTCATGTTTACAAATATCTTGGTTTAATGATTCAAAGTAGGTTTTCCATTCTTGCCCAGGAAAGCAGCTGATCCCAGGTGAAATCTTCAATCAAAAAATAATTACCAAGTAATAGGGCCAATCTCAGTAAAATGAACAAAGCAAATTACAACTCAACCAACTCTGTTAGGCCACCGTGGCATTTGGCCTCACAGGAAAGAAATTAATCCATTGCTGCTAAATTCTTCTGGCCCCCCACCCCCACTAAACATACATAGTTGAATGTGCTGTTGTGCAGTGCAACACATATATAGAAAATAAAACAAAAGATTATTTTAAGGATAAAAATCAGCATTTGAAAACTTGAATCCATGTCATTAGGCTAATATTGATGGAGGAATGCATAGTTACTCAGGTGTGTCAGTAAATTCTAAGAGCCGTGATGAAGTAGAAAATGCACAGCACTCCGGTCCCTTTGAAATTGTCATTCACAGCGATCACTGGGTTAGGAAAACAAACTTTAGCGATATAATGGGTTTGGCTGCACACGGGCTGCACTGGCCTTATGAAAGCAAAGCTGCAGGGCTGCATCTCATTTATGGAGATTACATGTGAGAGAAAGAGAGAGAGAGAGAGAGACACCAGTAAATGACTATCTCCAACATCCTTAGGCGCAAAGCTGAGAGTTTCTCTACTGAGGTACTGGCTAGATGAAATTCTGAAATGTTAAGTATTTTTCCGAGCCATATATATCTAGCCTTGAGTGCGATGGGTGGAGGAGAAAATAAACAGAGGAAATTGTGTGGTCTCTGCCCCAGGTTCATTTCTCAAGAGTCCCTTCTTTCTTCTTACTTTATGGTATAGCCACATGGCTTCCCCTTCCTAGAATGTCAACTCTTAGTTAAGAGGTTTCTTCTTCCTGGGACACAGTCTCCCCAGTAACCAACTAGCTCCTAAGCCTTCAGATCTTACTTCAGTGACATTTACGACCAAGATGCCTTCCTTGGCACCTTGATGATCGGATTAGGGGTCTCAGCTCTGTCCTCCTGTAGCACTCAGGTCTTCCCCTGAATTTTTACTGTCACAATGTCTGGTGTGTATTTCCCAGGTGTGTTTGAATCCAACCCTGACACTTAGTGGCTATTCTGTGCCATTAAACAAGCTACTTAACATTATAAAGATAATGAATTAATACAACCTTTCAGAATTGTTTTGTGAATTTCAAGAAGTGAAAAGTCCAGTCCAGTGTATATTCTAAACTAGGTATCACCAAATTGTAACTATATTATAATTACTAACAACAACAACAAAAAAATCTAGTTGCAACATGCACATGCATCTGCTTCAATCTGTAGTTTACCTAAAATTTTTTAAAAATTCAGTTCTTATCTAGTATTCAAATATTGGGATTTTCATAATAATAAAAAAAAAGCTCCTTTAAATTTATAACCCTATACTTCTCACCAAGTCACTGTGGCTTTGTAGTGATTTGCGTCCTAGTTTTAACAAAGGAAGTGGTACTTGCACTTTCTCTCTCACTCTCTCTCTGTTTTTGGACAAAGAACTATTCTCATTCCAGTGTTCTGGATGCCAGCCCTCCCAGTACCTCCGGAGCCTTTCCCAAATGCTTTCCTTTCTTTTCTTTTCTAATACAAATTCTTTGCCAAAGGCTTGACTCAGGTTAAAAGCACACTCACTCTGCAGTTATCTTGAGCGGCCATGGAGACAAGAGAGACCTTCCTCAGACGCACTACATCTTTCAAACTTTTCTGCCTTCCCTTTCCTTTGACAATTCCAGCACTAACGGTGCTTTCTGCAATCATGGGAATATCCTTATACCTGTGCTGCCCAACATGAAAGCCAGTAGACACACGGGGCTATGGAGAACTTGTAATGTAGCTAGTGTGACTGAGGAATTTAATTTTTAATTTTACTTGTTTCCAACTAATGTATAACCATTTTTAAATAGCCACATGTGGCCAGTGTCTGCTGTATTGGGCAGTGCAAGGCCACTTTACCCTTCCTCATATCCGAGGCCAAAGGCATCTGCTTCCACATCTTCTTTCACGCCTGTATGACTTCTTCACGAGTTGCTCAAGAGCTCCTACTTGCCAAAGCCAAGAGACCTTTCATACTGACCCACTGGTCCCTTCAGAAACTCTCTTCTTACAACATTGTTTTTTTCTAGATCTTTTCTACCTGTCTTCTTTGCTTTCTCTTATTCTTCTGCCCAGCATATGAAAATGCTGGTGTTTTCTGAGGTCTATCCTTGGCATCGTTTCTTCCCCCTGGTAAAGGTCCTTCCTATCAAGAAATACCAGCCATTCCCCAGTCTTCAGCTGCTGCCTCCAGACAAATGACTCTCATATCTGGAGCTCTCTTACTACCAAACTGATAGCAATTTCCACTTGGATGTCTGTTTCACAGGAATTTTGAACTCAACACGTCTAAAACTGAGCTCTTAATCTCCTCCTCAGACTTCATCTGTTTTATGGTATCTCTCCCGATGATGAAATGTGTCTTGGTCAATCAGTCCAGAAAGCTGGATTCAACTCTCTGTCACCAGTGAATCACAAAGTCAACTGATTTGTCAACGCTGATATGTCAGTGCCATTTTTTTCACTCTCTACTACCATGATTCATTTGGGATTCTTATCATCTGATTGGCCTTCTCCCCTTCCTCAGAACCGATTTTCATCCCTGCCTTCAATGTCATCATCTGTCTGTAATGGTATAAAGCTGGCCTACCTCTGTGGAACTGACTTGCGATGAAAGCCAATAACATGGACACTCCCGGGTTATACGCCCCGCCTTTTCTCAGCTCTTTCCACCTATGTATTCCACAGTGCTCTTCTCTAATTTTATTCTGGCTCCTACTGCTAAAATGACCGTGTAATTTATTTCCCAACCTGGGACATATTTGAGAAGAGAAAGGGTGTTGTTTAATACTTATACGAGGCATAAACTAGGACAATCCTGGAAAAACTTGGATATATAGTTACCCTACTTATTGTTGACAGAGATAACAGATAAACAAGTACTTTATAAACTATACATGATAATAATAGTAATAGCTAATATGGTTTGTGAGTTTAGCATTACCTAATTACTTTGCTGAGTTACTTTATACAGTTTAATACATTTAATGTCTGCAAAATACCCCTTGTCCTCATTTTAGATGGGGAAATTAATGGTAAAGGACTAACCTGCACATCTAGGAGGAAGTGGAACAGGGATTTGAAGGAGCAACATGAGTGAGGGGCCCACCTTCTAACTGATCACTTTATTGGATCCAGGTTGTCCCCCTACCCCCCTTTTTAAAAAAAAAAGTCTATAATGGCCAATAAACCCTTTCCTGTGAAACTACCTTGGACCTGACAATCTTACTATATTTGTTTATTTTTCTATTTAAATTAACTGCCTTCTGAGGCCAGGTGATGGGTGTTTTCTTTAACAGAGCATGTTTCTTTTTGTCCTTTCCTGGCCTGTCTTCTTCATATTATAACGTAAAATGGTTGTAAACTAGGCAATATCTATGTAACATAGTGTGCACAAAACTGGCCTAAAGAATAATGGTTTGAAAAGTAGAAATTTTTTCTGTCTCTTCAATAGTTTTCACTTCGCCGGCAATATACCTTACATGTCTGATCAAATTCTGTAAGATTTTCTCAAAATTTTTTTTTGTATATTTCAATTATCTGGGAAGGGACAGGTGGCAAGGGATAAATACGATTTTATGTGAAAAAAATTTTTTTAAGATTTTTATTTATTTGACAGACAGAGATCACAAGTAGGCAGAGAGGCAGGCAGAAAGAGAGGAAGGGAAGCAGACTCCCCGCTGAGCAAAGAGCCTGATGCAAAGCTTGATCCCAGGGCTCAGGGGTCATGACCCGAGCTGAAGGCAGAGGCTTTAACCCACTGAGCCACCCAGGCGCCCCATATGTGAAAAAATTTTTAAAAATCCTCTCATTTCCTCCTCACTGTCATATTTCCAGTGATTACTACTATTCCTATCACAGCAGATACTCAGTAAATTATTCTGCAATGAATAATAATTTGTTAAAAATATCACCCTTTGCTTCGGCTATCAATAGCAATAAAAATATTTCTTTGATGATTTTAGGCTGCAGTGAATCTGTTTCTTTCTTTTTCTCACTTAAACTTTGATTCTTATCTTATAAAACTCAGAAATGTTCTAGTTCTTCTAAGTAATTTGACTGCGTGGGTCTGGATTTGGAAAACATTTAACTGTGGTAGCAGCTAACGTGCCAGGAAAAAAGAACACACCACAGTAGGAGAAAATCTGAAACACTACCAGTTCAACTCCCAATTCGTTAAGTTGTGGGCTTCCATTAACTACTTCATGACTCAATGGGCATTTTTCTAGTTAGTAGGGACCATTCACTATTCTCTACCATCAACATGAAAATGTCTTTGGTTTACTTTCCAGAATATGGTGAGATAAACTGGAAGAAAAACATACATTAAAAAATTGCCCTGTGAGTTTTTTTTAATAAAATGGTTTAAAATTATTGAATAATAAAATAAATTACTTTGAAACAGTGTAAAAATCTTAATTGTGGAGGCATTTAAAAAAATGATCAGGATCCATTTGGTAAGCTTTAGAATATGAAGTCCCATTTCCCCCATGTGTCACTAGGACTTTATTACCTAAGACAAACAACTTTTGTTATTGTTCTGTGATTTCTGTGGTACCTGGAAAGTGAATAGGATGTTCATCAGCAGTTTAGCCACTGATAAAGTATGCCAAATAACCAAGCTAATGAGACTGCAACATGGAACATAATAATTAATTAATGAGAAAGAGATGAGGAATGGAAAAATAGAAGCATTTCTTTTCAGATTTTAATATTTTGGTTTATAACCTACTTGATTTTCCCCTCTGGTCAGTTGATTCGGTTTATTAACTGTTGACTTATCACTAACATTGACCCTACCAGGGTTCGTGAAATAAAACATGATCATGACGGCCAGCTCAAGGATTGCACATGAAGCAAAACTTTATTATTTGTTTCTTTTACTGAATTGAATAAAGGAGACAAATATAGAAAAGGGGAAGTTAGCAGATGATGGGTTTTGCAACTACCATGCACACAGATGTATATCAGAAAGCACAACTGTGTGATAAATGATCGTTCTCATCTGCCTATTCTGCGATTAGGAAGCCAATTCAAAACAGCATCCACTCAGCTTCCCAGAGCCTTGGGGGGTATTTAGAATTGTGTTTGATAGATGAGTTCAATATACAAAGACTTGTGAGCTGCTCGTAAATCATAAAGAACTGATAAATTTTTAGCGAATGGGAATGCAAACAAGAATTGTATCCTCTTTCAAACAGCAAAGTGGCATTGTGGGTTTTTAGAATTAACCAAGAAGATGCTACTAAAACCACTTGTACTTTATTAGGGAATGAAGGGAGTGTTCTATTTTGAACAAAGCAAAGAAACAGAAATTTTAGTTACTAAGTCTAGCCTTTGTATCACTCCTCTCAGAAATGATTTACCAACGGTTACTTTAACAAGCATTTACAGTAGACTATGGTCTTTTTAACTTGCAACTGTGTTCCCTTGATTCTGCTTATTTGATAAAACATGCCAATGTTAATTCATTTTTGTTAGCATAAAACCACTGTGAAATTATTCTGTTTCACAGAAGGTGTCTGAAGACCTTTAACTATCTGGGGTCATGGAGTGTTTTCCCTCTACAAATTGTATTTTTGTCATATTCTCCCTGCCTTGGGAATATAGCCGCTCGTGCTGACCTTTGAGTAGAAAGATTGATTATATGAGGGCACAAAGACTACAATGAGAAGAGTTTGGAGCAAACTGAATAAAACATGTTAAAGGCCCTTTCTGCAGCAAAAGAAATGGTGTCTGGCGCATAATGTACAATAACAAGGACAACGGCTATTGTAGATTTTGACTTTGAGCTCTGCCATGAGTTTTTTTTTTTTTTAAGACATCAAATCTTCTCAACACAACTAACATAAATTTCAATACTGCACCTTTACCTTGAATTATAAGGGAGAGAAACACCCAAAATCAGAACTCCTAATAGTAGTTGCATAGATTCTTGCCAGAAGCTGGTAAACCTCTTGGTTTCAGAACCTATTCTTTACCCAAACAATGCTGACAGAAAGCTTGGGTTGTATCACTGGTAGAGTGAACAGATATAAGAACTCATGATGCCTACGAAATAAAGAGAACTTGTAAAACACACTTTATTTTCCTAAATGGGGCCAACTATAAGTAGAGGATGTGTTCCTGTGTCTGCTCTGGAAAACCTCAATGCTACCCTTCTTATAATATAGTCTCTCAGGATTTGTTTCCTTTTCTTAGAATCAATGTCTAATTGAGTTTTATTGTTTAGCTTAACTGTACTTATTACAGACCCAGGCAATTCTTCACTTTCAATGGCTTCAAAGGGTAGTAAGGTTTCAGTTCATTGTGAATATCTACTAGTGTTTTTCTGCTTGGAGGCAGACATAATCAACTCAATAACAGATTAGCTTACCTACAGAAAAACAGGCTAGTCTCAAAGCAGTATGGGCAGGAATATACACATAATATGCAGGCAATAAAAATCACGCTTGCCAATGATTTTTATAGCTGGAGGAAATGTTCAGTATATAGTATTTAAAAAACAGGATGCAAAACTATGCACACATGCTCTAAACATTATTAAAATAATGTGTCGATAATATATTTTTCACACTGAGATGTACATATATACCCATATTCCTAGGAATGATGTATGAATTTTATTTGCTTCTTCGGATTTTTCTGTAAATTCTATTTCTTTTTAAATGAATATTATTTAGCAAATCAGTCAAATAAGCATTATGTTTTAAAAATCTCCCCACAGTTGGGGCACCTGGGTGGCTCAGTTGTTAAGCATCTGTCTTTGCTTGGCCCCTGATCCTGGGCTCCCTGCTTAGTGGGGAGCCTGCTTCTCCCTCTCCCACTCTCCCTGCTTGTGTTCCCTCTCTCTCTGTCAAATAAATAAATAAAATCTAATAAATAAATAAATAAGTAAATGAAACCCCCACAGACTTAATTAAAGCTTCATTAAAAATATGTCCCATTGTTGCATGATCCAGGACAACCTGACAGAATGTTGTCATATAATGAGGCTCTTCTGGTATTTCTCATAATTACATCTTTTGAGATAAGTCTGAGATACCAGAGCCTTACACCAGATTTTCTTCTTCAGGAAGCAAATACAGATAGCGATACTGCAGGAGGTAAGAGTGTTTGTAAGTACTTAGATTCATATAACTCAACTATTCCTTTTAAACTAGTAAAATCTCCAATCAAGATTAATATTCTGAAAAAAATTTGATAATTATTTTTGTAACTAGAATACAAATAACCCCCAACTTCTGGTCCTCCTGGAGAAACAGAGTAATAAATAAATAATGGCAGGAAAAAGAACACAGCACAGTAGGAAAAAATCTATAGACTGAAAAAATTTTTTTTCCAGCTTATAGCATATGAATATCTTTACCGCCATCTTTTTTTTTTACTACTTGAGTAAAAGTCATCCCTTCTTCCCAACAGAGCATTTATTGCACATCTTGACCTTTATCTTCCTACATGTTTTCCAGTATATTAAGATAAAAAGTAAAAACAATATCGTTTGTGTTATCCAGGCAGAACTATATTATTTAGCCACTGATGGGTACAGAACTTGCCTTTGAGTACATGTCCTCTGACGTTTGAGGTCTTTTCCTTCCTGCTCCACAAATGTTCTATTTCCAATGGGGGTCTGACATCCTCTGTGTGACCAACATAGATGCCATCTGTTAACTTGTGGCTAGCACAACTGAAATGACTCACAGCTTTTATTTATTGGGGATTTAAAATATTTAAAGGATCGATACAAGCTGGCGGAGTACTTGCACATAAATTGTATTGGCCAGAGCACCAAACTAAGGCAAAAGGTTGAGCTGGGGGGCTTACTTAAAAATCAGCACATGTGGCATAATTTGTTTGAATAATTAGACCCCTCTTATTAGCTACCTGGCCAATTTATCTCCCCAGAGAATTAATACAAATACACATTTTGTGCAAACAAACAACTCTGAGAAGAATGGGATACTCTCTCAGTAATGAGTAGATCTGTCCTGTGTACTGCAAGGAGATAGATTGATCTCATTAGCGAATCAATTAGACTATGTGCACAAATACGCACTTGGTATATTTCTCTATTCTCTTTAAATTCTAGGCTAGTAGTGCACAAAGCCCTGCAGAATAATATATGGGCTACACTGGACACTGAAATGGCTTTTGGTTAGTTATCTGCCTTCACATAACCTAGCAGCTGACATTTTCATGGGCCCACTAATTTCAACATAGGAATGCCATAGCCTATTTTCTGCAGTATGAAAGTTCAGTCAGAAGAATATGTTTCTCCCAAGTTAAATCACTTTACAGCATTTTTATTCATAAGTAGAATAAAACACCAACTCTGAGAAAATAATTTCTTCTGTGTCCACAGAATTCTTCTCTGGAACCAGTAAGGCTTTGGGTATATTTAAACTTCTTAATATTATAAACATATATCATCAAACTTGAAAGTATAAGTAAATGGCAAAATATGAAAGTGTTTTAAAGGATGTGGCTTTTAGGTATACATGACATCTCTTAAATCTCATTTGGAAAGAAGAGATTAAACCTAACATTTAAGGTTTTCTGCTAATGAAACCTCTGGGTTTCTAATCTTTCAGAAGTTTCAATGTGTCCCTTGAACAACTCAAATAACTTGAAAATGAAAACAGATCAACCTCAGTTTCCATAGAAACTTATCATTTTATAAAGCACATCCACTAAACGGTGGTCTCATTCTATACTTTATCACATATGTTAGTATTTCAAAATGTATTCTAAGATAACTCGAATTATTTCAAAGGCCTGTATTTCAAATAGTACATCCAATATCAAAATAATTCACTTTAAATCTGAACAAATTTCAGTACAGTTATAACAAAGAGTGTTAATACTACCATATGTTATTTATAATTACTGACTTCCTTACAATTCTATACACAGATTAATAAGTTTAACTATTTTAAATCATACTCAATACTTTAATATGAGCCATTTAGTATATAAACTATTTAGCATAAAATCATCTCCCTTTTTCTGACTTAATAAGAAAGTAGAAACAACTTTGAGCTAAAACTATATTCTTTTTCCAGAAGCCACTTTGTTATAATTAAATGTTATGGAACAGACTCTATGTAATTTAAAACTTTTATATTAAAGTTTTCCCTAATCCCTTTTCAGAATGTATGTCTTCCTTTAAAAAGTCTGGATTCATCAACTTTGTAAATACTCTTAATGCAAGAATATTGTCTTTGGCCTAGACCTAAAAGAATACATTTTGAAGAATTCCTACAGTGGTTTACAAAATCCAAAGAGTGAGAAATTTCTCTCCGTTGCCAAAAGAAAAATCTTATTTCCTGTACACTTCATGTTGTTATAAGACACATGCTTGGAGGAACATAAAACTAAATGCTTTAAAAAATATATTGTATCTAGTCCAAAATAACTTGATAATATACTCCAACGCCTAGCACAAAGTATCATCTTTGAAACAACTAGTAAGAAAACAAGATAGAGAAGAATAACTTTTCAGTGTCAACACGTGCAATATATGATATTTCTTCAAAGAAACAGATCAGAGGAAGAATGATGCTTTCTTAACTCACCAGACAGCAACTTAACTCAAAACTATAAATGCCTACATTGATAATCCCTCCTATTTTACTGACGGCAGAGAAGAGTACCTCAAGAGAGGCAGGGTGAAGGATAAGTCTTAATTTCTTTCAAACAGAGTCAATAAACACGTCGCCCAAAGATTTTAAATGGTCAAATCCTTTAGATTTCAAAAGTAGCCAACCAATTGTTTCTAGTGATTATATTTGCACTACATATAAAACTTACCATATTAAAAAAACTAAAACAAAGGTGGAAAAATCTAATGAGTTTAAATTACATCGAGGAAATTTACTTTCAAAGCTAGAGGACAACAAGTGACCATTTTCTCATGAATTATGTATTATATAAAAACAACGGTGCATAGGGATGGAGGCTGATAAAGAGACCTAAAATATCTCAGTAACTTTAAAAGTTGGTTGCCTAATTAGAACACGAATACGTTTTTAGGCCTAGTTATAAAACTATGCATACATACCCTGTTCTAATACTTCTTCTCCTTTTGGCTGCTGTAGTAAAGAAGTCTTATCTTTGTTCTCTGTTTCTGTAAAGGATTAAAAAAGCTGAGCATAAATTTGTGGGATATATCACATATGTTAAATAGTTTACTGGAAATATATTATC
Organism: Mustela nivalis; assembly: GCF_964662115.1. Lineage (NCBI taxonomy): Eukaryota > Metazoa > Chordata > Mammalia > Carnivora > Mustelidae > Mustela > Mustela nivalis. Next base: position 56,585,010 of record NC_139022.1, read on the forward strand.
AACATAAAAATATTTTTAGGATCTTATGTTTAATAAAAAAAATGTAGGGAGAGAGTGGTGGGGTTATGGACATTGGGGAGGGTATGTGCTATGGTGAGTGCTGTGAAGTGTGTAAGCCTGGTGTTTCACAGACTTGTACCCCTGGGACTAATAATATATTATATGTTTATAAAAAATTTAAAAATAAACAAATGAAAAACAGTATGAAGAATTTATATGCAGAAATGCTCTTAATCACACACACAAAAAAAAACTTCCAGTGTAACCACCATCTACCAGACTTCTGACTTAATAACAAGATCAATTACCCTTTCAGTAATATATACATGAGACAATTTTAAAAATGCATTAAAAAATGTATTTTTAAAAATTGAATTTAGTGACATTTTAAGGATACTTTAAGAACATTTTAAGGCAAACTCTATAAGCATATTAAAATCTTTTTTTTTTCTTTAAGATTTTATTTATTTTGACAGACAGAAATCATAGGAAGGCAGAGAGGCAGAGAGAGAGGAAAGGAAGCAGGCTCCCTGCTGAGCAGAGAGCCCGATGCGGGGCTCGATCCCCAGACCCTGGGATCATGACCTGAGCCGAAGGCAGAGGCTTTAAACCACTGAGCCACCCAGGCGCCCTGCATATTAAGATCTTAATAAGTGATCTAATTGCTATTTAAACTTGTTTCATAAAATTTCCAACAGAAAGACATAAGAAGCCATTCTGGCATTTTACGATTAGATCTGTAAAACTCAGGAAAGTCTCAGTATACTTCACCCAATAAAACAGGGTGTGGGTTTTGCAATTTTAAACTAATGAAATGACAATCAGTATGAACATTTTTCAGATGAAGAGTAAGTTCATCAACAATTCTGAGAATGAGACCAAAAAGGCCAAGATTAGTAATGCCTCATAAATCAAGAACTCTTCTTGCTTGAGGAGGCCCATTAAAATAGATAATTTAGGGTCCGGTTGGAGACGATAACCATTTTCATTGGCAAACTGAATTCACTCTTTAGAACCGGGTGTATAAATTCATAAATTGCATGTCATTACTGACTACGGAATAATCAGATAGGGAAGTGAGAAAACATGAATTACATGAAGAAAGAGAGCTGCATTTATTGAACTGGTCCCCAAACTAGTCTGTTCCACTACTAGATTCTTCACTTTCACTGTTTTGATGGGGGTACGTCAGGAAGGTAGGTAGGTTACAAAGGAGGGAAAAGTGGGGGCACCTGGGTGGCTCAGTGGGTTAAGCCTCTGCCTTCGGCTCAGGTCATGATCCCAGGTTCCTGGGATTGAGCCCCACTGCATCAGGCTCTCTGCTCCGCGGGGAGCCTGCTTCCTCCTCTCTCTCCCTGCCTCTCTGCTTACTTGTGATTTCTCTCTGTCAAATAAATAAAATCTTTAAAAAAAAAAAAAAAAAAGGAGGGAAAAGTGGGAACTGGATTACGTGTACATGTGATGACAGAAGGTGGATGCTTTCAAGCATTAATTATACAGTCAAGTGAGACACACAAGAAAATACAAACTACAAAATCATATTTTACTTTAAACGAGTACCAGCTTTACCTTTATGATGTCCATGCATCATAACCATGTCAGACTTCACCGGAATTGGAATATTGGCCTCTGGTGGTATGGATCTGAACAGTTCCGGAGCCACATTCTGTGTACAGGTCATGAAAGAAACGGCGTGCTTGGCTTCCATGTAATACATAATGTATAGGTTGCACATTTCATCGCTAGATGTGCCACTGCAAGCAAAAAAAAAAAAAAAGACATAACAAATCAGCTACTCACATAAAACACATTCTTAATGCAAGAAAAATACAACCAGTAAATCTGCCAGCAATAGGTTCAGAGGTGAAAATATTGTGCCTTTATTTTATAGCTTTCATTAAAACCTGTCACAGTTTTCAGCATTTAAAGCACGCTGTCAAAGGTACATTTCCACTTCCTAATCGAGCATCCATTTGCAGTCACTCCATAGATATCACCCAATACTGCATATGGAAAAGGCATTTAAGTAGCAGGGACATACTTTCCTTCCTCTTCTAAATCCTTTCATCCTTTAGTCCTTCCATTTGCTAAAACTCGCAGATTGGGCAAAGTACATGCCTCATGGAAAAATCATAATTATTTACTTAATAATGGTAAAACTCAGAACACTTTAACGGAAATATCATATATTATTTACAAGTCTTTATAAATGGCTTTTTCCATTTAACCCTGAGAGCCTAGGATCTTGTTTTTGGTAATTGTCTCCAGCCGCAGGGTCAGATGAACTGAGAATCCTGTATTGATACTAAGACATCATAAATGGGCCCCTGAGATCCTAGGCGGCACCTTGGCAAGCAGGAAAGTAAAGAGAGAAACAAAGGAACGGTACAAAGGGACGTCAGTCCTAACCTCTTCTAATGGCTCACATCTCAATGGGGTAGTGCCCTGCTGCTGAAAGACTCAATTGTTAAAAACAGATTTTAAAACAGCGGGAGGGACATTTCTAAGATACAAGCTCCAAACAACACAAGGTAATGCCTAATAGCTTAACACATGGTTTTGTTCTTCCTCAGTTCACGTGGGCTATCATATATTTCATCTTCTTCACCATCATTAGGAGGGAATGATCTTTTTTTTTAAACTAACATATAATGTATTATTAGCCCAGGGGTGCAGGTCTGTGAATTGCCAGGTTTACACACTTCACATCACTCACCATAGCACATACTCTCCCCAATGTCCGTAACCCCACCACCCTCTCCCTACCCACCTCCCCCCAGCAACCCTCAGTTTGTTTTGTGAGATTAAGAGTCTCTTATGGTTTGTCTCCCTCCTGATCCCATCTTGTTTCATTTATTCCTTTCCTACCCCCAAACCCCCCACGTTGCCTCTCAACTTCCTCATATCAGGGAGATCTTATGATAATTGTCTTTCTCTGATGGACTTATTTAGCTAAGCATAATATAGGAGGGAGTTATCTTGATACACCTCCACAAGACTTTCATTTCCAAGGTAGATTGCACAAATGAATGTTTCCTTTCTGGTGTTCTGACAATTTTTAGCAAGCCTCTGCTAATAAAAAACAAGCTGCGAAGTGGCTTATTTGCTGTACAAAAATACGTCAGTGTTGATTTTTCCAGCAATGTCATGTGGCACTCACTTCCTCTCCATAGCAACAGTAATGACGTGAGCAAGGGAAGGAACAAAAAATATTTTCCAAACAGGGATGTGGTTTCTGTAAGCTTGGAAAATGGAGAGCCCCCGAGAGACCACAGCAATGAATCCCCGCCACAGGAAGCTCTGTTCATGCTTTAAAAGTCATTTGGCTTCTCACTCTCTGAATCTGATACCTGTCCGTGTAATTGCCTCTCCTGTGAGGTGCAGCCCCAAACAAACACCTGTTCACTACACACGTCTTCACGTGTCAAAACACCCTCCCTAAGAATTTCATTTTAACCTCACTGGAGTTGGCCAGAAAGCTGTGTGTTATAAAAGAAATGGCTGGTGCCAGAGTAATAAGCCAGAACCCTTCACCATATTCTCCACTCTTTCCCCATTCAAAATGCAGAAAAATGTGTAGATCAAGAGACAGAGATGAGGGAAAAGGAATTTCAGATGTGGCTCTAGCTTAGAAGACCTTGAATCATCGTGTAGAGAGGATAAGCAAAATAATCAAGCAAAGTCTTCCAACCAGTGAAAGTAAAAAAAAAAAAAAAAAAAAAAAAAAAAAATTCAGCAAATGTATATAGTAATAATTGAAACTTGCAACTAATCCATGGACAGATCCTTCCACATTTTACCTGTTTTACCTCATGTCCATGTTCATCTCTAAACACATGACTTTATGAGACAGCATAATCAGCTCACCAATATTCATTTAAGGTACTGATTCTCTGATACAAAATTGAACTGATCAAATCACTTTAAAATCTTTGCTATCACAAAGAAAAATTCATTAAAGACCTGAAGGAAAAGAAAAGATCAGACTTTATGCCTTTCCACTTATCATCAAACTCATAGTTAAGGTGGCTAAGTTTCTCCTACTTGACAGAGAAACAATCACATCTTAAATATGTCAGGACTCAAATCTTAGTATCAGCAAACCAGTTTGCCTATTTTATTCCTCATCCATCTTTCCTTCATTCGGAAGAAAAAAATAAATAAATAAAAGAAGCTCTGACTTTAAATTAAACTGCTTTCTGTATTCCTAAGGGAGAATGTTGACACATCTACCCTTGTTTTCTATAGAGGACAACACACACAATTCAACTCTGTCAACCTAATGATTATTAATATGAGAAAGTATGGAGGGAGGCTGTGTTCACACATTTACCCTGGTTCTGCTGAATGGCCCTTTCAGCATTTCCTAACGCCAATGTGATTCTCTAAATGATGCCTGCTAGCATCACTTATATTCCAAAATTACAGTGGTGCCTTTCTTTCATCTTCATGCAAAATAAAGTGCTTATGTGATAACTACTTTTTCATATCAGCTCACTCTAAATCTGACAAGCTGTGATGAGCTTGAAAATAGTTAAGCTCTCAATAAATATTTGTTGAGGGAAGGAAGAATGAATAATATATCTTAATAAATGTTTACAACTTGTTATGGTATAGCCTGTTAGCCCCTAATGTATCACACTGCTGAGTCAGGTTAATTTTATGAACTCCATCTAGGGCATTCCAGAAAAATATTTATATCTATCTGTCTATCTATCTACCTATTTATCATCTATGTTTTAGGAGGGTTTTAATAAAATATATTATTTCATATTATAAAGATATGTAATAGAGATTTGAGAAAGTACTAAATATTCTGAATGAACCTTTTAAAAAAACACAAATCTTGTTGTCTGTGAGGACTGTGTATCAGACCGTGATACTCCCTCCACTTCAATGATTCCCTCATCCCTAGGTCCCTTATGCTCAACAGATGCTGGGCTTAAAAAAACAAAACAAAACAAAAAACAATGATGGGAAATACTGATTTTGGAAAGAAATAGGACACTTTAAAGAAGTTATTTTTCAAAACTCTGAATCGTTTCTTCAGAGCTTTCATGGGGCTTTTAAACTTACACATTAAGGAGTTTCTGTCCATATAATTTTACCTTTACATATAATATACTTTAAAATGTTGACTAAAGTGCTGTGTTTAGTATCTATGAATATTCATTAGACATTCTCATATGTATATGATATAACTGGCTCCAATGGAAAAATATGACCAACAAAATTGACCAAATATGTAAATATTATCTACCAATTCTCAAGAGTTAATTTAAAATATTAGCAAATTAGCTGACTTAATTAGCTTAATCGGCTGCCTTAATAAAATTCTTTTTTTGGTTGTTTGTTTAAACTTGACTGAACATTTGAAAGGAATTCAGAGAAGTGTCATATGGAATATAAAATATGTAATGCAGACAGGCACAAAATATAGCCTCTCCATTGATTAATGGGTACTATGTTGTTAGTACATACATTGGTGAAATTTTTTTTTTTAAAGATTTTATTTATTCATTTGATAGACAGAGATCACAAGTAGGCAGAGAGGCAGGCAGAGAAAGAGAGAAGGAAGCAGGCTCCCTACTGAGCAGAGAGATCGATGCGGGGCTTGATTCCAGGATCCTGGGATCATGAACTGAGCTGAAGGCAGAGGCTTTAACCCACTGAGCCACCCAGGCACCCCGATATTGGTGCAAATTTGTCTAAGACATAGTATTCATATTTACAATTTAAAAAGAAATTTAATATACCCAGATAAAAATTACTACCATTTGGTAAATTTCTTTATATGTCTTATCTCAAAATCCACCTAATTTTTAATGGTTGTGTTTTGTGATGCATCCCTGCTGGGAAAAAAAATCAGTCCCTATGTTTAAAAGGGCTTTTTATTAGTTAAGTATGATTGTTCCACATAAGCACAATTTTCTCCAGTCTTAAGATTTTTAGCTCAATATAGAGTTAAGCTCAGATTGGGTGAAAAATTACTTGGCTGAACATCTTCTTGGTAGGCCACCGATAGAATTTTCCTGTAAAACCTAGTTTCCAGGTAGCTTCAGAATTAAGAAAATTAAAATCAAGATGCTTGTAGTTCTTCCAAGGCATGGAGAACTGCCCATATGACTGCTGCCCATATGACCTGTGGTAAATTGCGTGTATCTGAGGAGTCTTTTTATGCTCATGTTTCTAACCTGTGCCCAGGGCTGGGGGTGGGGTACATGTTCATGTATGTTCATGTTGGGGGTTTGGCAGGAAGGGAGAAAAGGGAGAGATTTGCAGAGTATCATTTAACAGACTCATAAAACACTAGTTTTCTTTCTTCTTTTTTTTTTAACTGGTTACATTCTCCACTGTAATTCTATAGCTCCCTGTGGCAGTGGTATCCTGTATTTTATAAAACGGATGCATTGATACTATTACCTTTCTAAAACTAAAATGTATATTAAGTGATACAAAAATATTATGCATTAATATGAGAATTTGTATTCATATTTAAATTTTATTCAAACCTGTCTTATTAGTTTATCATTCTATAGGGGAAAAAAATGCTGCCCTAATATAAATTAAATATTTATTCAGAATATGGACTTATCCAATAACTTAACTTCCTATAATTTCTTTCTATTTCATTTGTATTTCAAAATAGCATTCCCTGTGGCCTACATGAGATTTACAAAAAGAGAGACTGGTACAGTCATTTTAAGGTATTATTTTATTTTATTTTTTTTAAAGATTTATTTATTTATTTGGCAGAGAGAGATCACAAGTTGGCAGAGAGGCAGGCAGAGAGAGAGAGGAGGAAGCAGGCTCCCCGCTGAGCAGAGAGCCCGACGCGGAACTCGATCCCAGGACCCTGAGATCATGACCTGAGCCAAAGGCAGTGGCTTAACCCACTGAGCCACCCAGGCGCCCTTAAGGTATTATTTTAAAGCAAGATGCACACTTGTTAAAAGACTGAATCATTCTGAACTGCTGATGAAACAGCCTTCTTCAGATTACTTTGGCCTTTCATCCTGGCATTGTAACAAGTCACTCATTTCTGTTTGATACTGTCTCATGGAGGATACTCAAAGGATACAATCTGGCCAAAGTTATAACCTCCCAGATTATTTAAACCAAAAATTCTATGTATTCCACACTTGAATTTATACACTAATATGTAGAATGGGTTGAAAGGGATATTTTTCCTATTTAATCTACCTATTACCGATGGCACTTAAGTAAAGTTGTAGAGGATCTACACTAACATAGAGCGGAAAACAGCTCATCAACACTCTATGACTCATATATTACAAGGCTGGTAAGGTGGCACCTGGCTGGCCCCCTCAGTCAGCAAAGCATGCAACGCTTGATCTTGGGGTTGTGGGTGTGAGATCCATATTTGGTGCAGAGCTCACTTTAAAATCTTTAAAATAATAATAATAATAATAATGACTACTAAGAAGTGAATGTCTCACTCCTTTAAATCTAATCTTGTCCACTTTGTCAAACTTTTTCTTACAGTTAGCATGCAACATCATGATTTTATTGTTTTCCTTATCTCTCCCAAACTTACAAAATTTATTCAAAAGCAAAACTCTTGGAGGTTTCTTGTTTAATAGAACTTGTTAATTTTTTTCTTAACTGTCCCATCTTTAGCCTTAACGTTGATGTTTATTAATACAGCAACCCTTTAGAGTGACATAAAAAAATCCTATTCCACTGTCTCAAATGCCTTTTTACTTTCACCGGCTTCAGCAGCTTTTGTTTCCCCTGACAACCAAGAGCTAGTATTGTCATCTTAAGACTCAACCTTAGTACATTTAATATCTATTTTCAGATGCCTACTTCTGTAACCTCTCTTTGATCAAAGATAAATGCCTTAAAACTCCAGCTTCCAGGTGGCATAAGTAAATATTTTATAACCTAATTTAACATGGAAAGAAGGCTCTTGGTTCTTTTTTGACAAAAAAAAAAAAAAAGACACTTTATCTTTCATTTTTAATTCAGGCAAACTTTTTTTGAATGCGTTCACAGTGCTTTGAAAATTTTACTTAGGGTTATAAAATACATGTATTTCAAAGAGGCTCAATAGTTTGAAAACTAGTTAAGGTGGTCTTTTGGAAAAGAGCTGAAAATTATTGTTCCTATTTGGTAGCCTAAACAACTGGGAAAAAAATGAATACACAGAAGTTTTAAGAGACAGGGAAAAAAAAATCACAGTTCTGAGTAATTAATGGACACCACCAAATGGGGAAGCTATATATTTGCCTAAATTTGAACATAGGACAAAAAGACACTTGAGAAAAAAATTCATAATCAATTATATTTTTCTTTATTAAATGAACCTAAGGAAATAATATATACTCTTGTGGCATCTATAATATATAGAGGTGTGATATTCAGGGTTCTGAATAAATAGGAGGAAAGGAAACATAAAAAAATAAGCACATGTTCTGGAGTTTATCCTAATCACTCAGCTCGAAAATGAGAAACTGCGATATACAGTTTGCTATAATTGTTCATGATAATAAAAAATTGTGCAATTCATTCACAAACATATCTATCACTTATAATCATGCCTTGCCCCAATAAAATATTTTTAAATACTGGAATTTACAAAACCATACCCAATGTACGTGGATTCTGTCCTTCCTTCACCAGAGAACACACATCTTGCTGCCAATATGTCACCAAAACTCACATCTACTGGGTGCTCCACAGGGTAGAAAGCCTACCAAGAAGAGAAACACACTGATTCATTAAAATTGCCAATAAAACCCAGAACTATGTGCTTTGATAACGTGAGGCCTGGCATACCCTGGATAGAGACGATGAAGACATGAACACACAGACACACAATTCACCAGCATGTTTACAAATGTTAAGAGAAACAGCCAAGCTGGAAGTTGTAAAAAAGGAGGCTATACGCAGTTTGGATAAACAATAAATGTAGATTTAGAGATGTTAGGATTCTAGAGAAATTCACAAGGATTCTATAAGGGTTTCTAAGACTGCTATCTGTTGATTACTATTTTTTTTTTGTCTCAAAATTAAACCAGTTTAATTGCTTGGAGGGGTAAGGTGGGGGAGGGATAGGGTGGCTGGGTGATGGACATCAGGGAGAGTATGTGCTATGCTGAGTGCTGTGAATTGTGTAAGACAGATGATTCACAGACCTGTACCCCTGAAACAAATAATACATTATATATTTAAAAAAAAATTAAACCAGTTTCTACACACCTGTGGCAGCTGGGGACTCTGGCGTCCAATCAGTGCCCACTGTCCATTTCTTACTCTGTATCCACTGACTACCTTACCTGTAATGAACACGAATTACAATCATGTAATGTCATGAAGTATTAGAAAAATAAAAGGCACCATTTGCTTTCCTTTTTCAAAATAAAATCTGAATATTGTCAGAACCCAAAATGCTAGGTATTTTAATGAAAACGATACGATGAAAAAACACACAATTTCAAGGTAGTATGCAAAAATCTTTCATTGAAACAGATTTAAAGTCAAATACAATTTACATTTTACATTTATAGTGTTAGCAAGCGGCAAGTCAAATATTTATAATTTAACCTGTAGGTTAAAGTTCTTACCTAAATGGTGAGTGTGAACTCTATAGGCAAAGACATGCATTGGATACTTTTTGTAATGGCACGAAATGTCAGAATTCACCACTGTTCAAAATGAAAACACAGAAAAAAGGGTCACTATCCAACTGGAAAATAACATTATTTTCATCTAAAAATATATACAGGTTATTCACAAGTGGCTAGGCGGCGGGGTGCGGGGGGGGGTTCCTATAAAGTAAACATGCACTCAGGTATGCAGCAGGTGTTAAGGCCTATTATGTGCCAGCCAGTTTACTAAGATGAGTTAATAACCTCTGGCCCTCACATTTAATTTCTTTCATAAACAAAATGCCTAGCGCCAAATAAGATGAAGCGAAAACATAGGCTTCATTTGCTACTTTTTTCTTTTCTTTTTAAGATTTTATTTATTTATTTGACAGAGAGGCAGGCAGAAAAGAGAGGGGGAAAAAAGCGGACTCCGCACGGAGCACAGAGCCCCGGGTGGGGCCCGATTCCAGATCCCTGAGATCATGACCTAAGCGAAGGCAGAGGCTTTAACCCACTGAGACACCCAGGTGCCCCTTCATTTGCTACTTTTATCATGACAATTTATGCAGTTGAAAAAACTTAACAACTGGCTGCAAACACTTAAGATAACTACATTGACAATACCTGTTGAGAAGGAACCACTTCATTTACTTCTCTTTCAGTCGAAAACACTGTAGTTATTCAATAAATGTGTCTTTGATAGTAACAATGAGACCATACTTGTCAATAACTTTACAAGAATCCCAGTAAAAACAAAGGAGTAATATTTAACATGGCATTTTCATCAGATGATTAGATACACTGCTAAATAATATTACACTTACTCTAATAGCTTTTTGTAAGTTTAGAAGAATCAGCTATTATTATCTCCATTTTACAAATAGGGAATTAAGCCCAGCATCTAAGTTCAAAGACTGAGCTGGTCTTGGGTTTGCTAGCCTCTTGACTTTGAAACTGATATTCTCTACAGTAGTTAATGTCACAGTACATGATGAGATTCGTCTTTGGCATCTAAAGGATGGATGACTGATTTGTAAAATACTCAAGATTTATTTTTGTATTTACATAACCTATTACCTACCTATGAGCCTCAGTCCTTAGCATCTCGTAAAAGAATGGATATAATAAACTACTGGCTTGGAATAGTAGAGAAATCTATTTAGAATCTAAGGATAATAAAGAATTGGTTTAGTTTTCAGGGCAATAGATCATTTCAAAATTTTATTTAAAAATACTGTAAATCCATTCATATAGGTTAAGTAAAGATAATGGTAAATACTAAAAGATAAAATTACCTTTCTCTCCCGGTGGAATAACAGTGTCAACAGACATCATAAGGTACATGCCAGCAATGAGAGGCTGTCTGCAGGAAACAGTAACATTTATATCAACTATCTGAAAGATCAAAACTATGGCCTTAGAAAAATAAGATATACTTGAATACATTGAACTATAATATATGATTCATATGAAAATGAAAACAATACAGAAAAAGAGGTAGGATGTATGTTTTTTTTTTATTTAAATAACTTATTTTTTTGGATAAATAGCTAAAAATATTTATTGCCATAAATAATGTGGAAGGCAGTCTCTAATGGCTCCCGTGATGGTTAAGTGTCTCTGTCCACTATCTAAAGCATAGACCCCAGTAGTTTGGTCAAACATTGGGAGGTATTTTTTAGTTGTGACCAATGTTTAAATTACTGACTTGGACTAAAGCAGATTACCATTCACAGTGTGGGTGGGTCTCTTAAGAGTAAAGCCTGAGGTCCCAGGAAGAGGAAAGAATTCTGCCTCCAGACTGCGTTGGACTCAAAACTCCACACTGACTCCTGCCAGAATTTCCAGCCTGCCTTGTAGACTGCAGACTTGCCAGACCCCACAACTGTGTAAGCCAATTCCTTGAAGTAAATCTCTCTCTTTCTTTCCCTTTGTGTGTGCGTGCATGCGTGTGTACATTCTATTGGTTCAGTTTCTCCAGAGAATTCTGGCTGATACAGCTCTCAGTAATTCCTAGCTCTGACATTCATGCCCTTGTCTAATCTTCTTCCCTTGGGCATGGGCTGGGCATAGTAACTGGACCTCGGGGTTGGTTATTCTTAAAAAAGAATAAGACAAAGCAATTTCATTTTTTTTTCCCCCCATAGGAGTCAGAGTATGAAGATTTGTGGCAACCCTTTTCTTCACCCATCAGATTTCTATATTCTTCACTAACTTCTGACATCAGGCTACAAGGCTGTGGTTTCCATCTTGCTTTTTCTTGCTGGCTGTGATGGAAGCCAATCACCACCATTCTGTAAGCTGCCCTGTTTAGAGTCCACAAGGCAAGAAATGAAGGAGTCCTCCAGACAACAACCAACAAGGAACTGAATCCTGTCCATAGCTGTGTGAGTGATCTTGGAAGTGGCTCCCACCCCAGCGGAGCCCGGAGATGTTTCTGAAACCCTGGCTGAGCCCCTGATTGCAGCCTTTGTGTGACACCAGCCACTGTCCCCGGCTAAGCTTGTGCCCAGAATATTTGTTGTTTTAAGCCACTAAGTTTAGGGTAATTTGTTATATAACAATAGACAATGAATACAGTGGATTTCCCACTTTCAGGTTCTCAAAGATCTTAAAGCTGTCACTTAGGTAGGGGAACTAGAAATACTTACGGCAGGCGTGTGAGGTGTAAAGACACACCAGAACAGTCTTTGTGATTATCTGAAAACACATGCAGACAAAGTACACACCTTAAATATGAAAATGTGAGAAGCAGATTTCAAACTACTAAATTTTACATGATTATAACTCAGTCCTAACACAAACTATGTTTTTGTTTGTATGGTGCTTTATAGTCTACAGAGTATTTTCTTATTCATGAATATATTTAATCTCCAGTGCATCAACGACAGCAACAACAAAGCTATCATTTCGAGCAGCCTGTGGTTTTTTTCTTGACTCCTCAAACTGACGAGTTACCTGCTTTCCCATAGCCGTACTAGATACTAGTCATAGCTCACAGAAGAAAGTTGTTGCTACTCTATGAATGATCTACACTGTTGAAACATCCAGGAAAGCTGATTAACTGGTTTGTTCCATGCTGGCTCCGAACAACTAGGTTCTCTACTTTTCAAAAATGGAAGTAGTCCATAATTTGACCATTCTAGATAGGACCATGTCTAGCATCTGTAATGTCTTTGATATATGTACAGGGATCACCTTGTTTGGTTTCTAGGCTTTGCCCATTCCTACCTTCTCAATAGAAACCTGATGGCAACATTCACCTCAACTTCAGTGGAAAGCCTCCCAATTTTTGCCAAAGACGCTTCAGAGACCTCTTACGAATCCTCTTCCTTATTCCTTTGCCTTCCCCAAGTAGAAAGAAGGTAAAAATTTAAATTACCCATCCAAATTTTTATCTTGTTGAACTTGCTGACCCTTCACCACAGAGACCATGAAGAGTAACTCATACTTACTCATTCCTTCTATTTCTGTGTATGCTAAATTTTTTGTACTTCACACTTATATTCTAAGTATTTATAAAACATCATATCTCAATTTTTTAAAAAGATTTTATTGATTTATTTGACAGAGATCATAAGCAGGCAGAGAGGCAGGCAGAAAGAGAGGGGGAAGCAGGCTCCCTGCTGAGCAGAGAGCCCGATGCGGGGCTCGATCCCAGGACCCTGGGATCATGACCTGAGCTGAAGGCAGAGGCTTTAACCCCCTGAGCCACCCAGGCACCTCCACTGGAAGATTTTAAACAAAGTGACAGGATTATAGAAGGTGTTTATCTGGCACAGCACCTGGCACTTACAGATTACTAATTTACTGGATGTTAGGCTTTGTAATCTTTTATTTTAATTCACAATAAACCAGGAGAAAGTTTCTTCCCCCATACAATGTCTGTCCAAGCGAAAGGGCCAGTGTGCAATGAGAATTGCTTCTTGGTTTTACATTACATCTTTGCATTGGAAGAGCCAAGTGAATCTCATTTTGACATTCATTTTGGCTAATATTCTTAAGCAGGACTTTAAAAAAATTAAATGGGAACAATTAATAGATGAATTAACATGTTTCATAAACTACTAAAGAAATGTATCATACAAGATGAAATATCACCAAATTTAGAGTAGCAGGAATGTCACTAATAGTAACATGCCAGCTATCACCCATGACAATGCCTCCTCCTACCTAATGTTCCTGAGTACAATGGTCTCAATTGAGTGGCTTTCTACTCAGATTAAATCTCAAAAATAGGTCAGAAACTTATGTATGTTAGTAAATATGTCAAAATCTAATTTGAAGACTTCTTTTTAATAACCACACTTAGCAAAGTTTTCTCCAAATTAAATAACAGCCCTTGCTATGTAAATATTATATATTTGTTTCACTCTAGAGGGTTTTTTATTTTTATTTTTTAAAAGATATTATTTATTTATTTATTTGACAGAGAGAGAGATCACAAGTAGGCAGAGAGGCAGGCAGAGAGAGAGAGAGGGGGAAGCAGGCTCCCTGCTGAGCTAAAAGCCCAATGTGGGGCTCGATCCCAAGACCCTGAGATCATGACCTGAGCTGAAGGCAGAGGCTTTAACCCCCTCTCCACTCAGTGGGGAGCCTGCTTCACTCTCTCTGCCTGCTGCTCTGCCTACTTGTGATCTCTCTCCCTCTGTCAAATAAGTAAATAAAATATTTTTTTAAAAAAAGGAATCCAAAGTAAAAATGATGTCTGTTTTGTAAAAAGCTCAAAAAAATTAAAAAAAAAATGTAGAATGGATATTAGTTACAAGATCACTTAAAAACCACACTAGATAGAATTTCTGCGTCACTGCTGAAGGAATTTGTTTACATCAAATTTATCTGGTCAATTTGATCCACTGGATCAGCATGAAGTGAGGCATTTCTAAAAATTGTGCTGTGTGAGTATGTGGGTATGTGTGTAAGCATGCAGATATGATGCCTTAAATTATGGATAATACTTCAGATTATCATCACCATTTAATCACGGGATAACTCTGTGACTTTAAGAAATTCTGTTGGTAATCGATAAATACACATTCTAACAATGACATTTTAAGCTGAACACAATTCTAGAAGTTATTGCCAAGTAAAGACAATACTTGTAAAGCACATATATGCATTTTAGACATTATTAGAGTCAATTGTTCCACATATATTATTTCAAAGTCAAATTTTAATACTGTAAATGTTTGTGATCTCTTTTAGTACTACTTTTCACAGTTTGACCTGAAGAGCCCATGTGCCTGTATATACACATAGTGAGAAGCCCCAGGGAGAGCAACCTGAACTCCCTCAAACAAGGTGGGCCGGGGGCCTGGAGGGCTACTGGATCCACTGATACTCTTCTAGCATGTGGCAACTTTGGAGAGAAGCCTGTTTTAACCTAGTGTCTGGTATGAAGATTATGACCTTCTAACTCCCAGTGTGATCCTTGCCACAATGATGCATTATTATTTACATAACCTCTATTCTGGTCTTACTTCACCTGAACTCAAAAACTTCAGCTAGTTTTGCACATTTTACTGATGATTTTCAGTGTGCTCTGACTTTGTCTGCCCTTCTACTGGAACACAGTGCTTTAGCCACAAGATACAAAGCAAGGATACAAGTTACCAGATACAAGTAGGGATTGACTCATTTCAATTCACTGGGCTCTATATGAAATCTGTCTCTAACACACATTGTCCTAAAAATGAATGACAACTTAGAAGGTTTATTATCATTAAAAATACATGTCAATGCCTCTGCTAATATTTTGTCACATAAAACAAAACAAAAAAAAAAATGAAATCAGGACTGAGATAGTTAAGAAATGTATAGAAAATGAACTCAGAATACCAAATCATAAGCTAGCTGAAAAAGTTGGGTCAGAAAGGCTGATTCTGTGACTAGAATGAAAGTAAACAGGAGAGAGGAGAAGAGAGGAAACAGATGCAAAGGTTAACATAGGGCAGAAGACCAGAGCAATGGAATTCCGCAGCTTAAAAAATAGATGGGAATGGTGGGGGCGCCTGGGTGGCTCAGTGGGTTAAGCCGCTGCCTTCGGCTCAGGTCATGATCTCAGGGTCTTGGGATCGAGTCCCGCATCGGGCTTTCTGCTCAGCGGGGAGCCTGCTTCCCTCTCTCTCTCTCTGCCTGCTTCTCCGTCTACTTGTGATTTCTCTCTGTCAAATAAATAAATAAAATCTTAAAAAAAAAAGTAAAAATAGATGGGAATGGTAATGAGTCAATAACTAAAATGGTCTGAAATTATAGGATTGAATTTGTCTGAAAGAAAGGTAGAATAGGAAGTGGATTCTTTCTCCAATTTGTATTTCCACATAAATATTGTACATTTGTACATGTCCAATGTCAGATTTGCTGAGTGGAAAGTTTGAAAGTAATCTGTGTATTTTAATTGCACAGTTAGTTGACCATAGTGCCTTAATAAGATCATCATCAGTTTCAGCTATGTGCTCACTGAGTGCCTTTGCTTAAAATGAGTAGGATCTGGAAGGTTACCAATTTTAACACTTGGTAGATTAGTACTTGCGATCAATATTGATACCACTAAGAAACTGCAGTCTATAAATGAGATAATCTATGTCAAGAATGGAGCACTCTAAATGGAGCACAGTAAAAATCCAATGCATCTTAGTTATTATTATCATTATTCTTTTTTTTAAATTAAATTTATTTATTTTCAGCATAACAGTATTCATTATTTTTTCATCCCACCCAGTGCTCCATGCAATCCGTGCCCTCAATAATACCCACCACCTGGTACCCCACCAGGTGAAAACAAATTCTTTTTTTTTTTTAATTTTTAATTTTTTATAAACATATATTTTTATCCCCAGGGGTCTATGAATCGCCAGGTTTCTTTTTATTGGTAGATTCCAAGAATCTTCAACACATGAATATTTTCTTTTGAGAAACACATTTTCATAATCATAGGTCTGGAATTTCTTTAATTGAAGAAACTGGAAATCTTTCTTTAACTGAATTGTTTCTTTCATTGAAGAAACACAGAATTTCTTCATGTAATAACAGAGGGATAGAAGAAAAGAGGAAAGGAACATGGAAATGTTAAATGAGTAAAGAGATGATAAAAAAAAGGAATTATAATTGAAAGAGACAATGGACCCCGGGAAACGATCTGAGGGATTCAGAGCGAAGGAGAGAGAGTAGAGGGGGTAACAGGGTGATGGGTATTCAGGAGGGCATGTGCTATGATGAGCACTGTGTGTTAAACTTAACTGATGAATCACTGAACACCAAAAAAAAAAAAAAAAAAAAAAGGTCTGTTTCCTCTAGTAAAAAACAAAACAACAACAAAAACAAAGAAACACTTCATATTGTAAAGAATTTTGTCCTAAGTAAAAAAAATAAATTAGGAACCAAAGTGAATTTTAAAAAAATGAAAGAAAGAAAAGAAATGTTATTTAATTTATTTTTTTTTATTTTATTTATTTATTTGACAGAGAGCACAAGCAGGCAGAGAGGCAGGCAGAGAGAGAGAGAGGAGGAAGCAGGCTCCCCACTGAGCAGAGACCCCCCATGCAGGGCTTGATCCCAGGACCCTGGGATCATGACCTGAGCTGAAGGCAGAGGCTTTAACCTATTGAGCCACCCAGGCGCCCCAAGAAATGGTATTTTAAAGATACCGTACAAAACAGGGATACTCTCAAAGTGGTTACAGAAATGCTGATTCAGAAGGGTGTGCACTGGGTAGATAAAGAACAGAGTCACCAGTGAAATACAGAAATATTAGTAAGACGTAAATAGCAAGGTCTGGCTAAAATGAAATTTTTGGATTGGGTACCACATGATCATGAAAGAGTTGATAATGCATTGTCTTAAGGTCCCTCCCCAACTTTTAGTAATAAAGTTCTCTTTGACCAGACCCAAGACAATATACTTCTTTCTGAGGTCTAGACTAGAGGTCAGTTCAACAGGATCCCTTGTTTTTAGAAGAGAGAGTGAGGCCTTTTTATACTGATTCTGAAATTGTTGTTTATTCTACTTTTGCTCACTTATCCTGAACAACTATCTTCGTGCAAAAATCATGACAGCTGTTCCTTCCAGGTAGCTTCATTTATTTTATTTTAGTTTATTTTAGTTTTCTTATCCCAAAGTAAATCATTCTCTTCTTTATTGGATTGGGCTATAGGTTCACTCTTTCTCTAAGGTACACTGGTGAATTCTTGACCCTTAGCTATTAATGTTCTGTGCTTACTGAGGACTGAACCCCAGACATCCCTGATAAAGAGATCTTTCATGATTGCTGTTCTCTTTTAGTAACACATAATTGTACCCTAATGGATTTCAAGATGTGGAGATGAAACTTTATCACTAGGTAGGTATCAGGTGACATTGGGACTAATTTCATTATATGTCACTATATTTCATTATAATGACACATGTAGGTATTAGGAGCTTTTGTAATGGTGAAGACATTAAAGTGGAAAAGTTAAAAAAATTATTTTTAAAAAAATATAAAGTTAGAAAGTCTAATAATGTCTCAGAAGCATAGGACTATAATGTAGTACCAGGAGTTGAGTGGCAAGACTTCTAGAAGTAGACTGATAATGGCAGAAACAAGTATTTCCAGACACTGGATGAGGCTTGACAATAGCATTCAATCAGAATCTAATCTTGAGCCAGATGAAAACTGGATGACCATTCCACAAGGATCTCAAGCTTGAGTTTTTTGAGAAATTGCTCTCCTCTGCCGAGGCAGAGATGTATAACCCATAGCATGGTATTTTATCAAATACATAGACTCAGAATTTCAGAACTGAAAGGGATGCAGAAGATGAGGGAGTTCAATTCTTACACGTTATAGACTGGGGGAAAGAAGCTACTGGGATTAAGGGTGTTGGCTAAAATAATTCAGCTAACTGGGACGCACCTGGGTAGCTAATATTTACTAAACATGTCTCACTTTAAAGAAAAAGAGTTCCATTTCTGAAACACTTCCAAGGCATTTTATCTATGAAATATCCTCAAGCTAAGATAAAGGAATTAAGCAAGAATGGATAAGTGGTACTTAAGGACTCCACTTACGCAGGAAGTTCATTCTCTTAATGGGAGGTGAATGCATGGGATGGAGGCATATCCATTCCAAACTATTTAGCTTGCTTTTCTAATAATAGCTTGTCGTTCCTGCTTGGATACAGGGCTAAGTAGTAAAGTAACTATGTGGAATAATGCATGATAATAACCTATTAGATGGTAGGTCCTTGGAAGACTGCTGGTCTCTCCTAATCTTTCCCTCTGGAGAGAGCCTTCTACACTTCATGAGCTCAGCTTGTCCTGGTGGTTTCCTGCTTCAATAAAAAACAGGTTAACCATCGATCCTAGGGGAACCAGTGTATTGTTACAAGCTACATCCCACTAATTGGAAAAGTCCTTCAGAAAGACAGTCGTAGAGTGGATTTCCATTCACTGCACTCTCTTAGGAAGGTAAAGGAGAAAGCATGCACGTTATCTACTATTCCAGCCACAGTTTTGGATAATGGATCCTTTCCTTATGGAAGCATGCCTGGAACCATTGCCAAATCTTATGAAAAGCAAAGAAATAACATGTTTAATGATAAAAACATAGTTCACGAAGTTTGTAAGCAAGTAGTCAACGGTATCATACTCTTCCACCCTTTAAGAGTGTTCTGAACATAAGTTAAAGGCCACCTTCCTGAATTTCTCACTGTCTAGAACAAAAATGAATCAAGGAAATCAGAGGACACACACCAATAATTTTGCAAAAATGTACATAGATAGTGTAATAACTATTTTGCCCATGAAGCTGGTTTGATCATCACCTTATGGTTCTTTGTTCTAAATGATATTAAGGGGACAGATGAGATTTTGCTGAGATTATGTCATGGCACCCAAGGTGACCAAGAATGGGTGATGACTTGGGGATTCGTTTCTAAAGTTAGGGAATTTTCATGTAGTCAAAATCACTTGGAAAATCCCTTAGGAGAGTGGAGAGTGCAGTCTCTTAATAGATACAACACAGCATTGTTGTTTCCTTCACCTTGGAACAGACTGCTGTCAGTTTCATCATTTGGGCCACATTGTTTAAAAAAAAAAAAGTTATTTCTACACAGCTGGACTGTATAGTTATATAAAAAAAGGTTATTTCTGTACATTTGAAATGCTGCAGCAAATGAGCTGGAAACAAGCACAAGAGGCAAATAGGAAAAAGAGTAGAGGGAACAGCAGACCGGGGTCTTGCGTTCGCTTTAGTTTTAACGAAGCTAATACACAGCTCCTTTGTTGTTGTCTTTGTTTTTGTTTTAGTACCACCCGTACTATAAATGCAGGTCTTTTTTTTTTTTTTTTTTAAAGATTTTATTTATTTATTTAATAGAGAGAGAGAGAGATCACAAGTAGGCAGAGAGAGGAGGAAGAAGGCTCTCTGATGACCAGAGAGCCGGATGCGGGGCTCGATCCCAGGACCCTGAGACCATGACCTAAGCCGAAGGCAGAGGCTTAACCCACTGAGCCACCCAGGCGCCCCTATAAATGCAGGCTTAAAGTCACTTGACAGTATTCAGTAAAAAGATGATCCTCCAAATTAAACAGAAAATGCATACCTGGAATTCTAGAGAATTCTGGAGTTTCTTCAAAACAAAATTCAAGTCACCAAATGCCCCCTAGAGAACTCATGCTTCCTTGAAATCCTAATCTCAGAATATCAGGACTCTCCAGTTACAGACACACTGATATAAAATAATCTCCACTCAAAAAGCACTAACACCTTGAGCAGTCATGGCAAATGTCTATCTGTTTAGCAGAAATCAGTGAAATAGGGGCACTGCTGATGCAGACACAATCCGCACAGAGGTTTTCCTGGAGGCTGTTGAAAGCTGGCTTAACAGACACGCCTCAGTGTTAAATAAACGAGGAAAAAAAAAAAAAGCCTGCCTTCAAAAAAGAATTCCTTTTGAAGCTGTCACCATAGCGAGTTAGCCTCTTTTGATTTCGTATTCACTGCTATGGGACTAGAAATTACTGGCTTCCATTTGTCCTGTGGCAAGGAAGAGAAAATGCATTTATCCATCTTGCAAGAAGACGACTTTCACAAATGATGGCCTGTTCTGTTCCCAAAAGAGATCAAATGGAAGGCAGGCAGGCAGGCTCACCAACGTGCTTTTATAATTCCTCTGTGTGTATAGGATGTTATGGCATGACTAATGTCAGAGCACCTTACTGTTTCCATCCCTGATGAAAGCCAAAAAAATAACAATAAAAAATAAAAAATCTACAGTAAAGTTTAGGGTTTAACACGATTCTTCTCTGAGAATTATGAATCATTTCCAGAATCATATTTCTAAGGAAGTAAAATTAAAAGACAAAACCCAACAATCCTAGGTAAAGAGTATTTTTTTTAAATAGCAGTGAGTTTTTAAATTATTGATTGGTTCCTGAACTTTCTATTGAACTATAATATACAGAAAAATGCACAAATCAGAAGGCACAGCTTCAGGAATTCAAAAGACCTAATAAACCCTTGTAAACAACACCCATATTAAGAGGCAAAACCCCCCATTTGTGTCCCATTCCTGAGGCATTAAGTTTTAAAACTTTATGTTATGGATATGCTATATGCAAACATTTATTTGTCTTTCTGGAATTGTCTTTTAGCTAAAACCAGGCACATTTAACTAGTTGTCCACAAGCTTCAGGGGCTTTGGTTGGACTATTTAAAATATCACACCTGGTTACTAAGAAATATTTTTTCCTCTTTCTCTCAGGGAAAGTCCTTCAACTTCTTTACTGTATCTGTTTTTTAATATATATTCACTTTAAAAATGATAATTTAAATTTTCTTCTGCATTCTTCCAATTATTGTCTGTTCTCCCCACCGAGGGCTGACTGTCCCTGCAAAAGTCTAGGAGGCACACAGAAAATATTAGATAAAATAAATAATGGAATGAAAAGGGACTTTAAGATTTTGATCCAAAGATGCTGTTTTACTTATTTTTATTTATTATTATTATTTTTTACTTTTTAAAAAGGTTTTACTTATTAATTTAAGAGAGAGAGAGAGATAGTGAGAGACAGCACTATGGGAGGTGGGGTGGGAGGTGGGGTGGAGGGAGGGGGAAAAGCAGACTCCCCACTGAGTAGGGAGCCTGACCAAAGGCTCAAGTCCAGTACCCCGGGATCATGATCTGAGCCCAAAGCAGATGCTAAATGGACGAGGTGTCTCAGAGATACTCTTTTAAATTCAATTTGAAACAGAAAGTTAAAATTGTTTCTCATATAAAATGCTCCATTATGAATTTCTGAATCATTTTGAGAGTATTGTTTTAAATATATATAAAAGGTTAACCTTTCACTCCTGTTGGAATTCTCAACTCCTTTGTGCAACATATTCTCCCCCCAACCCCCGCCTTTTATTTAGCTCAAAACTCTAATTGCTCAGGAATGATAAACAAAAAGAGGCAACACTATCCTACTTTGTTCTGAAAACAGGAAGTTTATATTCTGCAAAAGCAGTAATTAAACTACAATATATGCCTTTGAAGCTCAATCTAAAATCAGTGGCTACATTTTCCACCCAACTGTCTTCATCAGCTTAAAATACTATTGTATGTTGTGCTTGGTTCTTCAATGAAAAAATTAATCTGAAGTATCTAATCTACATATAATTATGCATGCAAGTAGTTCGTGGTATTAACTAGGGAATACACTTAGAACATTATAGCCCATATATTTGATTTAGCATTAATTTTCAGTCATTCAATATGTTTATGTTGAGTTGTGACTAAAGTAACATTTATAAAGCACTTTAGAGTTAAGAGGTGGTGTATAAGTACTAAGTATCACTTCTACGTTAAGAAAAAACACTGAACCCTTCGGTGACCCAAATTATCTCTCAAAATTCCCTCAGTCCTTAAGCAAGTCTTTTCACTGTAATATAAAGTGTTAGGGTAGAAGGGACGCTGGTTACTGACCAGATTTTATTTTCCTTTTAGTTATTTCTAGGTGGTATGTTACACCTAAGTTGGGGAAACAAGAATAAGAAAGACTTGAAAAAAAAAAAAAAAAAGAGGCTAGGGAAGTGTGGAGAGGAGAAATATTCCTATAATAAGAAAAACTCTTGAAAGTTTTCAAAGAGAGAGAAAATAAGAATTAATAGGTAATGAAAAGAAATGGAGAGCAGGATGAAGGGTTTCCAAATTGGATAAAAAGGGGAGTAATGTTTCTGCTGGCAGAAAGAGGGAGTTTTGTGGGGTCTCTTTCAGGTCCAGAGAATTATATTTTTCTTTCTTATTTTATTCTTCTTTTTATTTTTTATTTTATTTTATTTTATCTTATTCTTCTTTTTCTTTTTTTTTTTTTTAAGATTTTATTTATTTATTCGACAGAGAGAGATCACAAGTAGGCAGAGAGGCAGGCAGAGAGAGAGGGAGGATCAGGCTCCCCACCAAGGAGAGAGCCAGGTACGGGGCTCGATCCCAGGACCCTGGGATCATGACCTGAGCCGAAGGCAGCGACTTTAACCCTCTGAGCCACCCAGGCACCACTGAATTATATTTTTCTAACAATATTTTGTAAATATCACTAAATACTATAATTGAATCATTATTATCAAATGCTTTTTGGTCATGCATTTATTTAGGGTTATCTTTTCCATTTTACGAGTAAGACAGTCAACTAATATTCAAGGGAATTAATAGTAAATGGGAAATGGAAGGTGCAAATCCTAGCATATCTCTTTACAAACTTCTACCATTTGCCAGAATTCCTAGGACACAGTGAGCAAACATAAACATGGAAGGCAATGAAGGAGAGCCGTGAGGGACAGGGTGAAGGGTAGGAAACCTGCTAGAATATGTATGAAATATGTGAAAAATGCCTTGAAGCACGTCTGGACCCAACTAGATGTCAAAGAAACTTAATTGCATCTTCTCATTTTTATGTGAGCTGATGGGCAAGTAACTTTATTCCTCCTCTCAATTTCTTTCAGTTAAAAAATGAAATGTTATCTGCTATTAATTTAAAGGGAATTAATTAGTTGAGACTATGGAGCCGTGACCGACTTCAAAAGAGGAGTTAGTAATTATAAGTGATTACAAAACCATGAGTTGCAAAGGAATAAATGAAGGTAAAGCATAAGGTTTTCTTGAAAAACAACTAGAAAATAAATTCGAAATGCAACAAAACTAAATGGTATTAGGGGACGTTCTTTTTTCCTAAAAAAGACATCACTTAAACTGAATATTATATTGCTTAATGTTAAGTTGCTTTTAAAACAGAGATAAAAAACACATTTTAGAGATAAAAAACATTCTTTAAAAAACACATTTTAGTGGGATGCCTGGGTGGCTCCGTCAGTTAAGCCGCTGCCTTAGGCCCTGGTCATGATCCCAGGGTCCTGGGATCAAGTCCCGCATCGAGCTCCTTGATTGGCAGAGAGCCTGCTTCTCTCTCCACCTCTGCCTGCCACTCTGTCTGCTTGTGCGCTTGCACACTGTCTCTCTCTCAATCTGGCAAATAAATAAATAAATAAAATCTTAAAAAAAATTAAAAAACACATTTTACAGACAAAAACATTCTTTAAAAAACACATTTTAGAGATTAAAAAACATTTTAAAGGTATATGAATATAGCCTTTAAAAAAGAAATAATACTACAGTGCTTTATAGGTCTTCTCATAACCAAATGAATGAAAATGTAATTCCTGATCCTTTATGGCTATATTTAGGTATAAAAACAAACAGGT
Source organism: Mustela nivalis (assembly GCF_964662115.1). Classification (NCBI taxonomy): domain Eukaryota; kingdom Metazoa; phylum Chordata; class Mammalia; order Carnivora; family Mustelidae; genus Mustela; species Mustela nivalis. The sequence goes on from NC_139022.1 coordinate 56,609,346, forward strand.
GTCCCATGGAATGAATGAGATGAATAAGGATCATTAGTTTTCCATACTGAGGATGATTAACAAAGTTGAGATGCAGGAAGCTGGGGAATCAAGGAGCTCACATTTATGCGAAGAGATCGGCAAGAGCAAAAAAATATTGCAGGATAATGGGCTGCTTTTGGATCATTGGGGAGGTATTGAATAGACCTAAAATCATGCCCATGACTCACATCAAGCTGCTTGTGTATAATGAAGGGTAGACAAGAACATGAAGAACATCCGATTACAATTCTTCTGAAATCAATGGGATGATCAAGCGACCTGATATAGAAATATCCCTGCTTGATAAGGGAAGTCAAGTACTTCATACATCAGGATGAAAAGGCATAAATAAGATGAGGTAAACGGCTCCATCTTTATACATGTTTATTCTGTTGTGCGTGAATGAGTTCATCCCTCCCAGTTCCTGGTGGTTCACTGTTTGTTTCATATAGTCAGGAAATGAACTTTGGCTCCTATACAAACTAGAAATCCAATGCAAATTAAATTTTTCTGGTTTTTAATAGCATTGGAATAGCAGCTCTATCACCTTAGGCAAATCACTTAACCTTTCTGAGTATCGATCCCTCATTTCTGTAAAATGGAGAGGTTGGGCCGGATGAGCCCGTCTGGCACCCTGTTTCTTACCTGATCATGCTGGAGACTCAGTCTCTGGAGTTAGAAACATGTACTTTAAAAACACGTTAGTACACAACACAGAAGACCTATGGTTTTTACTCCTTTCCTCTCAGAAGAAAAGAAAAGAAAGTTATGATTTTCTTTTTAACAATGCCTTCTCAGCCGTATTTCCATCTCTGCATCTGCAGAAGTCTAAGAGACTACAGAATTTTGTGCAGTTGGAATGTCACCTGCTTGTCAATCATTTCTCTCTCGGAATTGGTTTCATGGTCTCTGCCTTCCTCTCACGCTCTAGTCCCTCTCAGTCCATATATTCCACTTAAAAATAAAAATGTAAAAAACGGGGAGGATATAACTTATTTTTGCTCACCCTTCAAATAATTTCATCTAGATTAAGTGTAAAGAAGGAACATTTGCATAACTATATATAGAAAGGGGGATCTCCAAGAAAGTCCTCTCTGCATTGTAAGTGGATTCTACTATTACAACTCCTTGAAATCCAAACACCAGATTTTATGAAAAAGTTAAGAATAAACTCTTCTTCAAATTTCTAAGTGAAATCAAGAAAGTGCTAGAATACCAGGCAGTAATTAAATGCATTTTCTTCTTTCAAAGCTTCCCCTTTCTTAAGAGAATTGAGATTTAATTATACTTATTTTGGTAAGTGCAAATTATTCTACTCATGTCCCAAGCCCCAGGAGATTGCCCTGACACACCCGTAGTATAGGGGGAAAAATGTAGAAGTAACTTCAATTCTTACAAGAAAATCTGAGCCTCAGTTTTTAAACTTTAGTTCGCATCAAAATAAACTGGGCAACTCATTAAATCAGAATTCTGGGCTTACTGATACACTAGTAACATATTGTCTCTGGGGAAAAATATTCACATGTGTGTACATATGGATTTAATATAGTTTTCATTAATATATATGATGTGTAGCACATAATAAATAATAAAATATATACTATTCTTTGCTGTAAATTCCCTATTAGTTCAAGGTCACAGAATTCTTTCCTTAGTTTTTTCCTGAACTTTTCCATAGCCAATGGATGGTTTTAATGGATGAGTGAGTAATTCAGACAAGAATGTTTGCTGATGGGGTGCCTGGGTGGCTCAGTGGGTTAAAGCCTCTGCCTTCAGCTCAGGTCATGATCCCAGGGTCCTGGGATTGAGCCCCGCATCGGGCTCTCTGCTCAGCGGGGAGCCTGCTTACCCCCTTTCTCTCCGCCTGCCTCTCTGCCTACTTGTGATCTCTCTCTGTCAAATAAATAAATAAAATCTTAAAAAAAAATTAAAAAAAAAGAATGTATGCTGATGTTCTCATTTATTGAAACAACAAAGATACATGTTGTCAATGCATCTGCTTGTCAATAAAGTGGGCAAAGTCTTTGCTGCACTGGTTAAGAGTTCTAATATTGTAAAGATATTTCCTCAAATTTTTAGACTATTCACAATAATCTGCCTAACACTTTTTCCATAATTTTCTCTCTCTCTCTTTAAAAAGATTTATTTATTTATTTTAGAGGGAGAGAGAGAGAGAGAGAGAGAGAGAACAAGCACAAGTGAGAAGAGCAGGGGAGGGAGAGAGAGAATCTCAAGTGGACTCCATGCTGAGTGTGGAGCCCATGCTGGGAGCTTGGTCTCACAACCCTGAGATCACAAGCTGAGCTGCAACCAACAGTCAGAAGCTTAAAGGACGGCACCACCCAGGTATCCCTCCATTGTTTTCTTAAATCTAAACAACCTGTGGTTGATTCCAAGCCATGGATGGGACGTTGCGGAACCCTGGGCTAGGGAGAGATGAGCGGTTAAACACTATTTTAGAGTATTCCCACTCTGTGGATGCAAGAGAAATAATGCCTTAATTATGCCCAAGAGCAGAATTAAAAAGATGTAGTAAAATAATTAGGAAGTGATAATTTTTGAGTAACTACTGCCTTCATTTTTAGGGATGGTTATAATCAGCAGACAACTCAAAAAACATCCGAAAATTAACACCTGGGTCTTGTGCGTCAGCATGAGCCTGCTCTAACCCACCAGCGCCTCCCCTCTACTTTTTGTGCATCTGACTCAGTACCTGGTTGGAACCAGGAATTTTCACTTCAAAAAGCACCCCAAGGAGATTCTGGCTCAGGTATTCCTTAGATTAAATTCTGAGAAACCCTGACTTCTCAGGATTTAGGAAAAAGAGTATGTACTTTAGAGGTAATTCTATTAAGGCCCTCCAGCTAATTCCAATCCTTTTAATGAAATAATAAGAGAAGCTGTTTATTTAAGTAAACAATGGGCAAAATTTTTCAAGTGTGAAAACATCTAGTGGAGGTAAGGATATGAGGCTCGCTCGTTCGCTTGGATTGTAAATGGGAAAAACTGTTTTGTTGGGTAATTTAGTGGAATCTGTTAAGGCTTTAACACCACACGACCCAAAAACCCCATTTCTAGAAATCTACCCTGCAGGAGCAACACATCGTTACTTAAAACACTGCTTACATTAAAGTTCACTGCGGCATCACTCATGATAGCAAAAAGCTCAGAACTTAAATGTCTTGAGTAGGGAACGGGATATATAAATTTTAGTATATCTGCACAACAGAATACTAGGCAGCTATTATAAATAATGGAAGAGCTTTACATGGTCTGCCTTAGAAATATACCCAGGGTACATCGTTAAATTAAAGACAACAGCAGATGCAGCTCTGTGAAGAGAGAGGTCTGATTTTTGCCCCAAAAAGAAAAAGTGCATAGATACACATCTGGGGTTTCTGTGTTTATACAGAGAGGTTAGTTAGGATAAGCATGTGAAAATTAGGCAGATATAAATGATAGTTACCTGGAGGTAGGAGTCCAGGGACAGAGGGGGATAGAAATGAAAAGGGTATCATACACATGTAATCTATATAGATTTTCTTCAGCAGTTTCACTGAGGTGTAATTCACATAACATACAATTTACCCCTTTAAAGTGTGTAAGTCTTTGGTTTTTAGCACATGGAGATGTGTAACTGTCACCTCATATTACAGGTTTTTGAATCGTAAGGTGTGGTGAGTGATTTTTTTTTTTTACTGTGTGTGTTTTTTTTTAAGGTTTTTCTGTATTTTCCAAAAGATGAAAAGTAAAGTTTGGGGGGGGGGGTTATTTTAATGGGTAAGTATTCAGATATATCCAGAGTCCTCACACCCTTGTTTTTATTTTAACTGAGAACTCAAGTGTTAGAGAATAGGTTTTTTTGTTCTAATAGAAGTATTTGCAATTCTAAAGTCTGAAAAGCTCTGGAATCCTAAGGTTTTTTTTTTTTTAAATAGTGTTTGGCAGCAAAATTTGGTCTAAATGGATGTGATGCTATTTATGGTCTTCATTTATCCCTTGTAGAGTAACTATTTGAACATTTTTCTATAGGAATACAAGCATATATGATTAGGGATGGTGTCCCAGACTCCCAAAGGTGATATAATGATTTATGTGTCCCAATTCCTTTCTATCAGATTTAAAGTTCTTACTTCCAAGCTGCATCTATCCCACAGCACTTGAGTAACCTTGTGGCCTGATATCAAAAATAATAAAGAAATAAAAAATTGGAGTCAGAGAGGGAAGAAAGGAGACTTGAAGAGTGGCATGGGTATCAAGTCTTGGGAGAAAAGAGGGAAATGATGTAAAGTGTACCCTTCCTGGAACCACATTTCTGTATGTGTTGAGGATATGTCTGTTTAAGCAGGGCTGCTGTCCCTGCGTTGAGAACCCTGGAAAGACAGACCATGGTGAGAACTAACCTCATACTAACCATATATATATATATGTATACATATATATATATTAAAGATTTTACTTATTTGAGAGAGAGCACAGCATGAATGGGGTAGGGGGGCAGTGGAAGAGGGAAAAGCAGACTCCCCACTGAGGAGGGAGCCTGACCTGGGGCTGGATCTCAGGACCCTGAGATCATAACAGGATTCAAAAGGCAGATGCTTAACCAACTGAGCCACCCAGGTGCCCCTAACCTCCTATATTGTGGAAGGGGATTAGGCTTGTTGGACTAGGTGCACATCAGGGTCCTATTCAGGGAAGGCAAGGCTGTGTGCTAGTAATGTGATGTCTAGGTCTCTCTGTCCACGTAGAGAGGCTCATGGCTTTTAGGCAGCTCCCTGAGGCAGGGGAACAGTAACACTGTCCACATGTGCAATTTCAGAAGAGGTTCTTCTTTTTTTTTTTAATTTATTTTTTTAATTAACATATAATGTATTATTAGCCCCACGGGTACAGGTCTGTGAATCGTCAGGCTTACACATTTCACAGCACTCACCATAGCACATACCCTCCCCAATGTCCATAACCCCACCACCCTCTCCCTCCCCCCCTCCCCCTGGCAACCCTCAGTTTGATTTGTGAGATTAAGAGTCTCTTATGGTTTGTCTTCCTCCCGATCCCATCTTGTTTCATTGATTCTTTTCCGGCCCCCCAAACCCCCCATGTTGCATCTCCACTTCCTCATATCAGGGAGATTCAGAGGAGGTTCTTAAATATGGAAAGTAATCCAGAATGTTAGAAAATACATGGATTTAAACATGCCACCCACAGTAACCCTCACTTTGCAGAGGAGTAAAAGCACATGAGATGTATCTTCCTAGAGAGCATGCAGGAGGAAGCTGCTGGGAGGGGTTTAGAGAAAACACCAGAGGAAGCGGTGGGCCATGACCTTCCCCGCAATTTCCCCTCATCTCCGCTCTCTCCGCAATCAGGTATCAGGGAGTCAAGAGCACTCTCATGCTTCCACTAAAGTCAGAGTGGTCTGCTTTATACTGGAATGAAGTAATTTTAAGTGCAGCTGCCCTGCCACTGATCTATCTTCCATCTTGTTCAAAAATGCATTAGCAAGGGATTTTCCTGGGCTCACAATTTCAAAGCTTTTTGCAATAGCTAGCTTCCTGGCAGTAGTCTCGTTAAGAGGCAGAGACGCGGCAGAAGTCACAGTGGAATTAGAATGCCTCCAGAGCTTTCTGTGTTCCCTTCTGCCTGCCATTGTTTCCACTCTCTCGTGCTCATCCTTACAGTCCCTACAGCAGTGGTGAGCCAGGAACCTCCCATGCCTATATGGGTGAGTGTGGGGTGTACGCACTTGAACTCACACCCTGTGTCTAGTAACGCCCACCTCACTGGAAGGAAGCTGTTCAGAAGCTACACCTAACGGATCATAGGCTGGCATAAACAAAGAAGGTGAGAAGAAATCAAATCCGAAGGTCACCAAGTCCAGGCACTTGGTGACAGTCCTGGTGACACGGGGAGAGGGTCTGTATCCCTGACAATACCTGCTACTTTTCCTGTAAGCAACAAGAGCTGAAGGAGAATACATAGTTTACAGCTTGGAAATTCTGTCAACCCATAATGCTGATGACTTGGGCACAGGTCCTTTCCACCATTTTTAAGGATACCTGTTCCAACTTCAGTTAGTGAGTAAATGGGTTTCCCAAATGGAGAACTGAGTTAATGCTGAAGACCAAGAATCTAAAATCAGTAACTCTGCAAAGGAGAGGCCAGTTTTCTAAAGATTCCCATAAGCGAAAACACCCAGAAGAAATGTGGCAAATTTCTGTAACAAGCTCAGGAGAATTTTCTCTTTGGAACAAGACTCTATTGAAAAAACTTGTGTTGAAAAAAAAAAAAAAAAAAAAAGGACCAGGAAGAATCTCTAGTTCCTATTATTCTAATTTCCTTGAGGGAAGGGACAGTCTTGTAGTTTATCTTCTTATAAATGAACTATGAACAAAAAAAAATCTGTTGTGAAGAACAGTAAGCAGCTTAACTAAAAAAGTTCTAGTCACAACGTGACAGCTATGAACAACTCTATGTCTAAATCTAACAAGAAATTTTAACACCCTGGAAAAGTAACCAGCGCACTCTTTATATTAGGAGCAACTACGACCAAAAGGTCGGATTTAGGGCAATTTATGTCACCTTGAAGCCTTTTATAGGGACAATAATGATACCAGTTAACATTTACTGAGTACTTAGCAGGTACCTTTCTATGAACCATTATGATCCCATTTTATAGGTGAGGAGGAGGGCAGAGAGGTCTAGAAACTTTGTGAGGGTAACAGAACTAAAAACTACCTTTGCCAGGCCATCTGGTCTTTTAGAGTCAGATCACCTAACCCCTGGCACAATGTTATTGTTTATTTGGGATATTCATTTCTTTTTTTTTTTTTTTTAATCTTATTTTTAAGCAATCGCTACACCCAACATAGGGCTTGAACTCACAACCCAAAGATCAACAGTCTTATGCTCCATTAACCGAGCTGGTCAGGATCCCTGGGACAATCATTTCTAATCATATTGCATTATTTTTTCTGTGGAATATTATTTTATAAAAATCTAGGAAGTGTACAATTAAAAAAGAATTCATTCTGGCTTCCCGGAGCCTCAGTCCTGGGTCACCCTGGCATGCTAAAGTCCCGATCTTTTCTTCATACATAAGGTTAGTGATTTCCCACATGGTCAAGCTTAGAACTGAAGCCGAAGTTACTGCTTGGCTAATAAATGCTCTGAGTACTTTGCAGAATGAAGTCCTAGCAAAGCTGGGTACTGTCCAACCCCACCCTTCACCAATGTTCTCATCTCTTGCCACTTCTCTCTGCATTTCACACCCCAGTAGCACCAAATTACCAAAAGTTCCTTGTGGACATGAGGCATTTCACTCTCCTGTGTCTAGACACATGCTTTTACCCATCTGGAACAAGGCTTCCTCCTGCCCCTGCCTACCTGGGGGTTCCTGATCACGATTCAAATATCCTTGCTCTGTTTCCATCTGCCAAGAAGCCTTTTCTAGACACCTCCCTTCCCTTCCCAGCAAACCTGCACGCTCCTCCTCTCCACAGCCCCCGGAGCTGGTATAAATTTCTAGTATTGTCTAGAAATGCAGATTCTGTGCTTGTCTCTCCTGCTAACCTATACTCAACTTCCTGTGGACAGGAAGGTTAGGATACCCAGACCCAGCAAGGGTCTGACACTGTGCCTGATGTGGCGTTTAATAAAGATGGCTCTTTCGAAACGACACTTTTACAGCTTCACATTCTGTGCAATTTCCAAAACAAACAAAGACCAAACTGAAACAAAGATTTCATGTAATCCCACAGAACTCCCTAAAATCACTCTCAATTTTTTCCTACTAATAGATATCACAGTCCAAGACACACTCAGTCTGGCTTCTGATACTTTATCACATTCCAAAAAATTTTAAAAGATTTTTCTTCACTGTTGGCGTTTTATTAAAGAAAAGTACTAGATTTCTCACGTAAGGATATATATTCCCCATAAGGATAAATACTTACACCCTTAAGACAAGTATTTCCCTACTTTTCAGTAGTGTAGCAACTTCCTTCTACAGTTAGTCTGCTTCTGATATTTAATTTCTATACTTAAAAATATCATCAAAAGTTTGAACACTAAGTTCAAATTGAAAAACATCAAGATAATGGTTTTAACATTTTAAAGGAAGAAAAGGAATCACACAATTCTGACTTTCCTGCTTATTGACTATTTTCTTTCTTTCCCTTGTTCTTTCTAATACTTGGAAACAAGCACGCATACATACAGTTTCATGATTTGTTATTATATAGTCTATATAAATTTTTATGATTTGCTATTATACCATTTATTTAACTAGTCCCCTATTAGGGACCTTTGTTAAAGTTCCAGTTTTTCATATTAATAGTTAATGGGGCATAAACAACCATGGGTAGGTAGCTCATTTAAAAACAACAACTCTTTCTTTAGGATAAAAGCCTTCAGTAAGATTTTAATGTTCTATATAAAATCCATATAATATGACAAAGTTGCTTTTCAAAACACTGCACTAATTTAAAAAGCTTCCCAAACTGTACCAGATTAATTCAAACCCTGATAGTCCTACTTCCATAATTCCATTTCCACTCACCCCTGATTTAATAAATATAAAATGCTCTCTAGTTTTAGTGAGATTTGATATCTTCCCATGCGTTTTTTTATTTTCTAAGTCACATATAGCTTAAGGCACAAGATCTTATCTAAAATTACTGAAAAGATTACATGGCTGAAATTTTTTGTTTATATTTTTGTTATGTTTCAGTAAGGTTCATGAATTATAGTACCAGTAATCCTTCTAACTCATACCTCATATATACCTTCTTTTAGAAAAATGGTTCCCAAAAAAGTGAAAAATGAAAAATCTGTATAAAAATTCTTCATCAGTCTCTTAAAGAATAACTGTGTGTTTACCTATCAAATCTCAGAACTTTTAAATTATCCCTAGATTAAACATAAATTACAAAACAAAACTAATTCCTCACCAGTAATAAAATAAATTAGGACAGTAATAGATTTTAAAACTAGTCTCTATCATCCGTCTTCCCTAGGGTATCAGTGTGCTACCTGTTAGGACATATTACAAAGCTAGGAGGAATGTGGCCGAAAAGTGAAGTCCAGAGCTCCACAGAGGGACAGAAAGTGGGGCTAGGGAATGTGTGTGGGTATGGCCAGCTACTTTAGTTGTGGTGGGCAGGGAAAGCCTTCCTTGCCTTCTTGGGAAAATTACAGTCTTGATCAATATTTGGAAGTCAGCAGTGCCTGACTCTCTTCCTGTTCCGCTGATACCAACATGGTAACTTTTTAGAACAGATCACTTCTGTTTATTCCTCAAACACAAACATTTATTCCATTGTTTTCAACAAAACCCTATCTCAACACTACAGTTAACAACTTAAGTTTTAAGTCTCTGTTCCAAAAATGGAAAGCTATTTGTATACTATAACTCAAAGTGTATTTTTAATATAAAAACAAGCTTTATTTGGAAGTTAGCTTCATGGGCTGGTCCCTAGGAGCTTGTTTAGCTGATAATATATCTGATTGCAGTGCTAATGATAATTTTTCAATCATATAAAATTATCCTTCCTACTATCTTTTTCCAGAGAAAGACTGTATTTACTATCCCAGTCCTGAATACTGAGAATCTATGGAAACCACGACCACAGGAGGCACTCTCAGCAAAGGTCCCCAAGGATACCTCATGGACCGAGATGGACATGTACTTCAAGACTTAGTTGCCGGAGAGGAAGCTAATGTGTCTGGAGAGGAAAATGTATGAGGTTAGTTAGGAGAAATATAATGTTAAATTAGAGAACTCGGGGCAATATGTATAAGTCAGCAAGACATAGTGGAAAAGCTGATAAGCCAAGGAGAAGATTGCTTAATATTTACACTCCCGTGAACACTAAAGTGTGAACCTGGAAGGCAGTTGGAATTTGACTAAATGCAGCAGAAGGAAGAAGTACCAGTCTCGGTTGCCTTGGGAACAGGGCCCCTTCCTCATGTTAATGATTCTATAATAAGAAAAGGAGGATTTAATAGAGTACATAGTACAAACTTCCCGTTATAAAATAAAGTCACAGGGATTAATGTACAGCATAGGGAATATAGTCAATAATATTGTAGTAACTTTGTATGCTGACAGATGGTAACTAGACTTATCATGGGGATCATTTTATAATGTATAAAAATACTGAATCACTATGATGTCCACCTGAAATGAATAAGATATTGTATGTCAATTATACTTCAATTAAAAAAAAAAAGGGCATTGTCATCATGGGTAGACCAATGACACTTTAGCAGGTGTCAAACGAGTAGGTGGGGTCTGTGCGTCAGGGCAGCAGACGATGGACGAGGTCATGAAGAGACAAGTGTAGATCACAGATAAAGCACTGACACAAACCTGAGTGTTGGGGAACTTTCCTGGTACTGCAAGACATGTGGGCTCTTCCAGTGGCTTGCCTATAGTAGTGGAAATAAATGGCGAAATCCCTAGTCTGCTAACATTCATCGTTGGAAGGAATCCCCTAATAGGAGAGGGTAGATAAGACAATACACTGGAAAGCGAAAGAACCCTGAAGTCGGCCTAAGAGAAAGGCGCACAGTAGGATAAGAGAATACACTTTTCAAAATAAACGTCATTTCTTTGGTAGTCCCAAATTAAAGGGAACAAAAGCAGTTGTTTCCCGGTGGGCAGAATGTGTGGTCAAGAGTCGGTAGGTACATTTTACATTTTTATATATATTTCATATATTTATAGTATTTAAAGTTGTGCTTAGTTCCAGCATTTCAAAACTTACCTCTGAAAGCACTAATATCCCCATAGTGTACTTGCAGTACAAAGTATTTACTTCCAGTTTCTCCTCCAACTCTGAATCCAACACCTAAAGGTTTTGAAAGAAGATGAATTAATATTTTAGAAATCAAAGTCTAAAATGGAGCTAATCTCAGGTTGCTGATCTATGAAATCCAAAGGAAAATAAAATAGCATATAACATAAGAAATTATGTTATATGAGAAAATGAACTAGGTAATCCCTGAACATTTCTAATATAATCTATCATTCCTTCTCAAAGCTCTGATAGAATTCTATTCATACTTCCCATTTCAGAACCAAAGTAATCATATATACTATAAGAGGAGAATTCACTCATTCTGAAAAAAAAAATAGAACAAAACAAAATGCTACTTTAGGTGATTATATAACAGATATACATAAATCCATTCTTTCGTTTTGTTTTCATTCATTTTTATTTTCTGATTGAAGATAGAAAACAGACTTCTTAAGAGCACCTCAGGGGAAATGCTTTCATTCGCATATGAAAACTGGTATCTGCAAAAATGTTATTGAGGAAATCAGTTATCAGTGAGATTGCAAAGTCCAGTGTGTCAATAGGTTCTTGGAATCTGAAGGGTTCCTAAGAGTTGTACTATTAATAGAGTTTGCTAGGAAGCTTTAAAAAAAAAAAAAAATCAACAGAGAAAATATTTATAGGCGAGGAAAATTTTTTTCTATCTGCTCAACTAATGGTTTAATGCTAACATTAAAAATGTCAGCAAATCTATAACAGCCTTTCCCCAGCCCCCATTAGTTTCCAATTTTGTTTGGTAGCAGCTGCCTGGTAAACTATTGAGAGGATCCAGAAACTCATTTGAAGCAAAGCAAAACAGATATCAATTAGAGCTGGCAAAGCTGGGGAGGCAAGAGAGGGACACGTGTATCCCAAGACACCATCCCTGAACCATGGCAGACCTATTCTGTTACAGAACTGCACATTCCCTTGATACTAAGAAACATCACAGTAATAAAAGAGAGCCTGGTAATTCATTCACACATTGGAAGTTGTGAACAGTTCAGAGTGAAGTCAGAAAGCCAGCTGAGGTTTGACATTGCATTAAATATCCAGGTTCCAAGACTATTAAAAAAAAAAATCTGTTTGCTGAAACAGCAATTTATTTAATTCTTAGCTCTCTTGGCTCATGAAATGCTCCTGCCGTCATGAATCAATGTGCCGTAGGCTGAAGGTAGTGTGAGGTATACTTCTTGGGTACTCTCTGCTTCTACCTGAACTATTGAATGGTCGGGTTACTTACCAAAGAGAGGCAGAAAAAAGAGGAACTATCTAAATGAAACCTTCTCAGTACAATGCAGGTAATACTGGAAATTTTTCAGTGTGGAATTGCAAAATGGAACACTGTTGACAACTGTGGAAAGGACATGATAAAAAGTACTCTAGAGTCAGAAATTAAACAGCTTTAGGGAAGGCGATGCAAGAGGCCTCAGATATACCTTTGGGGAGTCTGGTAGGGGGAGCATTTCTTGCCCAGGCATATAGAATATTGGCTTTATCTGTACAGGTTCCTTCATCACAATACCTGAAGAAAAAAAAAATGCAGCCATAAACGAAGATCCAAATAGCAAAACACATTAATCATTCACCATAGGGAGGAGAGGCTAAGGGAAGAGATTTGAAAACAAAGTAAAATACATAAAATATCATGATTGCCGTCATACCAGCTTTAAGATCCTGACAAAGACTAGAGCCAAGAATAATTTAATATCTGAAAAAAGTAAATAAAGAGGGAGGTGTGTCTGTGCGTTGCCCGATGTGAAACGATCCTGTGAGGCAGATATGCAGTTTGCAATTTGGCCTGTTCCTATGTGGAACGTACTCTGTAAAATCAGGGAGGAAGGTAAGCATTGCGCAGACAGCGTGTGGAAACCAGTGTCCACACGGTGTTAATTTGGAGGTGGACTGAAAGACATGCCATTCACATTTCCCCTTGGGGGATCAGCATTTTCACTAAATCTTTGGCCACATCCACACTTGGTGGAGCACAATACTTACCATCAGCCTGGGGAACCACACAAGTGTATCCCACGTAAGGGGTTGTTGGTGTTAAATCTAGGACTTCAAGTGTATGAATACCGGCTGTGCTGTTGAGAGGTTGTTTCATGCCGGGCAAGTCACTCAGTCTACTGAGCCTCAGTTTTCTCTCTTTTATAAAACAGGGTTTAGTTATACTTACCTCACAGTCATTCTGTAAATCAAATCAGATATAAGTGAAAGCACTTTACAAACCTCAAAGCACTCTACCAGGGTAATGCATTCTTTAACAAGGCATTCACTTCATCTAGAGATTCATTATTGAGAAGCAGGGCTGCGCAGCGAAAGGAGCCCGGGCAGAAAGATCCATGTGGAGTTGAATCCCTGCACCTCTAGTCAGCCGCTGCGGGTCATGGGCATGTCTGCAAACTCTCACAGGCCTGTGTGCAAAGCTTCTCGCTCAGGCTGTGGTGGCCATGTGCTTGTGGCTCCCCCTACGCTGACTGACACGCTAGAGTTCATGTTGGTCCAACCAAATTCATGAATGGTAAGCTTCCTGAGTCCAAGGCACACATGTCCACATTTCTTCTTCCTTTTTTTTTTTTTTTCCATGACACTATATCTCTTAGTTTTTTCTCTTCTAGAATTGGATTTGTTCAAAACCTCATTCGGTGATGTTTTCTTAAGATTTTATTTATTTATTTGACAGACAGAGATCACAAGTAGGCGGAGAGGCAGGCAGAGAGAGAGAGGGAACCAGGCTCCCTGCTGAGCAGAGAGCCTGATGTGGGGCTCGATCCTAGGACCCCGGAATCATGACCTGAGCTGTAGGCAGAGGCCACCGAGGTGCCCCTCGGTGATGTTTTTATGTTGCCTTTCTAGCTCTGTGTTTTGTGAAATTGGCACCAAGCAGTGTCCGAGTCAAGGGTTTAGAGAGACTTGAGAGGTTCGAGGGCTATCAAAGACAAGGACAAATACAGCTTCTTGGGCAGAAGGCTGGCTCACACAGGAGAAAGTGGGCAATGCCCATGGCCTGGGAGAAAACTGAAGGCAGGCTGTGGTAGCTTTCTTAACAGGGTAGGAACTGAGGCTAGAACCTGTCCAACATCCAGGTCACAGACAATAAAATCACTGGTAAAACGTACCTTCAAACTCAGAGGCAGGGACTCCTAACATGTTTCCTGCTTAAGGCCAGAAATGGGTGGGAGACTAGGCAGTTAGGACAGACACCTGTTACCCAGCTGAATGAAGGGGTAAGGGACTGTGAACCAGGAGGTTCCCATAAGGTTCTGTTTAGCAAATGCTTTTGCTTCTATCAGTCAGGATGTAGAAAGAAGTTGGGTAAGGTGCGATGTAAAACATATCAGCCAGTGGTTTCTTAGTGTTCATGGTCAAGAACAATATACTTTTAACGACGAAGGACCATTATCACGTGAGATGGGTGCGTTGGAACAAATGTCCGACACCCTTGTGCCCCCTGTGCCACAAGTCTTAGGATATTGGACAGTGCCCAAAACAGCTTCCCTCCTTGGCCTCATACTCTTCGAGTTTAAGAGATGGGATTGTCAGATGTGATGAACTTTGTATCTCACTACTGTGAGCTACTAAAATTTAAAGATCTGGGTGGCAATTTTCATAGCTTTCAACAAAGATCATAAATATACAAAAGTGCCTCCCATCATTGTGATGACAGTCTTAGGTTAAACAAGATCATTGTTTCCTCTGATATGGAAGTCAATTCAGTGTATGACTAGAAGGAACCAGAATGAAATATAACAGAGAAAACTGCTTTAGTAAGTTTTTCTAAGCTACAAACTTGATTAGGTCATTTTGCTGGCACAAAACCTTTGCAACTCTTCGCAAAAATAACAAGAAAATAAAACCCAAACATTATAGCATAACATATGAGGCTTTTCATTATCTGGGAACTTTTATATCTCAGAAAAAAAAAAAAAAAAGTTCCATTTTAGTCATGCCAAATTTCTGCCAGTTTTCAAAGTCTCTCTTCCATACTATTCCCTTTGCCTGGAAAACCCCTTCCCCAAATCTCTGCCTGACACACCTGTATTTATTTTCTCCTTCAAGATTCCCTTCAGGGGGCGCCTGGGTGGCTCAGTGGGTTAAAGCCTCTGCCTTCAGCTCAGGTCATGATTCCAGGGTCCTGGGATGGAGCCCTGCATCAGGCTCTCTGCTCAGCAGGGAGCCTGTTTCCCAACGCCTGCCCCCCCCCCCCCGCCTGCCTCTCTGCCTACTTGTGATCTCTGTCTGTCAAATAAATAAATAAAATCATTAAAAAAAAAAAATTCCCTTCAGACTTCCTCCTGAGGGAAGCCTTCTCTGTTCCTTATCTAGGCCAACTTCCACTCCTTAACCATAGCGCCCATCTTAAGCATCAGCTTACGGATCTCCTTTCTGACCAGACTGTGCATACGTTGTGGCCAATAAACTCCCAGCACCTGCAACCCTGCCTGGCATTTAGTAAATATTCAAGAAATGTTTGGCGGCGTTAACTTCCAAGTAAGTTTTTAACTTTTCATATACAAAGATTTGGATTGGCCCGAAATGTTATTGTTCTGTCAAGTATAATAAATTTTTTTTTGAAAACTTCCTCAAGAAGTTTTAACTAAAATATTTAAATAACGATAAATCTGAATTATGACTTGCCTGCTAGTTTGTAGAAATCAGCTTTCATAAGAACATTGCAAATAGGTTATGCTTTACAGCTGAATAAGCACAGAGAGTTTAACTTCCAAAGGTCACATAGTCAAGCCATGATTCAAAGCTCTGCCTGTCACACTTCCTTCTATCTCAATATATGAGATTGATTTATGGGCAGAAAATGATATTCTGTGAAGATAAACTTCGATGACTACATGACTATAATATCTGAACTAAGTTGCAATGTGTGTTGTATACACACAAATTCTAGGTAATTGTTCTCACTTATTCGCAAAGAGACAACAATCTTACATTTTATTTTCTCATCAGCTCTGGTAAAAGAGCTCCAAAAGCAAACCCTGATTTTTCAAATCCTGTTTTATAATTTTTAAGAAATTTATTAAACTCAGGACTCCTAAGTGGCTCAGTGGGTTAAGCCTCTGCCTTCGGCTCAAGTCATGATCTCAGGGTCTGGGATCAAGCCCCACATCAGTCTCTCTGCTCAGCAGGGAGTCTGCTTCCCCCCCACCCCCGCCTGCCTCCCTGCCTACCTGTGATCTCTGTCTCTTAAATAAATAAAATCTTAAAAAAAAAAAAAAGAAATTTATTAAACTCAAGACTGAGTAAAGATGGACTCGCTGGAAAGCACTAGGATATTGAAACTAATCCTAAAACTTAGTATATGAGACGATGAGAAGAGGAAAAATAAGAGATTAAGAGAAATGGCTTCTGGAATGGATAATACAATGGAAAAATACAACAGAGTGGCTAAGAGCATTTGAATAAAGTCCCTGCACCTTTTCATTGTCGGGTTTCTATCTTCCCTTTTAAATGAAAAAAAAAAAAAAAAAAAAAAAATCGTATTTTCTCCACACAAAATGTCCACAGGAGGGACGACTGGCTGGCTCAGTCGATCAAGTAAGCAACTCTTGATCTTGGGGTTGTAGGCTGATGCCTACATTGGATATAGACATTGCTTAAAAAAACAAACAAACAAACAAACAAACAAAGACCAAAGGGATAAGGATGGTATTTTGGTTTTCTAAAGAGTCCTATAAAATAAGGAAGATTTTTACTATTCTTTTTTTTTTTTAAAGATTTTATTTATTTATTTGAGACAGTGAGAGAAAGCATGAGAGGGAAGAAGGTCAGAGGGAGAAGCGGACTCCCCGCAGAGCTGGAACCCTGATGTGGGACTCGATCCTGCGACTCCAGGAATCATGACCAGAGTCGAAGGCAGTTTCTCAACCAACTGAGCCACCCAGGTGCCCTTTACTATTCTTATTAATAAGAAAAGTCCTAAGGCTAGGAAGCAATGTAACCCTTGATCAACGGCTGTTGTAACTTCAGGCCTCATCAACTGAGTCTCTTGGTCTTAAAATTCTAGCAGCTTCTCCTTAAGGCTCCTCCAGATTAAGCCAATTAATCGTGAAAAGATTCACATAGATCCCTTGTGGTTTCTTAGTATTTGTAGTAAAAATGATGAGAATTAACTTTTCAAAAGAAAACTATTCTGGATTCTTGGACCTCTGCTTTAGAGCCTTTTCACCTCTAATCCATGGGGAAACAATTCAGACGGCATGAATATTTTCAGACTATGCCAAGCACTGAAAAATGCTAACCTGTCATTTTGCATTATCCAAATAAAGCATGATTGACTGTTCAAGTACCCTCTAGTTGTATCCGTTAAAGGCTATTTAAAATCCAAGGTTACTCAGGGAAGATCAGAACTGACAACTCATTTCTTTTTTTGTGTAAAAAAATTTTCTAGAAGATTTTATTTATTCATTTGTCAGAGACAGAAAGAGAGTGACTGAGCACAAGGAGGTGGAGTGGCAGGCAGAGGGAGAAGCAGGCTCCCCTCTGAGCAGGGAGCCCCATGCTGTACTGGACTCCAGGACTCTGGGATCATGTCCTGAGCTGAATGCAGGCACTTAACCAACTGAGCCACCCAGGTGCCGCTAAAAAAATTTTTTTTTAAAAATTTTTTAAAATTGTCACGCCCTCAAGTTAAGTCTATGTAGACTTAAATTCCAGTTTTACTAAATTAAATATCAGGGCCACAGGAAAATTAATCCAAAATGAGAACGTCTCTTTAAGAAACACAATATATAATCAATGGCATATGTAGGATATCTTGATCATTCCAAACTGTATCTGGAATGGGTAAGGTATTCAAATTTCATTAACTGCTCTCTATAAACCCACAGGACATACTTCCCAATTCAGACAAATTTGATGTGAATATCAATTCAGTGGGTATACAATAGGTATTACTATTAGCACATCAATAAGTAGGAAACTTACTGGGAAAGCTAAATGAGAGCAGTGATTAAAAGTCACCAGCCTAAAACAAACAAACAAACAAACAAAAAAGTCACCAGCCTGATAAATGGCCACAAAATATACACGCCCCACCTTCCTAGTGAGATAAAAGCCATAAAGTCTATAAAAAAGGAGGGTGTGTCTGTTTTGTTCGAATTTTCAGTGCCTAACAAAGAGCTTGGCACATGATAGCTGGTTTAGAAATATTTTATTAATTAAACAAATAAGAATAACAACTACTATTTATTAAGTACATCTACGTGCCCAGCACTGCACTATTATTTACATCCCTTTACTTATTCCTCATCATGGCCCTATTAGGTGGGATTAGTTGTTCCACTTTACAGATGAGGAAACAAACCAACACAGGTTAAATAATTTGATTAGTGTTTATTACAATTGGCTCTAGGCTGAATGTTATAGCACTGTGCTATAATATTGCTATTCTGTTTAACATAAATGCTAGTCTGTCAGGAAAGAACAACTGTTCAAAGTTATGTAATGTTTGTTTCTGTTGAAACTGTCAAATTGTTACAATCATGCCGTTGTACATTATTAAAGTTGATACTGGTCTACTAAGAAGTGGTCAGTTGCTAAGGAATTCCTATCAAACCTCTAATCCAGGTTTCTATAAAGTAGCCAAGGAAGGCACCTGAGTGGCTCCATCAGTTAAGCGTCTGCCTTCGGTTGACTCAGGTTGAGATCCTGGGGACCTGGGAGCGAGCCCCAAGCCCTGTGTGGGATGCCCAGCTCAGAGGGGAATCTGCTTCTCCTCTCCTTCTGCCCCTCCCCCCAACTCATTCTCTCTCTCTCTCTCAAATAAACAAACAGTCTTTAAAAAAATTAGCCAATGGTTACAATGGTACCTGGTGCTTCAGGTACCACGTGTGTCTTAAATAAACAAAGATCCCCCATACTACCCTGATATGCACCATCATATGAATCTATTACAATATTTTTAAAAATGGATACAATCAGTTTTAGCCTATCAGAGATTTGTATCTAAAATTTGCTACTACAATCCAAGGCACATTTTATAGTGCTTTAGAACAAGGCATAGCACAGGTTTTGTAGACCCCGTTATTTTTATTTATACTGACAAGGATGTTATCTCTGTGTTTAACTTTAGAAGTTTCATTGGGGCCGAAGAAATGAAGAGGGGGCTGCAGAAGATACACTGTGTACAGATGACAGGTAGCTAGGATATGGAGAGGGTGCATAAAGGCGGCATATGCAAACACCATTCTTAACCAGAGAATCATTATCCTCATGAGGGAGGCAACTAAGCTGTGGACATAATATCACCCTAAAAAAACAGTCATTTAAAGGAAAAACCAAGCAGGGTGTCTCACATACTGGCTGCTATATATATATATATACAGATATATATATAATGTTTTAGCTACTCTTCTCTTTCATCAGCATCTGTAACCCTGCGGAGACAGCGGCATTTTAAAAGACACAGCAGGTGGTTAATAAATAGAAGCAGTTGAAAGGGATTGAAGCTAAGGCTTCTAGGATGGGAAAGCTCTACTGCTTTAGCTGGAGAATGATTCCAAGTTAGAACAGCTGGAAATAGCCTCACTTCACCAGCTGGGAAGCTTCTTTTCAGAGAAGATCAAACAGCCTGTAGAAGGCATCTCTGATTTGTAAAACGTAGTAGGTCGCAAGCATCATTAGAAACAGTTTTCGATCGAGCACCTGGGTGGCTCAGTTGGTTAAGCAACCGCCTTTGGCTCGGGTCATGGACCCGGAGTCCCGGGATTGAGTCCCTCATCAGGCTCCCAGCTCCATGGGGAGTCTGCTTCTCCCTCTGACCTTCTCGCCTCTCATGCTCTCTCTGTCTCTCAAATAAATAAATAAAAATATTTAAAAAAAAAAGAAACAGTTTTCGATCAAATATTAATGGCTAAGACTAAACATAGTAATTTCGGTTATGCATAGAAGACGACCCCTAAGTACAAGGCAGGTAGGTACATGAGAAGCCCACTCACTTTAATCTTCCAGTATTGTGAACACACAAGCTTGCAGTTGGCAGTCATAAACTCTTTAAACCCTGGTCCTGTGTCCAGCAGATTAAAGTACACGGGCCTGTACAAACTCATATTACAAAAAGTGGTGCTCCTGAATTACCCCAAAGGTTAAACGGCTTGTATGAACAAAACATCGAGATTTTCAAAGACTGAAATACTATCCATAGCCAATCATACATTATTAAAACAAAACAAACCTGATTGTTAGAATAAAAATAAAATAAAGCTGTTTACAGAACAAACAAATGCAATATGTCCATTTCTAAGATCTCCTAAAATTTATCTTTTTTCGTGAGGAGCTGTAATAGGTACCTTATGTCTAAATTACCCAGGTTTCAGCACCTCATTTCCTTACTGACTGTAAAAAAAAAAAGCCCCCCAAATCATCTACTCATTTATGGCTCAAATTCAGCCAAGAAATCTGGGGAACTTAGAACTACTATGCTTTGAATTAAGTCTGCAAATACCAATGGAATCCAACAAGTCACTATGCTTGTTCCATTCTTGGTGCTATTACGTTCTGTGGGTCCCCAGATACAGTTAATGGTCTTCTCCTTTAAAGATCTGGGAAAGAAGGTTTGAGGGTTACATCTGACAGATACTGCTGCCTTTCCATCAGCCGGTCCTTATTTGCATCCTCGAGAGGTATGTTAATTTGGAATTGAGCACCAGGCCCACTCTAACTATAAAGGACCACCCCACGGTATATTAAAAGGTTCACATCAATGTATGCAATTTAAATGCACATGCATACAATTAACTAGACACATTACCAGTGTGAGCTGCTAATTTGGAATGAGACACCAAAGACTGGAAGATGTGTAGGGGAAAAAAAAAAAAACCTTTAAAATTAAAATGACTACATAATGAAAACTGCTTCGTGCTGTGTCTACTATTTTCCTGTAAACGTAATATAACTGTAAATATATTTTAATGAACAGAAGAAAGAGGCAATTACAAAGAGCAAAGGAGGGCAGCATAACAGAGAAATATCATCAGAAGAGCTCTTTGTTTTCATATTAAAAGAGCTGCCGGAAGACAGAGGATGAATTATAACTTCATAATTTCAGGGGGAAAATGTTTACTTTCTTAGAGACACATACCTATTTGCCAACCTTCTGGCAATGAAACGAGAACACTCAAGTGAAGACAGAGGGGGTAATCCTAGCTACCAGAAGAAAAGAGAAAAGGAAATCTAAGCTGGACGTTTGTGTGTTAAAATATCCTGTTAGCTTTTTCTTCTTTCACTAAAACAGTTTTGTACTCTCATAAAGATTTCCCCAGGGCGTGAACAAGTTCTTGATATTCTTAAGCATCAAAAAACATTATAGGTATCGTATCCAAAAATACATGTGAAAGTATGGGAATCGTAAATTAACTACTGTCTAGATCTTGGAGCAGTTGAGGAATAGATTTGCAACTGTAAAATGAGTGTGATAAATTTCATGACTCAACCATTTTAGAAAAATAATGCAAGGCTTTGACACTGATAGATTTTTGTTATTAGTAATGTAATTCAGGTGGGAGGATAAGAGGCCAAGCAGTTGGAAAACATCCGCTGACTGTTTCCATGGCTGAGGCTATGTGGCTTCGGGGGGAGGGAGCAGAAGATGTTTTTGTGAAGCAACCACGAAGTTTAGTCCATGAAATATCCCATGAGCTCCAATGCTTTAAAGAAGCGAGGGTGTTGCCAATTATTGGGAGATAAAAAAAAGTCTGTACCATTTTTAAATGGAGAATAAGACTGGGTTGTGGAAGTCGGAGTCACTAGAACAGTTTCTTTTTATTTTATTTATTTATTTTAATTTTTTATTTTTTAAAGATTTTATTTATTTATTTGACAGAGGTCATTAGTAGGCAGAAAGGCAGGCAGAGAGATAGAGAGAAGAGGAAAGCAAGCTCCCTGCGGAGCAGACAGCCCAGTGTGGGGCTCGATCTTCCGGGGACCCTGGGATCATGACCTGAGCTGAAGGCAGAGGCTTTAACCCACTGAGCCACCCAGGCACCCCTCACTAGAACAGTTTCAATTAATGCATACCTCTTAGTTTACATACTGAACAGGTATTATATACATATATTGAAATAAATTTAAATGTTATGTGAACACTTTGGGCTTGGCTGAAAGAAGGTTAAGTCCCACCACCAATTACTGTCCTTGAGGGTGATGAAGTCAACCCTAACAAACCTACAGATAACTGGAAATATGTGCTGCAAGGCTGATGCTAAAAATCCATTTAAAATGACATACATACGTATAATGCCATTCAGAGCTCAAATTACTCAGGGATGCAAATGAATGGCAAAATGCAGCGGGCTGCGTGTTTGAGATGACTCGACCAGTGCACGTATCTTATAATGATGGCTTTCTAATCTGACTCAGCATCTGCGTGCAATTTATATTCATAGAATTACGGAATTTTAGAGCATAGAGGAGTCCTATGAATGATCTGGTGGTAGTCCCTTGCTAAAATGAAGACATCGAGGCTAGTTCACACATAAGTGATTTACCCAGGGATTCCGCTAGTTAGTTCACGACTCCTTCATTTTACTATGTTGCCTTTCAAGTCATAATGTTAGTAATAATACACGTAGTAATTACTTTACTCAAAATTGCTATTTTTGCTTTCATTTACATTTTCTTTGAATTCTCTCTTTTCTCCATTTGGCAGTCTTTCGGAAAATATATTTTACTAGACTTAATTTCAGAACTGTATATTTAAGAATATTAATAATTATTTTTACAGGACCAAAATAATATTTGCTCTGATGTTCCCTTGATATGAGAACAATAAACGAGGCTTAGTTCATTTTATAATGAGATTTTTCTTAATTAAAACCATAATAACATTTAGTGACGTTTTATTTTTTTCACTCATTCTCTTTAACCAAGGTAAATGTAAAGCAGGTTTTAAAAGCTGACATCCCCTCTAGCTGTTTTCACAAATTCTAATCTGAAGATAAATATTGCCAGTTTCAGAAGAAATATTTTTAAAACATAAAGCCAAAGGACGTGATTCAGTGAACAAGATTCAGAAGAAGCTGTCACGGAATAATCTTTTAATATCAGAATCTTATTTACAAAAATTTACTGAAGAGCAAAAAACTGGAATGTTGATAGCAAAGGGTATTAATTGTGATTTGCTGGTCCCGTTTTTACATAAACCCAGTCATATGAGCTGGATTCCTCTGTGATACAACCCTTTCATCAAATAACTTAAGCCTATTAACAAATGCTTTGATGATACTTGGTCCCTGGAGATTTCCACTAATTGCCCTGTGCTTTTAACAGTTCCAAATATATATTACAATTGTCTGTTGTAACGACGACCAGAATGCAATTTCTGTGTGCCTTGCATCAGTCTGACAAATATGAGGATGTACAGAAAAAGGTCTATTAGTGTACGTGATTATGTAGGGGCAGGGGCACAAAAGAAACCCTTCTTCCATGCAAAGCAGGGCACACTAGTCATTCTGGACTGTTCAATACCGGACAGTGATTCTGGCTCTTGTCGCAAAATAGGAGACTTAAAACGCATGGCTATTTTCAAAGCTCACCAATCTTCATGAACACCAAAGAACAAAATGAAAGGGCAGATCTCATGCCATAATTATGCTGTAAGCTCCTAGGGATAAAAAGCATATCTATTCTAGAACCTTCCATAGCATCTGCTACCATTCTGGCATATAACAGGCATTTAATAGATGTTTACTGACCATATATAGCAAGATATGAAGACTCACCGCAGTGATTAAAATAAATTCTAAAACTGCAATAGTTGTTTGAATCAATGGGAGGCGGTGTGGTGAAATGGAAATAACTTTGGATTTGGGACCAGACAACTCAGTGTTCTATCCTCATCTGACACCAACCAGCTGAGTAACTGTAAACATGATACTGAAGCTCTGGGGCTCAGGCTCCTTGTTTGTTAAGCGAGGACAATATTAACTGCTCTGGAAACACTTTAGGAAAAAATGAAATGGTGTATACGATCACCTAGCACAGCATTGGGGATAAAAGAGTGCTCAGTGAACAGAGCCTTGGTGGTCTTTGGGTTGAAGCATGAGCTTAAAAAAGTAAACATCAGAGCATCCATTATCTAAATTGACAGCCTTTTTTTATAAGCTGTCTGTACCTTGATATGCTATCTACAACAACAGACATAAATTTATTAAGTCTGTCAAGGACTGATGGATGTGCTCCATAGCAGACTCAATAACGGTGATAATCAGACCATGATAACCACGTGATGCGAAAGAACCGTGTTCCCTCCTGGAAAGTAAATAGTCTACCTGTTTATTAATCAGCTGCAAAATACTTGCACAGATGCGATTTGTACTTATAAAATACATACATTTTCTACACCCCTTTTGACGGTGGGACCATTATCCCTTACCAGTAACTTCCAGTGGAGGAAGGCATATTGCATCCAAAAAGCAACATATGATGGACAGTATCCATGCTGGCTCGAGGTTTGAAGTCAACTGTTAAGAGAGAAGGACACGTGATTGTGAATGCAAGTTACACTTCTGTGCACAAACTGTCCCAAGAGACCGCGTCATTCAACAGTCCCGATAGCTGTATAACAATGATGTTTTGTTGCTTTTAGGATAGATGGCCCTGATGGTTTAAATTATCTTTCTCCTTCCGTAAGAAGAGTGTGACTTGACGTTTTAATTTAGTAGTAGAGTGAACTATTATAGAACAAAAAGAGAAAATAATCAATAGGCTGAAACTACACATCTACCCACACATACTTTTTTCATGGAAGACCCCTTATAAAGGTTGAGAGCTGTATGAGGGTGCAAAATGAAAGCTCCAGGCTATGCGTTGACAATATATTCCCTTCCAGATTTTGTTAGAGTGCTGAGTAGCACAAAACACCCCATGACACGGCACGACAGAAACCACAGTGAGGGTCAGAACATGAGCAAAAGGATTCATAATACAATTTATATTTCCATCTCAAAATAACGGTAGTCGCCGGGATGTGATAGGAAGAAACAATTTACTAGGAAGTAAAAGTGGAAAATGTATCCTTTTTTGGAAAATGCACCTTTTACGAAGTATAAAAGAGAGAAAATCACTGTCCTGGATGGGCACGGTGCACTTGCTAAAGGGATACCGGAACTTATGTAATGTCATTTCTTTTTTTCTCCTGATGATAGTGGTTGGTTGAGAGACATTAAAAATAAGCAGAAATGGGTTCAGAGACAAAACAAAGCCAAAACTAAAGATAAATTATGCTAGTATGCATGGACACTATTAGGCATGAGCTGCCTTTCCTGGCTTGGGTGTGGTTCATCTCCTTTTGTCTTCATTTGAAATGCTGCACTCCCAGGACCGTTTCTAAGTACCCTCTACATAGAAAAATGCTCAATAGTCTAAAATGACCCTAAGTTTCAGGTGTATGCAAAACTGCATCTGTTAGCTCTTTTTATCTGTCTTATAAAGTCAATGAAACGTCATTTACTGCTAAAATGTGTATCTGAATAGTACATATTTATAAAATAAAAGATGTTTTACATCGAATTATAGCACCATGACTTACAAAGCGTGGTTAGTCAGAAAACACAAAGGTGCCTACTATGAGCCATTCTGATTCACAACGTTCGGGAAAAATAAAGTTTTTCACTTACCGCACAGAAAATAAGAACTTAAAGCCTAAAAATCCCATCATGAGATGTTCATGTCACCATTTTTTAAAAAAAGCTTACAAAGAGAGAATGGCTGGAAAATGGACTGCTATAACTTGAGGCTTTGTTTCTTAACATCAAAGAATACAGTAAGCCTACGAGGTTGAAGAAGATACTCTGGAAGCAAAGAATCAATTGGAGCTTACCACAGATCACAAATCATAGAAAATCCTACTGTTAACAAGCCTAAATTTGTTACCAAGAGTTACAGAAGGAATAAGAGGAATTTTATCTCCATAGACTCACTCTCCAATTAAGTACGGGATTTCCTTCCTCCCTTCCAGAATCTTCCCATGGTATCATCCCTGGCACAATTAAATCTGAAAAAGCTCTGAGGTAGGAGTACCAGGTCTTTGTTTTTTATTCCTTTAAACTTATCTTGGTATGTGATGCAAATTGTTATCTTATATTTGTTTTTATCAAATGGCTTCTATCACTCTATGGATACCCAACTTTTTGATCTGACTGTATCCACCTCCTACTTTCTCTCTTTTTCAATATCCCTCTGCCAGTCCAGTGAGGGGTTTGTCAAGCAAGAGGATGACTCCTGTTTTTTTCAGAACCAATGATGCCCATATGGCTCCCATTCCCCTTGAATTCATTTGTTATGGGAGGTTTATATTAGTAGACTTCCTAAGTTTGAATCATTCCGGGAAGTTTGATAATAAGCCAACATGGCAAGTGCATTTTATCAGGAATTAAGCTGCTGGGTGCAAAGCAACATTAAAAACCCAGATGGAAATACCCAGCAGAAGATTGGGATTCTGTGACCCTTGTTCAAGAAAGAGTCAGAGAATTATATACTTGGGAATCACTCAAAAACTGAATCCTGAAGCCATAAGGGTGGACAAAAAAGCTCAGGACAGGGGCGCCTGGGTGGCTCAGTGGGCTAAAGCCTCTGCCTTCAGCTCAGGTCATAATCTCAGGGTCCTGGGATGGAGCCCCGCATCGGGCTCTCTGCTTCCCCCTCTCTCTCTGGTGCCTCTCTGCCTACTTGTGATCTCTCTCTGTGTCGAATAAATAAACAAAAAATATATATATATATATTTTTTTAAAAAGCTCAGGACAGAATCTTAGGGAAAGCCTCAAGCTAGCTGGCAGGATCCATGTAGGAGATCCCAGAAGTTTTTTTGTTTTGTTTTGTTTTTAATATTAATGCAGTATGTGTAGTGTTGTGAAATAAGGCAAACTTTTTTTTTTTTTTTGAAAACAGAGTGGGCTATCATTAACTTCATAAAATGAAATATTAATCAAAAAATTCAGGGAAGGACAGAGAGAAGACCTGTTGGGAGAAAAAGAGATCCTGAAGGCATACAATCTCTGGCTCTTCATTAGGAAGAAAAGCGGAACGTTTTGCCTGGGCCCCTGCTTATGCAAAGAGATCTAATAGTCCTTCATAAAGGGCAGAAATTATACAAAGTATAACTTCTCTATCCATTTTCTGATTTTTTGCTCCTTCTGACAAACTATTTTAAGAACCACTATTTGCTCCACACTGAACTCCTACTAGATAAGTGTTTAATTTTAGTTTCTATAATTAGGAACAAATCAGTATCTTTAGAGGTAGTAAAAGAACATTCCTCAGAGTTCCCTCTCATAGCTTACTGTCAGTGACTCATGCATTCCTCCAGAACCTCGAGACCTCATTTGAATGCTCAGTAAATTACTGGTATACACTGGTATATAACCATCTCTTTCACATCCTACAGAAAGGGTCTAATATCAAAGTATTTATATAATTATAGCTCAAAGTACAACTCACTGCAAGTTGCAATGAAAAATACCACCAGCAAAAGGAATGTCCTATCAAAATGTAAATCTAAAACAAACAGTAGGTGCCCTACAACAAAGCAAGCCTTGGACAATTTCACTGAAGGGCCTGCTGCCAGTGGTGGGGAGGGGTCAACTGGGAAAAGATTAGTCTGACAGGTTCATTTCCTGGGTTTGCTCTCTTCCTACTTATTATTCCTAGCTTTGCGGAGCAAGATCCCACCCTAGTGAATAAGAATGAAGTCTGGGGGGCCCAAGATACACATAGGACTATACTGGAGGTTTCAACACTATATTACTATAATATAGTAATATATTACTATATTACGAAAAGAATATGGGAAAATATTTTCAAATCACATCTTAAAAGAATTCCACCCCTCACCCCCACTTTCTTTCTCTTTCTCCCATCATACAGCAAAGACATAAAGGATCCGAGGCGAAGAGAGCCAGAGGATAATAATGAAAACAACCGACAGGCCGAATCAACAAAGGCAGCCTTGGGAGAGCGACAAACGGGCAGAAGCACGCCCTTGTGAGAACGCAAGGGAGTATTAATATCCGATAAGATTAAAAAGTGCCACTGACTCTTCTAACTCAATAACAAGATGACAGTTGCTTAAGTGGAAATGGAACTTGAGTCTCAATGGGTGTTGTTTCAGATTGCCTGATGGATAAGAAGATTAGGGAAAAGTTTATAGGCAAGTAAGTGTCAGTCCTGGGAATCAAATATTGTTGAAGGACTATGACTCCAGAAATAGTACCTTGTGCACATTAATTAAAGGAATGCAATGGCTCTGAAAGTGCACAGGTGGAAGGTTTTCTCAAAGGAGAATGTCACCTGAAGGGAAAGCCTTGAAAGGATGCATGTGGCCGACACACTAAGTAGACATACTTGGGTCTAGGTTCTGGAGTGCCAAGCAAAATTTGCACTAACTGCATGAGGTTGTTTGAAATTTATGGGTTCTTTTAGCTAACGTTAGACTATAATCAGGGCCATAGAATCCTCTAGGAATGTGACCTAGGATAGAATTTTATTTAGCACTTGGCTTTCTCTCCATTTTTCCTTTCCAAGTGGATATCCAGGTCTGCATGTCAAATTTCAATGCATCTGCCAGATGCAGAGCGTGGAAAGATTTCGAAGAACCCACGTAGCCAAGGGTAGGAACTAGAGAGTTAGGAGAGAGCCATACACATAAAATCAACCCTAAATTACCACTGAATATGGGAGAAATACCCGTTAGCTAAATACATCTACTAGAGGAATACTATAGACCATGGATAATTAACTAATCATATAAAAAAGAACGGACTTGTAAATGCAAACTGGGATCTTCAGAACGTAAGGCATTCTAGAATTACTGCCCGTATATATCATTAGGGATCATTATTGTTGGCTTTGCTTCCTTTTTCCTCCCCGTGGAATCATACGGTTTATTTCCTATGCTGTGGATATTTTTACGTGTTATTGAACAATTTTTGTCAATGGTACTTTTAATCTAGTGCTGTACATTAGATTTATTCTATGCAACTTATTAAAAAGAAAAATGCTCAAGGTCAATCCAGGGTCAGTCCTCGTCTTTCCTCCATCAATATCTCATTTAAACCTGAGAGGTCATTCCAGGCAAGTGTACATGTTAAGTTTCACAGGTGAATCCCAGGTGATTCTGACCCCGTCAACACTTTTAGTGGCTGAATACCTATTACGTAAGCATGTTAAAGTTTAATTAACTCATCTTTTTTTTTTTTTTTAAGATTTTATTTATTTATTTGTCAGGGATAGAGGGAGAGAGAGCAAGAACGAGCACAGGCAGACAGAGAGGCAGGCAGAGGCAGAGGGAGAAGCAGGCTCCCCGCCGAGCAAGGAGCCCGATGTGGGATCGATCCCAGGACGCTGGGATCATGACCTGAGCCGAAGGCAGCTGCTTAACCAACTGAGCCACCCAGTCGTCCCTAATTAACTCATCTTAGTTAGCCTGGATGGTACTGCCCTCCTACATGTACAAGGCAAATAGTAAAAACAAAGTTTCTTTTAAAACAAATTTGTAAATAAGCTTTCGGGTGGGGGGAGGTGTGCGCGGGTAAAACTGCTGATCCAGCAAAATCACCTGAGGTCTGAAGCAGGCACCCCCATTAAGTCCCTGGTGCTCATGGTTAATTTCTGTGCGGTGTCTGTATTCCACTATAGCTAGTGCTTTTACGCTAAATTCAATATTGAGAGACTAGAGAGATGTTAGGTTTAAGACATACTAACGTAAAAGAGTTGTTATCATTAAAAGAAAAAAATAAAAATAACGGGACCCAGATCTTAGTATCACCTCCATAAACATTTCTTTGTTTCCCCCAAATTGAAGATTATATTTCAAAATCCACACACAGAAAATAAAGATAATGCTCCAAATTGTCATGGAAAGGTAGGATACAATCATCCTTAATGTTCGTCATTGTGCTGTGGGGTCAGAAAGGCTCAGAGACAGATAAAGCCCACAGCAACAAAACCCATTTAGCAGCATGGTAAAAACCCACAGCCATCGCCTATTATGTTATCTTCTGTCAGTTTCCTGCATAACCATAAAGCAATTCTGCACTAAAATAAAGACCTTTTGCTCGAACATATTTAATCAGAAAGTTTAATAGAGAAATTGCCATTAATTCTCACTAACTTGGACAACGGGGTACACATCAGGAGGAGCCCTTCACATGGTTTATGAGGACTTGAAGCTGTTGTTGCCAAATTAACTAAGAAAAAAGACACATGAGCAAGCTTTTGAATGGAACACAAATTTAAAATGAAATAATCTTTGCTTCCGAATAAAGGAATTAAAGCACAAAAAAAGAATTAAACTTCTGAATGATAGAACTTTTAAAATGGAACTTTTTGGGGCGCCTGGGTGGCTCAGTGGGTTAAAGCCTCTGCCTTCAGCTCAGGTCATGATCCCGGGGTCCTGGGATCGAGCCCCACATTGGGCTCTCTGCTCGGTGGGGAGCCTGCTTCCCCACCCCCCATGCCTGCCTCTGTGCCTCACTGTGATCTCTCTCTGTCAAATAAATAAATAAAGTATTTAAAAATAAATAAATAAAATGGAACTTTTTGGTATATGTCAGAACCAACTACATAATCAATAGATAGACTTTATCAGCCAGGCTGTGCAAAATAAACCAGCATCAGCTTCATTAAGCCTTGTATTTGCAATGTCATCCCTGCAGTGGTCCCCTATTAATTTCCTGCAGAAAGAAACCCATTGCCCCTTCTTGCCTTTTCAGGCTGTGCATAATGCTGACCAGTCTCCTTGACCAAACTCCCGCCAAGTCTGCACAATGCAGCTGCCTACACCACTCTGCCCTCTGGTCAGGCAGCTCTCTGCACTTCATAACCATCCCTAACCACTAACATTTACTCAGGGCTTTTGCCCTGACTCTCTCACAGCTCACAATGACCCTGGGAATCTGGTCCTTCCGCCTCAAGCTTCTGAGCCTTGAGGGCAGAGAGGCTGCAGCCAGCAGGTGGCTGGGCTCACACTTGAGCCCAGTGTGTGTGCTCCTTCATCGATCATACTGTTGGCCACTGGAATATTCTATTCTCCTCCCTTCTGCAGATCCAAATGGACCATCTTCCCCGATGCTGAGAAAATCCTCTGTCACTCACATGGTGTTTGGTCTGACAAGCACAGCTGATGCTCACCTTTTGAGAGTTAGTCCCTGAAGTTGGCCCTGCTGAAAGAGCTGAAATGACTACTTCCGGATGACTGTCAAAATGCCACGGAGCCCTGGCTAATGAAAGGCATTCACACATCAAATCTGACTCAGACCTGGGCTTTCTGAATTGGCCATTTTCCTGGGAGCACTGGGGGGTGGGTGGCATTTTGACATTACTGCAGGAAGACAGCACTGTCCACGTGTCAGTTATTTTCTGGTGATCCCCAGACGTATCTAACCGAAGACATTCCAAACTCTCAGCTTTATAACATATAGTGAGATGCTTCCTATTCCTTCTTCCCCCTATGTTTTATCACCTGAAGAGAAAACCCCGGGGGCTATCAGGGGACGTCATGTTAGGAATGTGGTATTTGGATGACCAAACCATAGAGGGCATCCTGGAAATACTCTGAAACAAGGCGGACAGTAGCAGCTTCTCCTCCCTGATGGTGACCAAAGAAATCGGGTTTTCCCTGTTCATCAGAGACCTATTATTTGTGCTATCTCTCCAAGTAACTTTCACTCAGAAACCTGAAAAGCTTCCGAGGGGGCTTCTGAGAAGATATCCAATGGTCCTGTGGAGAGACAGCCTACATTTTTCATGCTGGAGAAAATCCTGGGTGAAGAGGGAAAGGAAAGGATACGCAGTCAACTAATTGGAAGCAGAACAGTCAGAGAGAGACTGCATGTGGATGGAGACTCACACAGGTACAAACACGCACATACCCCCACACCCTTCTATTTATTGCGATCATGACATAAAATGTGATTATCTGAGCACTTCATCCTACCAGACGTTGATCTTTAGAGTCATGCAATGACTCTACGTAATGACCCATAAGCATGATCAAAATTAGATTGTTCCTGTATTTTCTGGAGTAACCCAGTATCCCCTGAACATGTGCTTTGTTGAAGAAAGGTCACATTTGGAAACACTCAAGTCTAACTGTGCTATTCTGCAGTAGACATTGTTCTACATTCAAGAGAGAAGCCCAAGAAAACGAAGAGCCATGAATCACTAGATTAATTTCATCTATTTCTAAATTCAATGGCTTCTATCTCATTTGTATAGTGCAATTTGATAGATAGGGACCTGCCATCATTCACTAAGGAAAAGACACATTTATTTACTGGTCATCCATGTGAGGGAAAGCAAGTGGATGAAGACGACAGTCAAATTTCTTGGCTGAGTGGGCTGCTGTCAGAGTCAATTCCTCTGAGTGTCTGTAAAACACCTTTTAGACAGCATCATGGTTCAATGGTCAAATGCAGATTTTATCATACCTTCACCCATTCCAATCTGTGATTTCTTATTAAAACGATAAACAAAAGCAATGCTCTAGAGAAAGCTATGATTTTGCTCAAAGCCTAAAAATATTTATCTTCATTATTATATTTCCCCAAACAACTTTAATTCTCATTTAATAATTCAGTAGAGACACATAAATGTATCAAAGATGTTGTGTATGCTCATAACGTGAATATGACAGGCATATGCACATAGAAATTCTATGGCAACTGTGATGGTATCTTCCTCTCAAAATGAAGAAGTATGTTTATCTAAAATGAATTACATAACTAGTCACACAAGCAGAAAACCAAAATTATGAATTATTCAAATGCAATTCTGGCTTTTCACACCATCAAGAGAGTTTGTTTTAGTCCTAATAAGCCATCTGAAATGTACTCTGCCTTTTGTGATTTTCTGTAGAAATTTCAAAAGCCAAAGGAGAAAGTTCTTTTCAGATGTTATAATATTTGTATTCCTGTCTTCTAGAATTCTGCCAGGCTGTAATATTTCTTTGAGTTTGTATCATACCTCACATTGCCATTGCCTTGCCCAGTAACTGGCACATAGCAGAATTTTTTAACTTTGCCAAATTGTTTTTTAAAGGGATTTTTTTTTTTAAAGATTATTTATTATTTGACAGAGACAGAGACAGC
This sequence comes from Mustela nivalis, assembly GCF_964662115.1. Lineage (NCBI taxonomy): Eukaryota > Metazoa > Chordata > Mammalia > Carnivora > Mustelidae > Mustela > Mustela nivalis. Next base: position 56,642,284 of record NC_139022.1, read on the forward strand.
GAGAGAGGGAACACAAGTAGGGGGAGTCAGAGAGGGGTAAGCAGGCTTCCTACCAAGCAGGGAGCCTGATGCAGGGCCCGATCCCAGGACCCTGGGACCACGACCTGAGCTGAAGGCAGACGCTTAATGACTGAGCCACCCAGGCACCCCAAACTTTGCCAAATTTATGAACAAGTGGCTTTCCTTTTTTTTTTTTTTTTAATTTTATTTATTTATTTGTCAGAGAGAGAGAGAGAGAGAGCGAGAGAGAGAGAGCACAAGCAGGCAGAGCCAGAGAAAAAAGCAGGCTCCCTGCTGAGCAGGGAGCCTGATGCAGGGCTTGATCCCAGAACCCTGGGATCATGACCTGAGCCGAAGGCAGCGGCTTAACCCACTGAGGCACCCAGGTTCCCCAACAAGTGGCTTTTCTTAAAAAAGAATTACACCTTTATGTTCAAAGAAGAGTATAATTAAAGGCAAAAAGGTAAATTGTCCACTATATGATATACTGCCTTAAAAATGGTCAAGCAAAATACTTGTTTAGTGTTCACTCAAGTATGAAGCAAATGATCTCGAGTCTCTACTATATCCGGTTGTACATATCTCTCCGGCATTCAAAAATCGAAGAGACACAGATAATGAAAGCAGAAAGTATAAAATTGATCAATGTCTTAAGAAAAGAAATAAAGTATTAACGTCTTTACAAGTCCTCATTTTCAGCCATATCTAATCTTATGATAAGGCATCCTGAGACGAAGAATTTGGGACAACCCACATTTTTCATTCATGGTAAAGCCTTGGTTACCCTTAGCAAAGCCTTCACTTTGGGAATCTGGTAAAGTTATGTATGATCACCTGCCCACCATAGAGCCTATGCATCCAAACCCTTTCCTTCTGTTAATCTTTAATCTTCATGTGTACTGGGTTTCGTTTTGTAAGATGGTTTGAGGTTTACTTGTCTCTCTGGCAAAACTGCATTCCCATTAGGGAGTGAAGAAGAGGGAATGAAAGGATAATTGTACTTGACATGAGGAAGACGGAGATGGGCTGCTGCTTATTCTGGCTCCATCTATCCATTTGATAACTTCTTTCATTTCTTCTTTCATTCACTATCCTCACATCCAAATCAGTTATTATTTTAACAGCGTACAGTAGGGGAGCACATAACTAGTAAAAAGTCCTGGTGTGTTCCTTGATCTCTCTGACCCTCTGTTTCCTCTTCTACAAAATGGCTTACTTATGCTTTGCTGGTCCTAAGTTTCTTAGCGTCTGGTAGATCCTTAGTGAACACGTGGTGATGAGCTGATTGTATGAACACAGATTCTATATAAACTATCATCCTACCATTTGATTAAATCAAAGAAAGACCCAGATGTTCCTGTCTTTGTCTCTCTGACTATAAAAAGGGACTACCTTCAAGGCTGACCTAAGAATTAATGAGACAATACATGTAAACTTCCCCTTACTTATTCCCTTATATAAATGATTGTTTGGTATTTCTCTTTGGTTTGCAAATTTTCCAGTTCTACTTTGCTTACACCTAAACACCGATGGTTGCCGGACCATGTAAGATAATGGTAACCACAGATTGCCTGGAGTTAGTACATTAAAGGACTTGGACAAGTGACAAAATCTTTAGTATTCATGCAATCCTCTCAGCAAGAAAGAGAAGGAAAAAGATACTGAAAATAATTATTAATCTTACAAGCTCCTTTAGAGACCTTAGAACTGGGAATCATTTAATCTTAGAAGGCAAGTGCTTAAGAAAATGCAGAAACGTTTAGTACCCGAGTTCTAATATAGCCCTTTACGAGTTTTCTATGAATATTTTCCGAATATATATTGACTTGTACTTTTCAATTTTAATTTATGTGAAAGTAAACACATTTATATTAGGAGGGCAATAACTCATTCCAGGATATATATTTACAGTCCTTGGAGTAACCAGCTCTGAAATCATATACTACTACCGCCCTCCAGAAACAAATCAGTAACCTATTAATGTGAGACCTGTAATGTTGTTATGAAACATGACTACCATATTTATACAGGTATGGAGACTGGCCTTCTAAGCAAATGTGAAACAAGGCCAGTCAAGATTCTGTTGGAACTTGGAAAGAAAACATACAATCAGTAAAGAAAAAAACTTCATGTAAAAATGCCTTTCAGCAAGTAAATATTATTTTCTCCTAGGCTGCCAAATATGTGGATATGAAATTGAGGAGAGCTTTATTGTTGATATTTAATTTTTTTTTAAAGATTTTATTTATTTGACAGAGAGAAATCACAAGTAGACAGAGAGGCAGGCAGAGAGAGAGGAGGAAGCAGGCTCCTTGCTGAGCAGAGAGCCCGATGCGGGACTCGATTCCAGGACCCTTGAGACCATGACCTGAGCGGAAGGCAGAGGCTTTAACCCACTGAGCCACCCAGGGACCCCATTGTGGTTATTTTAATGATGAATTTGTATACCACGTCACATTCAGCATTATGCAAGGCACTACAATTAACAATTTAAGTTATTCTCTATCTTTAGAATTCAGGATCTAGGAGCACCATCCTTCCTACTTTTTTTTCTTAGTAATATTCGATTATTGTGCAGGTAAGGACACTCAGACAACCCTCAACATCCCAAGGTCTGACTTTCATTCTTAGGAATTAACTATGGAAACAAATTTTTAGAGAGTTGTTATAAGTTGTATTTTGTGTTGGAATTGCCACCAAAGTGGGTGGGAAAACAAATATACTTTGGTCTGGCTTTTTAGGTCTATACTGCATATTCCTGTGGGGACACCTCATGAAAATTCACCCTCAGGTGGCCCAATGGTGACTGTACACATTTTATAATTCACCTAATAGCCATTTCAGACAGCCCACTTGATGATTAGTTTCATGGGACTAAAGCACAACGCTCATTACCATTACTTTCTCTCTAAAATCAACATCTCAAACCAGAGAAGTAAAGCAGGGGGAGAAAAAGAATAAAGGTGTGAATAAACATGCCGATCGCACCTCCTCCCTAAACAGTTAAAAGTCTGTCATCGGGATAATTCCATTAAAACAACCTAGTGGGGGCACCCGGGTGGCTCAGTGGGTTAAGCCTCTGCCTTCAGCTCAGGTCATGATCTCAGGGTCCTGGGATAAAGCCCCGCATCGGGCTCTCTGCTTGGTGGAGAGCCTGCTTCCCCCCTTTCTGTCTCTGCCTGCCTCTCTGCCTACTTGTGATCTCTCTCTGTGTCACATAAATAAATAAAATCTTTAAAACAAAACAAAACAAAACAAAACGAAAAAAAACCTAGATGAAAACAGATGGCATTTTGTCACTTTTCCCATCTGATTTAAAGCCTCAGCCAGGGTAGGTAGGACCTGCCATTTATGAGTCCTCTTATTCTATAATATAAGCAACAGGACCAATGCTCCTTCCTTTCCCCCTTTCTCCCTGCTTCCCTTCTCTCCTCCTCTCAATCTCTCCTTCCTTCCTTCTTACCCATCTACGGTTTGACAGGCAAAATCTTAAGTTCCCTGATGTTGAGTCTAAGTACAGTCGATTTATAGCACGAACCAACAGGTAAATAAACAGTCTGTTGAGTGGAGTGGAATTAAGCATCCAGCCACAGACAGAAAGCCAATACTATACAAATGGGACCCCATGGCATTGGCAACCGTGGACATCTGCATGCAAGTCCTTAACTATTATTACCCGTGAATCTCTCCAGATGCAGTTTGTAATCTTGTCTCTGAGAGGCCTTCTCTCGTTTGTTTCTGCATTAGGCATGATAAATGCATTTCGGAGACTGACAGTGAAAGATTAATATGCTCATAACCGTCAAAGAGAGCCTTTCACTGATTTCAAGTAGCTGCCCTCCCTTCAGCCACCCACCCCGGGCACACCATCCAATTAATACTTACTCACGAAGGCTTCCTCATCCACCGGCAGACGCACTGACATGCAGAAGTAGGTATCAGACTATTAGGGAAAGAAAGATAAAAAATCAAATGAATCTGCTGCAAGTAAAGGAGAGAGAGAAAGCAAGCAAACAAACAAACAAACAAAAACAGGAAAGCAAGGGCTCCGTGACTGAAAAAGAACTACTACTGGCCCAGTGAAGTAAAGTTGCCTGCCAGTGGGGTGCGACCAAGTTAATGGAAGGGCCAAGTCTAGAACACAGGCACTCCAAACATTGTTCCAGGACTCTTTCCTAACTGACTTCAAATCCTATCGACAAGGCCAATTGTCACGAGTGGTATTTCTTGTACTGTCCCAGTTAAAAGGCAACATTTTAGATGCCTCTATAAAAAGAGAGAAACACTTTTATGCACTTGACTTTAAAGTGGTATAGGAGTTAGTGTTGACCATCTTCGCTATATGCGTAATTAAATATTTAATTTCCGGAATCACTTTACAGCTGCTCAAATATTAATTAGAGAAAGACAATGAATAAAAGTTGGTCTTAAATTATAATATTTGGTTGTTCTCCCTTACTTTAATCTTCTTATGTTGTACATTGAAGAAATCAACATTCACTCAAGTTATTCTTTCTTTTCCAACAATTAATCTCTTATCTAAATGGTCGTTTTCCACCATCAAATATATTAACATTAAGAATTTTTAGTGATGCCCTATGACCCAGCAATTGCACTATTGGGTATTTACCCTAAAGATACAAATGTAGTGATCCAAAGGGGCACATGCACCCGAATGTTTATAGCAGCAATGTCCACAATAGCCAAACTATGGAAAGAACCTAGATGTCCATCCACAGATGAATGGATCAAGAAGATGTGGTATATATACACAATGGAATACTATGCAGCCATCAAAAGAAATGAAATCTTGCCATTTGCGACAACATGGATGGAACTAGAGCGTATCATGCTTAGCGAAATAAGTCAAGCAGAGAAAGACAACTATCATATGATCTCCCTGATATGAGGAAGTGGTGATGCAACATGGAGGCTTAAGTGGGTAGGAGAAGAATAAATGAAACAAGATGGGATTGGGAGGGAGACAAACCATAAGTGACTCTTAATCTCACAAAACAAACTGAGGGTTGCTGGGGGGAGGGGGTTTGGGAGAAGGGGGTGGGATTATGGACATTGGGGAGGGTATGTGCTTTGGTGAGTGCTGTGAAGTGTGTAAACCTGGTGATTCACAGACCTGTACCCCTGGGGATAAAAATATATGTTTATAAAAAATAAAAAGTTAAAAAAAAAAAAAAAGAATTTTTAGTGATAAAAATTGCAATTTAAAGAGAATGGGCTTCTGTCGACCTACACATTCCACTTCCTTAGTAGAAGATTCTATGCAGTGAACTGTGTGCCATGGTTGATTATATGCACAATACAAATATAGACCAAACTCATTTAATAATTCATACTTCATGGATTACTACTGTACAGTGCTAGAATCAAGAGGCTCCATAAACATGGATGGAGATCATCTGTATATCAATAAACCTACTAGATAGCCCTGAAAAATTATGAAATTTGTACCTCTTTTTTTTTTTTTTTTAAGATTTTATTTGACAGACAGAGATCACAAGTAGGCAGAGAAGCAGGCAGAGAGAGGAGGATGCAGGTTCCCTGCTGAGCAGAGAGCCCGATATGGAGCTCGATCCCAGGACCCTGGGATCATGACCTGAGCTGAAGGCAGAGGCTTTAACCCACTGAGCCACCCAGGCGCCCCTTGTACCTCTTTTTTAAAAAATTCTGTCCTGGGTGGGAGTTCAACTATACCTCAAATCACCACCTTAAACTTTGTGAGAAATAAGATTCAGTGTGTAAGATTTTGTATATGCCATTTTTTCCCAATTATACAAACTGTTTTAATAAAAGGCTTTATAATTATTTCAATTCATTTTTATTTTGCTAAGAAGGAAATGTGCTGGGAGATGTTGATGGTTGCACAGCAAGGAGGTGAAGTTACATGAATGACAGAGATGTGGACTGTGTAACCAAAACCCGAGAAATGTAATGGGAAAATAATGCTTAAAGATCTTATAATCATGTATGACACTGTTCATAAATATTTTTCCAATCTCTGAATTACTACTGTCACAAAACCCCATTCTAACATAAAAAATAGAAAGTGGAAGATTCTTTTCTATTTGGCCCTTCTGAGCTATGAGTAATTCAGGGCTAGAAACTATCCGTGGCTACTGTAGCCACTGTTCTACTGTTACCATTGCTAAGCAAACAGTCAATGAATGCTTATTATGTGCCAGGCATAGTTCTTCACGAACTCTAGCAACTAATAATTAAAATAACCAAACATCGTAGGTAGCTACTATTAGGAACTCCACTTTAAAGATAGTAAGAATAATAACTAACATTTACTGAGAGCTTACTATGTGCCAGCACTGTTCTAAATACTCCATATGTCTTAACGTCTCTAATCCTCAAAACACAAATTTGTGATAAACTCTCTCTCCCATTTTCCAGATGAGGAAACCAAGGCAAACAGAGGCTAAGTAACTTTTCTGTTTGTTCTAGCCAAAACCTGTCACTAGGCAGGTAGGCTCATGAAGCCCCTCTTAGCACAGCTGCTTTAGAAAGCTGGCAATTCTAAATCTTTGCTCCACCTCTCTGAGATGTAAATCTTCCATAACCCAGAATGGTCTTCTCATATCCAATGAAACAATCCTGCTCTGGTTCTCAGCCAGTAGATGCCTTGTTCTAACTCACATCACTGCTTCCTGTCATAAAGATACGAGAGGCTTGTTTTTCCTCTAGACAGGTAATAGTGAGTAAACCCAGAAGGTCTCATAGCAGGGACCACCCACCTAATATTCCTCAGTGTTTTTCCCTTAGCATCCCCGAGAGTCCAAAGGTCTTCTGCCCCTTGTTTTGGCAGAGTTGACTTCAGTTCACATTGGACCTCCTTCACTCCTAGAATGGTTATTTTTTAAGATATCTGTCTTTACCATGTTAACTCATCTCCACCTAATTTACCTTCTGACACTGGTAAGTGTGGGAGCTGGAATCTGTACCGAAGTAGCCTGACTAATGCATTACAGATCATTCAAAGCACTATGAGCAATTAATGACTTACAAGGAAATATAAAAACAAAAGTCAGTTTAAAGTAGCTAAGTACATATTTATAATAGGAAAGGATAAAAGGTTGCAATTAAACTCAAACCAAAGTTCTTTCATATTTGGATTTATCTTTCATTTTATTATAAGCCACTTCAAGTTGTTTTTGGAATAGTTAACTTATAGGACTAAATACATATATCAAATTCAAAAAGTTGGTTCTTTTGATTAAAAATAAACAACTAAGAACACTAATGCTTGCATGTACAGAATAAAGGAAACTACTATTATACTCAGAATCGATCAGAGCCATATTGTATTCTTATTCTTCTCAGCAGTTGCGCAATTTAAAATTGGGAATGTCTTCCTTCTACCAATTTTTATTTCTCAGCTTACAACTTCTCTGATGAGAATAAATTCAGATTTCAATGATTTTTTGTTGTTGTTCCGTTGAAGCCAGTATAAAAAAAAAAAAAATAAGAGATGAGAGAGATCCTCTGCAGAATAAATAGCATTTGGCAAAATTATTTGGGGAGAGCAAAGTCTGTATTACACATTGCATCAATGGTGTCCCATGCCCCATCATACTCTGATTTAGGATTTTACTTATGCCCCATTTTTCAATATAAAGAATAATTCTGTTAGAAGAAAAGAAGGTAAAACCTTTTTCTTTTCCTAAAAATGAGCACACTAAAAAATACAGTGTCTATTAAATCAATAATTAGCCTTCAGCTGAAAGCTCTGAAGACCAGTTCAACAGAACAGAGAACAAAAAGTAATTTATTATTTTCTCTGCAAGTGTAAAAGGTGTCAGTGAATTTGTTCTATAGTATTCTGGTAATACAGTTTGCTTCCTAGAATTAAGTTGAGAGCTCAAGGTCTATGTAAGGAAGGTATGGCCCTAAGGGTCATTTACATGGTTTAACTGGAGAAGCAATACCTTTAAGATGTCTAAGAGCCAAGTTCTGTCCCCCTTAGGCTGGGTAAGTCTGAGTAAGCACTCTTTTTGTGTTACTTCATTTTCTTCTCACAATTATGCTGTGAGTAGGACTAAGAGGCAATGAATCATTTTTTACAGAAATGGAAACAGATTCACAGAAAGGTTATTGATCTACCTAAGGCCACCCAGGTAGTTAGTGTCAGAACAAGGATTAAAGGTCTTCAAGTTTACACCTTCAAGATGATTAGAAATAGCTATGTGTCTTTTCTGCCATTTTCTTGCCATTAACCTAGTTTCTTGCCATTTTAGTCTAGTTAAATGTGATTCTGGAGAGTCCTTTGAACCTTCATACCTCCTTTTCTCTAACTATGAGAGTAAATGCTATATTTAAAATTAAATGCAAGGCTCTTCGTAAGTAAATGAATAACTTTTTTTTTTTAATTTTTATTTTTAACAAGACAGGTTAATTTGCTGAAGAATGGTTTAGACAATAGCCTTTGCCAAACTATTATGAACTCATTATAGTGCAGGGAAAGAAAGATTTTTTAGGTGATTACAAAATACTGTTTCATCAATATAGGTTACTTTCTATAGCAAGTTCCAAAAAGGGATAAGTTTACTTTAAATTTAAATTCCATGCTGTAAAGCAGTAGTCAGTATAAGAATTTAAGGCGATAATAACATGTAATCACATACTTAACTACCACCAACCCTGCGATCAAGAAACTATTAAAAAAAAAAGAAACAAAAAACAAGGCTTCTGAGTCAACAACATTAAGAAACCTGGGACAATACATTTCTCAAAGTAATAAAACTTCATGAACAAGTAACCAGTTATGTTTTTCTTTTTCTCAGGATAACCACGGAGAACACCATTTAACAGTACCCTGATCAGATAACTATAACCCCACACCCTTTGTCAACAATACAAACCAAATTCAACTGACTTAAACATATGATCAATATTTAGCATATGATACCTTGTCAAAGGGAAAACATTTACTGAATGCAATTGTACTTTATTCTAGAACATCCCATCATAGTCATTTCCCATGATAACACTGCCAGGCAAGTGTTACAGACACTGTTTTAAAGGCATAAAACTGAAACTCAAACAGGTAAGTAACTTGTTTGTGATTAAACAAAATTCTTGAAACTGATGAAATGGAATTTGAGCCGAGTTCATTAAAACACTTCTCTGCCCAAAATAGGAAAATAGCTATTAAAAGGTTGTTTTTCAAATCTCTCTAATATTTGAAAAGAAAATACCAGCTCTTAGACACAACTTTAGTTGTTTCCTTGATGAAGGGGAGAAATAAAGGAATCCAAGACACATAAAATTTAACAAGAAGTTTTAGTCCAAGTCCCCTAAATTTTCAATAACATCTGAGAGTATCTCATGAAAGCTTGTTGACAGACTGCAAAGAACTAGACTAGAACCACAGCGATTTAATTCTGTCATTATTTTGTTTCTGCAAAGTAAAGCTATTTGAAAGCCTATATGTAACTCAGATCAGTGTTTCTCTCTAACATATTCCGAAGACACAAAAACAGCACGTTACTGCCCATTATAATAGTTTCTCCATTTGAACACACTGTCCCAGAAAGGATGCTTCCATAATTCAACCCAAACTACCAGTACAACCTTTCACAAATTTTCCACATATCATCATCATGAATCTTATTTTTCTCTCTGTGGGAAGAACGTAGTATCTGAGCTGGGTGCCAGGGGAGTGTCTGTAAAATACTGTGGATTCACAAACTGCTAACATAAGGCTCAGATGTACAAAAAGGGAGAAATAATGTGAATCTACATAGCCGTGCTTCCTAGGGCTCTCCGATGTGGCACATCAGCCAAATCTGAATCAAGAGGGATATGATATTGCTGATGCCTCTTTACTGCGGCTCCTGGGAGCGAGCCAAGAAAAGCACATTTTTCTGACAAAAGTAGTGTACCAGAAATGAAAATTCTTTATTGCTAAAGAACTTCTATTATATTCTATTATTACCCATTTCTTAAAAGATTTATTTTATTTTATTTTATTTTTTTAAAGATTTTATTTATTTATTTGACAGACAGAGATCACAAGTAGGCAGAGAGGCAGGCAGAGAGAGAGGAAGGGAAGCAGGCTCCCTGCTGAGCGGAGAGCCCGATGCGGGGCTCGATCTCAGGACCCTGAGATCATGACCTGAGCCGAAGGCAAAGGCCTTAACCCTCTAAGCCACCCAGGCGCCCCTTAAAAGATTTTATTTAGTTATCTGAGAGAGAGCGTGCATGAGCAGGGAAAGGCGCAGGGAGAAGGAGAAGCAGACTCCCCCACTGAGCAAGGAGCCCAACGGGGAGCTCATTCCAGAACCCCAAGATCATGACCTGAGCCGAAGGCAGATGCTTAACTGACTGAGACACCCAGGCGCCCCTATTATTATCCATTTTAAACCAAGAGTTCTCTTGCAGACAATAGGGTTCAGTAACACCTTGCTTACATTATTTAAAGAGTGTTCTTTATTTTGATTTAGTTGTTCGTGAGACAGAAATACAGTGGTTTCTACAGAATAAGTAGTTAATAACATCAAGTGCATATTTAAATTAATACGGAACAAACAAAACCATCTGTTCACACAAAACCAGTAATTTTTGTTTTGGGAAACCAGAGGTACCATTCAGATTCTAGTGCGGAACACTCTGATTTGATCCTGATTAGATAATATCCTCACAGGCCCTTATATTGTTTGGACTTGAAGGATCCCTGCAGACCACCTTTCTCAAGGAGACTCTCCAATGTGGTGACACAAACAGGCATACAAATAGACAATACGACCCAGTTTTACCCAGATATGTTTACTTCTGCGGCTGTTTGCAAATGGTTTTCTGTGAATAGGCCTCAACCCATAGAGATATTATATTGTGTATGGCATGGTCTCTGGTCTTTTCTCAGCTGTCCCTTGAGCAGTGAAATCATCTCGTGGTAGCAACTGTGACTTTGTGCCTTCGAGCTGTTGCTTGCAAAGCGAGCAGTAACCTCTTTTTTTTTTTTTTTTAATTTTTTATTTTTTATAAACATATATTTTTATCCCCAGGGGTACAGGTCTGTGAATCACCAGGTTTACACAGTTCACAGCCACACCATAGCACATACCTTCCCCAATGTCCATAACCCCACCCCCCTCTCCTAACCCCCCTCCCCCCAGGAACCCTCAGTTTGTTTTGTGAGATTAAGAGTGATTTATGGTTTGTCTCCCTCCCAATCCCATCTTGTTTCATTTATTCTTCTCCTACCCCCTTAACCCACCATGTTGCATCTCCACTTCCTCATATCAGGGAGATCATATGATAGTTGTCTTTCTCCGCTTGACTTATTTCGCTGAGTAGTAATCTCTTGACCAACTGAGACCACACACAGTTCAAATCCAATCCAGACAAACTGTAGCGGCTCCACAAAAGCCCTTCATTTCCACACAGTACTCACTTTGGGTTTATGTGTTTTTTTTTTTAAGATTTTATTTAATTGATATATTAGAGAGAAAGCAAGACAGAGAGGGAGCAGAAGCAGGGGTGGGGAGGAGAAGATTCTCTGCTGAGCAGAAAGCATGAGTTGGGGCTCCACACAGGGCTCAACCTGGGGCTTGATCCCAGGACCCCCGGATCATAACCTGAGCTGAAGGCAGAAGCTTAACAGACTGAGCCATCCAGGTGCCCCCTCACTTTGAGTTTAAATAATTCGAGTTCTGCGAAGCACTAGTGGAAACCTCAGGCATGGTGGTCATGCTGCTAGTCCAATAAGGGAAAGGCTCAGAAAATGATGAAGTCTCTGTGACAAGGACTTTAGTTAGGAGAGGAAGGAAGAGATTGGAAAATTGTTTTTTCAAAGTTTTCTTTTAATTGATCCAGTTTGAAAACAGAATCAAATTGCTGTTTCCCAAAGTGATTTTAATGCATGCTTACTAAGCTTAAACTGACACAGGAGTCTGTATTTTCGACGTCATCCTAGTATAAAAGAAAGCTAAAGCAAAGGAAAATTAGAGCAGAACACAAATGCTTTTCTGGAGCAAAATGCAGGTTTAAAAAGGCTACCTCTCCAGGCAAACCAAGAAACAGACTCTTTACTGCAAAGAAGGTGAGGGTTGCTAGAGAGGTGGTGGGTGGAGGACTGGGCCAAATGGGTGATGGAGGTTAAGGACGGCACCAGGTATGTAGTGTAAGTGATGAATCCCTAAATTCTATACCAGAAAACAATACTACATTGCATGTTAACTAACTGGAATTTAAATAAAAATCTGGAGAACATAAAAGAATCAAGAAAGATAAGACTTTCTATTTTAGATGCTGTATTCTATATTTAAAAGCATAACAGGCTATTAAACTTCTTCAGCAATATATATTTATGTTGCAAAGTTGGAAGAAGATGAAGAATAAAAAACCTTGTAATTAAAAAAAAAAAAATCTACCTCTCTAAAACCAGAACTTAAGATACTTAAAGATAAAATCCCTTAAACTGTTACTTTGCGTATACTCTATCCTAATTTTCCCTCTGCTCTTGTCTTTCCCTTAACATATACATATAAAATATGTACCGAGTACCGGGCACCGAGTAGCTCCGTCATGACTTGATAGCTCAAGTCATGATACCAGGGTATCATGGTATCAGGATACCATGATACCTGGGTCCTGGGATGGAGCCCTGCATCGGGCTCCCTGCTTGATGGGAAGCCTGTTTCTCCCTCTCCCACTCCCCCTGCTTGTGTTCTCTCTCGCTGTGTCTCTCTCTGTCAAATAAATACATAAATAAGATATTTTAAAAAATACATATAAAATGTTTTTTATGTTTATATTCATTAAGCTGTAGAATAAATAGTCATAGTGAGAATTTTATGTTAAAAATGTTCCCAAATTGACTAAAAGAAAGCATTCTTCAAAACGCTCTACTCTTGTCCTAAACGTTAGGTTGTAAGCTCTAGCCCCATCAACTTTTTGGATGTTTAGTCCAATCTAGAATGTAATCTTCTTGTCATAATGTCTGCCTTGCATCCTAAGCATATACAATAATATCTGGCACATACTGGAAGCTCTATAAATATTTGCTGAATTTTGCCTGTACCTTCCTCCTTTGGTGGCAAAAAACGGACAATTTAAGAAAGGCCGAAGTGAAACCTGTATTATAGATGCTGCCTAATTAGGGTTTTACACGGCATCACTTTTTCATATGAATTTTATCCTTCAGTTGATTCATCCCAGAATCCCATTTGCATTTTTAAACTATAATCACACTATGGCTGATGATGACAAGATTCTTAATGCCAAGTAGCTCAAGTGGAAGCTACTTCCTGGCAAGGGCTCTTCTTTGGGAATTACAAATCTGAATGAGCAAATGATGAAGGAAAAAATATTTTGGTGAGTGAACATCTGTCTTAGAGCTTTCACACACTTTTATTTAAGAGATAACAGAAAGGAACATACTAATAACAGTATATAATTAATCACTCAGGCCACAACCAGTGATGACAATGGAAGGATCCTCCTTGGGATTTCTGATTCTGGGGAAGTTCTGTGAGAGGAAACTACTGTTCTCAACAGAGCTTGCTGATGACCTCTACTACTTACCTCCCCCAAGCTTAAGCCAGTGGTTTATGCTTTTCATCCAGTTTCCCAAAAATGAAAGCTTTCTGAACCTTGTGCCAACATTAACTAGCCACAGCCACACCTCTCTCTTAGCAGCAGACTGGAAAGTGACTATCTCAAATCTGTTTGGAGATACTTCAGAACAGAAAGGTCTCACAGTCCCTACCCCCAAACAGCACATTTCTAAGCTACGTGGCTTACCTTTGATTCTAGGACAATATGGAGTCATGGAAGAGAAGTTCTGGAACTTAACAGGTCTGTCAGTTACTTTACTACTTGAAATGCATTCTACTCTTTGGAAATTTAAAGTGAACCGTGAGAAAACAGAGTGGTCTACACAATTTCTGTTCTTTCTGGAGCTGTTCCCAGATGCCTTGTAGTCGTCTCATGAATACTTGCTCACCTTTAAAATCTTTTTTAACGTCTGTGTCGAAATCCATTCTTCCACCCATCCATTCATTCACTCAACAAACATACTGGGTGGGCAACTCCCGCAAAACTGTGAGCAAAAGTATACATGGTTTCCGTCCTCACAGAGCTTGCAGTCTGCCAGCTGAGCAGACCAATAATCACACAGATACATGTGTTTTGCTGTTTTGAATAATACATGGTAGAAGTAAAGGTTGCTGTTAAGAGCCAGGAATTCACGGGAAATGACACAGATGGAGGAGGATTAGCAAAGCTTTAGGCATAGGAAACAGTCTTTTCAAAGGTCCTATACTTGGGAGAAAATTTGATGGACTGTGAAAATAAAAGTTAGTGCCTTTACTTTTTTTTTAAGAGAAGAATTTGCTGTTGTTTTTTTTTTTTTTAAAGACTTTATTTATTTATTTGACAGACAGAGACCACAAGTAGGCAGAGAGGCAGGCACAGAGAGAGAGGAGAAAGCAGGTTCCCTGCTGAGCAGAGAACCTGATGTGGGGCTCGATCCCAGGACCCTGAGATCATGACCTGAGTCGAAGGCAGAGGCTTTAACCCACTGAGCCACCCAGGTGCCCCTAAAAGTCAGTGCATTTAGACACGGGAATCAAGTTAAGTTGGACTGGAAAAGGAGATGTGGGGCACACATTGCTAGACCTTGTAGTCCATGTTAAGGACTCTTTGTTTTATTTTGTTTTTCTTTTTTTTTTTTTTTACTCTTCTCTTCTTACTTACTTACATACATATATACATTTATTTATTGGAATCTCTACACCCAACATGGGGCTCAAACTCACAATGCCAAGATCAAGGGTTCCACACTCTTCCAAATGAGCCAGCATGGTGCCCCAATTTTGCTTTTCTTGAGAGCAACAGGAAGCCAATGAAATGTTTTGTAGGAAACTGACATAGAGGCTCAAATTAATTAGAGAGGTAAGTAAAAGGGCTGGATAGGTATACAGAAAAGTGATATTAGCTTGGAAGTGAGTGTTGGCACTAAAGAAAGAGAAAAGAGAACAGATTTTAGAGACATTTAAGAGGTAAAATAGGCGTGCCTGTGTGGCTCAATAGGTTAAGCATTCGACTCTTGATGTCATCTCAGGTCATACTATCAAGGTGCTGGGATTGAGCCCTGCATCTAGTTCCCCACTCAGTGCGAGTCTGCTTGTCTCCCTCTCCCTCTGCCCCTGCCCCTACCCATGTGCTTGCTCTCTCTCAAATCAATAAATCATAAATTAAATAAATAAATAAATGGTGAAATAGACATGACTGGGAGTGGATTTGGATGGGACAGAAAAAGGTGACACTGGGATGATTCCTAGATTTCTGGTGAACTCTTCCTGACTGAATACACTGGTAGCAGTCGAGACCAAAAACCCAAGAAGACCAGGTTTGAAGAAGAAAATGGATTTGTCATTGGACATATGGAACTTAGGAAGCATTTGAAAAACCTGTCAGTAAATATCAAATGGGAAGTTGGGTCAAAGTTCCTTTTTAGAGGAAAGGCCTAGAAATGTTATAAGTATATGCCACATGTAAGGTGGGTGGTAGCTGGGCAGTGGGTGTGGAGGAAGCTCTTTTGGGAGAGTAGAAAACAGAAAAGACAAGTGACTGAGCTCTTAAGGAGCTGGCTAAAGGAAGAGTAGCCACCGAGGTCAGAGATAAACCAAGAGAGTATTATACCCAGAAGCTGAGGAGAGGCCATGTTTCAAAAAGGAGAAGTAGTTGATAACTTCTCTAATTAAAACCCATTTGTTAACAGTGTTCTTGGGGGGGTGGGGGATAGGGATGCCTACAATTTAATTCTAACATTTAGACATATACTTTTTTGTGTGTTAACACTCAGCTAGGAGTGTTAACACTCCTTCCTTCCTTAAGGAAGCCAGTTCCTCCTGGTAGCTCCTCCTTCAAGGACTATGACTGGATACTCGGGCCTCCTGACTCAAGGACTTCTCAGGGCTGTAAAGCTCCCACCACACTTACAGTCCAAATTCCCCACACTCTCTAGTGTTGGCCCTCTACGCTGCCTCCCAATAAAGAAATGCCTGCGGCAACAGGACAAGGCAGAGTCACCACAAAGTTCTCCCACCAGCTCCTCCGGTGATGGTCACAGGGCCTATTCCAACATAGGAAACAGTAAAGAACATCAGTGAAAAGGGAAATGAAAAGACAAACTGGGGCGCCTGGCTGGCTCAGTCAGAAAAGCGTGTGACTCTTGATCTCAGGGTCGTGGGTTTGAGTCCCACATTGGGGGTAGAGATGACTAAAATAAAATAAAACAAAATAAAATAAACTTTGAAAAAAAAAAGAGAAAGAAAAAACAACAGCAGCAAAAACCAAAGATTTAGGAGGCTGAAGAAAAACGATAGGTCAATAAATCAACTTAAAACCTCCAAATATTCAAAATAAAACAATATAAGGACAATTATTTGACACAATTCTGGTATTATATAAGTTCAACAGGGTATAATAGCACCAAGTAATAAATCTCTATGGATGCTTGCTGGTTTTCACCCAAGAAACATTTTTATGCCATAGACTAGTGGTGTTAACAACACCTAGGAATCTGAATGTGTGATTTACCTCTTCAGCACACACTGATTTTAAATTTTTTTGTCATGTATTAAGGACTAGTGAGATGACGTACTATAAAAGCACATACTTTGTACATAAAATAGAGAAGTACAAATACTGCAAAATTAAAATAGTCAACTTTTAGTAATAGTCCAACGGACTTCAGCACACCTGTATAAATGCTGCAGCTCTGGGCAAAAATCTAAGTCTTCCGTATTATATATTTGTAATGAGATTAATATTGTGAAAATATAAAACTGATGTACTCACATTTCTCTCCCAAATAAATCACATTTGGTTCCCCAGAAGCCATTCTGTTAATAGGGCTCCAAAGGAGGCAGGGCTAATGCGAGCTAGGAAAGGGGAGAACGGGCATAGCTGAGGCAGGAGGAGGAAAGGAAAGGAAATCTCCAGCCAAGAGGAAGTTAATTTCATAGTCACAGATGAGATGTCAGAGTTGATACCAATGAAGACAACTGAGCCCAAGAATTCCATTAATTTGAAACCCCTCCTACCGCCCAAGTCTATTAATTTAAGACCCCTTCTTTTCATATACCCAGATATTATCCTGACAAATAAAAAAAGAAGGAGGAAGGGGAAAAGCCTAATCATTAGTTGAGATGATTGTCTGAACCCAAAGGGAGTGGGATACCCTCAACTGATACTTTTAAGATTTTCTTCCTTACTACTCAGAGGGTCAGGAGCTTAGGAAGCTAAATTAGGTAAGTTTTTTAAAAAAAGTAAGATCTTTATTTTCTTTGCATACTTGGGAGAGCAGTGTGTGACTTCTGACTCTGCTACATACATAAGCAGAGAACAATTTATAAATTAATGTATTAATTCATTATTTGTACTTTTACTATTTGTTATGCATTAATAACTGACATCAGTATGGTATACCATTGCCTGATAAATTTCTTATGAAAGAGATCTAAAATGGGTAAATAATCTTGTAAGCCTTAAGTATACTTATGTACTCATGGCAATAATTAACAGGATTTTTTGGCCTGAAAGATGACTGATTTTTTATTTCATTTATTGTGGTACTTAAAATTGGTACAAACATTTCAAAAAAGCAAAATGGCAATGAATGGTTAGGGCTATGAAAGTGTTTATCAAAAACAGCCCCTTTCTCCTTATAATGAATTGAGCACATATACCAGGATAGATCACAAAGACCATATTAATCAAATACGTAACTTCTGTCTTCTGTAAGAGGCTTAAGAATATGTTTATGATCACAAAGAGGACATCTGGTTGCAAACTGAAGAACAACTCAAAATGGTTTAAGCAGAGATGTAGTCTCTCACATAATGTGTGGTGTGAAATCATCAAGGACTTTGGTTCTTTCCATCTATCAGTTTTATCCTATTCAGCATGTTGCCTTTCATCTGTAGAATTCTTTTGTCCTTATTACAGGATGGCAGTAGCAGCTTCCAGGATCATAGTCTCAGAAACTAATTGCCAAAAGCCAACAGAAGGAAAGTCTCTTTCTTCAGTTCCATTTCAAGAGTGAAGCTTTCGCAGAAGCACTTGCTTGGAGCAGAATTCCCTTCACATCTAACTGGCCAGAACTGTAACACATGCATTCTCTAAACCAATCATATTAAGGTTAAAGGAATTACCATGACTGGCTTGATCTAATCAAGAGTCACTTTCTGAGCTAGAGAAGGTCAAAAAAGAAAGGGAGAAAAATGCCTGTAGAATGGGCAACCAATAGGTCCTGACGATATTCCTGAGAACAAAAACCAAAACCCTCGTAATTCTAAATTTAACCAGTGGTAGATAACCTTTGGGCAAGTGGGTCCATTTCAATGTCTAGATCTGTGGTGTTCAGAATTTCTGAAACCCCTGTCTTCTTGTCTAGTAAAATAATTAAGTCAACCAAATATATACTCAATTAGACCATTTCTGCAGCATCTCTTAATTAGATGCCAAAAACACACTAAGATTTAGGGACCAAGAGTGGAGAAAATGCCAAATTCCGAGTTTGGCCAACCTGATAATCTTGAGGGGAATAAGAGATAGAAAGCCATTTTAATCCTAAATTCAGAAAAAAAAAAAAAAAAAAAAAGACAATTGTGCCTTCTGAAAAAAATGTTTCTTTGCTTCAAAAGAAGAGGTACTGCAGCTATGGGGGTACTTACGTTTAATGATAAAGTCATATATTTAACTCTAATGATCAAGGGCAAATTCATTCTCTCTCCACCTCCCTCATAGTGATTTTTGCAATCTATTCATTTTCGTCTGACTTCCAACTCATAAAGAAAACATTACAATAGATTTGCATCCTTTGCCTCAAACTTCTAAGAGGAACTATAAAATCAAATATAAAAATATTCTTCGGAACGCTCTGTTTTTCCTTTGCATGTCATAAACATCTCTGTTTCAACATTAGGCAGTACGAACAAAGCTCCTTGTTTGCTAGTCTGTCTCTTGTTATTGGATGTGTTTTAAAGGCTAACGCCTTGATTTATTCTTGTTTGTATTCCCAAAGACCACTTGGCATAAGAACCGGGTATGTAGTGAATGCTGGTTGAATTCATTTATTGAATTCTTTTTAAACTACATGACTAATAACCTTTCATAAAGGGCCTATTCCTACAAAAATAGCTCCAAAGCATGGAGTCATTTTTTTCCTTTAAGAATTTTATTTATGCTTTTTTTTAAGATGATCAAGCCAAATTTATCCCACTATAATTTTCCAACTTCCATTGAAAGACAATATTAATAATTCAAAAAAAAATGACTCTACAAAGGTTGTCTTCTCTTTGCGTCTCAAATCCCAGGGGTGGATATTGTCATACAGTTAATAGAGTTATTATTATAATGAACCAAATAGCTTTAGAAACTGCAAATGTCCATTTTCCAGATATGCTTTTATTTATCATCAGTTCATTTCACATTATAGACATAAATAACTGCACTTCACGCAGTATTGGTGTCCTTCTTTAAGCCAGGTTGGAAATTAGGAGAAAACCTAATTTTAAATGAAAGAGCAAATACAATTTTTTTTTTTTAAAGCTTCATTGTGGGATGCCTGGGTGGCTCAGTTGGTTAAGCATCTGCCTTTGGCTCAGGTCATGATCCCTGGTTCCTGGGATCAAGTCCCACATCAGGCTCCTTGCTCAGCAGGGAGCCTGCTTCTCCCTCTCCCTCTGCTGCTCCCCCTGCTTGTGTACACTCACTCCTCTCTCTCTCTGTATGTATATATATATATGTATATATATATATTTCTGACAAATAAATAAATAAATGCAATCTTTTTAAAAAATAAAATAAACTTCATTTTTTATTTTATTTATTTCTAAAAGATTTTATTTATTTTTTTTCTTTATTTCTTTATTTGAGAGAAAGAGAGAGTGAGCACGTCAGGGGAAGGGCAGACTCTCCTCTTAGCAGGGAGTCGGACTCAGGGTTCAGTCCCAGGATCCTGGGATCATGACCTGAGCCGAAGGCAGACATTTAACCCACTAAGCCATCCTGGTACCCCATGACTTACTTATTTTAAACTGGAAGTTTGTGTTTCTTAGTCTCCTTTGTCTATTTCACTCATCTCCTCTCCCTGCCTCTGGCAACCACCAGTTTGTTCTTCCCATTTAAAAGTCTGTTTGTTTGCTTTGTGTTTTAGATTCCACATATAAGTGAAATGATACGGCTTTTATCTTTCTCTGTCTGACTCACTTCACTTAGCATTACGTCTCCTTCACCATGTTGTCTCACATAGCAAGATCTCATTATTTTTGGCTGAGAAACTTTCTATTGAATGTGTTTGTGTTTATGTATATACACACATTTATATCTTTTTTATTCATTTATTTATCAATAGACACTTGGGTTGTTTGTATAACCTGGCTATTGTAAAACAATGTTACAATAAATTTAGGGATGCATGTATCTTTTCTAATTAGTGTTTTCATTTTCTTTGGGGTAAATACACAGTAGTGGAATTACCGGATCATATGGTATTTCTATTTTTAATTTTTTAAACAATCTCCATACAGTTTTCCATAGTTGCTGTACCAACTCACATTCCCACAAACAATCCACAAGTCTCCCCAGAGGAAAGTTTCTTTTTACAAAAGTATTTCCATTGACAAATTCGGAAGAAATGACATAATTAGAATACTCATCATATGCAACTTAAAATGAATCTAAGCAATGGTAAATATTCATGGCTGCTAAAACCAATAGCTGAAAAGCTGATAGGAAACTTTATATATAATCAACATCCCAATTCCAAATTTAGTATCTATGATTTATATCATAAGAAGAGACCAATCAGACAGTCTATGTTTCCTATTGGCTTAATATAATATCACCTATGAAAAATTCTTGCCAAAAACTCTCAACTCAATCTCAACTCAAGTCTTTTTATGTACCAGTATAGAAATATAAGGGACACAGGTATTTGTTACATCGAACTGCAGAGATGCAATAAGCAAAACCTAGAATACAGAAAACTCTTTTATTTTTATTTTTGCTTTTTTAAAGATCTTATTTATTTATTTGACAGACAGAGATCACAAGTAGGCAGAGAGGCAGGCAGAGAGAGAGGAGGAAGCAGGCTCCATGCTGAGCAGAGAGCCAGATGCGGGACTCAATCCCAGGACCCGAGCAGAGGCAGAGGCTCAACCCAATGAGCCACCCAGGCACCTGCAGAATACAGAAAACTCTTAGGACAAATGCTGTTTTCCTCACAAATAAATTACAAGGGGAAAAAGAGACAAAAGAATTTCAAGAGTCCCTCTAAGAGACACATATCAACAAGATATACCATGCAGACTATGTTTGGATCCTGATGCAAACGAACCAACATTTAAAAAATATAACAGAGAATCTTGACATTGGCCAGATATGTGGTGATATAATGGTAATTGTGCTTGTCTTAAAAATAAGAACTTTAAAAATATACACTGAAAAACTGTGAAATGAAATGATATCTAGTAGATGCCTCAACATAATTCCATGTGTGTTGGGGGAGGAATGAAGTAAGGGCTATAGATAAAAGAAGCCTGACCATGAGTTTATCATTATGAATGGGCATGTGGGGGGTTCATGATACATTATACAAGCCTTTTAATTTTGTGAATATTAGGAGTTTTCCATTGAAAATGTTTAAAATATAAAGAAGATACAGTTTGTCCCTGGGAATCTTTGCTATCACCTATCAACGCAATAACCGACAAACTGAACAATAAAACATATCTTGATTCCATATACCTTTTGATCCTGGGACATAAAAATAGATAATAATAATTTTCTTCCTTCGGAAGCTTTAAAACATAATGAAGAAGACAAAGCCCACCCTCAGGAAAGGGTGAAGTGCTAAGCTGACTGTTAAGGGCTAGAAGAGTGATAGGGGAATCCAGAGAAGGAGGAGACTAACAACTGGTGACTTGATCCTAGACAGGACCAGTCCAGGGAGGAGGGCCATCTGCCTGGGCCTAATATTGGAGGGCCTTTTCTCCTAGCAAGATTATGCAGAGAGAGAGAGCGAGAGACAGATACAAGACTGAAAAAAGATGGCATTTATCTTACAAGCTTCAACTTGTCCACCACTTGTAATTCAGAGACTTTTAACATATTTTACAAATCTTGTCATTTTCTTGTGGATGGTACTATACCATTTCTATAATAAAAGTACTAATTTGCTGCATTTAATGTTATATTTTTATCAGTCAGGCTTCCTTTAGGAAACAGAAGGCAAAACAAAGGGGACATCTGAGGAAAATGTAACCAGGGAACCAAGAACAAAGCTGTGGGCTAGGTTAAAGCAAGCCTGTAAGGGATGTTGAAATGCTCGAGGAATTTACAAAGTAGCAAGCTGTTACCACTTAAAGACACAGGAGGCAAGAAGGGGACGAATTGGCAAAATCAGAAACTGTTTTAGCCCTAAGAGATAATCAGAGCTATGGCAGAGGGAGAGAAACACTGTCATGGTCATCTTGCTGCCCAACAGAGAAAGAGCCAAGGAAATAAATTCCCTGGCCTCATCTTCCTGCTTCCCAGTCTTCCATCCCCTCCCACTGACTAGAGCCAACTGGAAGTCACAGAGCAAGGGAGGCTATGGACCGCACCCATAAAGGTCAGCTTCCCGCAGAGCAGAGCAGGCTGGAGAAGAGTGGAGAGGACATCTGGAGAGACCAACGGTAACTTCTCTGTCACCTGTAGAATACACCCCTCCTTTCATACTCCTAGTTTGGCATTTCTTAACATTTCAAAAAATGATAAAAGAAAAGCCAAAAAATTAGAGGAAGTGACCCAGACTTCTCTCGGATTCTAGAACAGAGAAGCTGAGTTGCTGAGTACAAAAGGAAGAATTCAGATAAAGTCAAGTAAGAGGAAGACTCCCTAAGCTGTAAAGCTAGTTTGACCCAAAACCCTGAGATGGGACTAAGTGGGGTAGAAGGAGAGACAGTGCGCTGACTGGATGGAAAGGCACACAGGTCACATTTTCTGAGAAAGGAAATGGGATAAAGTGAATGAAGTCGGGTAATGAAAATGAAAGGGGCTGAGAGACAAGGTGAATTTTGATTTGATCTGTTTAGATGTGATGTTAGTTATGGCAAGTGACTGAGGTCTAGGGGCATTAAGTCATGAGTGTGTTCCTTTAGGAAGAACATGTTGATGGAAATGAGAATAAAGAATGAGGATCCAGGGGCACCTGGGTGGTCCAGTGGGTTAAGCCTCTGCCTTCGGCTCAGGTCACGATCCCAGGATCCTGGGATTGAACCCCGTATCAGGCTCTCTGCTCAGCAGGGAGCCTGCTTCCTCCTCTCTCTGCCTGATCTCTGCTTACTTGTGATCTCTGTCTGTCAAATTAAAAAAAAAAAAAAAAAAAATGAGGTTCCAATGGGAAGGCGAAGGCAGTGGAGCCCGGAAACAGACCCGAAGTCTCTAACAGGAGAGTAGCAGTGAAATCTGCCCATGCATCTAGCCATATGTCCATATATCCATCTATCCCGCCAATATATATGGAGTGTTCTATGGCCAGACTATGGTGAGCATAACAGATGTGCTTCCTGCCCTCACAAAGGCCACAGTCTGGCAACAAAACAGAGGCATGAGAAGAGGAACAACAGGAACAAGTGTAACACTGATGTGTTATATGTTAATTTAAAACAAAACAAAACAAACAAACAAACAAACAAAAACTTCTCAAACTCAACACCCAAAAAACAAATAATCCAGTCAAGAAAGGGGCAGAAGACATGAACAGACACTTCTCCCTGCCCCCCACCCCCACACAAAAAATTGACACTGTGAAGCATCTCCTAAAAAAGGTGTTGTGAGCTCTGAGAGCTAAGCCAGCTCTCTGAATGGGGGGTGCGTAGGGGCGTAGGATGGATGGAGGCTATGGGAGGTGGTCAGGATAAGCTCCTCTGAAGGAATGATGACCACTCTGAGATAGGGAGGCTGCAAGCGAGGCAGGTATTACCCAAGACAGAGGGAGAAGCAAGCGAGGCAGGAACACAGCGAGGGCAAAGCCTGAACAGGGAATGCAGGAAGCACAGGGAAAGATGGAAACCAGAATCACTGCGACAGAGAAGAAAAGAGACATATCTGAAAGACACTTCAAAGAAGAAATGAAATGAACTGTAGACATCTAGAATTGAGACATGAGGAATGCAAAATAGTCCAATGCTGTTCTCACCATTTTAACCAAGGAGATGGGATGTGGAACCGGCTCATCAGCCCATATATACTAATATGCTCTGTGCCCTGACCAAAAAACACAACGAATACATATCTCTTCTTAACAAATATTTACCAGGCACTCTGCAAGGCACTGGGAATAGAGCCTTAACTAGACAGACGATCTTTATTACATCACATGAGTCATATGAGTCATAAGCCGACCTGCTTTTCTACATGCACCCCAGAGCAAAAGAGATAGATGAGCACAGACTCAAGGAAGATTTATTAATCAACAAATATTCACTGAGTACCTTCTATGTGTAAGACATGATACAAAACACTGAAAAAAATATCTAGTCTGCAGGACAGGTACAAGCTGGCTTCTTTTGAATATAGACTGTGATGTCTGTCTGTTCAGCATGAGCGGAAAGTGACAAAAATATGCACGATGATGAATAAGATGCAGTCACTGGTTTCAGAGACCCTTTAGTGGGAGAGATTTAGAACATGAAAATGAATCACTGTAAGTGACAGTACAATAGGTCTATAAGAGTGATAGAAAATATTATGGCGCTCACATCGGATCAGTTTGAGGGAACGGGGTAGGTTCACAGGAAAAGGTACTTGCACTGTGTAACTTAACAGGGTACGATTTAAATAGATGAAGATAAAGGCAAAGAAATTCCAATAGGCAGAAAAAATAACACCAGTTTGAGGGCATCTACTGGTAGGAATGACAAACAGGCTCAGGGGTAGAAAATGGGAAATTCAGAAAGGGAACAAGAATTAGAGTGGCACAGATGGGGACCATCGCACAGAGCATTTACACATTTGCTTATAGAATGAGGAGTTGCTGAAGATTTTTGTGTAACAGAACAATATTATCAGAGAGGACCATCAAGAAAATTATACGGGGGCACCTGGGTGGCTCAGTGGGTTAAGCCGCTGCCTTCAGCTAGGGTCATGATCTCAGGGTCCTGGGATCGAGCCCCACATCGGGCTCTCTGCTCAGTGGGGAGCCTGCTTCCGCCTGCCTCTCTGCCTACTTGTGATCTCTCTCTCTCTGTCAAATCAATAAATAAAATCTTAAAAAAAAAAAAAAAGAAAAGAAAATTATATGGACTGGGGATGCCAGAGGGGGCTCAGTTGGTTGAGTATCTGCCTTCCGCCCAGGTCATGGTCTCAGGGTCCTGGGATTGAACCCCACATCGGGCTCTCTGCTTGGTGGGGAGCCTGCTTCTCCTTCTCCCTCTCCCTGCTTTGCTTAGTCTCCCTCTCTCTGTCAAATAAATAAATAAAATCTTTTAAAAAAAATTATATGGACTTAAAAACATCATAACATAATGGTTAAAATCACAGGATCCGGAGCCAGCCTGCCTGAGTCAAGAGTCCAGACTCGGTCGCTCCAATTTGCCTGCCAAAGGAACAAACTACTGATAAACACAATGTCACAGATGAATCTCCAATGTGTCATGCTACTTGAAAGAAGAAAGACACCAAAGACTACATACTGTTGTGATTATATTTATATGTAAATCTAGAAAAGGCCAAAACTTAGTGACAGAGAGGCCCCACTGCTAGAGGCTGGGGATGGGGAAGGAATGTGAGGGAGCAGAGAGGGGCGCAAAAGAATGTTTGGTTGTGATGAAAATGTTCTTTACTGTGACTTAGGGGCAATCACACGACTGCATATGTTTGTCAGCATTCACTGAATTGTACGCTGTAAATCGGTGAATTTTTATTAAGTAAATTATATCTCAAACAAACTGATAAAGATAAAAAAATCAGGCAAGTGTAAAAAGTTAGAAACAGTTGAAACAAAAATATTGAGCTGAACAACATTTCTTACATATTAAGAGTATGGCACACAGGGGCGCCTGGATGGCTCAGTGGGGTAAAGCCTCTGCCTTCCGCTTGGGTCATGATCCCAGGGTCCTGGGATGGAGCCCTGCTTCCAGCTCTGTGCTCAGCAGGGAGCCTGCTTCCCTTCCTCTCTCTGCCTGCTTCTCTGCCTACTTGTGATCTCTGTCAAGTAAATAAATAAAATCTTTAAAAAAAAAAAAAGTAAGGACTCACAAGCAGAGGATGTGTGATGGATATGGAGGCATAAGACATATAGCGGTCCCCAGGATATGGGAGTGTGTGTGTGTGTGTGTGTTTGGGGGTATTGGGGAGGAGCAGGGAATATTCCTAGTATGAGGGTAACCTCCTTCCCTTTTGAAAAAAAATTATTTAACTAATCTTTATTGGACACTTTACATTGTTTTAGCCCCAGGGGCTACAAGAGTGAACAAGACGAACAAGTCTTTTCTCTCAAGGAACTTACTTTCTGGACAGTACATCTCGAGAAAGGCAGAGGTGGGGATAATACTTCAACAAATGGACATGAAACGGAGATTTGTTCCTCGAGTGATGACCATGCAGATGGAATTCAGACTACTGCCCAGGATCCACAAAAGTACATTTGTAAAGAACGGCTAGCTATCAAGGCAATTTTACTCACTGCAATATACAATAATTTAGGTATAAAAATGACTGCCATATACTGCTATCACAATGGTTACAGGGGATTATTTTATAAAAGCCTGGGGGAGAAACGGTCTGGCAGACTGACATTTAGAAAGGAAAGAATTCGAAAAGTCATTTCAATCTTGTTTACATTTCAAAATTACTTGAAAGATTTTCATATACATCCGAATTAATTCCACTAAAATATACATGTCGGTATCTTTGGATTTCACTAGTAGATGTGAACACACCTCAAAGAAAAAATCATCGTCAGTCAATAATTTCCTGAACTGACTACCACAATCAAGTGACAAGACCATTCTTTAAATAACGTTCTCCTTTGTAAGAGATTGTGTCCCAGGTTGGCATATTTCTGTTCTCTATAAAGTTCCTAACCACAATAAATGGGTTCTGGAAGGTTTATTCTTTTTAAAGGCAAGGAAACTACCTTGGAATCATGTATTTGGTTTTTGTTTGTTTGTTTGTTGTTTTTAAAGATTTTGTTTATTTATTTCACAGACAGAAATCACAAGCAGACAGAGAGATGGGAGGAAGCAGGCTCCCCACTGAGCAGAGAGCCCAATGCAGGGCTCAATCCCAGGACTCTGGGTTCATGACCTGAGCCGAAGGCAGAGGCTTTAACCCACTGAGCCACCCAGGCGCCCCTGGAATCATGTATTTGTAAACTTGATTTAGACAACTGACATTTTTGAATCTTGGGGAACACATGCGGAGGAAGGAATGCAAGTGGAAATAAATGATACACAGTCTTCGGATAAACGTGGAGTCTCTCACCAGCAGCAGACTTGAAAGCATTAACAGAAGTGCTAGATTTGGCTTTTATTTGCTTCAGTGGTTCTTCAAATCTCTTTGTCTGTTGTAGAAGGCTTTCAGGTCATCACAGACCAAAGTGAAAAGGGAATATTGTGGGCAGTAACTGTACGAAATACCTTGTTTATCTCAACTGACTCCTGCCATAACTGATTGAGGGACTAAAAGTCCCCTTACACCTAACAGCCGTGGGCTTCTAGACCCAAGCTCGCTGTGCTGATTAAATAAATGATAGGTAGAATAGAGAACAGTATATATTTCTGGCAGAGTCAAAAGAATTCATGTTGAGTAGGATGAATTTTTTACCCTCCGCTCTGAGCTAGTTAGGGCAGGAACTTAATTTCCTCACCTCTGAACGCAGTTGTTGTCCCCCCCACACACATACACTTTGTATTATGGAATGGTTATGACAGCAGAAAAACAACAGAGACTGTTAACTTCTAAACTTATTTGACCCCACTCCAGTCACCTCTGTAATACTTGCATTCACCCAGGCTACCAATTCATCTTCCTGCTTACACCTCCGGCATCTGCCTTCAAATTCTGAGGCAAGTGGATGAAACCACAACATAAAACATCTGTGAATACCGCCTTAGCATTTATGAAAAATACATTAAGGAGATAAAATTAATATTTTAATGTCCAAAATGGGGAAGCTAAATATGATAACTAATAACGTCAGTTATAGAAAGGGAGGTAAACAGATAATTTGCATTTTCATGGCAAAATGCTCATTCGGTGGAAAGCAAATGATTTAACCATAGTTCAGTCCAGCCAACCGCATGCAATAATTTTGATTTCCACAGACAGTGAAAGCTGAAATGTTTTAGTGGTATTTTCCAGCTTTTATTTAACTTGATGTCAGTTTTTGTTGAGAGTTTATGGTTTTGTTTGGGGTTCTATTTCCCAATGAAAACATGCAAAAATAATCACGTAAGGCTTCTGCAGTTGTATATAAAAATATTTAGTAAGGGTGTTCAAGTGTTAACTGTGTGTGCATCTGCGATCTCTGAAAGAAATACTCCAATCTCTCAGAAACATCATTTGCCCTTTGTAAATCGATGTTGCCATGGCAAATGTTTTCATTTAATCGTGGATTACTGAGGGTGAGACCACGACACAATGCACACCAGAAATGTGCTGGCTATTTTTATATACCTTCCTCTTTAAACATACACTGAGGTTTGTTCGATGAGGTGACTTCTACCTGTGAAGACAAAGCTATTCCTTTAATGTGCACCTTAGATATGTCCCTTATATATGATTAAGTAGAATACGTGATCTGTGAAAAGCAATCGTTGCCTGGAAAGAGTGTGTTCTGCACTTTTGCTTAAAGAATGCAACATTTACATGGAATGGTTCCAAATGCTCCTCTTGTATAGGGTTATTGAAATATTAATTCGGACTACATAAATCTGAAAATAAGTGAAACAAAGAGGATTTTTCTGGTGGCTAATAAGTGCAAAGAGAATCACTTTTCTTGCAAATGCGGAAAGATATGCATGGTTGCCTTCCACAAATATCTTCAGACCAACTAAAATAGAAGAATACCACCCTACAAATCTGGCTCTATTTGTTTCTAAACGTGTACCTATTTCCTAAATTCTTTAATTAATCAGGCTCTCTTAATAGCACTGTTGCAAAGCAGGGGAAAGGAATTAAAAATTTATCAATTAGAGGCATTGTGTGGAAAACCCCTCTAGAGATCTCTAGAACATTAGGATTTATATCAGAAAGGTAGATCTTTTTTTGTTGTTGTTTTGTATTCTTTTTGTTGTTGATATTGCTTGTTTACTTCCTTATTAATTTTTAACAATTACAAAATAATAAATGATCTTTTTAACAACAAAATGGCCTTGATAAAAAAAAATTTGCTGTCATCCTCCATCGCGAACTCTCCAAGGGAACCTGCATTTACAGCTTAACATGCCTCCTTCTAACTTCCTCCATGCTTATACAAAAATATATATACAAAAGTATATATAAATATATATATATATATAACACACCTATATAGTGTTTTGTTATTATTTATTTTTATGAAGATGGGCTCTCCCTCTGCATCTGACAATAGTCTGCTTCTCTCCCTTTACACACAGTGATAATGCTTCTAGGGCAACACAAGTAGACGTATCTCAGTCTTTCGCTTAGTGCAAAATATTCTACAGAATGATATTGCACAATGTTTGCCAGAAGGAGCACAGACTCCAGGATTAAAGGGTGTAAGGAGACCAGTTAGGAGAGCTACTGTAATAATTCAGGAAAGAGAGAACGGTGTCTGGGCCAGAGTAGGAAAGATGGGTGTGGTCAGAAAGGACTGGTTTCTGGATATATTGGAAGGGAGAACCAACAGGAGTTGCTGGCATATCGCCCGTTGCGTGAGAAAGAGAAACCAATAAAAACTCCAGTGTATTTGGCTTAGAGGAACCATATAACAGGGATTACTACTATTCACGGATGGAGAAGACGGAAAGACAATATCCCAAACAAGAAAATTCCTGTGTATGAAACGAAATAGGTAACTAAGGAACAAAGGTCACAGCACTGTTCACCTCGCATCAGTATTTTTATTCTTCATTTTCTGTAAGTCAGAAAACCGAGTGCATGGGATATCAAAGGTTAAATCCATTTATTAGCCTAACTGGCATATGCAAAGGTTTCCGATCAGGGATCAGGAAACTACAGCTCATGCGTGGCTGCCTGTTTGAGTAAATACATTTTTTTACTGGAACATAGTCAAGCCATTCATTTACATATTATCTAGGGCTACTTTCTATCTACAGCAATTATGACTGGGACCGTATGGCTGGCAAGCTGAAAATATTTACTATCTGACACTTTAAGAAATAATTTGCTAATCTCCATTTAGATTTAGAGAAGGATACGTCAAAATTGTGTTAAACTGAATGAGGCTGATTACGAGGTGTCTTTTAAGAGCCAGGTGATCAGAAATACCTTATCAGAACTCAGATGAGTAACATTTCTTTCTAGATGGACAGGAGAAAAATATAAGAAAAAAGTCATTCAAGGGTTTAGGATGGATCCAGTAATCTGTATTTAATTTATATAACAAAAGGAAGCTCTTATTTTATAGCATATGTGTAATAAAAAATATATGTGTGTGTACATACACATACGCACACATAAAAATGCATATAGAAACATTCTCTAGAAAATACCTATAAAGCATTAACAGGTTTGCAGCACAGAATTATGAAGTAAACATGGTCTCAGATTCAAATAAACCTGTTTATAAACCTGTGTTCTTTTATTTACTGGCTATTTGGTTATCATCGGGCTATTTAATCTCCCTGAGTTTCAATATCTCACATTAAAAAAAATGGGAACATTACTACCCTAACCACACAAAAAAAAATTTTTTTTAAGGATTTTATTTATTTATTTGACAGAGATCACTAGTAGGCAGAGAGGCAGGCAGAGAGAGAGGAGGAAGCAGGCTTCCTGCTGAGCAGAGAGCCCAATGCGGGGCTTGATCCCAGGACCCTGGGATCATGACCTGAGCCGAAGGCAGAGGCTTAACCCACTGAGCCCCCCAGGCGCCCCTAAACACAACATTTTTATGAGAATTAATAAGACAATGCTTATAAAGTACCTAATATATTGTTATATAATGAGTACTCAATAAATATATTTTCTACTTAAAAAAATTTATTGGAAAACAAAACAAGAAGAACTCTTAATCTTTTTTTTTTTTTTGGACTTCTCTTTCTCTTTTTAATTTTTTTTATTATGTTCAGTCATTCAGCATATAGTACATCATAAGTTTGTGTTGTAGTGTTCAACGATTCATTAATTGCGTATGACACTCACTGTCCGTCACAACACCTGCTCTCCTTCAGACCCACAAGAACTCTAAATCTTACTGAGAAAATAGGTAATCATAAGGGAGTCTCTTGGATTGTAGTTACTTTTTATTTTATTTTATTTAAATTTAATTAATTCACCTAGCGTGTATTATTAGTTCCGGAGGTAGAAATCAGTGATTCATCAGTTGCGTAGATCACCCAGTGCTCAGTCTCTCGTGTCCTCCTTAATGTCATCATCCAATTACTCCATCCCCCTCTGGAGTTAACTTTTTAAAATATTTTCTTCAAGTGTCACACTGATAGAAAAATATCAAGAAATAATCAAAAATAAAAAGTCCCCTTTCTGTTTCTCATTTTCAATAAAGAGAGAGAGAAAAAAAAAAACAACAACCCGGTGGATGTGTATTTGCAGTTCTGAACCCAGATTTGTGACATTTAGATTATTCTCACAGAGGAAAACACTGTTCCTAGCTCAATCATATCCTCCCTAAGTGGACATTACATAGGTTTTAGTAAAAAAATAAAGAGGAAATGTCATGATTTAAGTGCAAACAATTAGCAATGAACTACACGTGACTTTAATTTGCAGTTTACAAGATCCCTTTAATATTTCTATATTGTTTAATTCACATAATTGAGCCTCGCCAATGAATCAAGGGGTGAATCTCACAAACAAATACAACCAGGGAATGGGACATGCAGCCTCTGAAACAACACCAATCCCAAACTTTCAAAAAAAGAAGTGGGAAAAACTAACATGAGGCAGCTAAGTAAATAAAACAAGGGTCTGGTGACCCTTCTTTCTAATAATCATTGAATTTTCTTTGCTATTAGCTTCTCCATTGGTAAATGGATAATATTACTTCTTTGGTCTGGGGAAGGGGACGTGTATAGCATTTTAATCTCTTCTGTTGCTCT
The DNA here is from genome assembly GCF_964662115.1 of Mustela nivalis. NCBI lineage: Eukaryota > Metazoa > Chordata > Mammalia > Carnivora > Mustelidae > Mustela > Mustela nivalis. The sequence continues at coordinate 56,674,569 of NC_139022.1, forward strand.
TTCTCTAAATCTAAATTAAATTGGAAGTTTATATACATTGCCTATGTTTTTCTGAATAAAAAGCAAATACTAGTCCAGAATAAGGATATTTTTCAAGTTTCCTGTTTCAACAGCAAGACCTCCATGCTTTTTTTTTCTTTTTCTTTTTTTTGCGAAGGGAGAAAAAAACTAAAAACCTAAGAACTAAGAAACACTAAAAGCCATGACTTGTGCTCATTTTAAGACAACGACTTAATGCAATCAACCTTTACCCATGATCTTTTTTTTTCTAACAACAGAAATGCACTGGTACAGGGTTGTCTACTAGAGCCACTACCTCTGTCTTTCACACTCGTGGTTTCACAATTCTTAACATTTTCTAGGCAGTAACCCCCAATCAAATGGACTTGCCTCAAAAATCAAATCCAGGGGCGCCTGGGTGGCTCAGTGGGTTAAAGCCTCTGCCTTCGGCTCAGGTCATGATCTCAGGGTCCTGGGATGGAGCCCCGCTCGGGCTCTCTGCTCAACGGGGAGCCTGCTTCCCATTCTCTCTTTGCCTGCTGCTCTGCCTACTTGTGATCTCTGTCTGTCAAATAAATAAGTCTTTTAAAAAAAAAATAAAATCCATCTGCCATGTTTGTCTTACTGTACAGACTTAATTAGCAGAGGATGAGGACACCGAGGTCGGTCAGAGGACTAGAGAAAGTAGGGTAGGACATGGCCACTGACCACACACAGGTGGGCAGGGAACCTAGGAGGGTTCCAGATACACAGGCTCTAGAGTCAGGTAGGGATCTATTCTGGGCATTTCCCAGCAAACACCCAGCTGTCTTGAGAAGAGTCTGAATCCATTCTCCCCAATGACGATAGCAGACAAGTATCCAGAAGGTTGCTGGTACCCGCAGATTAATTTTCTCCCCTTATACAATCGGGCTTAATCTCAAAGTCAAACTAGTCTTGCAGTGGGATGTGGGGTACCTCCCTTCCTTTTAGCCTCATGCTCAAAGAAAACCTCAGAATGTTTATTTTTTAAAAAATGCAAATATTATTACATACTAATAACTAGAGAGAAGGAGACAAGCAAATCACAACTCCCAAAGAATAAAAACATTTCCATTAAAGCCCCATTTGCAGAGGAGGTATCCTTGGTAATTCTGTCCTGAATTTTAAGCACTGGTTGGGATTCTTCTCCCCCCATAAGCATTAAATTAAAAACATACACATTTAACATATTAGAATATCCCCCAAATTAACCATAAGCCAAATTTTGTACAGCTGACTACATGAAAAAATCTTAATTTTGTCAGCATTTTGAACTTAAGAAAATTATGGCACCACAGCGACTCTGCATTTTCTTGTATACTACTTCTGATAAACAGGTACCTTAAGCAAGTGCTGTTTAAAAGTGAAATTATATTATAGCGGCTTGATATTTTAAACAGGTGTAGTAAAAAAAGAATGTGTAAGCTGGGTCCTTCTTACATGTTTATATGCATGTGAAAGCAAAGAGAATTCTCTTCCTTTTTATGTCAGAGAATGAAAAGTTAAAATATATTAGTAAACACTTCCTAATGGTTTCTCATTTTTTTTAGAAAAAAGCAAAGAGAAACACAGTGGGAAGCTTTTCAGAAAATGTCATATGAGTACTTTGTTCATTCTGATTATGTGTCAATGCTACTTTCTTTCAGGGTATTGTAAAATAAGTGATAACTTAAGACTCTAATTTAAGGTTTTCAACTTGCTGTTCAGAGATACCTGCTGCGATCTTTAAACTCAGAATTGTTCCATTTCCTGGTGTTCCTGGCCATAGACCTTTGTGCTCAGGAACAGAGGATAAGACAGTTGTCTAATTTCAGAGCATAACGTGTGACTCTTCAAAAGACAACTACAGAATGAGACAAGGATCTGCAAGAGGTTCAAGAAGGAGAAGGTGCTTTCCTTTATAGTTCTCAAAATGCTCCCAAAATAAGGGAGGACTGTGACCACAGTAACGGCAGCCTAACATACCCTAGTGGAAAGACAGGCCATTATTACATGATTTCAAGTTGTTAGGATCAAAGAAAGTATTTAATTCTATAAAACTGTATCTCTTACAAATTAGTTTATATTGGGACACCTGGGTGGCTCAGTGGGTTAAGCCTCTGCCTTCGGCCCAGGTCATGATCCCAGGGTCCTGGGATCGAGCCCCGCGTCAGGCTTTCTGCTCAGCAGGGAGCCTGCTTCCCTTCCTCTCTCTCTGCCTGCCTCTCTGCCTACTTGTGATCTATCAAATAAATAAATAAAATCTTAAAAAAAAAAAAATTAGTTTATATTAGTAAGTCCTTAAACCAGAGGACCCAAGGGACACAAATAACAAATAAATAAAATGCTATATAAATCCTAGGATTTGAAAAGACTTAACATTAGGTAAGAGTGATTTTTTTTTTTTTTAATAAGGCCAATGTACAAAGTTCTTAGTAAAGTGAAGAAATCCAGGCTAATTTCAAATGAATACTTAAAAAAAAAATTAAGGCTTTATACAGATGAAATGGCTTTTGATACTCTCTTTTCTAAGCCGTATGTAAGATATGTAAGAACTCAGAGAAAAACATATCCATTCTCAATATTCCTTCATTTTCTGATCACGAGGGCCTTTTCTAATAGAAATTACTGAGGAATGAGCACACGGCAAGACTGACTTCCCTGCTTACTTTCTCCAGGTTTCTCTTATCCAGGTCCATACTTTCTATTTTTCTTCATTTGGCTAACTTTCCTCTCTTTCAAAATTACGATGATGTCTTACCTTCTCCAGGAAGTTATTTCTGAAAGCATAAAGGTTGGCAATTTCTTTCTCCTCTTAAGACTCAGTCACATTTCCTTCAATACACAAAATAACAATAATAGTACGGGTTCACATTTTATGAGATCTTAATCACGTGCAGGACAACTGAATGTGCATGGGGATAACCTTGCTCAGGCCTAAAAACAGTCGCAGGGAAGTCCAGTTATGATTCTGTCCACAGATGAAGGAGCAGGCCTAGCCGGTCCAAAACCATAAAGACGTTGACATTGCAAGAGCTAGGACGAGAAGGCTCCTGACCTGGCTCTGAAGCCCATACGACCCACTAGATCTGGCTTAGAGTTGGACAATGACTTTACATGAACTCATCATAATTGTGCCTCATTTATTTTACTTATTTTATTTTTTTTTAAGATTTTATTTATTTATTCAACACAGAGAGAGACCACAAGTAGGCAGGGGCAGGCAGAGAGAGAGAGAGATGGGGAAGCAGGCTCCCTGCTGAGCAGAGAGCCCAATGTGGGGCTGGATCCCAGGACCCTGAGACCATGACCTGAGCCAAAGGCAGAGGCTTAACCCACTGAGTCACTCAGGTGCCCCTATTTTTAGTTTAAAAGCAAACATTCATGGGATAGTTAACATACTAACTTGATGAGAGCACCTTACTATGACCAGGAACTGGCAGTTTATCAGTTGGTTTTTGTTTATTGATATGAATCGATGACAGCAAAAGCCCACAGGATCTTTGGTGAAAAAGAGAATTGAATGAAGAAGAAAAAGTGCTAAGAGAAGAGCCTCAAGATACCTCAAGATAGCACCACTCCTCGGCTTTGCTGGATTTGAAACCTGTGCCATCAGAGACCAGATTTTGATTTCCTTACCTCAACTCTAGACTACTTGGCTGCTTATTCTCCCTAACTTCCCAAAGCCTGAGAAAACACTTAATTAGAAGGATTTTATTCAAGAGGACAGAGATTATTTTTTAAAATTTCAAGTCACAGAAGAGAGTGAGCTTACTTTGAATATAAAATTGATATCACAATAGATAATTAAACTACCTTCCCCAGACTCTCCAGAGCTGGTTTAATGAGAGCAATTTTTAAAGGCTTCTCTGAATTCTATGATATGGTAGAAAAGACTGCAACACAGAGGCCTGACACGACTGGATATTCTTTGGTAAGACACTAATTTAAACCAATATTCTACCAGCAAAATTAGTTACATGCACTGTGTCTCTATTATAGCTAAGCTCTCCCCACCCCTGTTCTGCATCTGCTTGTTTCTCTATTCAGACCCACCAGACAATCTCAAGTTTCCCAAGGAAAGGACTTAGACCAGATTCACTGATGTATCATGTTATTGCCAAGACTTAAGAGGTGTATTATTTGGGGAAAAAAAAAAAAAAAAAAAAAAAGGGCGCCTGGGTGGCTCAGTGGGTTAAGCCGCTGCCTTCAGCTCAGGTCATGATTCTAGGGTCCTGGGATCGGGATCGAGTCCCGCGTCAGGCTCTCTGCTCAGCAGGGAGCCTGCTTCCCTCTCACTCTCACTCTCTCTCCCTGCCTCTTTGTCTACTTGTGATGTCTTTCTATCAAATAAACTTTTAAAAAACAAAACAAAACAAAAATAACCTGTTGAGCGAATATCTCTTTAACCAACATGGTCCACCCTCAATTACCAACTCAACTTCTTTCCTTAAAGTTTATTAATCTTCAGGACGCCTGGGTGGCTCAGTCGGTTAGCGTCGGCCTTCAGCTCCCGTCATGATCTCGGGGTCCTGGCATGGAGCCTGGCCTCCGACTCCCTGTTCAGCGGGGAGCCTCCTTTGCCCACTCCCTCTGCTTCTTCCCCAGCTTGTGTTCTCTCTCCTCCCTCTCTCTAATAAACCAAGAAAAATCTTTAAAATTAATTAATTTTGTTGCTCTTCTTGATCTTCTGCTATTAAAAAAAAAAAAAAAAAAGATTTTAAATCCTCAAGGCCTTCCCTTTCTTCGGTGTTTCCTTACTCCTGGTTTTCTTATAAGATTTTTTTCTGTAATTAACCTTTTATTTGGTTATTTTTAAAGACCCCCTTTATTCATTAGAGAGAGGGTGTGCATGCAAGTGTGAGGAAGGGCAGAAGAAGGGGAAGACCCCCCTGCTGAGCAGGGAGCCCCGCAGGAGGCTCCACCTCAGGACCCTGAGAACATGACCTGAGACGGAACCAAGAGTTGCACGCTCAACTGACTGAGCCACCCAGGGGTCTGTTTATAATATTTTTTAAATGTTTTGTTCTTCCAATTATAGTTATTTTTCCTTTTGCCTTTTATATCTGTCCTGGATCATTCCATTCTCTTAGATTTGGGG